>NC_091470.1:101588797-102234076 GCF_036971445.1 Narcine bancroftii | reverse complement strand
TACACACTGCTGACTTTTTCCCCCTTGGAAATTGGTCCTGTTCCTGTTGAGCACAGAGAGCAGAATGTTTGTGATGCCCCTCGGTGAGTAACATCTTGTACTGCATGCCAATTATGCAATTGGTGCTGCAAAAGGCACAGGGACATTCTGGAAGAAATGCGCTGTCTTCATTTTGACGTATACTAATCGAAAAGATGATGGATATTTTCAGGTTAAACTCTAAATCTATCAATGAGCCTCTCTGTTTCATTGTCATTGTTTTCAAAAGTACAAGGTATGATTTTAATCACCAGTGTGAGACCTTATTGTTTTGTTAACATGCTAATATTTTCAGACTGTTCCAGACAAATATGTTGCAAGTCATTTTAAGCTATTGGTGAAAGAATGATAAAGTTTTGTCCTAGCTATCAGAATTCTTCAGTTGATTTTGTTTTTATTTCTTATTGGGGTGGCTTGCTTTTTACACTTTTTGGTTTAAAGCAAATTGTTTATCTATACCTGTTTTATCTGAACACAAGATATTGTTAATTGATGGGTGCTAAATACCTCGAGTGTTTTTCAAAGAAAATGTTAAAGTTGTAAAATGATTGAAGTAATTTTTTTTTAGTCTATTTAGAAACATAGAAGATAGGAGCAGGAGTAGGTCATTCGACCCTTCGAGCCTGCTCCGCCATTCAACGAGATCATGGCTGATCTTAAAGTTCAGTACCCCGTCCCCGCCTTCTCTCCATAACCTTTAATACCCTTATACTGAAGAAATAAATCTATTTTGTAATTGGTGATTGCTGTAGCTAGCTGTACAATAACAAATTTCACATTGTTCTCAACTCTAAACTCATCCTCACAAAGTTGTTTAAAACAAATTAAAATTGCCTTTCTGCTCCTTCAAGCTAGTTCCTTGTGGTTCCCCATGCAATCCACCGTATCACAGGCTCTTCGACCATGAGGTTCTGTCTACCTCAAACCCATAGCCCATGTATACAAGAAAAATAGTGGGTTATCTAAGAGTCTTTTATATGTCTCTATTGTACCAGCATCCACCACAACCCTTGGCAATGCATTCCAGGTACTCATCACTCTGTGTAGTTTAAAAAAAAACTTCCTCTAAACTTTCCTCCACTCACTCTCTTATGTTCGCTATTGTCTCCCCAGGTTCTGGCTAACCACCTCTTCAGTAACTTCTTTACCTCTATTAAGTCACCTCCCATTCTTCGTGGCTCCCTAGCTTAGCTCTGTCAGCCTTGCTCCACAAGACTTGCTCCATGTACATATCTCTTCTCTTCTGGGGCCCTAATTTAAGTGTGAAGATGCCTTCAGGGTGACTAAATATTTGCCTGAATTGGGTTTTAAGGTACACTTTGTTGGAACTCAGCAAAGTTACTCAAGTTACTGCCAAGAAATTAATAAACTACCTTTTGGAATATTTGAAAATTGTCTGAATTTCTATTTCATATCTGGCATTGCAGTGCACAATTGAATTTTGGCCAGTGCATGCAATCTACTTGCTGAATTTGAGTAACTTAGCATTTGCCAGGAACTAAACTAAAGTTAATTATTTTCACCTGCAGTCCTTTCAGCCCATCCACAATAATATTTTTGGACCTGTTAGGGATGGATTTGAAACCTTATTTTTCTTTTTTTTTAAATTTTTTTATTTTTCACTCTATAAACCAAATTGACCAAGATACATACAGACATTTTTCTTCTTAAATATATAGTGTCGTTTTCTCCCCCTTTTCCCCCCCTCCCTTCCCTCCCTCCCTCACCCCCTTCCCCATTTATTTGAAGTTCAATCTATAAGTTACATTAAACCCATTAAACAATGTTGTCACTTAATAAAAATAAACAATAAATTTTACTGAGTCAGTTGTTTTCGTTATCTTCTCCTTCTGTCATTTTAGGTGGTGGAAGTCCATGGTAGGATTTCTCTATTGTATTTGATGTATGGCTCCCATATTTGTTCGAATATTGTGATGTTATTTCTTAAATTATATGTTATTTTTTCTAATGGAATACATTTATTCATTTCTATATACCGTTGTTGTATTCTCAAGTTGTCTTCTAATTTCCAGGATGACATAATACATTTTTTTGCTACAGCTAGGGCTATCATAACAAATCTTTTTTGTGCTCCATCCAAATCGAGTCCAAATTCTTTGTTTCTTATATTACTTAGGAGGAAGATCTCTGGGTTTTTTGGTATATTGCTTTTTATGATTTTATTTAATATCTGGTTTAGATCTTCCCAAAATTTTTTCACTTTCTCACATGTCCAAATTGCATGAATTGTTGTTCCCATTTCCTTTTTACAGCGAAAACATCTGTCGGATACTGTTGGGTCCCATTGATTTAACTTTTGAGGTGTGATGTATAGCCTGTGTATGCCTAAAGAAAGCTCTTGGTGCCTGCCACATTGACCACCGCCAGTGGGCTGATATCGCCTCAAACCGTGCATCTTGGCGCCTCACAGTTTGGCGGGCAGCAACCTCCTTTGAAGAAGACCGCAGAGCCCACCTCACTGACAAAAGGCAAAGGAGGAAAAACCCAACACCCAACCCCAACCAACCAATTTTCCCCTGCAGCCGCTGCAACCGTGTCTGCCTGTCCCGCATCGGACTTGTCAGCCACAAACGAGCCTGCAGCTGACGTGGACTTTTTACCCCCTCCATAAATCTTCATCCGCGAAGCCAAGCCAAAGAGAAGAAGAAAGAGTATCCAGTTATATTGTATCATGCGTAACCTCGTGTTTATTGTATTTCTCATAGTTCCGGAGCATAGCTTCTCCCATGTTTCATTCTTTATCTTTATGTTTAGATCTTGTTCCCATTTTTGTTTAGGTTTACCGTTTGTTTCCTCGTTCTCCTTTTCTTGCAGTTTGATGTACATGTTTGTTATAAATTTTTAAATTATTATTGTGTCTGTAATCACATAGTCAAAATTTCTTCCTTCTGGTAACCTCAGACTGTTTCCCAATTTGTCCTTCAAGTAGGTTTTCAGTTGGTAGTATGCAAACATTGTATCGAGAGTTATATTATATTTGTTCTTCATTTGTTCAAAAGATAATAATTTATTTCCCGAAAAAACAATTTTCTATTCTTTTGATCCCTTTTCTCTCCTATTCTCTGAAGGAAAAGTTATCTATTGTGAAAGGGATTAGTAGATTTTGTGTCAATATTAGTTTTGGTAGTTGGTAATTTGTTTTATTCCTTTCTACATGAATCTTCTTCCAAATGTTGAGCAGATGATGCAATACCGGTGAATTCCTACGTTGCACCAATTTTTCATCCCATTTATATAGTATATGTTCAGGTATCTTCTCCCCTATTTTATCTAGTTCTAATCTGGTCCAATCTGGTTTTTCCCTTGTTTGATAAAAATCTGATAGGTATCTTAATTGTGCGGTTCTATAATATTTCTTAAAGTTTGGTAGTTGTAAGCCTCCTTGTTTGTATCATTCTGTTAATTTATCTAGTGCTATCCTCGGTTTCCCCCCTTTCCATAAGAATTTCCTTATTATTTTCTTTAGCTCCTTGAAGAATTTCTCTGTTAGGTGAATTGGTAATGATTGAAATAGGTATTGTATCCTTGGGAAAATGTTCATTTTAATACAGTTTATCCTTCCTATCAGTGTTGGTGGTAAGTCTTTCCAATGCTCTAAGTCGTCTTGTAATTTTTTCATTAATGGATGGTAATTTAGTTTATATAGATGGCCGAGGTTTTTATTTAGTTGTATACCTAGGTATCTCATTGCTTGTGTTTGCCATCTAAATGGCGATTCTTTCTTAAACTTTGTGAAATCCGCATTATTCATTGGCATTGCTTCACTTTTATTTGCGTTGATCTTGTACCCTAATACTTCTCCATATTCCTTCAATTTCCTATGTAATTCTTTTATTGATATTTCTGGTTCTGTTAAGTATATTATAACGTCATCTGCAAATAGACTGATTTTATATTCCTTCTCTTTTATTTTTATCCCTCTTATTTTATTTTCTGTTCTTATCAGTTCTGCTAGTGATTCTATAGCTAACGCGAACGGTGAGGGAGATAGTGGACATCCCTGCCTTGTTGATCTGCTTAAGTTAAATTGTTTTGATATATATCCATTTACTGTCACTTTCGCCAATGGCCCCTTATATAATGCTTTAATCCAATTAATATATTTCTCTGGTAGGCTGAATTTTTGACTTTGAATAAATAATTCCATTCTACTCTGTCAAAGGCCTTCTCTGCGTCTAAAGCAACCGCTACTGTTGGAGTTTTATTTCCTTCTACTGCATGAATTAAGTTAATAAATTTACAGATATTGTCTTCGTCTTTTTTTAATAAATCCAGTTTGATCTAGATTTACTATTTTTGGTACATAGTCGGCCAATCTGTTTGCTAATAGTTTAGCTATTATCTTATTATCTGTGTTAAGTGGAGATATTGGTCTATATGACACTGGTGCAAGTGGATCTTTCCCTGTCTTTGGTATTACTGTAATTATTGCTGTTTGCATGAATCTGGTATGCTTTGTGTTTTATCAATCTGGTTAATTACTTCCAGGAGGGGAGGAATTAATAAGTCTTTAAATGTTTTATAGAATTCTATATCAGTTTGATTATAGTTTGATATAGTTGCTCGTAGAATTCCCTGAAGTTTTCATTGATCTCCGTTGGATTATATTTAATTTGTTTGTCCTTTTTCCTTAATGCCAATACCATTCTTTTAGTTTGTTAAGCTGCCACGCTAGAATTTTGTGCGTTTTTTTTTCTCCTAGCTCATAATATTTCTGTTTTGTCTTCATTATGTTCTTCTCCCCCTTAAATATTTGTAGTGTTTCATATTTTATTTTTTTAATCTGCCAATTCTCTTCTTTTAGTTGTATCTTCCTTTATTGCTAATTCTTTTTCTATATTTGTTATTTCCCTTTCCAACTGTTCTGTTTCCCGATTATAGTCCTTCTTCATCTTAGTTACATAACTTATTATTTGCCCTCTGATGAACACTTTCATTGCGTCCCATAGTATAAACTTATCTTTCACTGATTCCGTATTTATTTCAAAGTACATTTTAATTTGTTGTTCCATTAATTCTCTAAAATCCTGTCTTTTAAGTAGCATGGAGTTTAATCTCCATCTATACATTCTTGGTGGGATGTCCTCTAGCTGTATTGCCAATAACAGGGGTGAGTGGTCCGATAATAGTCTAGCTTTATATTCCGTTTTCCTAACTCTCCCTTGAATGTGGGTTGATAACAGGAATAGGTCTATCCTTGAGTATGTTTTATGTCTACCCGAATAATATGAATATTCCTTTTCCTTTGGGTGTTGTTTCCTCCATATGTCCAAAAGTTGCATTTCTTGCATCGATTTAATTATAAATTTGGTTACTTTGTTCTTTCTGTTAGTTTTTTTCCCAGTTTTATCCATGTTTGAGTCCAAATTAAGGTTAAAATCCCCTCCTATTAGTATATTCCCTTATGTATCTGCGATCTTCAAAAAGATATCTTGCATAAATTTTTGATCTTCTTCATTAGGTGAGTATACATTGAGTAAATTCCACAATTCTGAATATATCTGACATTTTATCATTACATATCTCCCTGCTGGATCTATTATTTCCTCTTCTATTTTGATTGGTACATTTTTATTGATTAATATAGCTACTCCTCTGGCTTTTGAATTATATGATGCTGCTGTTACATGTCCTATCCAATCTCTCTTTAATTTCTTGTGTTCCACTTCAGTTAGATGTGTTTCTTGTATGAATGCTATATCAATTTTTTCTTTTCTCAGTAAATTTAACAGTTTCTTCCTTTTGATTTGGTTATGTATTCCATTAATATTTAAAGTCATATAGTTCAACATAGTCATTTCATACTTTGTTTATCTTTCCTTTCCGTTTTCTCATCACCACCTTCCCTTCTTATCCATTTCTGCTTTCTTTTTTTGAACACATTATAAGACAACATTTCTAAAACATAAAATATTTCCACTATTCTCATATCTAAAATTCCTTTAACCCCAATAGTCCCTCCCCTTTCTGAGTTGCCCTTTGTCCCTTGTCGGGCAACCACATCTCCCCTCTCCATTTGGATTTGCGAATCCGCTTGCAAGCATCAACTGATTTTGCAGTGACTGTTATTCTTCCCCACCCAGCCCCCCCAGAAAAGATTTTAATCTTTATATATAACAAATGTCACTCTCTTAATTCCCTCCTTACTTCCTTTCTTCCCTTTCTTTCCCTTCTTAGTTCTTACTTATACTCTATTTTTTATATATATATATATTAACAATGGCGTGAAGCAAGGCTGTGTTCTCGCACCAACCCTCTTTTCAATCTTCTTCAGCATGATGCTGAACCAAGCCATGAAAGACCCCAACAATGAAGACGCTGTTTACATCCGGTACCGCACGGATGGCAGTCTCTTCAATCTGAGGCGCCTGCAAGCTCACACCAAGACACAAGAGAAACTTGTCCGTGAACTACTGTTTGCAGACGATGCTGCTTTAGTTGCCCATTCAGAGCCAGCTCTTCAGCGCTTGACGTCCTGCTTTGCGGAAACTGCCAAAATGTTTGGCCTGGAAGTCAGCCTGAAGAAAACTGAGGTCCTCCATCAGCCAGCTCCCCACCATGACTACCAGCCCCCCCACATCTCCATCGGGCACACAAAACTCAAAACGGTCAACCAGTTTACCTATCTCGGCTGCACCATTTCATCAGATGCAAGGATCGACAATGAGATAGACAACAGACTCGCCAAGGCAAATAGCGCCTTTGGAAGACTACACAAAAGAGTCTGGAAAAACAACCAACTGAAAAACCTCACAAAGATAAGCGTATACAGAGCCGTTGTCATACCCACACTCCTGTTCGGCTCCGAATCATGGGTCCTCTACCGGCACCACCTACGGCTCCTAGAACGCTTCCACCAGCGTTGTCTCCGCTCCATCCTCAACATCCATTGGAGCACTTTCATCCCTAACGTCGAAGTACTCGAGATGGCAGAGGTCGACAGCATCGAGTCCACGCTGCTGAAGATCCAGCTGCGCTGGATGGGTCACGTCTCCAGAATGGAGGACCATCGCCTTCCCAAGATCGTGTTATATGGTGAGCTCTCCACTGGCCACCGTGACAGAGGTGCACCAAAGAAAAGGTACAAGGACTGCCTAAAGAAATCGCTTGGTGCCTGCCACATTGACCACCGCCAGTGGGCTGATAATGCCTCAAACTGTGCATCTTGGCGCCTCACAGTTTGGCGGGCAGCAACCTCCTTTGAAGAAGACCGCAGAGCCCACCTCACTGACAAAAGGCAAAGGAGGAAAAACCCAACACCCAACCCCAACCAACCAATTTTCCCCTGCAACCGCTGCAACCGTGTCTGCCTGTCCCGCATCGGACTTGTCAGCCACAAACGAGCCTGCAGCTGACGTGGACTTTTTACCCCCTCCATAAATCTTCGTCCGCGAAGCCAAGCCAAAGAGAAGAAAAAATATTTATATATATCTATATATATATCTATATATATATCTATATATATATCTATATATATATCTATATATATATCTATATATATATCTATATATATATCTATATATATATCTATATATATATCTATATATATATCTATATATATATCTATATATATATCTATATATATATCTATATATATATCTATATATATATCTATATATATATCTATATATATATCTATATATATATCTATATATATATCTATATATATATCTATCTTTATATATCTATCTTTATATATATCTTTTTATATATATATTTATATATATATATAGTTGTCATTTTTGTTCTTGTTAACATCTCTTCATCTCTCTGTCTGTTTTGTAGTTGTTCTGCAAATTTTTGTGCTTCTTCTGGATCCGAGAATAGTTTGCTTTGCTGCCCCGGAATAACTATTTTAACTACCGCTGGATATTTTAACATAAATTTATAACCTTTTTTCCATAGGGTCGTTTTTGCTGCATTGAACTCCTTCCTCTTCTTCAGGAGTTCAAAACTTATATCTGGATAGAAAAAATTTTTTTGACCCTGTATTCTAGTGGATTTTTGTCTTCTCTTATTTTTTTTCATTGCCTTCTGCAATATATTTTCTCTTGTTGTATATCTTAGGAATTTTACTAGAATGGATCTTGGTTTTTGTTGTGGTTGTGGATTAGGGGCTAATGTTCTGTGTGCTCTTTCGATTTCCATTTCTTCCTGTAATTCTGGTCTCCCTAGGACCCTGGGGATCCATTCTTTTATAAATTCTTTCATATTTTTTGCCTTCTTCATCTTCCTTAAGGCCCACTATCTTTATATTGTTTCTTCTATTATAATTTTCCATTATATCTATCTTCTGAGCTAACAGCTCCTGTGTTTCTTTAACTTTTTTATCAGATTCTTCTAATTTCTTTTTGAAGTCATCAACCTCCATTTCTATGGGTGTTTCTCATTCTTCCACCTTGTCTACTCTTTTTCCTATATCTGTCATGATCATCTCTAATCTATTCACTTTTTCTTCTGTACTTTTTATTCTTTTTATTTCACTGAATTCTTGTGTCTGCCATTCTTTTACTGTTTCCATATATTCTTTAAAAAAATATGTCTTCATCTTCCATTTCTCTGTGTTCTTCCTCCTCTTCTTCTGAGTCCACTCCAGGATCTGTGTCCTTTACCTCTGTCTCTTCTGGTTTTCTTGTTGGGTTGTTTATTTTATTTTGTTGGGTATTTTTGTTCTTCTTATTTTTATTAAATGTTATGGTGTTGGTCTTCTTCCTCTGGGTTGGTCATCTGTTGTTTCTTTGATTTCCTATTTTTATTCTGTTCCTTCTTGTTCTCGTTATTTTCTATGTGTTCCTGTTGAGAGTCTTGCTGTTGTGTTGTAGTTGTCTGTTTCAACTGTGAAGATTTACTCCTCATCTGGTCCCCCCTCCCGTCAGTGTTATTTTTGTCTTGCGCATCGCGCATGCGCGGTTGTGCACTTTTTGGCTCCTTGAGCCATTTTTGTAGTCCTGAGTTCGGTGTTTCCACTGACCTCAGGGAGCGGGCTTCTCTCTCCACGGCGGGCCTCCTCGTACCGGTAAGGCCTTCACCATCCTCTTCCGACGTCCTTCCTTCTTCTTTTCTTCCCATTGATTTTGATTTTTCTTTCTTCGCTGCCATTTTCTCCACACTTTCACTTTCACTTTGTTATGGTTTCTATGTTTGTGCCTTTGTTTTTTCTCTCTTTTTTTTACTTTTCTGGAGAGGGCTGGAGTTCCTCTACCGGCCACTACTCCATCACGTGACTCCTCCGAAACCTTGTTTTTCGAGGTAACGTGGGTTTTATTAAAATGTATGAGGGCATCATCCAATCAAGTCTCATTTACACAAGTTTTTATTGGACAGGTGACTAAAAGCTATTTGTTGTTATGTTTTGAGACTTGTATCAATTGATTGAAACTTATTGAGGGAATTCTGGAGCATGCAGCTTCAGCACCTGGAGGAAAATACCTGGAACAGTTTAAAAAAGACGACCCACAAAGTGCCAGAGTGCAAGGAATTCAGAGGGTCTGGAGGAGGCTGTATGAGCAGTGATGCCATGGGTGGGTGGTGTTTGCAAGAAAATATTAAATTGGAGCTATTGCACACTAGGAGCCAGTGTAGGTCTGTTAGTGACGGGAATGGGTAAGTGAGATATTGGAATGCTTAACTTGATTTTGAATGTGAAATGCCATATATACTTGTGTAATCGTTAATACCATGTAATAGTCGACCTCCCCCACCTTTTTTTTTGTATGGTCTGTGTAAAAGTAGACCCCCCCCCCCCAACTTTTTTTGAAGCCCACAACTGCATACCTACTGGTGCTCCTGAGGCCCCAACTGCAGACCCCTCGCCCATCTGAGCTCCCGACACCCCGAACGCAGACTCACCACCTGGTCCCGGTCATCCGAGCTCCTGTCACCTTGAACGATGCAGGTACTAACTAGTTGTACAGGTACACGATCCTTTATCCGGACATCTAAAATCCGGAAAGCTCCAAAAACCGGACATTTTTGAAGAGCGCTTGTTTGGTGATCCGACTCACACGGGTATGATGTGACAACACTTGACAGGCAGGCTGCCACTTATCGTCAAGCATCAGTTGTAGCTCAACAGTTGTAGAGAGATGTCCATTCGCTGTCTTTGTGTTGTTTCTTGTGACTTTGTATATAATCTACCTTGAAAAATGTCAAAAAGAATTGCAGAAACCTCAATGGTTGACAGCGAGAAAAAGAAAAGGAAACATTTGTCATTATCAATAATGCAGGAAGTGGAGTTACTCCAGAAACTTGATCATGGTGTGTCTGTACAGCGGCTCACTGAAGAATATGGTGTTGGAGCTTGCACTGTGTATGACTTGAGGAAACAGAAGGACAAATTACTGAAGTTTTACGGTAACAGTGATGATCACAAACTTACGAAAAAGAGGAAAACACTAGATAGGGTGAAAAATGAAGATTTTGACCATGTGATATGATGGAATGGATTCGAGAATGAAGAAGGGAACATGTGCCGCTGAATGGCTTGTTGGTCATGAAATAAGCTAGAATGCATCATAAAGAATTGAACATTGAAGGAGAGTGTCAATATTCAGAAGGTTGGCTTCAGAAATTTAAGAAGCGTAATGGTGTAAAATATCTGAAAATCTGTGGTGAAAAAGCTTCTGTTTATGAAGCTGCAAAAAATTACATCGACAAATTTGCCAAGATCGTATCCGATGGGAAAACCTTTCTCCTGAACAAATTTACAATGCTGATGAAACAGCTTTGTACTGGCACTACGTTCCAAGAAAAACTTTGAACAATGGCGGACGACACAGCACCAACAGGTTTTAAGGATGCTCAGGAAAGGTTAACTATCCTTGGATGTGTTAATGCAGCAGGCACTCACAAGGTGAAGTTGGCAGTCATTGGAAAGCCAACGTCTAAGATGTCTGAAAGACGTACTTAATTTACCTGTGCATTATTATGCCAACAGGAAAGCATGGGCGACCTGAGAAATATTTTCTGACTGGTTTAATACCACTTCGTACCAGCGTGAAGAGCTCATTGTAGACAAGCTGTACTGGAAGAAAACTAAAATTCTATTGTTCCTGGACAACTGCTTTGCACATCCCACGCCGAACTTCTTGTGAAAATTAATGTTTTCGGCATTTACTTGCCTCCCAATGTGACATTTATTTTACAGCCTTGTGACCAAGGAATTTTACCTTCCCTGAAGAGGGAGTATAAAAATCATTTTATGAACTGTGTGCTTGAAGCAGTCAACAAAGGAGTAAGAATGCAAGACTACCTGAAAGAGTTCACTCTTAAGGATGCCATTTACACAGTTTCTACTGCTTGAAATGATGTTGATAAATCAAATGCTTGGCACAGAATTTGGCCAGTAGCGATGTTTGATGAAAACGATCCTATCGATGATGAGTTGGAGAGATTTTGAGTCGCTAATGAGAAGAAGATGCAGACCTAACTTGCGCTAAAAGTCTATCGGATGGAAGTCTAAGTAAGCTAGAAGAAGCGGACATTGAAGAAATGCTAAACATTGACAATGATGCACCTATTGTGCATTCCTTGAGCGATGGGGAAATTGCTGAAATGGTGTTAAATACGGATAAGAATGAAGGTGGTAGTGGTGATGACATAGTGAACACAGGTGAAAACATTCCTATAGACGATATGGTGAAACTTTGTGATCAGTTCATAGCTGGCCTTAAACAACGTGCATTTATCAGTGAGCAACAGATTATGGGAGTTTACTCAATTAAAGAGACATGGCTTAGACAAAAACCTATGCTGTTGAGACAGCTGACACTTGATGAAGTCTGTAAAAATGCCCTCTCTCATAGTGCCACTTCATCACTTAAGAATCCCATTCCTGGCGCATCATTGGAACTTTGCCTGCAATTTGATTATGACGTTGGTGACAGCTTAACCGCAGCTACGTATTTACCCTAGTTTGAACAAATTTATGGCTATAGCTTATAAATAAACTGTAATAGTATTTGTATTCTTTCTTTATTCAAATTAGTGCGAATATTTATGCGTCACTCTACAGAAATATTACAGTAATGTGTATACTTATGGATCGTGTATTTTCGTTTTAAATTATCCCACTACAGGTATTTCATTATTCATTACCAGTATATTACTCTGTAAATAAATTGTAATAATATTTTCCCACTGATTGTGAGTATTCATATGTTCTTGCTGCCGTAGTAGGACGTCTGTTTTGATGTCACGTTTACAATCGGGCTTTTGTTCCAAAATCCGAAATTCGCTGTCCTCCAAGGATTGTATACCTGTAATTGTATGCTGCCTTTTATTCTGTTAAAAATTCTGGATATATTTTAAGACATGATGGCAAACCAAATGTCAAGTGCGTTTCCTATCTATTTAAAATATTTTTTTACTAGATGACATTGGCAAAAGAAAATTATGATTTTGACATTGCCGTATATTCTGGCATATAAATTGACCTGATAAGTTGGGTCCCCATTTTCAGCCTCATTTTCATGGTTTAATCATATATTGAGCGTATAAGTTGACCCCCCCCCCCCCCCCCCCCACAATTTTCTGCAAGGAACGTGCTGGAGACAGGTGTCTGGGCCTCCCAGCAACATGATCTTTGTTACAACATCCCAATCGCCAAGTAACAAATCTGTAAATTAAACAAGTAAAAAAAAAACGTTGCTTTTGGCTGGGCAGATGCTGAATGGTGGTGGGTCCAAGTCTTCAGCATAGGCTGTAGCCATAGATGGCGACTCTATTCTCAAAATCGGGTGAGGTGTCATCGGCGTTAAAGAAGTTGCTTTGCTGTCCTTGATGCAGGAACCATGGCTATGTGTCGGCTCCCGGGCAGGAGCTGAGACCTTGGGCTGTACAATTGTAAAATGTCTGGCTGGGTTATGACAGTGATGGGAAGGTGTCAGGGAGCAGCAGCACTGGCAGTGGGGAGATGCTTCTAGGTCATGTATACGCCGAATCTACATCGAGCAGTTTTTTTTTTCCGTTGAATTTAAGGTCTCATTTTTGTATCTGGCATACAAGTCAACCCCTGATTTTTAATGCTTTTTGAGGGTTTCAAGATTATACTTATACACTGAAATATACAGTAATTATAGATCCCTCTCAAAGAAATTTGCCATGACCAAGAATCCACAGCGCCTATCCCTGACAGCATCAAATCAAGCACGTCCCAATAACCAGTACTAAAAATCTATTGTTATTGATGACAAGCTAAAATTGGTTATGTAACTGAAAGGAACTAGTTCCAAGATATTTACATTCTCTTTTATTATATAAATTTACTTTCTAAAACTGGTTCAAAATTGTATCTATCAATATTATCAGTTTTTTTTTGTACTGACAATATATTGTAATTTTCCATTCTTAAGTCTTTTGGTGGGATAGGCTAAAACTATGTCTGATACTTAATTTTTTATGTTTCGTCAAAAGTGTGTTAGTAATCTTGCCATGAATTACCAGTGTGAGTGTGACTTTTAATGTAAAACATTAATAAGGTTAGAAAATGCAAGCAGCTATTGCAAATTTTTATCAGACCAGATGACACAATAGTGAGTGGGAGAGTTGTTATGGATATTGTGGAGGTTTGGTGGATGTTACAAAGCGACGTTGGTTGGATGCAGAGCTGGGCTGAGAAGTGGCAGATGAAATTTAACCCAGAAAAGTGGTGCTTCATTTCCGTAGGTCAAATTTGAAGCAGAATACAATTTTAATGGGAGAACCCTAACCAGTTTGGATGAACTGAGAGATCTACACTCAAAACTGCTGCACAGATTGGCAGTGTCGCTACGAAGGTCACTGTTGTGTTGACCTTGATTAACCATGGGGTCAAGCTCAGGAACTGTGAGATGATGTTATAGCTGTAAAAGACCTTGGTTAGACCCCATTGAGATGTTGTTCATTTCTACCCACCTCATTACGAGAAAGATGTGGATGGTATAGGGAGGCTGCAGAGGATATTTACAGATTTTGCCCGAATTGGAGAGCATACCTTATGAGGATAGGTTGCGTGAACTCAATCTTTTCTCCTTGGATCAATGGAGGGTGAGAAGTGACCTGATGGAGGTGTACAAGATGGTGAAGCATTAATCTTTCCCAAGGCTGAAATGGCTAATTCAATGGGGCACATTTTTAAAGTTCCTGGGAGTAAGTACAAGGGGAGGCAAGCTAAGTTTTTCATATAGAGTGATGGGTGCATGGAATGCGTTGTCGACAATGGTGGTGGAGGCAGGTATAATAGAATCTTTTAAGAGACATTTGATGGTCCGAGGAACTGAGAAAAGTGGAGGATTATGCAGTAAGGAAATTCTAGCCAGTTAGAGTAGGTTATTACGTTGGCACAATTCTGGGTCGAAGTGAATGTGACTGAATGTCCATGTTTTTGTGTTGATGGGCTATTCAGGTGATTTTTGATTTCTCATATTTTAAAGGAATTCTTTTCCATTTGGGTCCATGTGACCAGTTAATTTCATTGCCTGGTATGTGGAGCACAGCTCAATGCAGTCTTTGCTTCTCTCCCAAATCATGACATGAGTAGGAATCAAGTTGGCATCTGAAATATTAGATCTGTTTCTTCTTCTACAAATGCTGTTGAGCATTTCCAGAATTCTGTTTTCACTTGATTTCCAGCACTTGCAAATCTTTAGCTTTCATATGGAATAGAATACAATCTGATCAACAGTTAATAAAACACAATGCTGGAGAAACTCAGCAGGTCAAACTGTTACTTTATGTAACAATTTTTGTGTGGGAAGGGAAACAAGTTTGATTGGTTCAAAGAATAGTGGGTCTGGACACAGGCTGAATGCAGAAATAATCTTTATTGAAACACACGTAAAGGAATTGCAACAGGGATAACACATGAACTCAATCTCACAACACAGTGCAACCAGTCACATCGGACTTAACACTACCGATACCAGCAACTGTTTATACAGTCCTAACACAACCAAGGACTCAATGAAACATTATTTGTTACATAAAGTACAGTTTGACCAGCTGAGTTTCTCCAGAATTGTGTTTTTAATCTCTGATCAACAGTTTTTTTTTCTCTCATCTGTAATTGGCAGAAAGACCTGATAGCATAGCAACATTGAGATGTTTAAAGTTGCCATTTTTTTTCCATCTCTTGGATCAATTGTCCCTAAGTTCTGGGTTCCTGTAGATTGACAAAGATGGTTTTTGCAACATTCCTATCTAAAGCAGATTTAGAACAGGCATCTAAAATTGTTGAGCCTTTGTCTAGAAAGGAGTTTTGTGTACATGGATGGAATAGGCTTTCTGAAGAATAACTTGAAATATGTAAGTCATGGAGCTTAATTTGTTGTAAATGAGGCCAGTCAAGCAAGTTGTGGTCACTGTACTTGGATGTATATGTTTGGATTAATTCTTTTGTTTACAATCATTAGATTGCACAGAAATGGACTTTGGAGACCTTTTTTCTTCTTGGTATACCCATGTTAAGCTGTCATGAGATTGATGCTTCAAAGTGATGCAGCATTGCATTGTTATGCTGTGAAACCCCCTGGTATCTGGAATTCAAGCAACTGGCAGTTTCACCAACAGGCAAAAAAAAATGGAAATTTAAAAAATAAATAAGAACAAAATAAGTAAAAAAATTTGCAACTGTAAAATTGTAGAAGTAAATGTTCTCTGAAGTAACACAAACCTTTGGTGAGGATGGGAGCAAATATTCAGTCAGCCAAGTGCCTTGGTCATGCTTTGCTCATAGCAGCTGTTTGAATAAAGTGTGAAACACCAATGACGTTGCTCGCTGGTGGGGTGACTCTCTTAAAGTGTCTCCTTATCCCTGCTTAATACGAGTTGCCCGAGTTAGAGGCTTTATCTTTAAACATGGTGGTGGGGGGGGGGAGGGGTTAATTATCTAAGTAATTGTTTGTCTTTTGGGCAGCTCTGTGGAGGGGGAGGAACCCACAGATGCAGCAACAGTTAAAGCAAAATGCTTCAAGGTTTATATATTCATGCAAGTGAGGTTTGTTCAGTGTAAATACAGTATAGTATTTTTGTTTTTTAAACTGTTTTATTCAATGCAGGTGTATTAGGCATTGTACGAGTAAGTCTCAAGCAACTGGAAAATATACTTATACGGCATCTACCAATCCCTAGAGGTGCCGGATACCAAGAGTTTTACTGTATTTAAAGTATCATGTTTGTACTAACAGTAATATTTAAAGGTCCATTTTAAGTGTTATTTTGTTTCTTCAAATTAAATTGACTGATATTTGATCCAGACACATTGATCATTGATGTAACTGATGATGGCAATTTACAATGTCGTTAAGACTGTTACATGTAATAATTTTTACAGGTGCATTAAGATGAATAGTCCTTAAATGGCATTGTTGCTTTTAAACAAAAAGCCCTTTATTCCCTCATAAAATTCATGAATGTACAAGTGAGTACTTTACTGCTGTAAAGTCAGAGTCTGGTTTTGTTTAGGCCTCTGGTGTCCAGCGCGCACTCGAATTTTGCGGATCTTCTTTATTCTCCTCCCTCGCCTCAAGATCATATTGATGGGTTTGCGTCCGTATTGTTCCATGATCTCTTGAATTCTTTGCCAGTTGGATTTGCGCAAGTTAAAGTTGCACTCTGTTGCCTCGTTCTCGTATCCTACGTGGCACACACGCATGCTGGGTGCATAGCCCGTGGCTTTCACAATCACCCGATAATCACCAGGGTTCAGTATTCGCCAGTAATCCCCATCGGTTGCTAGAAAAAGACAAGGGAAATAATCAGCACAGCTACACAATCCTTTATCCGGAAAGCGAGGAGAGGGGGTTATCATGATAATGAATATGTATGAGATGTACCGGAAGTCACGTGGTATGAGAGAGAGATAAGAGCACAAGCAGGAGAACAAAGGAAACTGGAAAATAAAGACACTGAGAAGTTTACCTGATAAAACTTGTGTTTGATGTTTTATTAACTTCACATTTCGGGCCACAAATGTGACATTGACGACGAGGATGGGATAAGCTTGAAGAAAATTAAAGACTAAAGAAGATTACAGAGGATTACAGAGAACTTCAAGGTGATAAGAATTTTCTCTTTGACTCAGTACTTTTGGGGCTGGAATATTTCCTCATGGCTGGTGCAGACGGTGACTTTCTAACACATAGTGGAATTGCTCATTTTGACCCAACAGGTGATGCAAGCACTGTAAGTGTGAAGTGGAAGGCATGGCTGGAAGAATTTGAATCCTACGCCGACAGTCGTGGCCTATTTCTAGATACCGGTACAGTTGAACAAAAAGCGCAGAGAAGGGCGTTACTTCTTTTCACTGCTGGTCCTGCAGTTCGGGAGACATTTAAGACACTTTTGAATACTGGAAGAAAGGATGAGTACTGGAAAGCGGTAGATGCATTAAATGCACACTATGTAGTGACACCGAATGCTACATTTCAACGCCATTTGTTTCGGAGAACGAGACAAGAAGATGACCAGACAATTGCTTAGTACGTGATGAGACTACGCCAGCTAGCTGTTGGATGCAATTACATGCCAGCTGATTTGGACAACCAATTATTGGATCAAGTCGTACAGCACTGCAGATCAGATAAACTCAGAAGACGTCTACTGGAAAGAGGGAGTGAGTTGGAACTCACCGATGCTTTAGCCATTGCTGCTGCATTAGAGGCTGTTGAAGGGCAATTTCATACCATGACCCTGAAAGACAACTCAAGCCAGCAAATTAAGAGGCTCTCACTTCGCCATAACCAGCCAAGATGTACGTCCACACAGGACGTGGAGTGTTATCGATGTGGAAACCGAGGTCACTTTGGAAAAGACCCATATTGCCCGGCCAAAGGCAAAGTTTGCAGAAAGTGTGGAGGTCAGGACCACTTTGCAAAGAAGTGCAAAAGCAAGTCCAATGCAGACCAGAAGAGGAAGAGTACAACTTCCAAAGGGAAAGCCTGGGGGAAAGGAAAGTATCCTGGAAAGAAAGATACTATTCGCCAGATAGACGGTGACGATGATGATACCCAGGAGGGACAGAGTTGTTACCAATTTACGTTGAATGAAGTACATCATGAGAAAGTCCCAGTGATCATTGGCGGAGTGACAGTGCAGGTCATTGTAGACTCAGGCAGTGACAGTAATGTGATTGATCAACATTTATGGGAGAAGTTGAAAAGGAAAAAGATCATCTGTACCTCAAAGAAGTGTTCCAAGAAACTATCCATACACAGCAACCAAGCCATTGCAGACCATTGGATGTTTTACTGCAACTGTTGAAGCTGGAGATAAGTACACCGAAGCAGAGTTTATGGTCATAGAAGAGAGGGGAGAACCATTGCTGAGTAGAAGCACAGCGCAAGACCTGGCAATACTTCATGTTAGAGCTTGTGTCAATTCAATTCAGTCATACGAGGATATGTAGCAAGAATTCCCCGCAGTCTTCCAAGGAGTAGGAAAGCTGAAAGGTCGACAATTGAAGCTAGCGGTAGATGAAATGGTCAAACCCAAGGCACAACCAATGCGCCGAACTCCGTTTGGACTTCGTGGGAAAGTCGAAGCTAAAATTAAAGAATTGATTGAACAAGACATTATTGAACCGGTGGAACATTCGACACAATGGGTTAGTCCCTTAGTGATTGTGCCCAAACCAAAGGGTGACATAAGACTATGTGTTGACATGAAAATGGCCAATGAAGCTATAATTAGAGAACGACACCCTATACCAACAGTGGAGGAAATACTTCAAGAACTAGCTACCAGCAAGGTATTCTCAAAAATTGATTTAAAATGGGGCTATCATCAATTAGAGCTGGATCCAGGTTCCCGAGATGTAACAACATTTGTGACTCACTGTGGATTGTATCGTTACAAGAGACTATCATTTGGAATTAATGCAGCTTCGGAGATCTACCAGTATGAAATCCATCGAGTGATTCAAGGCATTCCTGGAGTTGCCAACATTTCTGACGACATCATAGTCCATGCACCAACGAAGGAAGAGCATGACAAACGGTTGAGGCGTGTACTATCTAGACTACAGGAGGCAGGCCTTACTGTGAATGGAAACAAGTGCCAGTTCGGTGTGTCAGAAATGAACTTCATGGGACACAGACTTACACGGGAAGGACTAAACCCTGCAGAGGCCAAGGTGAAAGCTATTGCAGAGGCATGTGCACCTCAGAACGCAACAGAGGTGAGGAGTTTCCTGGGATTGGTCAATTTTTGTGCAAAGTTCATTCCTAATTTCGCTACAGTGGCAGAACCACTAAGGAAACTAACCAGGAAAGGTGTACCATTTCATTTTGGATCTGAGCAGAAGAAAGCGTTCACAGCGCTGAAGCAAAGCTTGACAGATGCAAAAACTCTTGGATATTACGATCCGGCGGCATCAACCAAAGTCATAGCGGATGCCAGCCCGGTTGGTTTAGGAGCCGTGTTGGTCCAGATGCATGATGGAGGACCAAGAATCATTGCCTATGCCAGCAGATCGTTATCAGATGTGGAAAGAAGATACTCTCAGACAGAGAAAGAAGCACTCGGACTTGTATGGGCCTGTGAGAGGTTCCATGCATATTTATACGGCATTGAATTTGAACTCATCACAGATCATAAGCCATTAGAGGTGATCTATGCACCTAGATCCAAACCATGTGCCAGAATAGAGAGATGGGTACTCAGACTACAACCCTACAAATATAAAGTAATCCACATTGCAGGGAAAACTAACATTGCAGATCCGCTGTCCAGATTGGTGAAGGATGGTGGTCCACAATCCAAGTCAGAATTGGGAACAGAAACAGAGAGCTTTGTACGCTTCGTAGCTATTCAGTCGACACCGAAAGCTGTGACTACGAAGGAAGTCGAGAGAGAATCCGAACGTGATCCAGAACTCAGGGAAGTAAGAGAATGCATACAGAGTG
Organism: Narcine bancroftii; assembly: GCF_036971445.1. Classification (NCBI taxonomy): domain Eukaryota; kingdom Metazoa; phylum Chordata; class Chondrichthyes; order Torpediniformes; family Narcinidae; genus Narcine; species Narcine bancroftii. The sequence continues at coordinate 102,214,136 of NC_091470.1, read as the reverse complement.
GACAATGGGACAAGTGTACTCACAAGGCTTACATTCCCATTAGAGACGAACTTTGTTGCATCGGACAGTGTGTATTAAGAGGTTGCAGATTGGTGATACCGCAAAGATTGAGACCGAAGATTGTATCCTTAGCGCATGAAGGACACCTAGGTATTGTTGGTACCAAGCAAAACCTCAGGACCAAGGTATGGTGGCCAGGTTGTGATAAGGACGCAGAGAAATTTGTTAAAACTTGTCACGGATGTCAAATCGCAAGTAGGAGTAATCCGCCAGAACCGATCCGGAGTACGCAACTTCCGACAGGACCATGGATCGACGTAGCTGTTGATTTTCTTGGACCTTTACCGACGGGTGAATCAATTATGGTAGTGATAGATTACTACAGCAGATACTATGAGTACGTGGTGTTGAAGTCCACAACCACTGAAAAAACAATACAAGCATTAGCAGAGATATTCGCAAGATATGGATTACCTGTTACATTATACTCTGACAATGGTCCACAATTCATTTCAGAGACATTTGCGGAATACATGAGGACCACAGGTATCCACCATCATAAAGTAACTCCGAAATGGCTGCAAGCCAACGGAGAAGTAGAGAGACAAAATCAGTCCATTGAAAAACGATTGAGGATTGCACACGCAGAAGGACAAAATTGGCGAGAAGCATTGCTATCTTATGTGGCTGTCTATCGAGCAACGCCTCATGCAACCACTGGAAAAAGTCCTGCAGAAGCATTTTTTGGGAGAAAAATCCGCACAAAAATGCCAGAAATAAAGGAAATCCGAGACGACCAGGAGATGAGGGACCACGATGCTGAAAAGAAAGGTGCAGCAAAGCTGTACACAGATTCGAAATGTGGAGCCAAGTACTCAGACATCATGCCAGGAGATAATGTTCTAGTGAGGCATGAAACTGGTGGTAAGCTAGATACACCTTATTACCATCAACCCTATACTGTCGTATCCAGAAGTGGCAGTATGGTGACAGTCAAGTCTCCGACTGGAGTCCTGTATAAGAGAAATATATCAGGTGTAAAAAGGTACCAGTCCAGAGATACATCGAGCGAAGAGGTTGAAAGGCCAATATGAGATGCTGAAACTGAGAGACCTGATGATGTTCCAGAGGCAGTTACCAGCACTCCTGATGAAGTGACTAGAGCGCCAGAAACACCCGAAGCCGTGGCGAGCAGTATTTCCGACACAGAGAGTGAACAACCGAGAAGCGACGACAATATCGCAGGCAGGCCGAAACGAAACCGGAAAGCGCCCAAACGATACGAAGACTTTGTGCCATAGTTTTAATAAGAACTTTGGGACAGTATTTTAATCTTATATCATAAAGTGCATGTATGAGTGCTGTAGGGAGTAAATTTTATGTAGTTGAGTTATAGTATTACCATTAGTTACGATGTTTGTAGGTTTCCGAGGGATATTGGTAAGTGAAGGTAAAGTTTATTTCTGATTAAAGGAGGGTTGTCATGATAATGAATATGTATGAGATGTACCGGAAGTCACGTGGTATGAGAGAGAGATAAGAGCACAAGCAGGAGAACAAAGGAAACTGGAAAATAAAGACACTGAGAAGTTTACCTGATAAAACTTGTGTTTGATGTTTTATTAACTTCACATTTCGGGCCACAAATGTGACAGGGGTGGGGGTGGATACGGCAGCACAATTCGGGTGGGCTTAAATCTGGCTTTCAGAAATCCGGAAAAATCCAAGATTTGGAACACACTGTCCCCTAAAGGTTCCGGATAAAGGATCACGTACCTGTACATTGAAAGCAACAGTCTACTGAAGGAACTTTGTTGGATGAGCAGCATCAACAGGTGGAAAAAAAAAAGAGCTGTCTATGTTTTGGGCCAGACCCTTCATCGGGACATTACAGAGGAGAGATGGCTGATATAATGGCAGGGTTTGGATGGGGACGCTAGGCCCAGATGGCGACTCCCAGGAATTTAAACTGCACTAAGACATTAAATCCTGGCTGATCCCAACTGTATTTTCTCTATATTTTGATGTCCATTTCTAACCTCTCAAAGTTGGTGCATTTGCCTAACCATTTTTTTTAGGAGGAGGGGGTGGTGTGATGGATTGTTATGTTTTGTATTGTATATAGATGTGTTTTAAAGCAGATAAATTGTGTTGGATTTTAGTGTAGGTCACATACAAACACTTCAAAACCGATCTCATTTAAAATGCCAGAGCTCTGCTCAAGCCAGACAGTTCAGGTGCCTTAGCAAAAACTTTGAAGAATGCCTATAAGGACTTCACAAGCAGGTGTTAATTGGACATGCTGTGGAGTAATGGATTATTGTTTTAGAAAGCAACAGATGAACGAACTCAGAAGATTGGGTCCAGTGCCGCAGTCTGAGTGCAGTTTGCTTTTCTAAGAGGGTCATGTGGTTTTCTCAGAGAGAAAGAATTCAGTTCTATGGTTCAGTCGCAGCAGCCAGGACTGGAACACGACAAGCTTGTGGAAAAACCCCATTTTCAAAACAGTTTGTGAGTTCTTAGTTCAGCCTGGTCAAAGCCCTTGTGGTCCACACAAGAGTAGATGGTTGGCTACATAATGTTTCACTTGAAATAAGGGAAACAAAAAGGAACTCAGTGATGACCTGAAAGAAAGAGGTTATAATCTGGAAAACCCTGATGGGGCAAGTTTCTTCGGCAAGACACTGAAGTGGCTGATCTGAAGGAACCAGTTGTGGGTGTCAAACAGCAACACATCTCTCTGAAAACTGACAAGAACCTTCCTGAGCAGTAACCATTTACCTTTCAAACACCAAAGCCTGGTGAACTTGATACATGTTAAATTCTGTGCACAGTCGATGAATCACCTGAGAAGTTAGAAATGGACATCAAAATATAGAGAAAATACAGTTGGAATTGGAGGAGTGAGATTGGACAGTGAATCAAAGAACTTTTTTAAACTTATATACATGTGCGCTTAGAATCAGAAGGGGGTTAAGTTAATAGTAATAAGTTGAAGTGTGATTCTGTTTTCGTGCTTAAAGATAATTAAAAGTAACTTTTGTCTTGGTGAATTTCTATTGCTGCTGGGTTTTGGGGTCCTCTGGGCTCGTAACATTGGTCAGTGATTTGCTTCAGCTTTCAGTCCTCACTGGACCTGCTCCAATGTTCAGGATGTGTTCTTGGTTCCCACCCTTTCAATCACTACTTGTTCTTTGATTACTATTAAACACCAAGTTAATCATAGTCCATTCTTTTGCTGCATTAGGGGTCTGCAGCTCTGAAATTTCAAGTTTCAGAGACTGTGCTTGCCTTGTCAGTCTGCCTTGCCACTTAAGTTTCTTTCAGTCTCTGTATCCTGTACTGCAGGCTATACATGTTATTTTGGGAAATTCTACTAGAATATAAATGAGTATTTTTACCTGTCAGCACATTGTGGTTTATTCCTTCAATTGACACCGTGGCATTGGCAATTGGATTTCCATCCAAATCCCGCACAAAGCCTTTTAACCCACGATGTATCTGAAACGATATTTTGAGTGCAAGATTTTTATACCCAATGTACTCTGCAATAATATGTCCTCATTTGGTGTTTTAGGTCCTGTTGTCAAGAATTTAAAATGAGAGAAAAGACAACTTGCTAACCGCCCTGCAATCTGCTATTAAGATCATAAGACATGGGAATGGAATCATGCCATTTCGGCCCATCAGGTCCATCCCTCCATTCCATGATGGCGGATTTCCTATCCTTTTCAACCCCATTCTCCTGCCTTCTTCCTGTTACCCTTGATTCCCTTCCCGATCAAGAACATATTTGCCTCCACCTTAAATATTCCCAATGATCTTGGCTTCCCAGCTGTCCGCAGCAATGAATTCCACAAATTTGGCATCCTCTGGGTAAAGAAATTCCTCATCTCTGTTCTAAAGGGGCACTTTTGTATTGTGAGGCTGTACCCCCTCATCCCAGACTTCTCTCACCATAGGAAACATCCCACATCCAGATTGAAGATCGATTTAGTTCTCGATTGACCGCTCTGGAATTCTACTACATAATTAAAATAGAATAATGGTTTAAATTAAATCACTTTGTATATTTTGTCATAGCATTTTTAAGTACTATATATAAAAATTTAATTTTTTTAGATAGATAGATAGATAGATAGATAAATAAATTTTATATATATATAGATAGATAAATAAATTTTATATATATATAGATAGATGAATAAATTTTATATATATATAGATAGATGAATAAATTTTATATATATATATAGATAGATGAATAAATTTTATATATATATATAGATAGATGAATAAATTTCATATATATAGATAGATGAATAAATTTTATATATATATATAGATAGATGAATAAATTTTATATATATAGAAAGATGAATAAATTTCATATATATATAGATAGATGAATAAATTTTATATATATATAGATAGATGAATAAATTTTATATATATATAGATAGATGAATAAATTTTATATATATAGATAGATGAATAAATTTTATATATATAGATAGATAGATGAATAAATTATATAGATATATAGATTATCTATATATATAATCTGAGAGATTAGAGAGAGAGAGAGATTAGAGAGAGAGAGATTAGAGAGAGAGAGATTAGAGAGAGAGAGATTAGAGAGAGAGAGATTAGAGAGAGAGAGATTAGAGAGAGAGAGATTAGAGAGAGAGAGATTAGAGAGAGAGAGATTAGAGAGAGAGAGATTAGAGAGAGAGAGATTAGAGAGAGAGAGATTAGAGAGAGAGAGATTAGAGAGAGAGAGATTAGAGAGAGAGAGATTAGAGAGAGAGAGATTAGAGAGAGAGAGATTAGAGAGAGAGAGATTAGAGAGAGAGAGATTAGAGAGAGAGAGATTAGAGAGAGAGAGATTAGAGAGAGAGAGAGATTAGAGAGAGAGAGAGATTAGAGAGAGAGAGAGATTAGAGAGAGAGAGAGATTAGAGAGAGAGAGATTAGAGAGAGAGAGATTAGAGAGAGAGAGAGATTAGAGAGAGAGAGAGATTAGAGAGAGAGAGATTAGAGAGAGAGAGAGATTAGAGAGAGAGAGATTAGAGAGAGAGAGATTAGAGAGATTAGAGAGAGAGAGAGATTAGAGAGAGAGATTAGAGAGAGAGAGAGATTAGAGATTATATAATATATATATATATAAATTCAATGTTTATATATAGTACTTAAAAATGCTATAAGACAAAATATACAGTGATTTAATTTAAATTATATAGATTATCGATACGGATATCTCTCGATACATAAACACACACACACACAAACTATATATAGTAGTGCCTGTTGTTCATTGTCCATTCAGAAATCTGATGGCAGAGGAGAAGATGATCTTTTTGTGACTTGGGTGTTTGTCTTCAGGCTCCTGTACCTCCTTCCTGATGGTGGTAGTGAGAAGAGGAATGGTCGTCTTAAACTACAAGACAATATTGATGAGGTGCCTAGCATGCACAGATGGAACCTAATCCTGATAAGTGTGAAGTGATGCATTTTGGGAGGATTAACAAGGCTCTAACAAGCCATTGAGTGAAGTCATGAGAGTGTCTGCTTAGAACAGAAATGTGGAGGAATTTCTTCAGCCTGGGGTGGTGAATCTGTGGAATTTGTTACCACAGGCAGTTGAGAAGGCCAGGTCATTGGGTGTATTTAAGGCAGCGATTGATAGCCAGGGCATCAAAGGTTATGGAGAGAAAGCCAGGCAGTGAGTGGGGAAAATGGATAAGCTTGAATAAATGGCAGGGTAGAGTCAATGGGCTAAATAGCCTATTTCTGCTCCTATGTCTTATGGAATTGAGCAGAGAGACCTTGGTGTGCAAATGGACTCTCCAAGAATCTCATTGAATAAAGGAACATTTATTGTTACATAGTTAAGCTACTTGTTCTGCGTATGTATTATTTGTATGTGTGTTATGTCTGGTTGTGTGTCTGCATGTTTTGCACCGAGGACGGGAGAACGCAATTAGATGATAATAAACTTGACTCGACTTGGAATTCCGTAACGGATCTGAGTGAGAACTTGCATCTTTCATTCAGGTGATGTTGGACTTGTGGAAATTTGGAGCACCATGCTGCATTTGACGCTGGACTGTTTTCCCATTACCTGTTCCATAAAATGGAGCAGTGCCTCCTGGTTGTTTTCCCATTCCTTTGGCAGCTCACTCTGATGAGGGAATTTATCACAACCAATGTAAATGGAGAGTTGGAAGCAGTTCGTATGCAGATAACAGAAATCATTCATAGCTGTGGAAAAGAAGACAGTTATTGGGGACGGAGCTGTCACTGGAGCAACGGACCTCTTTCAGACCCAACCAACAATGGGGCTAAATCTTTTAGCTGTTAAGACACCAGTTGATGCAACATTTTTGAATTGAGCATCCATAACCTGAAAGAGAATTTGTCAACTTTTTGTCTGTACAATGAAACAGCCTTCGATAACATATAGAACATTACAGCATAGTACAGGCCCTTCAGCCCTTGATGTTATGCCAACCTATATATTCCTACCAAAAAGATTATACTAAACATTTCCTACCTCATCACCCTCTATATTTCTTTCATCCATGTGCAGTCTCCTAAATGCACCCAATGTTTTACCCTCACCACTACCTCTGGTAATGTAAAACCTTGCCCCTGATATCTTCCCTAAACTTTCCTCCCTTCACTTTATACAGATAACTTTTACAAAATGTTCTCAGAATATTTTTAAGGGAGAGATGGCCTCAGAATTCCAGATTTTATTGAACTGCAGGCAGCCTTACACCATGGGCCTTTGTCCAGAGTGGTTTGTGACTAAATGTATTTATTATAGCCACAAGAGAGCGAAATGCCCAATATCCATTGATTATATATAAAAAAAATTCAGAATTTGTTGTTGTGCAGCAGCATGGCAGTCCAAATATTGCCATCAATTACATTTCAAAAATAAATAGGATACGGTGAGGTGATGTCTGTGGTGTATTGTCCATTCAGGTATCTGATGGCAGAGGGAGCAGAGTGAAGAAGAAATGGCCTGGATGGTGGGGTTCCTTGAGAATAGAAGCTGCTTTCTTAAGACAATTGCCTCTTCTTGTAATTGGTTTTGGAAGTACAAGGAGTAAAGCAGGAAAGTCTGCAGACACTGTGGTTCAAGGAAAAACACAATGCTGGAGAAATTCAGCAGGTCAAACAGCGAACTTTATGTAGCAAAGATAAAGATACATCACCGACTTTTTGGGCTTCAGCCCTTCATCAAGGTATGAACGATATGATGGGGGGGGGGAAGGAGGAGCACAGGCAGGAGGTAAATAAGGGATGGCATACCAGCAAACAAGGGGAGGGGGGAATAGTTGTGAATAGAGAGGGAAGGGGTTGGATAGCTGGAGGAACACAGGGTTGGGGAAGAGAGGGAGAATGGGGAATGTGCTAGCATAAACTGGAGAAGTCGATGTTAATGACATCTAGTGGGAGAGTGCGCAGATAGAAAGTTAGGTGTTGCTCCTCCAATTTATGGGGTGGCTTGGGTTTGACAGTAGAAGAGGCCATGGACAGCCGCGGGAGTAGGGTGCAGAATTGAAGTGGTTGGCCGCTGAGAGATCCCTGTGAAGGTGCTCAGTGAAGCAATCTCCGAGTCTGTATCCAGTCTCTCCAAAGTAGAGAAGCCCACGAAGGCAGCAGTGTATGCAGTAGATGATTCCCATGGATACACAAGGGAAGTGTTGTTTGGGGCCTGAATGGTGGTGAAGCACGAATTGCAGGCCCAAGTGTGGCATCTCTTTCTTGGTGGTACAAGGACAGCAATCTTGTGAAGCCAACTTTCAGGTCTCTCCATTGGAAGAAGCAAGCACAAGCTGCTGGAAGAACTCAGCAGATTCAACTGCATAAACTGGGTAAAAATGATCAACCATTGTTCTGGGTCAGGATTAATGTCCCCTCTAATTTTCAGTTGTTAGCGTGTGCAAAAATCTTACGTTTGTGCACATTTTTTCCTGTGACAGAACTATCTGCGCACTGAATGGTTGTGCAAATGTAGACTTGAAAATGTTTCAAGATAATATTGGCCAAGCCTATCTCATGGCTAATAAAACTGTATTGACATGTTTTAATATAATACAAGTATAATTAGCTGCTTGTTTAATTGACTTACTAGTTAATAGAAACAGCTAAGAGATTATTTTCAATAAGTATAATTTAAATTAATCACTGCATTATTTTAGGTGACTGACCTTTTGTGCACACATTAATTCTCCATTGACAACGGCATGAAGCAAGGCTGCATCCTCGCACCAACCCTCTTTACTATCTTCTTCAGCATGATGCTGAAACAAGCCATGAAAGACCTCAACAATGAAGACAGTGTTTACATCCGGTACCGCACGGATGGCAGTCTCTTCAATCTGAGGCTCCTGTAAGCTCACACCAAGACACAAGAGCAACTTGTCCGTGAACTACTCTTTGCAGACGATGCCGCTTTAGTTGCCCATTCAGAGTCAGCTCTCCAGCGCATGATGTCCTGTTTTGTGGAAACTGCCAAAATGTTTGGCCTGGAAGTCAGCCTGAAGAAAACTGAGGTCCTCCATCAGCCAGCTTCCCACCATGACCACCAGCCCCCCCCCACATCTCCATTGGGCACACAGAACTCAAAACGGTCAACCAGTTTACCTACCTTGGCTGCACCATTTCATCTGATGCAAGGATCGACAAAGATAGACAACAGACTCGCCAAGGCAAATAGCGCCTTTGGAAGACTACACAAAAGAGTCTGGAAAAACAACCACCTGAATAAACACACAAAGATCAGCGTGTACAGAGCCGTTGTCATGCCCACGCTCCTGTTCGGCATCACCTACGGCTTCTAGAACACTTCCATCAGTGCTGTCTCCGCTCCATCCTCAACATTCATTGGAATGACTTCATCACCAACGTTGAAGTACTCGAGCTGGCAGAGTCCGCAAGCATCGAATCCATGCTGCTGAAGACCCAACTGCGCTGGGTGGATCATGTCTCCAGAATGGAGGACCATCGCCTTCCCAAGATCGTGTTCTATGGCGAGCTCTCCACTGGCCACCGAGACAGAGGTGCACCGAAGAAGAGGTACAAGGACTGCTTAAAGAAAGCCTGCCACATTGACCACCGCCAGTGGGCTGATATCGCCTCAAACCGTGCATCTTGGCGCCTCACAGTTCGGCGGGCAGCAACCTTCCTTTGAAGAAGACCGCAGAGCCCACCTCACTGACAAAAAACAAAGGAGGAAAAGATAGACAACAGACTCGCCAAGGCAAATAGCGCCTTTGGAAGACTACACAAAAGATTCTGGAAAAACAACCACCTGAAGAAACACACAAAGATCAGCGTGTACAGAGCCTCTGTCATGCCCAACCCCAACCAACCAATTTTCCCTTGCAACCGCTGCAAACGTGCCTGCCTGTCCCGCATCGGACTTCTCAGTCACCCACGAGCCTGCAGCAGACGTGGACATACCCCTCCATAAATCTTTGTCCACGAAGCCAAGCCAAAGAGAGAGAAGAGAATTTCCTTTGTGCACAGCTTGGAGGGTACAGCAGTCACAATCCTTTATTGAGGCAGTCCTGACCTGAAACATTGACTGACCATTTCTACCCATGGATGCATTCTGAGCCTTAGAGTTCCTCCAGCAGCTCCATGTTTGCTGAAATACTGATAGGTTGTCATAAAAATGTCTGGGGTTCTGAGCAAGCATAAAATATAAGGTGGTTCTGAAATGAGCGGCTGGATATAATTAAGATAAATGGGTTGTTATATTGTGTTAAAAGCATGGTTACAATGTGGTAAGATACAAATGAATACCAAACATTGTAAAATTGCCAGCACTTTTTTAGAAAACTCTGGAAACAGAATAACTAGAATTTGTGGACAGAGTAGATGTAGAAAGGTGGGAGAGTCTAGGACAAGAGGGGACAACAACTTCAGGATTGAAGGGCGTCTGCCTTGAACAGAGATGCGAAGGAATTTTTTCAGTCAGAGGATGGTGTATCTATGGAATTTGTTGCCACATGTGGTTGTGGAGGACAGATGATTTTAAGACAGAGATTAATAGGTTCTTGATTGGCCAGAGCATCAAAGGTTATGGGGAGAAGGCCGGGCAATGGGGCTGAGTGCAGAAAATGGATCAGTTCATGATTAAATGGTGGGGCAGACTCCACGGGCTGAATGGCCTATTTCTGCTCCCATGTCTTATGGGATTATTTCAACTCGTATGGGAAATGTGATTCTTTTAAATTGTCTTTTTAAGAAATTTATTGCAGGCCTTTTTAGTTGCAATTTTCAAATGTAATTATTTTTCTGTGTCTAGCTGTTTTGATCTCACTCATGTGACACGTTCCAGCATGGATGGAGCTGCTTGATTATCAAATGGTGACAAAGTCTGTCCTGAGCTGAGAACTGTGACAAGTTTCTTACCTCTTATAATGTATTTTTCAGCCGGTAGCATTCTACAATTCAGACCCAAGTCAGGCAACGATTCACTGAGAATACGGCATAGATGTAAAAATATTCAGCAAAGTGCATTGAAAGTTCTGACTTTTAAATTTAAATTTAGAGGTACAGCATGGTAACAGACCAATCTGACCCATGCCACCCATGTGACCAATTAACCTTTGAACCTCATACATCTTTGGAACATGGGAGGAAACTGGAGCATCGGGAAACCCAGCTGGAACATGCAAACTCCTCACTGAAGCAGCTGGACTTCAATATCAACAAATTGTATTAACAGGCTGGTAAATTAATGCTTTTCTCATAATTTTAGAAATGAAAATTTAATATCCCTGGTCTTTATTGATAGTGGCAGCTTAAAACTATGTGGACAAGTACAATACAGAAATTCTATCTTCACTTTCAGGAAAACGGGTCTCAATTGTCCTTGGAGAAATGAGTATTATCAGAAGGAGTCATTTATGGAACCAGAAATGTCCTGGTGGTGTTTGGTCATGATTATACTCACTGCCAACAGATGGGCGCCAGGCTCCGCCATTGATGATTCCATATCCTTTGGTAAAATCGTCAGTGTGGCATTTGCCTTGATATGTTTCAGTCATACCAAGATGTGCTGAAGCATAAGAGATGGCTAGCCACTGGAACACTGCGTCATCTGGTGTAGTCATGTAACGAAGAGTTTCTAATTCCTCATAATCTTCCACCATTTGTGCCCTTCGCATCATCTCTTCCCTCTCTTCCCTCTCCTCCTCAGGCTTTCCCATGTTGAATGGAAACGTCACCACTTGCTCACCTCCCAGTATGTTGGCTCCGAGCACAAAAGGGATTTTTTCTAACCATGCTATAATAGCACGTGTTTCCACAGCAAGCTGAGTAAAGAGGAAAGACATCAATTAAAAAGTTTCTCATATGTACTGTAGTAATGTGGAACAATTTCAACAATACTACAAGACCAGCAAAGATCTATCTGTACGACTGACTGATATGGTTTATAACCACTGGCAAACCAAATGTGAATATTTACAGCAAAACCCCTGGTATCTGGCACCTATGGGGAATCGGTAGATGCAGGATAAGTGTATTTTCCAGTTGCTTGAGATTTACTCTTGCAATGCCTAACTAATATATCTGTATTAAGAATAAACAGTTTAAAAGACAAAAATGCTACACTGTACTTACACTGAACAAACTTCACTTGCATAAATATACGAACCTTAAAGCATTTTACTTTATTTTCAGTCACATTCTTTGAAAACATTTAACTGTCGCTGCATCTGCGGGTTCCTCCCGCCCGGAAGACGAACAGTAACATTACGGATAATTAACCCCTCCTTCCCCAAGTTTACAGATAAAGCCTCTGACCGGGGAAATTCTTACTAAGCAGGGTTAAGAAGACACTTTAAGAGGGTCACCTCAACGGTGAGCAGCATCAAACAGCTCTTCATCCCGGGTGACGCCTGCTATGAACAAAGCACGATCAAGGCCCTCCGCTGGCTGAATATTTGCTCCCATCTTCATCAAAGGTTTATGTATTACTTCAGAGAACATTACATTTTTAAACTTACCTATTATTTTATTCTTATTTTAATTTTAGAATTGATTTTCCTAGATTACTTTTGCCAGTTGCTTGAGGATTCTTACTTGCATTTGTTTTGTTAGTGTTACTTACGTAACTGAAAGCTGCAGCAAGTAAGAATTTCATTGCATCTTACATTTGTACTTGACAAAATCTCACTCATTCATAAAATGTGTTCCCCAGTCACATTAATTCACATTAGTTCTATCTGCCAGTCCATTGGTGTTCTCCAGTCCTCCGTCATTTATTTGATAAGGGCAGAGGTGAGAATTTATCGTGTCTGAGGGAAAAGAGACAGGGAGAGACAGAGCTGGAGGAAGGCGATGGGGGAAGAAGTGAGGGGGAGGAGTGTAACCCGTCCGCACAGTTAGCGCATGCTATTACAGTGCCAGCCACCTGTAAGGAATTTATGCACTCTCCCTATAACCAACATGGGCTTTCCCTGAGTGCTCTGGTTTCCTCCCACCCTCTAAAACGTACAAGGTCAGTAGGTTAATTAGTGTAATTGTACGGCATGGGTGTCTTGTGCCAGAAGGCCTGTATTGTTTAAAAAAAAATCAGTATTAACAAGATACAAAAAATATTCACCAGTTAAGGCAGCATCTGCAGAGAAAGAAATAATGTATTAGTTACCTTACATCTGAAGTTCTGATCATTCTGTAAACTCTCATCAAAAAGTACTTAGGCAAGAGGGAGATTGGAGCAAGAACAAAATCTGTTGCTGAGGTGATTGGCCATACCATGTAATTAGTTAACTGTGATAGTAAGGTTTTGGAAAAGGGGGATGGAAATGAGTCTGGAGAAATAACTGAGGTCATGGCAAAAGTAGGCTTGCTGTCAGAAACGTGAGATTATTGTTGCCCACTATTGGCTGACAGACACCCATGGAGCGAGAGCTGAAGGAAAACGTGCAGTAATCCAACAGATATTTTGGTGCGGAAAGTGAGACTGGGACACTCTGGGAAGGTAAGGCTGCGGAAAATTGGATGACAATTTGGAAATAAATCCTTGATTGAGGAAACAAATTCCATGTGGGAAATGTAAGTGCAGGATGAGGAGGAAATAGAACACAGACACTCTGATGAATGAGTGAGTATTTGAGTACTTTCAAATTGTATGCATTTCCAGCAGTTGCAGGACTGGGTTGTGTTTCCAAATTCCTTTCTGGAGCCCACCCAAAGCAGCCTTTTATTCTCTGATCCCATTGTACTATACGCTCAAGAGCCAGCCAGACCCGTTCATTCTGTTTCCATCGAAGAGGGCTTATTAAAATTGCACTGATCATTCCTTCACTCTGCGTGGCCTTGCTGACTGAGCCTTCACTCAGAGCTTGTCTGAACCAGCCCATTTCCTTGCACTGTTACTGTGGCCTGTTTACTTATCGTGCTGACCTTAAACCACCCTTTATTCCTAATGGGCAGCACGGTTGGTGCAGTGCTGTTACACCGCCAGCGACCGGGACTGCATTTTGAATTCTGCACTAAGGAGTTTGTACGTTCTCCTCGTGTCTGCAAGGGTTTCCTCTGGGTACTCTAGTTTCCTCCTATCCTTCTAAACGTACAGGGTTGAAGGTCAATTGGATGTAATTGGACAGTATGGGCTCGGGGGCTGAAAGAGCCTATTACTGTGTTGTAAGGATTGTTTCAGTTCTTTTATTATCATCTCACTGTACATGTACAACCAGATGAAACAGTTTCTCCAGACTAACGGTAAGTACATATTTACATGAATACGCACAGACAACATAAATAATTATATATTTTGGGATAATTTACACCATTATAGGATACCATTTATCAATCTCACACCCTGCAGAAAGAAGCTATTTCCCAGACAAGCAGTCCTGATCTTGATGCTTCTGTACCTTCTTCCTGATGTGGGTCAAAAATACTGTGTGCTGGATGGAAAGGATCTTCTACAATTCTTTGAGTCCTATTTAAGCAAAGTTCCTGATAAATGTTGTCAGTAGAGGAAAGGGAGATCCCAATGAAAGAGTGCAGAGAAAATGTTCAAGGACGTTGTTGGGACTTGAGGAACTGAGTTACAGGGAAAGTTTAAACTGGTTAGAACTTCATTCCCTGGAGCACAGAAGAAAGGGGAGATTGGATAGACATATACCAAATTATGATGGGTGTAGATAGAGTAAATGTAATTAGGCTTTTCCTACTGAGGTTAGATGAGATTTAAAAAAAACCCAGAGTACATGGGTTAAGGGTGAAAGGAGAAAAGTTTAAAAGGAACATTAGGGGGAACTACTTCACACTGAGTGATGGCAGGGGAACAAGCTGCCAGCTGAAGTGAATGCAGGCTCAGTTTTAACATTTAAAGGTTTAAACTGGTGCTTGGATGAGAGGGGTATGAATTGGGTGCAGGTCAGTGGAAAGAGGCAGAATAACAGTTTGGCACAGACTAGAAGGGCCAAGTGCAGTAATGCTCCATGGTTCTATGATCTTGTCCATTTTGATGACTCTCTGCAGTGACTTCCAGGACAGCTACTGTACCACACAATGATGCAGACAGACTGCAGTTAAATTAGCAAATTGTAAAAAATTTAAATCTAAAAGTGTTTACTTAGGGCCATTTCGCCCATGAAATATAAGCTTTTGCAATTCTCTTCCAACAGGAAGTAGAAAAAAAAACCTTCAAAGCATAGACTTTGATTTTAGAACACTGAATGTGTAGTGGATCATTTCTGGTGATTTCATTGGCAGGCTAGAACTTCCCAGGAATTAGTTGGATGAAACTCCACTGAATTGTTTCCAATGTCCCTACATCCTCTCAGGTAATTGAGACCAAATCAGTGCACAGTTGCGTGACCGCATCAACTGTATAGTTGTAGCAAAACCGCTGTTTCTGAGTTTTAGACATTTCAGGTCCGCAACTCTAAATCACAGGTGTTACTTTTTCCAGCATCTAAACTCCAAGCTATTTGATTAAAGGGCAGTTTACTATTTTACAATCTCAGACAGCCAATCTGGAGTGTGTGATGTCCAGTCAACTGGTTTGCTGTTCTCTATGGTTGGCTAAAGCTTGAAAAATTCTAATAAATTTGTTAAACATCTTTTGCAGCACAATACAGGTCCTTTGGCCCACAATGTTGTGCTGACCTATATAAACCTACTCAACAACCTAAACCTTCCTTTTCTTACATTCATAACCCTCTATTTTTCTTGCATCCATGTTTAAGAGTCTTTTAAAGGCCCCTATTGTACCAGCTTCCACCAGCACCCCGAGTGATGCATTCCAGGCACTACTCGGATCAACAAAATCTTCCTCTGACTTCTCCCCTAAATTTTCCTTCCACTCACCTGATACCAGATGTCCTCTGGTATTTACTCCTTGTCAGCCTGGAAAAAAGGAGCTGGATGTCCATCCCATCTCTGCCTCTCATAATCTTGTAGATCTCTATTAAGTCACCTCTCATCCTTCCTCCAAAAAGAAAAGCCCTAGCTCTGTTAACCTTACCTCAAAGATACATCCTCCAATCCACGAAACATACTGGTAAATCTCCTCTGCACCCTCTCCAAAAGTTCCAAATCTTTCCTGTAATGAGGTGATCAGAACTGAACATAATATTCCACATGTGATCTAACCAGAGTTTTACGGAGCATTGCCTCATGGCCCTTGAACTTAATCCTCCAACTAATGAATGCCAAAAGCCTTAACTACCCTATCAAACTGCACAACAACCTTGAGAAGTTATGGATGTGGACCCCAAGGTCCACCTTCAAGCCCGACCTTCCAAAATGCATCACTTCACACTTAATTGGATCGAACTCCATCTGCCCCTTCTCTGCCCAACTCTTCATCTTTCCTACATTCTTTTGTAACTTGTGACAAACTTCAGCACTATCCATACATCCTCCAACATTTGAAACATTTGCAAACTTACTGACTCATCTTTCCACTTCTTCGACAAGGACTTTTTTATATGTATATAAAAATCACAAGAGTGTCCCAGAATGGATCACTCCTCACTGACCTCCAGGCAGAATATATTCCCTCTCTGCTTTCTGCAGGCAAGCCAATTTTGAATTCACACATCCAAGGTTCCATGGATCCCATGCTTTGTGACTTTCTGAATGAGTCTATCATGGGAGACTTTGTCAAATGCCTTATTGGAATCCATATACACCACATCCATCACCTTACCTTCATCAATTCCTTTTGTCACTTCCTCAAAAAATGAATTAGGGTCAAAACAATGCTGAATGTCCCTGAGAAGATTATGTTTCTCTCGATGCTGTCTGAAAATCCTCATCAATAGTTGCCCACTGCTGATATAAAATTCACAGGTTTATAATTCCCAGGATTCTTCCTATTACCTTTTTAAAAACGTGGACTATATTTTATGGGCAGCACGGTTAGAATAATAGCACGATGCTGTTATAGCTCCGGCTATAACAAGCTCCCACTGCTATACAAATGCTCTTAATGGTTGCGTCTCAAACAGCCTCTGACAACCAAGTCCAACTCCTGGGCTTCACGTGTTGCATAGTTGACAAGCCCGGTGGAGCTGTTCTCGCTGACAAAAGAAGGGGCAAAGGGGCCACTGGCACCTTGAAACCAGTTGCTCCAGGCAGATGGGGCTCGTTAACCACAGATGGTAACTCATCTAGGGAGGGGAAACTCCGATTTCAAACCTCTGCTGCCTTGTGGTTATACCCGCTCATGGGAAAGGCTTTGGGAGTAAACCCAGTGGGAAAAGTCGAGTTGAAGTCCTGAAGGCGGCTGACTGCTGTACCCATCACCACCATGGCAATTCCTCTGATGCTGCTGGCACCAAACTCTATTGACCTTTGAAATTTTTTTGGACCTGGGGTGGGTGGGGGGGGTGGTGGAGGCATCCTCCTGCATGGGCCACAGCAAGATTTCTACATGAACTTTGTGCCCTGGAGAGGCCACTCCAGCTACAACCAGAGACATGGTACCCACAGTCGTAGTGACCTCTCCAGGGCGCACACAACACAATTACTACACCAGCGACCCATGTTCAACTCCAGCACTGTCTGGAAGGAGTTTGTACATTCTCTCTGTGTCTGTCTGGGTTTCCTCTGGGTATTCCGGTGTTCTTCCATCTTCCAAAAACATATGGGATTCATAGGTTAATTGCCAAAGTTGGGCAGCGCAGACTAGGACTGGTTACTGTGCTGTATCTACATTTTAAAATGTCCTCTGTCTTAACTTCAACATGACTGTTTTGTACTGATATCACATTGATCAAGGTCCCTCTCTCTGGTGAACACATCTTCCCACCATCTTTTGGACCATCCTATCCAGAAACCTGTGCAAGTGGTCCCTAAACATCCTCCACATTACTTCTGTTCATTTCCCCAAGAACATTTGTTTCCAATTTACTCCCCCCCCCCATTCGCCCTTCTCCAATGAAACACATTACCATTTTGCCTTCTCATATGCTTGTCCGTAGCTAAATCTTGCTTGTTCAGAAATCCTTGTTTATTCTAACAACCCTATTATTGTTGAACCCCATTACCATTTCCTTAATGATAAATTCTAGTATTAGCTCTACCAATGAAGTCAAGCTAACTTGTTTGTTACTCCCTGGTTTTTATTTTTTGTTCTTGCTCTCTACTTTCAGAAATAATAGGATTACATTTTGTACCTTGCAAAGTGTGGGATGCAATCCATCAGGACCTGGGGAAAACTCAGCAGGTCATGCAGCATCGATAGGAAGTAAAAGGCAGTCAGCATTTTGGGCTGGGCCCATCGTCAGGAAGAACAGTTAAATAGGAAGGTGGGGGAAGGGGTAGGGGCACAGTTTAACAGGTAAGAGGTCACAGGTGTGAGGGTGGAAGAGGGAAAAAAAAGTTGAGAGGAGGTGGAGGAAGAGGACCACGAAGGGTAGCTCACAACCAGATGCATCTTCACCTCCCCTCTCTGCTTTCTTCAGGGACCTTGCCCACTCATCCCTTGCCTCCGACCCCTATCACTGCAGGAAATGCCACACTTGCACATACCCCTCCTCCCTCACCACCAATCCGGGCCCCAAACAGTCTTTCCAAATGAAGCAGCACTACACCAATGAATCTGCAGGGGTCATCTACTGCATCTGATGCTCCTGATGTGGCCTCCTTTACAATGGAGAGACTGGGTGCAGACTGGAAGATCACTTCGTTGAGCACCTCCACTCTGTCTACTCCAATAGCGTGGATTCCCCATTGGCCAACCAATTCGTCACCGGCATGTCTGTCCATTGCCTCGTGCACTGCCAAGTGGTAACCATTGCACCCATCCCTACCATTTTCTCTTGAGAGCTTGTTTAATTTACCCACCTCCCTTGGTGTGAAAAACTTGCCTTTCAGGTCCCTTTGAAATCTTTCCTCTCTTATCTTAAACCTACACCCCTTCCATGCTCTAACTGTCCCTAACAAACATCCACTTCCATGATACTATCAGTTCCCCCAATCAGCCTCCTACAATCCAGGGAGAAAAGTCCAAGCCTATCCAGCCTAGCCAACCATTTCAATTCTGAGTCACACTCCCAGACTTGCATGTCTGTCCATGGCCTTGTGTACCATCCTACCCAAACCACCCACAGATTGGAACACCACCACCTTATTTTCTGTTTGGGTATTCTCCAACCAGATGGAGGTTTAACTCTGCTAAATCTGCTCACCTTTTCTTTCTCCTCCCCTTTCCTGTCTTTCCAGTTCTCCCCCTTCCCCACCCAGCCATCCCTCCTCCCCTTGTTGCTGCTGTCCCCTCCCTCCTTTCTCCACCTATCGTCTCCTGCCTTTGCCACCTCCCTATTTGTTCAGACTTCTGCCAGCATTTTCTCATACCGTGATGAAGGGGTCAGGCCTGAAACATCAGTTCTGTATCTTTACCTTTGCTACAAAAAGGACACTGACCTGGTGAGTTTCTCCAGCATTTTACTGAACATCAAAGATGACTTGTTAGGCAGCTTGCAGAAGAACCCTTCTCACTGCACCAGGTATGAAGCGACGAATCAGTTTAAACCTTGAACCCTGAATGATGAAAGCCATCATAACAAATGTCTCCTCATCCACCCTTTCTACCTATTATGGAACTTTGTGGAGTTACAACTTTCTATCCCTAACTCTTTCTGTTCTACAATGATCTCCAAGGCCTCGATGTTTCAAATTTAAATTTTTTACACAGTAACAGGCCCTTCTGGTCCACGAGCCCCGTACGTTTTGAAGGATGGGAGGAATCCAGAGCACCCCCACGCAGACATGTGGAGAATGAACAAACTTGTTATATAGACAGCACCGGATTTGAACCTGGGTTGCTGGAGTACAACACCTCACACCTGTCCAAAATCTATTGTCATAGTGGCAGTATATATAAACAAATACCTTGAATTTGACTCTCTCCTGCCCTACTCTACCCCACTGCATTTTACTGAGATGGATTCTACTTGTTTGAGACCGACATGTTATCTTGATGCCACAGAACAAAATTGAAAATGCTTGCTGCTTGGTGAAGGTCATCCACATTAAAGAGTAATGTGTATTCACAGCATTTTATATTTTAATTTCAAATATTTTAGATTAGAATCTACTTATAAAACATAAATGTAATACAGATGGTCCCTTACACAAGTCCGACTTCCGTTCTGACTGACCGTATCCCGAAATGGACGCAAGTCAGACACGCATTACTCCGGACCAGTACATTGTTGGAGTCGTGGCACTTCGTCCACAGCCCAGCCTGCCCGGTACTGGAAAGACCCGTTGTCCACCAGCACATGGCCTATGCTCACCTACCCCACCTCGAACACTGCGTCCGGCACCACTTTCGAGTCCTGAAAATCGAACACATTCCACAGCAGCAGAGTCTTGGTGCCCTCCCGGCCCGTGGCCGCTGCCGTGTTGGTTCTTCAAAATAAACAGCCCCTGGATCCCCAGGACCTGATGTGCAACTTTTATATTTACATATGTTTTCGGTCGTATGTACGAATGGTCACAAGTCGCATAGGTCATAAGTAGGGGACCACCTATATTACACAAAATCCCTTTGTCTGCCATAAGATTGCATTGCCTGGTGCCCCTTGCAGTCAGAGAAAAAGCAAAAGCGAGCCTCCTCTCCCCCACCCTCTCCAGATTCACTGTGTGTCCGTGGATCCACCTTCAGCCCTCCCGCAGCCTCCACAGCTGCACAAGACTCCAGTTCAGTTCAAATTCTCGGCAACCCGAGCCCAGATCTAAACCTTTGACACAATGGGGAAGCCTTTAGGGCCCAAGGCCCTTCGAGAGTCCTTGCCCTCAGCACCCTCTTGAATCCTGACCCCCGACACCAGGCTCCTATGAGCCAGTTTCCTCGCCTGCAAGTCACCAATCACTCGCTGCCAGTGTGCATCCTTCTGCTGCAGAGGCCCTGTGGTCGCTGTCCTGAGGGCCGACTCCTCTGCTTCTTGTCAACATGGGGTGTTCTCCCTATTACTGATGCCCTGCACTGCTTCCTGGTCTGCTGCTCCCCAAGACCCTGCGATCCAGGGCCAGACCCTGCGATTGCAGGTTTAAATAAAACACCGTCTGCTCCTTTAATAGGTCATTTAAAGCCTGTACAGAGCCGTCAGCAGTAGGACCCTTCAGGAGAGCATATGTCTCCGCTCTCCTCAGGTCTACACCAGGGCAGCGCTGTCGTTACTCTAGCTCCGGCAGTGCCACTCTTTTTTATTGCAGTTTTTTTTTTCCTTTTATTCCAGGTTATTGGTTGAACTAAAGATTCTAAAAAACAGCCGCATTTGTAACAAACTTCCTACATGTAGTAGTTGCTTGCTTACCGCGCCTTCTTCTAATTGGTACTCCTCGGGTATAGGGATATGGTGATTGGGTACCCTTTGACCTCTCTGGTCCTTTGCAGCCCATATGGAGGTCAGTTCTGGAAAGTTGTCACTGAGGTCAAATCCTTCTTCTGTCCAATGACCCAGAGACCAGCTGCTGAGTTCTGATCCCTGTGGGAGAATTCAAGCCACTCTTTAGTTTGCATTCCCTTAAGTCTACAAAAGTGTTAGAATTAAATCTTTTATTTTCCCTCACAATTCTGAACATTGATTCAAAGGAGCAACAAACTTTATAACCTGACTTAGAAAGGGGCATTAAATACTAACTCCTGAAGCCAGAATGGGAAATCCTCCAAAGATTCCATTCAACACCAGAATTAAACGTGATAAAGATACAAAGAGAAAAAAAAATGTTTAATTTCACCTTCCCCTGAATATAAATAAGATATGAAAAACCCAACAGAGTGCTGATGACAAAATCTTAGTTTACTAGTTTACATTAATGTCACACACATCAAGGTTAACGTTTAGAATATAGAGCATTACAGCACAGTACAGGCCCTTTGGCCCACAATGTTGTGGTGACCCATAAATACCCTCCCGACCTCATAAGTCTCTATTTATCTTTCATCCATATGCATGTCTAAGAGTCTCTTAAATGCCTTTATTGTTCCAGCCTCCACCACCACCCTGGCAATGCATTTCAGACACCCACAAATCTCTATGTGTGAACAAAAATTACCCCGCTGTCTTCCCAAAACTTTCCTCCCTTCACTTTGCGCAGATGTCCTCTGGTGTTTGCAATTCCTGGCCTGGGAAAAAAGGTCCTGGCTGTCTACCTTATCTATGCCCCTCATAATCTTGAAGACCTCTATTAACTCATCCTTCTACTCTCCAAAGAGAAAAGCCCGAGCTCTTGCCTCATAAGACTTATTTTCCAATCCAGGCAACATCCTACTAAGTCTCTGCACCCTCTCCATACCTTCCACATCCTTCCTATAATGAGTGGGGCAGCACAGTTGGTGTAGCAGTTAGCCCAATGCTGTTACAGTGCCTCCGATTGGGACCAGGGTTTGAATCCCACACTGTCAGTAAGGAGTTTATATATTCTCCCTATATCTGTGTGGGTTTCATCCAGGGGCTCTGGTTTCCTCCCATTGTTCAAAATGTACCGGGGGTTATAGGTTAATTGGGTGTAATTGGCCAGCACAGACTTTTGGGCCAAAAGGGCCCATTACATGCTGTATGTCAAAATTTAAATTGTTTAAAAATTAATTAAATTTAAACCAGAACTGAACACAATATTCTAGGTGTGGCCTCACCAGAGATTTGTAGAGTTGCAACATGACCTCTCAAACCTCGAATCTAGACTAATGAACCCAAGCATCCCATTGGTCTTCTTAACTGTCCTGCAAACCTGCACGGTATCTTTGAGATACCTCTATTCTTCCATTCTTCCACACTGTTAAGTATCCAAACATTAACCCTGAACTAATTTCAGGTTTGACCTTCCAAAATGCATCACTTTACACTTATCCAGATTGAACTCTATCTGCCACTTTTCTGACCAACTCTGCATCCTGTCTCTATCCTTTGGTAACCTATGACAACCCTTCAGCACTATCCACAACTCCTCTAACCTTCGTATCATCTGCAAACTTACTGACCCATCCTCCTGCTTCTTCATCTAGGTAATTTATAAAAATCACAAGTAGAGATCACAGAACAGATCCCTGCGGAACTCCACTAGTCACTGACCTCCAGACAGAATACTTTCCGTCCACTGCTACTCTCGGCTTTCTACAGGGAAGCCAATTCTGAATCCACACAACCATGGATCCCATGCCTTGTGACTTCTTGAATGAGTCTCATGGGGGTCCTTGTCAAATACCTTACTATAATCCAGATACACTGCATCTAGCGCCCTACCTTCATCAATTTCTTTTACTGCCGTGGAACCGAATTAAATGTTAAACAGTACATATTTCATCAATTAGTAGTACATTTTCCTATTCTATATTTGGGCCTCTTGGCCAAATCAACAACTCTTGGACAATAGTTCCAATTAGTGCTCACTATTTCATAAGCCAGTTCGTAACCGTCTGGATTGAGAGAGGGTACAAGGTGTATCCTTGTGCTATCGATTAATCGTGTGATCCGGGGGTTTCCGTAGATGTATTCCTTACACAGGAATTGCATTAGAAGCAGTAGTAACTCCCGCCCTAAGACCTCGTTCCCATGCAGTCCGGCAGTGTAATGAAATTCGGGCTCTCCTGTAGAACAACAAACATTCAATTAGATGCAAAATACTCATACGGCGGTGCAACATTAAAATGGTAGAAGGGAAGTAAAATACAAATGTCTGCAGACCCCGTGGTTGAAGTAAAAACACCAAGCTGGAGAAACAGCAAGTCAAACAGTGTACTACTTTA
The DNA here is from genome assembly GCF_036971445.1 of Narcine bancroftii. NCBI lineage: Eukaryota > Metazoa > Chordata > Chondrichthyes > Torpediniformes > Narcinidae > Narcine > Narcine bancroftii. Next base: position 102,190,886 of record NC_091470.1, on the reverse strand, counting down.
TATCGCAAAGATAAAGATACATAACCAATGTTTCGGGCTTGAGCCCTTCATTAAGGTATAACAAAATGTAGGCCAGGTGATTGAATTAAATGGTGGGGAGGAGGGGCACGGGAAGGAGCATGGTCCCACAGGCAGGAGGTAATAGGTGGGTAAGGGATGGGAGAGCACACCAGAAAACAAGGGGGAGGGGGGAAGGTGCCCTTCGAGCCAGCACTGACATACACTGTAATCATGGCTGATCATCCATCATCAGTACCCCATTCCTGCCTTCTCCCCCTATCCCTTGACTCTGCTATCTTTAAGAGCTCTAACTCTTTCTTGAAAGCATCCATAGAATTGGCCTCCACTGCCTTGAGGCAGAGCTTCCACAGATCCACAATGCTCTGGGTGGAAAGGTTCTTCCTCAACTCTGTTCTAAATGGCCTACCCCCTTATTCTTAAACTGTGGCCTCTGGTTCTGGACTCCTCCAACATCGGGAACATATTTCCTGTTAAGGGAGCATGTCCACTCCCTTAATAATCTTACATGTTTCAATCAAATCCCTCCTCATCCTTCTAAATTCCAGTGTGTACAAGCCCGGTCGCTCCAATCCTTCAACATATTCTGGTAATTAACCCGTGACCCTACGCTGCACTTCCTCAAAAGCAAAAATGTCCTTCCTCAAATTCGGAGACCAAAACTGCACACAATACTCCAGGTGTGGTCTCACCAGGGCCCTGCACAACTGCAGAAGGACCCTCTTTGCTCCTATACTCAACTCCCCTTGTTATGAAGGCCAACATGCCATGAGCTTTCTTCACTGCCTGCTGTACCTGCATGCTTACTTTTAGTGACTAATAGTCATGAGACGCTGCAGGTTTCTCGCCAGAATGTTAGCGTGTTTGGGGGAGGGGGCGCAGTGGATCGCTCATGAACTCGCTCGGCAGTGGACGGGAGGTGGTAGCTGGAACCTATCTGTTGACGGTGGAGGGGTGGGGGATGGGTAGCTGGGACCTACCTGTCAGCAGTGGGGGGGGGGGGTGCACAGCACTTCGCTTGAGGGGGGCAATGCCTGCAGATACCCCCCACTTGGCGCCAACCCTGAAACGTTGAATCTAGTTCCCGCGTCATGCACCTTCTAAGGGGGAATGAATTGCTACCCAGATCTAACTGGAGGCTGGTCAATATTAACCAGTGTTGATGTTGGTACCAGTAGTAATTACACTGACAACATGAGTGAATACTCGAGTTTTGGGTTGAGAGGCCATTACCAGGTTCATGTTCCCCAGGATTATCTGTCAATTCCATGGCATAGATCTTCAATCCTTGGGAACTCTTCCCAATGTTATAAATCCGGGTGATGTTTGGGCACTGCTCATTCACAACCTTCATCAACTGGCAGGTGATTTAAAAAAAAACATATTAAATGTTTCATTAATCTACAAATGATTTTATACACAGAAAGGTACAGGTCAATGTGAATGTTAGAGCATAGAACATTACAACACAGCAGAGGCCCTTCAGCCCACGATGTGAGCCGACCCTACAGTATCCTCCATAAAGACACTTTTTTCCTTTATTTGCCACTTTGCTCTACAGTTTTAAATTTGTAATCAAACAATTCATATGTAATTATCGTGCGCAGATTTTATTCAAGGTCATTTCTATACATTTTGGTTTGAACAGAAATACAGAGGCTACACTGCAAGATTCAAACCATGGCAAAGGTGGTATGCTTTGGATCTTGGGCCTTTCCCTTACTCCTCCACACTTTCCTCTTGCCATCACTCTGATACAGGTTAATCTTGGTCTCACCTGTCCACAACACCTTTTGTCCAGAATTCTGCAAATTGTCATCTGGCCACCCGGTTTCTGTGGCTAACTCATGGTTTGCATCTTGCAGTGTAGCCTCTGTTCACGAAGTCTTCTGTGTACAGTCGTCATTGACACATCCACACCTGCCTCCTGAAGGGTGTTCCCGATGTCGGGCATACGTTTGGGGATTTTTCTTCATCATGATGGGAATTCTCTGATATCAGCAGTGGAGGTTTTCCTTGGAATAACAGTTCCTTTGCAATTATCGAACTCACCAGTACGCTCTCTCTTCTTAATGAAATTCCAAACTGTTGATTTTGGGCGATGTCTCTTACTGTTTTATTCATGTTTTTCAGCCTCATAATTATGGCTTCTTTGACCTTCATTGGCACAACTCTGGTCCTCATGTTGATAAATGGCAACCACAGATTCCAAAGGCGATCAAACGCTTAGAAGCAAGCCTAGCTCTCTTATACGCACACCAATGAAGCAATTAAACATACCTGCCTACTCACAAATACCTGTGAAGCCAAATGTCCCAAACATTATGGTGCCCTGAAATGAAGGGACTATGTATAAAAAGTGCTGAAACTTCTATATGGTCAAACTAAAATGTACCTTGAATAAAATCTGGAATGTGCACTTTAATTGCATGTGAATTGTTTGATTACAAATTTAAAACTGTTGAGCACAGGGACAAATAAAGGAAAAAATGCCTTTGTTCCAAACATTATGGAAGCCACTGTACATCAATCTAAACCTTCCTTACCTCACACCCATAACCCTCGATGTTTATTTCATGCATGTGCCTTTCTAAGGGTCTTTGAAATATTTCCATTGTACCAGCCTTCACCACCACCCTCGATTTGTGTTGCAGAAATTGAATGAGTGAAATGTGTTACTTTTCCCACTCCTGTAGAAGTCACTAATATGTAAATACACAAAATGCTGTGTTAGGGAAAATAAATGGTGAAGCTGGTGTAACTGCAGCACTGCCACTGGTGCAGACCCGGGAGAGCAGGAAGCGGAGACACAACACTGCAATTTAGGGTCCAACTGCCTGGTTCTAAAATTGATGGCTCCATAAACGACCTGTTAAAGGAGCCATCCATGATTTTATTTAAAATCCTGCAACCTCAGGGTCTATGCCCAAGATATAGCCCCTGTGCCCAGCAGCTGTCACAAGAAGTTGCAGATTCTTTTGGACCAGTGCAGGGCACCAGAAACTGAGAACGTTCCCTCCCCCTTCCCCATTGAGAATGAGTAGCATGGGAGACGACCTAACAAGGAAGGGCTCTGTTAGCGAGGGGCTCAGCGGCTAAAGGACCCACACGGGCTGCGGGGCGCTGGAGACAGGCTAATGGAAACTGGGTGTCAGAATCGGGATTCAAGAGGGCGCTGAGGGCAAGAAGAGCTCCCAAAGAGCTGAAGCGCTTCCTGATTGAGTTAGAGGTTTGGATCTAGATCTCGGGTTACTGATGGATTGAACACGGTCCATCTGTTTAGTTGCAGAGGCTGAGGGAGCACTGGAGGTGAATCCACAGACAGTGCCGCTGAAAGAACTCTCTTGGTTTTCCACTTGTTGTAGGGGGCTCATAGCAACCATTTGTCTGCCTTACAGCAGTGTAAAAAAACTGTTTTATTAAATGACAATCAAAAGAATCCTGAATATTAACTTGCCCCATTTGTATCACGGGCAAATTGCTATTTTAATCCATAAGCCACAATTTCTGCATGTGGACAGTTTTCCTGCTCTTTCAACTTAAAGGTGTGGAAGGAGTGGAGCCTAATTATTGTCTGAGAGAACTTGGAAAGATGAAACATGCACCACTTGAGGGAGTAATATTCACATTGGACAACAATACCAAAGATGGAGGCTAGAGGGAGGCTAAAATGTGAGGGAGGTACATGAGAGATGTTCCAGAGTTGAGTAAATAAACATGAAAGATTCAAAAACTTCCGGTGTTTATAGTTTGAAATACAAAAGTCTTCAGATGCTGTGTGTTGTAATAAAAATACAGAAATGCAGGAGGAACTCAGCTCGTCTCCCAGCATTGATAGGAGGTAAAAATTTATTACTGAGGTTTCGGTCCTCAAGTTATGAGTTAAAAGCAGGGAGGTGTCCGAATTAAAGACTGGGGAGAGAAAGCAGGAAGAATGGGAGGGGGAGGAGTCCAGACCAACAGGTGTTAATTGGATATGATAAGAGGAAAGGTGAGAATTGATTTTGGCTTTGTGAAAGGAAACAAAGGGAAAAGGGAAGAGAGAGAGGCAGAACTAGAGGAAAGGAGAGGGGGAAGAAGAGGGGGGGGGGGGTTTAATAGAAACCGGAAAAGTCAATGTTAATACCATCTGGTTGGAGGGTGCTCAGAAGGACGATGAGGCGTTGTTCTTCCAATAAACGGATGGTCTCAGTCTGATGGTGCATGAGACCATGGACAGGCATGTCAACAAGGGAATGGGACAGGGAATTAAAATGGGTGGCCACTGGGAAATCCATGCTGTTGTGGCAGACAGAGATGAGGTGCTCATTGAGGCACCCAGTCTCTCCAATGTAGCGGGAGCACAGGATGCAGATGACCCCTGCAGATTCACAAGTGAAACCTTGCTTCACTTGAAAGATCTGTTTGGGGCCCTGTATGGTGGTGAGGGAGGATGTATGGGGGGGACAAGGTATGTGGAATGTAGATTACTTGGAGTGGTTTTTTATTTGGGGGGGGGTCATGGACTTGTGGGCTGGAAGGGCCTGTGTCCAAATCTAAATTAAAAATTGTAGAAAACCTCCTGGGAGTAGATGTGACAGAGACAGAGGAACTGAGAGAAAGGAACTGCATCTTTATAGGAGACAGGGTGGGAAGAGCTGTAGACAAGACAACTGTGGGAGTCAGTCAGTTTACCTGAGGAGAGTTGGTCTCTCGAAAAAGAGTCAGAGAGATAGAATGGGGAGAGAAAGAAGATTACAATAAGTAATGCTTCATATAATCTTATTGTAGGTCAATGATCATTGTTCCAAATAGTCTCTTTCTCCCAGTGAATGGGAGTTAGATAGCACATGCCCGAAGTGTAATATCCAGGGTAATTTTAGCCATACCTGCCGCATGTCTTTATAGTTGTGGTGACTGAAGTCCAGGCCCTCGGCTGAAGTCACTTCATTTGACTCGTATTGATAGGGAGCTGTGAGAGTTTTTAAAGTTGTGGACGGAAAATGATGCAGATATTAGCACTGCCATTTCACAGCCAGTAACTCAGATCTGAACCCAACACCTTCCCCAGGTCTTCCTCTCTCCTTGCATATCCTAGAGAGGTTCCCGTAGCTGGTTTGGCTGCTGTAAATCACTTTTAATTGTAGCTAAGTGACAAAAGTGGGTAAGTGAGAAGGATTAAGTCACAAGGTTAGGAGGAAATAGGAGGGGACAGGCCCGAGAATTCCTCTTCTTGAAACACCATGAACTCAGTGAGCTGAATGGCCTCTTCTGTGTCATAATACTATCTCATGGTGAGATAAGGATTCTGAAAGGCCAAGTGGCGAGAGGGCACCACGGTTAGCTCAATGCTGTTACAGCACCAGTGACCCAGGTTCAAATCTGGAGCTGTCTGTAAGGAGTTCTCCCACGTCTGTGTGGGTTTCCTCCGGGTGCTCCAGTTTCCTCCCACTGTTCAAAACATACCGGGGGTTGTAGGTCAATTAGGTGTAATTGGGTAGCACGGGCTAGTGGGCCAGAAGAGCCTGTTACCGTACCGTACGTCTAAATTGCTGGTTTGTGGATCACGAAGCCACAGGCAGGGATTATTATTGCAGATAGGAGTTTAAATAAAATCATTACTGTTTTATCAAGCCGTGGAATACATTACTGAAAATAAACCGACTTTGGCAACAGCATTATTCAATGGATTTGTACACATTTCAACAGAAAAACAATGACACTGAAATATGTACAGATTAGTCATGGTAAATGAAGCCGAATGATTTTCTGAATTCATAATTTCTATTGAGATATATTTTCATACAGATTCACACTGCCACTTTTATGCAATTATTACACCACACGTTATCTTGCAGATGGACAAATGTTCTTTTCTTGTAAGTTAGCGTAATGCTGTTACAGTGCCAACTACCAGGGTTTGAATCCAGTGCAGTCTGTAAGGAGTTTGTATATTTTCCTTGTGTCTGTGTGGTTTTCTTTCGGGTGCTCCGTTTTCCTCCCACCTTTCCAAATGTACCTGGTGTGGGGGGGGGGGGGGGGGGTGGGGGAGAGGGGCAGCACGGTCTCGTGGGCTGAAAGGACCAGTTACCGTGCTGTATACCTACATTTAAAATATTTAAAGAACATTCTTACCTGATACAGGACAGGCGAGCACTTCCATTCTCATGCACAGGCTTCCATTCCAGCTCTGAGGGTTTATTCGGATGTAACGAGCAACAACAGTTTCTGGAAATTCACTCATAACCGGTGTATCGGTATCCACATTTCCATAAAACAGCTGCAGAAATGGGGAGAGTATGTTAATCGCCATCTCTACTATCTTTATCTATGTGTAGTCAGGAAACAAAAATTTTAATTCCACACCCCAATATCCATGGCCTCATGCACTGCCAAATCGAGGAACACCACCTGGTATTCTGTCTGGGCTCTCTCCAACCAGACGACATTAACATCGATTTCTCCAATTTCCGTTCACACCCTCCCCGTCTCTCTCTTTCCCTATACCCCACCTCCTTGCCTTCAGCTTCTATCAGAGAGCTACCCTTGCCCCCACTCCCCCCCCCCATCATTTCTCAGCTGTTTTACCCTTCCTTACCTGGATCCACTGTGACCTGTGCTCCTCACCCCTGCCCTTTCCTCCCTCCTCTTGTCCCCCCTCCATCCATCTTTTTTATCCCTGTTTTTGCTTATGTCTGATGAAGGGCCCAGCTCTGAATCGTTGGTTCCCCTCTACTGCTTGTGGCTGCTGTGTGAACTGCTGAGTTTCTCCTCCAGCACATTTGTGCACTGCACATAATATCACTTCACTTCCAGATGCACTGTTAACTTTGCCAGTGGGAGTGTGTAACACACATGCACTGATCAACCCTGATGCAGGTAGACCCAACAATGCTTGTCCTTCTGGCATGCTTACACAAATATAATCACATATGTGCTAAATGTGCAGCCCCTCCACAAGTGGATCACGGTTTACCCATGCCACATCAATGAGTGTGTGATGCACAGTTATATCTACCATTGCATGAGGCACGTACCCAATCGTAATATCCATCTGTGTATGTCATCCATGTACGGCTATCATTGCTGAACTGCACATAGTACGTGTTCACCCAGTCATTGCTATCAATGAAGAGACTTGGTGGTTAGTTTCAAGAGCTTTGGAGGCAATCACATTTTCTCCTGGCACTATCAAAGTTTGCTTCTGATTTGACTGCTTAGTAATTTTTTGCAGAATATGCAAATGATGATTAAATTCTAAACATTCTTTAAAGATTAAGAAACAAGGATGTAAATTCCCAAACCATAGCGTGAGCTGATGCACTTTGGAAGGACCAACCAAGGTAGGACGTACACGGTAAGTGGCAGGGCACTGAGGAGAGCAGTAGAACAGAGGGATCGGGGAATACAGATACTGCAGCTAATAGCCGAAATACACCTGAGATTGTTTGATCTCAGAAGCTTAGCAGGCTCAGGCCTGGTCTGTACTTGGAGGGGAACATCAGGTGCTGTAGGTTTCTGTGAGGGGTGCTGGACAGAGTGGCGACTCTCTGTCTGCCTTACGGTGGACAAAATTTAAAGAATTTCACGTATGTTACTTTCTAAATCTAGTATTACATGACAATAATGGAACCTTTACCTTTACATAATTCCCTGAAAGTGGCATCACAGGTAGATTGGGCCATAAAGAGAGCTTTTGGCATATTGGCCTTCATAAATCAAAGTACTGAGTGGGGATGTTATGGTGAAGTTGTATAAGACATTGGTGAGGTCAAAATTGGAGTACAGTGTGCAGTTTTGGTCACCTAACTACAGGGAAAGTATTAATAAGATTGAAATAGACAATTTGCAAGGATGTTGCCAGGACGAGGAACTGAGTTACTTGAGGAAGGTTAAACAGATTAGGACTTTATTCCCTGGAGCGTAGGAGAATGAGAGGAGATTTGATAGAGGTATTCAACATTATGATGGGTACAGATGCAAGCAGACCTTTTCCACTGACAAGAACTAGAGGGCATGGATTGATGGAGAAAGGCAAGATGCTTACAGAGAACATGAAGGGGAACTTCTTCACACAGGGAGTAGTGGGAATGAGGAACAAGCTACCAGCTGAAATGGTGATTGGAAACTTGATTTTGACTTTCATTAAAAAAAATGGATAGGGATATGGAAAGGAGGGGTGTAGAGCATTCACTGGAGGTGAAGGACAATGGAGAGGTGGAGCTACTCATCAACTTACTGGAACAGCGAGTCACGGCCTTGCAAGATAACCCCACTGAATTCAACCAGCTTTCGGGCATCCACTTCAATCCATTGTGATTGGTCATCAACTTGAGCACACCAGGCCCCATCATAATAGTCGTCCTCCTCCTCATTTTCGGCACCTGCCTGGGAGATGGAAGCAATTTCAAATTCAGTACAGTCTGCCTGAAACTGAGTTTACTTAGCCTTGTGAGCTAAAATGAGACAAGTTGTACCATGATTAGATTTGGCTCCTCTTTGGCTTCATAATTTCCTTTGATGTTGAAAGCTTTGGAGCTAGGATACCACTCAGCTTTCTTGCGTCTAATTGCAACCAGCTCTCTTGTCACCTCTGAGGAGCCTTCTAATCCAATGCTAATCCAGTGAGCACAATCCACATTCTGACATTAGCTACCCTTCAATAATGAAATTGCAAATGTTCTATGCCACTTGAATATTCCTTTAATTTTATTTTCCTTTTTAAACCTCGGCCAAGTCATAGAAGTGCAAAGGCAAATAGGGAAAAATTATTTTCAGCAATTAACATTTTCTCAAGCCATCATCAAAGAACAGATTTCAGATTTATTGTAGGAGAACCGTTACAAGCCCAGAGGACCCCAAAACCCAGCAGCGATAGATATTCACCAAGACAAATGGTTAAACAAAAGTTGTTTTTAATTATCTTTAAACATGAAAACAGAATCACACTTTAACCTAACTTAACCCCTTCTAATTCTAAGAGCACGTGTGTGTAATGTGTGTATAAGTTCAGAAAAGTTCTTTGATTCACAGTCCAATCTCACTTCTCATTCCTCCAAGTTCTCTGGATTAAGGCAATTCTTATACCGTGCACAGAATTTAACATTTATAAAGTTCACCAGGCTTTGGTGCTTGAAAGGTAAATGTTTACCGCTTGTCGGTTTTCAGAGAGAGATTTGTTGTTCCAGGATATCCAAAACTGATTCCTTTTTAATCAGCCACTCGTGTCTTGCTGACGAAACTTGCCCCCTCAGGGTTCTCCAGATGATGACCACAGAGTTCCTTTTTGTTTCTCTTATTCCAAGTGAAACATTAGACAGCCAGTCCTCTCCTTTTGCATGAACCACAAGGGCTTTGACCAGGCTGTCTTCCAAATGGGGCTTTCAGTAAGCTTTGCAGCTTGTCCTGTTCCAGTCCCAGCTGCCTCTGCTGGCTGTAACATTGTAGAATGAACTGTCTGTCTGTCTGTCTCTTTCTCAGAGAGAAAGCCAGTTTGACTCTCTACTTGCAAAACCACATGACCCTCTTAGAACAGCAAGCTCTACTCCGGACAGAAGGTGGCTCCGACAAGATCTTTCTTCTGTTGCCTTTTGTAAACAACAATCCATTAGTGAAGTCTATTGGGCACTCTCCAAAGCACTTGCAAAAGCTGTGGACACAATATGTCTAGCATGGGCCAGAGCTCCAGTATTTTAAATAAGATCTGTTTTAAAGTGTTTATATGTAACCTACTCTAACAAACCTTTCCAAATTTATCTCCCAAAAACCTATCTATATACTTTGTCACAGTACATATATGCTATCACATACATCCCTGAGATTCTTTTTTCCTGTGCTGAGGCAGAATTACCCCTTATTGGGAGTGCAAAAAAAAACTGACTCAATTTACACATGTAAACAAATAAAGAGATGAAAACAAACTGACTGCGCAATACAGAGAGAAAAAAAATCAATAAAGTGCAAAAGTAAGAGTGCTTAAATAAGCCCCTGATTGAGTTTGTCATGGAGGAGTCTGCTGGTGGAGGGGGTAGCAGCTGTTCCTGAACCTGGTGGTGTGGGTCTTGTGGCCCCTATACCTCTTTCTTGATGGTAGCAGTGAGAACAGATCGTGTGCTGGGTGATGTGGATCCTTGATGATTGCTGCTGCTCTCTGATGGCAGCGTTCCCTGTAGATGTTCTCGATGGTGGGGTGAGTTTTGCCTTTGTCCACTACGTTTTGCAGGGATTTTCACTCAGAAGCATTGGGGTCCCCATACCAGACTGTGATGCAGCCAATCAACACACTTTCCTCCACACGTCTGTAGAAATTTGCCGGGGTTTCTGATACATGACAAACCTCTACAAACTCCTGAAGAAATAGAGGCGCTGACATGCTTTCTTCACAATGAAATTCGTGTGTTGGGTCCAGGAAATATTCTATGATATAGTTACTCCAAAGAACTTAAATTTGCTCACCGTCTCCACCTTCGATTCCCCCAATGATCAATGGATCATACACCTCTGTTTTCCTTTCCTGAAGTCAACGATCAGCTTCTTAGTTTTGGTGTACCATTCATCCAAGTCTTCAATCTCCCTCCTACATACTGACTCATCGCCCCTTTTTATACAAATCACTATCGTGGTATTGCCAGCATGTTTGTAGATTGCGTTGGTGTTATACCGAGCCACAAAGTTATAGTGAGCAGAGCAGGGGGCTAAGAACACAGCTCTGTGGTCTCCTGGTACTGTTAGAGATTGTGGAGGAGATGTTCTTACCAAACAAATCTACATTGTCACTCAGACAGAAGCTGATAAGCTTCAACACAAGCTTTAAAAACATTTCATTACTGTGGATGTGAGAGCCACTGGTCGATAGTCATTTAAGCAGGTTACCAGACTCTTCTTGGGCACTGGTACAGCTGATGTCCGTTTCAAACAGCTGGTTACCATGCCCTGCCGAAGTGAGATGCTGAAGATATCCGTGAATACATCGGCAAGTTGGTCAGTCCAGATTTTTAATACTCTGCCAGGTACTCCAAACAGACCAGATGCTTTCCTCGGATCCACTCTCCTGAAGGCAGCACGCACGTCAACCTCCGATATGGACAGGAGAGGATCATCAGGGGGCCGGGATGGATCTTCCTTGTTTTTGTGGTTGAATCAGGAGTAGAAGGCATTGAGTTTGTCAGGGAGTGAAACTTTGCTGTCTGCTACTGCACTGGATTTGGGTTTGTAGCAGGTTATGCCATTTAGACCCTGCCACAGCTGTTGGTATCTTGTGTTGCTGTGTGAATGGTGGTGAGTTGATAGCTCTGTATGTCATTGGTATGAGGAAAGAATTTTAACCTTCTAACACCATAGATTAGTGGTTTTCAAACCTTTTCTTTCCACTCACATACTACCTTAAATAATCCCTAAGACATAGGTGCTCTGTGATGAGTAAGGGATTGCTTAAGGTGGTATGTGAGTGGAAAGAAAAAGTTTGAAAACCACTGTTTTAATCGTACTTAATTGACTTGTTATGTGCACTGTTTCATAACTCCAAAGGAAATGGGGCAAAATATTTCAGTAACAATTGGGTCTAAAGCAGTGGTTCTCGACCTTTTTCCCCCACTCACATACCACCTTAAGCAATCCCTTACTCATCACAGAGCACCTATGGCATAGTTGAAAACCACCACCATAGATTATGGAGTAATAGAAAAGACGAGTTTAATTGGTAACAAAAGCAGACTGTTGACAATAGTTAAGTCATAAAGGCACCATGCATGTTTTTTGAGGATAAGTATTTGGGGGAGGGGGATTGAACATTCAAGATTCAATTAAATAGTTGGACAAAAGAAAAGGATTGTTGAGATTTGGGAAGGGAGGGGGTGAGTTTACCTGCATGAATGGCAAATAGGTGCAAAGATTGATGGGATTGAGAGCCTCAATTCTGCATTGTAATATTAGCCACGAACACCCATGGACACCTGAAGCTGACAGTTTCCAATAGTTCAAGGGCAAATATTTAAGGATTGATCCTTCCCAACTTGGTCTTAACTGAAAGCTTATCCAACCTCCAGTCCTGCTGAGAGATAGGCCACTACATTATGGTTACTTCAGTTTAAGGATGTTCCTTTTGCTTCTTTTCTCTTCCACACTCATAGTTCTGTTCAAGGGCAGAATGTGAAGATTGTCGAGCAAACAATTAATTGAAGGCTTGTTAGGTGCTGATGCACACACTTTCAACTGGGGAAAATGAATGTGCAGCCACTGTAAGCTACAGCGACGTACAAACTGATGGAGGAACTCAGAGGGTCGGGCAACAACTGTGAAGGGATATGGAGAGTCAACATTTCAGGAAAGGAGCAGAGTTTAACATTGAAATGTCAACTGTCAGTTTCCCTCCACGGAAGCTGCCTGACCCCACTGAGTTCCTCCAGCAGTTTGTTATTTTCATTCTTGACTGATGTGGTGTTCGGAGTTCAGTTTAATGAGATGGATTTCATTTGTGCAAGGCTAGGAAAGTGAAAAGTAAAGTTCCAAACTTCAAGTTTGGATTTCTCTGAGACTTGTTCTTTCAGAAATAAATGGTTTTGTGTGGGAGTGTGCAGATTACCTACTGACATTTCTTTCTGCTAATGTCAGGTTGCCCTTGACATTGGAGTCAACAACCAATGACAGGTGCTCCTCAACTTACGATGGGAGATGTGTTCTGGCATCATAAGTCGAAAAAGCCCACAAGTCATAAAAGAATACTGCACCAACCATTTTTAAATCATTAAATGTTGAATACTTTTATTCCACACTGAAAACAACCATTAACATACATAACTGAGAGCACACTGGGCTGAAGACCGCTTGAAGCATTGAGACTGCGAACATGGTTGAGTCAGCATCAGGAGAGAGTCTGCTGTATGAAACTCTCGTGCAATGCTGCCATCGCCCAGCGCGAGAGTAGTGCCCCGCATATTGCAAGATTGGAATTCAAAATTGAAGGTACAGATGCAAACCATCGTAACTTTGAAAAATCATAAGTAGGGGAGCACCTGTAATCTACAGCTCGAGCAAAAAAACTCCGACTCTGATATCCTCCACAGCACTGCTGCCACGGTGATGCTGAAACAAAGTCAGCAGGTCATGCAGCATCCATAGGAAGTAAAAGGCAGTGGACGTTTCGAGCCTGGGCCTTTCATCAGGAATGTTGACTATCAGACGGGTACCTGAATGAAAAGGTGGGGCAAAGGGGGAGGAAGAGAGGAGGAAGGAAGGGGAAGGGGCAGGACCACAGGCTAACAGATAAGACAGGTGGGTAGAAGCTGAGAAATGATAGGAGGGAGAGGCAGAGGGCTGTGGAGGGTAGCTCTCAGAGGAGAAGGAAGGGAAGGTGGCAGGAATTGGAGGAAAGGCGCAGAGGGGTGAGGGAGAAAGGAATGAAGGGTCTGTATTGTGGCGTTATATTCTATAATCAGGATTTGGACTTGGCATTTTCAAATTGAGCTGAAGCTCATTGAAGATGTTGTGCTTGTGACAGTAAAACTGGATCAGAATTTGTGTCAGACACAGACACCCAAAAATTTCAGCCAGAATGATCACTGGCACTCATCTCTGCTGCATGCCACTTTTGTACAATGTCCCTGGAAATAGTCAGCAGAAAATATCTACTGTACTTTGATATCAGCCAAGTTGTGGAAAAGTCCAAGTATTTTTTGGATTACATTTGTTCCCGAGAGTCAAAGATAGGTTTTTCTAGAACGAGCCCACAGGAGATGGGCAATGTGACAATATTTGGGGCTAAACTAGCATTCCAGGCTTTTCTTTGTAAACAACTTTCTATCTAGATTTATCATTTCCAGATCTGTCTCAGGCTGAAGAAAGAGAAACTCCTTTAGCATGAGCAGGACATTGTGCCCTTCAAGTCTGGTCCGCCGTGATCACCGTGATCAGAGCTGATCACCGCTGGACTCAGCTCCTCCTTCGTGCCATTTCTCCACCTATTCCTCAGACTATCAAATATTCACGCCTTCCCTTAAACCAGTCACTATCAACCTTTCTTTTATCACTCACATACTACCTTAAGTAACCCCTTACTAATCAGAGAGCACGTATGGCATAAGCACTCGTGGTTGGTGCGGGATTACTTAAGGTGGTTTGTGAGTGCAAAAAAAGGTTGAAAACCACTGCTTTACCCACTTTAATACCAGCTAAATATCCCGCTTCCACTTCTCTCTGTGAGAAGACATTTTGACTTACTTCAATTTCAAATGATGGAAGTTATGGCACTTGTTCAAGACTCATGAAAACATCCAACCATCTACCCTATCAAGCCCCCGTGGAACTGGTATGTTTGAATTAGGTCATCCCACATTCTAAATGCCAAGGAATTTGGGTCTAAACCAGTGGCTCTCAACCTTTTTTCCCCCACTCATATACCATCTTAAGTGATCCATTCCTAACCACAGAGCACCTATGGCACAGGTGCTTTGTGGTTAGGAAGGGATTACTTAAGGTGGCATGTTTGTGTGTGTGTGGAAATAAACCAGTGGTACCAGTAGTTTTCAAACTGCCCCCCTAAACTCACATTCCACCTTAAGTAATCCCTATGCCATAAGTGCATAAGTGTAAGGGATTGCTTAAGGTGGGATGTGAGTGGGAAGGGAAGGTTGAGAATCACTGCTCTAGACCTAATTATTACTGAAATATTTTCTTTGAGAAAAATTGTCATTGGCCCTTTTCCTTTGGGGATATGAAACCACGTACATAACAAGTCAATGAGGTACGATTAAAACAGGGGTTTTCAAACTTTTTCTTCCCACTCACATACCACGTTAAGCAATCCATATAACCATATAACCATTTACAGAGTGGAAACAGGCCATGTCGGCCTTTCGAGTCCGCACCGGTTCACAAGAACAACTCCCACTAGCTCAATCCTCCCGCTCTCCGCCAATATCCTCCAACCCCCTCACTTCCATGTACACATCCAACCTTCTCTTAAATGACAGAAGGGACCCTGCCACAACTATCTCATTCAGAAGATCATTCCATTCTGCCACCTTACTAATCACAGAGCATCTAAGGCACAGGGATTGCTCAAGGTGGAATGCGAGTTTGGGGGGAATTTTGAAAACCAATGGTCTAAACTATTTAGTCTTTCTTGCAAGGAGAGCCCTCTCCTCCCTGGTGAATCTCCTTTGTACTGTCTGCTATGTCTTTATTTTCAGGTAAGGGGACCGTAACTGGACAGAATTCCTACGAGAAGTATCAACAAACCCTATACGAGTACAATAAAATCCCAATGCCCTCTCATCGACCTGCTGGACTTGCCTGCTAGTATCTCCACGATTTCAGCCCAAAGGTTGATAGTCAGATTCTCTCCACACCTGCTCTTTGACCTGCAAGCTGTTTTTTTTTGATTGAGATTCACATTAATTTCTCTCATTGAAGAGCATGACTTCACACGTCTCCATATGCCCGCCTTTTGCCTGGTCTCTCAATCTCTCCACATTCCGGTGCAAAATCAATGTCCTCATCTTAACATGACCTTCCCTCTATTTTTGTATCATTGCACATTTAAAAACTGTTTTTCTCTTGATCACAGTGAACAACTGCATCTCTAGCTCCTTGACTGGTTACTTCATTATCCATATATTCGGTTTTCTGTGAGATCATTTTGAATCCAATCTAACCATTTCCTCCAATTCCAGGGCTTTTAGTTTCAGAAATCTAAATACATTACATCTCAGGTTCCCCTCTATCAACCCTCCCTGTCACATCCTCCAAGAATTCAATCAATTTTGTCAAATGTGATTTACCTTTCACAAAACCACATTGACTAGGTTTAATTATATTCAGCTTTTCTCAATGATTAGTTGTCTCCTCTTTGATTTTGGCGAGTATCCTGGTCACCATTTCAGTGATAGGTGTGACATCACACCCTGTGCTAACTTGTTTCAAATGTATTCACAAAGTTCAGATTTATTGTCAGAGTAACGTACCCAACTTCACTTACAATCCTGAGGTTCTTTTTTCCTGTGGGTGAGGCAGAATTACCACTTTTTGGTAGCGCAGAACACTGTACTCAAGAAGACATGTGCACATGCTAACAAATAATAAAATCTAAACAAACTAACTGTGCAATAGAGAGTAGAAAAAAATCAATGAAGTGTAAAAATAAGAATCTTTAAATGAGTGTCTGAGTTTGTTGTTGAGGGGTCTGATGGTGGAGGGGGAGCAGCTGTTCCTGAACCTGATGGTGCCAGCCTTGTGGCACCTGGACCTCTTTCCTAATGTGTGGTGGATGGTGTGTTTGCTGCTGCTCTCCGACCACAGCGTTCCCTGTAGATGTTCTTGATGCTGGGGAGGGTTCTAGCTATGTCCAATACCTTTTGCAGGGCTTTCTGCTCAGAGGTATTGGTGTCCCCATACCAGGCCACGAAGCAGCCAGTCAGCGCACTTTCCACCACATCTCTGTAGAAATTTCCCAGGGTTTCTGGTGTCATACCAAACCTCTGCAAACTCCTAAGGAAGTAGAGGCTTTCTTCACGATGCCATTAGTGTGTTGGGTCCACGAATGATCATCCAAGATAGTGACTTTAAAAAAACCCTATATTTGATCACCGTCTTTACCTCTGTACTCCCAATGATTACTGGATCGTAGACCTCTAGTTTTCTCTTCCTGAAGTCAATAATTAGCACCTTGGTTTTGGTGACATTGAGTATGAATTAGTTGCGGTGCACCATTCTGCCAAGGTTTCAATCTACCTCCTGTATGGTGTATCCAAAGCTAAATACCGTACATATATATTTTTTCCAAAATAAATTTATTGAGCATCAAAAACAAATTAGTACACTGTACTAATCTTTGATTTTTTTTAGCAGTTTACAATGCTGGATATGCTGCATTTCGCACATTTTCATCGCCACCCATTACCCAGGCCTATCACAAGATTATGGTCACCAGCTCTGCTCCACCTTTAATTTCTTCCTGGTTAAACTTTCTACTCTTGGAGCCTTCCCAATGGCTGACATAACATTGGAGCCTCCAGCAAATTAATCAGACATTTTTCTGTTTTAGACTATGCAACCCCGTGCTGTCTGTAAGGAGTTTGTATATCTCCTTGTGTCTCCATGGGTTTTCCCTGGGGCTTCGGTTTCCTCCCACCATTCAAAACGTACCAGAAACATAGGTTAATTGGGTGTAACTTGGGTGGCATGAACTTGTAAGCTGAAATAGCCTGCTACTGTGCTGTATGTCTAAATTAAAAAAGAAATCTGACTTCAAGGCTGCAAGAAAATCACTTCTTGCCTTGATAAGACTGTTGGGACTCTGTAAGGATTGTGTGGCAACTCCTGCCTTCATGTTGGAGAGTTCAGCAAGAAGGGGAGCAGTTTGTGGGAATCAGAGCGGTCTATATGGTCACCAAGAAGAAGGAACTTTCCTATTGCCAAAAGGTTGGGGCAGGGGAAGATGTTTCTGGTGTTCCTATCCTTTAAAGTTGGCAGAAATGGGAGAATTTGTGTCATTTCACTTGGAGGTGGGTGGGGTAGGCAGCGCCTATCCTTGTTCTGTTCAGGAGGAGAGCTGGTGAGGTCGGAGGTGCAGGAAGTAGACGAGATGCCCTCAATGACTGCCAACCTTTGGAGAAGGGAAGTCATCATTCAGGAAGGAGGAAGGCACAACCAGAAACAGAGGAAATGGGAGCTTTTAATCCTTTTAAATTTAAAATAATAATTTTAGCACATATGGAAATAATGGGATAAAATATTTATCGCAGGTTGAACTCAAAGCTCGGAACTTATTTGAGATATTTTTACTTCAGATTGTCCAAATACAAGTTGACATCACCCTTGAACTTTGCTCAATTGCTGACAACCCCCTAAACACACCCCTGTGAGATTCACCATCTTGGATGGAGATGTATCCGTGGTTGGGAATCCTACGAACATTGTGAGATGCAATGCAGTATCAGAGCCATTCAGGTAACATTGATTGACCTATCTGGTGTTTAGTGGTCTACTGCAAGTTGACTTACCTGGAGGGCACACAAACCAAAGCTTTTCACTGTTTCTCAGTGCATGTGACATTGGCATGTGATAAGGAATGATCTGTCTCTGTTTTAGCTATTTCTGGAAAATCCCCTGGGATTCTTCAGTGTTCAGATGATTTTGTCAGAGCAGTTGCTGGTTTTGAGGACTGGTTGTGTCTGAATATGTTTTTGTAGGAGGAGAAACAATGCTTTTCTGCAGCTTCTTCACAAGGTATTGGAGCAGGAGTTGGCCAAGCGGCCCATCGAGTCTGGTCCGCCATTCTAATCATGAGCTGATCCACCCTCCCACTCAGCCCCACTCCCCAGATTTCTCACCACAACCCTTGATGCCCTGGCTAATCAAATAACTGTCAATCTCTCCCTTAAATACACCCAACAATCTTGCTTCTACAGCCACCTATGGCAACAGCCTTCTGACTAAAGAATCTCTGCTTTAAATTGATGCCCTTTTATTCTGAAGTTCTGCCCTCTTGCCCAAGAATCACCTATCATGGGAAACATTCTTCCCACATCTACTCTGTCCAGGCCTTTCAGCATTCAAAATGCTTCAATGAGGTCTCATCCTTTTGTGCTCCAACAAGTACAGTCCAAGAGTTGACAAATGTTGCTCATTTGCCAATACTTTCATTTCTGGTATCATTTTCTTTCTTGACTTTGTTCTTGTGTATTTACTGTCTTGTGCTTCATTATGAATAACGAAACCACAGAAAAATAAGCCATTTAGCCCTTCAAATAAATGATAGCCAAACCACCTCAGGTTTCAACTCATCTCCTGTGGCAGTTCCCCTCCGGCAGAATTTCATGATTGTCCCAGAACTATTCACTGGACCCATGCCACAAGCCAGAGTCTGCTTACCTGCATATTAAGTCGAACACGGTGAGGTCCAAGTCCATGTCGAAGGAAAGAAGACGAGAGTATTTGATCATCAGTTACTTTATGAGACTCGAGACCCAGAGGGGGGCATTCTGCAAATGAGAAACAGAAGCAACAGGTGAGCCGAAGATGACAGACTTGGATTTTCACTGACTGTAAACAATGCCTTCAGCGGCAGAGCCCCCATTTAATATGGGCATCATATTTGGTGCAGACAGGTGGCCAAAGGATCTGTTCCTATGCCATACAGATCTTTGTTCTGTTCTCATTACATATTAGACCAGCAGCAATAGAAATTCACCAAGACAATGGTATCCTCAAAACAATCATTTTTATTAATAACTATTAATAATATAATACTTCTTACTTAACTCTAACAACCCCACTATAAGCAAATGCATGTGAACACAGACCCTCCCGGAATCATTCTCAACCATGATTATTAGTGTTACCAAAAAAGAATAGGGACGTACAAAAAAACTTCGTCATACAGACCAATATCCCTGTTAAATGCTGATTATAAGATACTAGTGAAAGCACTGACTAATAGGTTAGGACAATACTTGCCAAAAATGATACATATGGACCAAGCAGGATTTGTTAAAGGAAAGCATTCCTCAAATAGTCTAGAAAAATTATTTAATATAATACACATGGCTAAATCTGAACAAAATCCAAGTATTACAGTCTCCTTGATGCAGAGAAAGCATTCGATTGTTTGGAATGGCCCTTTTTATTTAAAACTCTGGAAAAATTTGTTATAGGCAGAACATATATAAATTAGATAAAATCTTTATACCATAAACCACAAGTTAAAATAATAACAAATAATCAGATATTGGCGGTGTTCCCCTTGAGTAGGTTGAGTAGACAAGGATGTACCCTGTCCACAGCGCTTTTTATTTTAGCGACTGAGCCGCTGGCGGAGATAATAAGAGGGGATTGGATATAAAAAGCTTCAAAGTCAGACAAAAAGAACACAGAATCTGTCTATTTGCTGATTATGTGTTATTGTACTTATCAGAACTAGCTAAATCTTTGGAAAAATTACAATACTAGAAAAATGTGGAAGAATATCAGGCTACAAAATAAATATGGATAAAAGTGAGATAATGCCATTAACAAATTTTGAATATGTAAGATACCAATAAGGAAGTAAATTTAAATGGAAGATGGATGGAATAAAATATCTTGGAATAGTGACTGACAATAACTTGCAATATCTGTACAAACTAAATTATGTCTCTCTTCTTGGGAAGATAGAAAGAGACCTACAGAAATGGAGAGACTTACCGATCACTTTGGTGGGAAGAGTTAACTGTGTCAAAATGAAAGTGATGCCAAGACTGCAATACCTTTTTCCAATCGCTGCCTATTCCGTTACCTAAAAACTTTTTTTAGCTACAGTTCCTATGGAATAATAAGGTACCAAGAATTGCATTGGAAAAACAGACATGGGTCTACGGGCTGGGTGGACTTAGACTTCCAGATTTCAAAAAATATTACCTAGCTGCACATGCTAGATTTCTCACAGCCCTGAAGACAACCCCCTGTCTTGGGTTCAATTGGGAATGTACTCAATGGAGGAGGGGGAAGCAAAGGACTTTATCTATAAATGGAGTTTCAAATCACTAAAGAAAAAGATGTGTAACCCCATTCTAATACATATGATTAGAATGTGGCAAGAAATTAATGAATGTATAGGGAAAAAAGTAGGGATATCAATAAAAGCACCAAGGTGTAAAAATGTGTTACTGCTTATGAATGGGCAACGGAAAATTAAGTTTGTGGTATGACAAAGGTATAATATATATTAGGGACTATTACAAAGAAAGAACTCATGTCCTTTGAACAATTAAAACACAAATACGGAGTGGCCATTGAGACCTTCTGTTTTCTCCAGCTTGGATTATTCCTAAGAGAAAGATGGGGACCAACATTGACTCTACCTTAAATTAGTGAAACTGAATGAACAGTTTGGATAGGGAATACATCCAAATTTATAACAAAAATGTACTCTGCTCTCCAGAGCGCAAGTGCAAAATCAAGGTTGCAGAGGTCAAGGGAAAGTTGAGAGTTGGACTTGGGGGTGGTGATTCTAGAAAGAAATTGGTCAGATTGATGCAAGGACAATACAACATCAATTGTAAATGTAGGATATGGACTGGTTAAGTATAATTTTTACACCTATTATATCTTACCCCACAAAAGTTACACAGATCAAAAGCAGAAATTTCAGAGATGTATTTCAGATGTGGGACTGAGGCAGGAACTTTTTGTACACGCCACATGGTCTTGTGTGAAAGTGAGGCTATTTTGGCAAGAAATCGCAGAAAAATTAACCAGGATAACAGGCATGGCCTTCATGGGCCATATAGCTCTATATCTATTAGATAATTTAATGGAAAAAAGCAATAAATTGACCAAATATCAATCCTCATTTATAAAAATAGCACTGATGGTAGTGATAAAAATGTATCATGATCACATGGAGGCCTGACTCCCCTCTACTTATATTGTGGAAATGAACAGCTGTATACCTATGGAAAAAAAAAATCACATAAAACTTAAAGAATAAATATGACACTTTTGTAAAGGTCTGGCAGCCATACTTGGACCACAGAGGGGCCCAGATACAGTAATAAAAAGGAACAAAAAAGGAATAAAATAACTATTATATATACAAAATCATAGTTTCTCCAACTGTACTCAACATACAAGCTCTAACGATGAATGGATCTATATGAAAGAGAGGAACTGTTTTGTTTTTGCTTGTGCTTGTGAGAAAAAGTTTAATATATTGTTTATTTAAAATGTCACTATGTATAATTTTTGAAAAAAAAAATTCAAAAGTGTGTGTGTGTGTGTGTGTGTGTGTGTGTGTGTGTGTGGCAAAACCAAATCTATTACAGTTTAAGCTTGATTCTGAAGAGAGCTTTTGTATTGAAACTCAAAACTTTTTAACTGCTGTTCAAAAGCAATTATGGAGTAAATGTGAGGCATCAGGACTTCTCAAAACTCACAGAGTTGTTTTCAAAAATGTTTCTTCAAACTAGTGATTTTCCTCTCTTGCATGGAAATTTCAGAACTTGTTATTCTTCCCCGATGATTTCACCAACCCAGGCAAGGATTTCATGAAGAGGCCCAAGAGGCTGAAGTAGCTAAATTCTTCAAAACTATTTTTTTTGGTGTTCCTCCTTTTCATACGGAGAACACAAGCAGCCTTCCTTCTCAAAGGATTGTTACTCTATAACTTACAGGATGGCCAAGAATCTTCTTCTGGTCTCAAAATGTCTCTGTTTCAGTAATATGTTCTCTGAAAATGTCTTTCATTATGTGACACGACATCATTGCTGTCTTTGAAGTTTCATCTCTTCCAAAGGTATGAGTGTGTATGACTGAATTGCCTACTGATACCAGCCAGCAAAATGGCTGTTTTTGAGGAAACACCTATTATTTTGAGTTTTCAATGGAGAACAGCCTTTTATGACTGTTTACAGCTTTGAATTAGCAGTCACACTCTCTTTAAGCAAACAGGCTTCCAGCAGAACATTGACTAAGCAGACAAACAGTGTCTGAGATCTGACAGTTGTCATTTTCAAGGATTGAATGTGCAATTGTGTATGTCTGTGTGTCCATGTGTTCCAAACCCCCAAAAAAATTACTAAAAATATATATATAAAACTAAAGATTGATAACACTATTCTGTCACAGTTATCTATGTTCCATGATCTATGAACAATTGGTCATTGAAACTTGTAAAGTTCAATGTTATACATTCTCTCATTAGAAACAATAAATTAAAATTTTTAAAAAAATTTAAATTTAAACATTCAGTACAGTAACAGGCCATTTTGGCCTACAAGTCTGTGCCAACCAATTTACACCTCATTAACCTACACCCCTAGTAGGTTTTTAAACAGTGGGATGAAACCCATGTAGACATGGGAAAAACGTACGAACTCCTTACAGACAGTGCTAGATTTGAACCGCGGTCACTGGCGCTGTAACAGTGCAACTCTAACTACTACTGTCCATTCTAAAATATTTTCAATTATAATATTTTTCTTGTCATTATAGAAATGGTTGGTTTCTTGAGAAATATTCTACAACCCAGTTTAATCATATTCAATGCAGGTTGCAGTATTGATAACAGATCCTTCTGTCTTTGTAAACCTCCTCGCTGTTACTAGATATCACACCTACAGTTTTGTGCACAAGATCTGGTGATGTAGACTCTTCCTGATAAAACATTTCAATGAGGGCCCACCTGTCCTCTCAGGTAAACAATTCTGTTGAAATATTACAAAGAAGATTATAAAATGCTTTGGCCAAGAACTGGGTTCTTGGCCCACTGGTGGCAGTATTGTTTATGGGGGCATTAATCACATTGCTGTTTGTAGGGACTTGCTGTGGATAAATTATATCCCACACTAACAACTCCAAGTTATATGATTAGCAGTGAAGTGCTTTAAATATCGTGAAACGCAAATACCAGACAACATAAGATTATGAGAAACATAGATAGAGCCAGCATCTGTATCCCAGGCTGAAAATAGCAAATACCCAAGGACATCTCTTTAAGGTGCATGGAGAAAAGTTTAGGGGAGACGTCAGACTTAGGTGTTTTTTTTTTTTTTACACACAGTGAGTAGTGGCTGTCTGGAATGCATTGTTGGGATTGGTGGTGGAGGCTGGTACAATATGGACATTTACAGACTCTTAGGCGCATGATTAGAGGGTTATGGGTGTGAGGTAAGGAAGGGTTAGATTATTGTGGAGTAGGTTTGCATGGGTTGGCACAACATTGTGAGCATAACAGCACAGTACAGGTAGGTGTGCCAACCTACCAATAAAAACTTAACTCTCCCTACCTCCTAACCCTCTATTTTTCTTTCACTATGTGTCTATAGAGTCTCTTAAATGTCCCTACAGATGAACTCCACCACTTTTCTGCTCAACTCTGCATCCTGTTGTAATCTACAACAATCTTCAATGCTGTCCACAGCACCTCCAACCTTTGCATCATCTGCAAACATACTGACCCATCCCTCGACATCTTTGCCCAGGTCATTTATAAAAATCCCAAAGAGCAGGGGTCCCAGAACAGATCGCTGCGGAACTCCACTAGTCATTGATCTCCAGGCAGAATACTTCCCATCCACGACTACTCTCTAATTTCAACAGGCAAGCCCAATTCTGAATCCACACAGTCAAGGTTCCATGGATCCCACACCTCATGACTTTCTTTGTTTTAAAATTATTTTTATTGAGTTTTATCATACAACCATATATTATAAGTCCATGTAAATTAAATATAATATACATTTGGATTGGTATCGTATAGAAATAACAATACATGGGCTCATTTTCCAATCTAAACATATAGTGATAGGCAAAAAGAAAAAAGGAAAAAAGGTTGACTGTAAAGATTGATCCCCATCCACCAACCAAGGTTGAAATCGGTATTCAAGCAGACTTGAAATTGAACAACGGCCTCCGGAGATCCAACCAAACATGCCTGCAACCCTGCACCTTGATCATTCCGCTTGTGAATGTAAGCCATAAATGGATCCCAAGTCTTATCAAAAGAGATCTTTTTCCAAACTTAGAAAGGGCATGATACCCAGTAACCACTGTCTATGGGTGGGTGGAAAGTCCTCTTTCCATTTAAGCAATCTTCTAGCTAGTGACATAGAAAATGCTAAGACCTGTTTTTGGTTAAACGTTAAATATACATTTCAGAAGCCAAATATTGGATGACTTTCTGAATGAGGTTCCCATGGGGAAATCACACCCGATGTCTTATTAAAATCCATATAACCACAGCTACCCCCCAACTTTATCTATTCCTTTTCTACTTGCTCAAAAAACTCAAGTAGTTTTGTAGTGTTCTATAAATGCAAAACATTTGTTTTATTTTCCTTGTCAAATAGTTGATACATATGCCTTCTCCATCAGGACAGATGAACTGTCATGGTGGGGTTTTCCTTGCAGCTATCTTGCCTGTACAGAAGAATAGAAACCTGCATCTACCTCCTTTGTCAAGACAGGTATTTTCACTGTCAATGTACCTATGTGAATCTGCTTGGTTAAGGCAGGCTCGTATTTGCATTCCACCGGTCTTTCAGGTCAGGCTATGCTTTGGTCATGCATACTCAGACAGGATAAATATACTCAGTTAGGACCAGCTGTGATTTCCTTCTTCAATCAAAGAACTACCCTCAACCCCCTCACTTATCACCTCAGCCTTTTTCTCTTCTACCCTCCCACCTATGACCTGTTAGCTTGTGCTCCTCCCCCCACTCAACCTTTTTAAAATTAGGTGCCTGCTTGTTTTTGCTTAACCTGCTGATGGGCCCAGGCCCGAAATGTTGGTTATCTTTCACTTCCTATGGATGTTCTGTGACCTGCTGGGTTTCTCCAGCATGTTTGTGCATTGTACTCGATCCCATCTGCAGACTTTCTTGTTTAACTGAAACTCTCAGTAGTGACGACCACTTGCATATCTCTTTTCGGCTAGAGCACACCTCCACTGTCAGGGCAGATACAGTACAGGATGGTTCAGGATATGTAGGGTCAGTCGAACACAGTGAGGGCCAACCCCATGTTGAAAGACTTTAGCTCAAAGTTGATATGAGAAAACTCAAGATAGTTGCCTTGTGGTGCAGCCATATCCTTCTCCCCGGCCTGAAACTTCACTTTCCCTTTACTCCCTATGGATATTGCGTGACCAGCTAAGTTTCTCCAGCTCGTTTGTAGATTCCATTCGACTGCAGGATCTGCGGATTTTCTTGTTTGCCCAGTGACAGTCATTGCTGATCTACGCGCCCAATAAGAAGTTATAACAGGCAAGATTTGCAGTCACACTATCAATCCTTTGCAGCAGACCCATTAGGATCATTGCTAATACATTTAGGCACTTCTTGTTGGAACATCTGTTTCGTATTATTGTAATTCTGACTTGGGATTGGAGTAGGGGGTGGAGGGTGAGTGGAAGATCAATTGAGAGGGTGTCTTAAAGCCAATATCAACACTG
The DNA here is from genome assembly GCF_036971445.1 of Narcine bancroftii. Taxonomy (NCBI): domain Eukaryota; kingdom Metazoa; phylum Chordata; class Chondrichthyes; order Torpediniformes; family Narcinidae; genus Narcine; species Narcine bancroftii. Next base: position 102,164,965 of record NC_091470.1, on the reverse strand, counting down.
CAGCTTCCAAAATCTCAATAAATATTGGCTTTGGGAGAAGGGAATGTTGCAGCAGTGTTTGAATAAAGAGTGATCAGAACTGGCAGCCAAAATAGTAAACTCAGAAAGCCTCCTTCGCAAGATCTGGACAAACTGCTTTCCTCGAAATTCACTTTTAAGAGATTTATAATTCTGGCATTTTAAAACTTGGACTATGTGGAGACGCTGAAGCAGCAACAAATCCGAGACAACTGACTGATGATCAGTGGGCTCAAAGTTCCCTGAGTGACCTGCCAAAGGCATGCTTGACAAACCTATGGCTGCCTCTTGCAGATATCCTTCAGTGCATCAATTGTGCACTCCCGAAACCCACAAAACTCTTGGCGATCTGGCAAAGCTGCATGTGGACTGACAAAGCAAGCAAATAGCTTTAGTTTTAGTGACTGTGCCTGATATTCTTGCTCTGATACCCAATGCCCGACCAATGAACCCTTCAACCGCATTCTGAAACATAGAGCACAGAACATTACTGTACAATTCAGGCCCTTCAGTCCACAATGTCGTGCTAACTCATATAAACCTACTCCATGATCAATCTAAACCTTTCCCAACCTCACACCCCACAACCCTCCATTTTCTTGTTCATCCATGTGCCTATTTGAGAGTCTTTTGAATGTTCCTATTGTACCAGCCTCCACCACTATCCCCTGCAATGCATTCCACTCTCTGGTGTAAAGCAAAACGTACCCCTGTTGCTTTTCTTAGACATACAGCACAGTAACAGGCCTTTCTAGCCCGTGCCACCAAATTCCATCCAATTAACCCACAACCCTGCAGGTTTGGAAGGACACAAGGAAACAGGAGCATCAGGAGGAAGCCTACCCAGACACGGGGAGAACATACAAACTCCTTACAGATTCAAACCCAGGTCACTGGCACTGTAACACCATTGCACTAACTGTTGCACTAACCTTCTCCCCTAAAGTTCCCTCCATTCACCTTAAGCACATCTTCTCTACTTTTTGTCCCAGGAAGGTGCTGGCAGTCCATCCTATCTATGCCACTCAGAATCTCATACACCTCCATTAAGTCTCCACCAAAGAGAAAAGCCCTAGCTCAGTCAACTTGTCTTCAGAAAATACGCTATCTAATCCAGACAGCATCTTGGTGAATCTCCTCTGCACCCTCTCTAAAGCATCCACATCCTTCCTACAATGAGGCGACTTGACTGAACACTAAGTGTGTTGCAAGCAGAGTTTTATAGAGCTGCAACATTACATGTGGATCTTGAGCTCAATCCCATGACAAATGAAGGCCAGCATACAATATGCCTTCTTAACCACTCTAGTAACTCCATCAGCAAACATAACACCAGTTCGTCACAGAATTATACAGCAAGGAAACAGATCTTTTGGCCCAACCATATGGTCCACCAAGCGAGTCCCATTTCCCTAAATTTCCTTCAAACCTTTCCTTCCAAGCACTGATCCAAATGGTTTTTAAACATTAGAATTGTCCACTCATTTGTAGCTTACTCTAGCAGCTCAATTCATGCAACATTCTGACCTTCAAACTCAACTCCCTACTTCACTCCCATATCATCTTGGCCTCCTCACCAACAATGATGAGTCGCACTACAGAGAAGAGGTGGAAAATCACATGATGTGATGCGATAGTAACAACCTGAGTCGCAACATGGACAAGACCAAGGAGATGATTATGGATTTCTGTAGCATATTCATCAACAAATCTGTAGAGGATAGTGGAGAGCACCAAGATCCTTGGAGTTCCCTTAAGAGTACAACATCTCCTCACTTGTTTGGAAGGTGCAACATCACTTCCTGAGGAGACTGAGGTGGGCAAGGCTACCAGCCACCATTATGTTAACTTACAGGAGCTCTATTGAGAGTGTCCTGGCTGGCTGCATCACATTTTCTGAAGAAACACGAGTCTCCTCTCCCTCTCCCTCCCCACCCCCACCAATCCTTGGCTGAAGAGGGTGTGCCAAATCCTTGAGGACCCCTTCCACCCTGCACACAGCATCTTTCAGCTGCTCCCTTTGGAGTATCAGGGCCAGTCCCACCAGGCTGAGGAACAGCTCACGGGCCGTGAGAATGCTGAACGACCAAAGGAACTGCTCGCACTAACCATCCGAGACTCTCATATTCTTGACACAATGTTTATTTATTTATTTGTATATACGAATACTTATCCTGAATGTGTATTGTCTGTCTGTATGTGTGTTGTGTCTGCGTGTTTTGCATCGAGAACCAGAGAACACTGTTTCGTCAGGTTGTACTTGTACAATCAGATGACAATGAAGTTGACTTGATCTTATCTCCAGCAAAATCTCCGTATAAAAGCAACATTCCACAGATGCTGGAAATCAGAAATAAGATCTGATGGAAACAGGATCATGCCAGGAGATAGAAGCCGAGCTGATGTTTCAAGTTAATGACCTGTCCGACTCTCAACAAAACTCCCCATGCCTTTTGAAATCTCCATGTCTATTGTGGTGAGGGTTGTGGGAGAGTGATCCCAATGCTGGGTGGAGTTGAGGTTCATTTACTGGGCCTGGATAATCCCATTAGCTCCTCTTGGCCCACAAGCTTTCAAGAAAAAGCACACTGCAAGGAATCAATATAAAGTTTCTAAATTTTCAGAGCTTTGAGAAACTCTGATATCTCCCATTAAAATAGAATGTCTGTCCAAATGAAGGCAAGCCTCATTTTAATTTTAAAAAGATTCCCTAACTGCACGTCGCTCACTCCACTTGTACCATAGCTGAGGTGGGCAGTCAGGTTAATCATTTGGAGTGTCTGGTTGCTATTCATCTTATTTTTAAGCAGCCTGCAGATATTATATTAATTATTTAATTCGTGGTCTGCATTACATGTTTGAAGATAAGGCACATTGTTGTTCAGTGGAAGTTGACTCCTGATAAGAATTTCTCAAACAGCATCTCCAATGCATGCGCCCCACATTGATCACAGAACCAATCAGCACCAAATCCTGGGCATTTACAATACCACAATCTTTTTTTGGAAAAACATTGGAATATTCGGAGTCTGATTTTTGAACCATAATATAGGATCTTAATTTAAATAATTGGTGCTCAGTGGAAAGCCAAGCCTCTGGATTGCAGTCGACACACATTACTCAGCCTCTGAGCTCAACTGACAGACATAATTGAATATCACAACACAGGCCCTACGGCCCACACTGTGGTGCCAACCTATATAAACCTGCTCACAATCTAAACCAGTGGTTTTTAAACCTTTTCTTTCCATTCACATAGGTGCTCTGTGATAAGTAAGGGATTACTTAAGGTGGTCTGTGAGTGGAGAAAAAAGGTTGAGAACCACTGCTCTTTCCCCAATGGTTTCTGAAATAGTTTGCTTGAGAAAAAAATCTCCATTAGCCCATTTCCTTTGGAGTTACGAAACTGTGCACATAATGAGTCAATTACATCCAATTAAAGGTTTTCAAACTTCATTATCCCTTATTAATCAGAGCACCTATGGATTAGGGATTACTTAAAGTGGTATGTGAGAGCTGAGTGGGTCACATCTCCAGAATGGAGGACCATCATCTTCCCAAGATCGTGTTATATGGCGAGCTCTCCACTGGCCACCGAGACAGAGGTGCACCAAAGAAGAGGTACAAGGACTGCTTAAAGAAATCTCTTGGTGCCTGCCCCATTGACCACCGCCAGTGGGCTGATCTCGCCTCCAACTGTGCATCTTGGTGCCTCACAGTTCGGCGGGCAGCAACCTCCTTTGAAGAAGACCGCAGAGCCCACCTCACTGACAAAAGACAAAGGAGGAAAAACCCAAAACCCAACCCCAACCCACCAATTTTCCCTTGCAACTGTGCCTGTCTGTCCCACATCGGACTTGTCAGTCACCCACGAGCCTGCAGCTGACGTGGACATTTACCCCCTCCATAAATCTTCGTCCGCGAAGCCAAGCCAAAGAAGAAAGAATACTGACCTCACATTGGTCAAGGTCCCTCTCTCTGGTTTAACTTCTGAGTTAAAAGGGGATGGGCCAAGGGTTTGGTCTCATGATCTAAATGGGTCTGCTGCCAAGGGGAAGCCTTGTTATTTGGATATGTTAAAGATCCTTTAGTTCAAAGAAAAGTGTGGAAATTTCCACAGATGTCATGGCCAATATTTTTCTCAACTGAATAATCAAAAACACTTCTTTGTCACGTGTCTGGGTATTTGGTGATTCAGAGAGCTCCTTATTCTGCTTATGTGGTCCATGAGGTTGGAAACTTGTACGAATAGCTTTGATACATTGGAATGGTATTTAATAGATTACACTGGACAACAAAGATTTTGCTTCTTGAACACTCCTGGGTGTATTTTGTGGATTCTGGGCTGTTGATCACAAAAATCGCCTCAACATTTTCCTATCACGCACCAGTTTTTAGATACAACCTATTTTTGTGATTTTCTGTTATATTTTGTCTTCTTCAAGCAGACAAAACCATGAAGTTCAACATCTCATTAAAAATTCATTTTCTGCATTCGCACTTGGACTCCTTCCCTGCTCGTCAGTGACGAACACGGTGAGAGGTTTCACCAGGACTTTGCGACCATGGAAAAGCAATATCAGAGTAAGTGGAAGCCATCAATGCTGGCCGACACTGATACAAGAGGCATCAGATGCTGACAGAATGTGCCAGCATCGTGATGTGTTTAAATATGCTAAATTCAATAAAAATTAATTTAATGTTTTTCCAACTTCCTACGTTAATCAGAAAATCGGAAATTATCTTTGTGTTCAGCTTGAAGTCGTCTATCATAATCCCCAATTTCTTTCCAGGAAGAAAACCTTTTGTAAAAAATTGTTGTTCAGTGTAATTTGTGTTACATTTAAATGTCTTTTCCCTTAGTATAGTGACCGGTGTATCGTCTCCCCTTCCAACCTTTATGCAGCAGGATGGAACTACAAAGTCTGTGGTGTACTAGCATTCCACTCCCTATTGTGTAACTCCACTTGGCCACATCTGCTACAGTTCGTAAGCTAAAGGCATGCCTCATCTTCAGTCCAATCGCTCATTTATTGCATGCTGAGCCATGGTGGAAAGCTGATCGTAAACTAAGCACATCGTCATACCACACTGTCCGTCAGGAGAGACTTCAAGCCACAAAGGAAATTTACTAACTCCAGAAATATTCACATTGTCTGATAATTCCAGTAAAAGTCACACCATCGGTCACACATGACAAGCTTAGCAAAAAGAAGTAATGCAATTCCATGATGTAAGTAACAGGGGAGATACACAAGTAGTTCACCCCAACCCAACAGAATCTGGCAGTGCCTTGCAATGCCCATTTGGACACGAGGGAGTGGAGGGTGAGATGGGGAGAGTCGGTAACCAACTTCTGAGGTGGAGTACACAGGATGAGTTGCATTGGCCTCTGGTTCAAATGGAGCATTGATCTGATGCACACCTTGCCAGAATTGGCAGGGACACTTTCTATTCCCAAATTCCTCTTGGTGCCTCTGGCACTTTCAAGAGGGGTGGCACAGTTAGCGAAGTGGTTGGCGCAATGCTGTACAGTGCCAGCGATTAGGACCCGGGTTTGAATCCTGCCCTGTCAGTATGTTTGCCACGTGTCTGTGTGTGTTTCCTCCTGGTGCTAAGGATTCCTCCCACACTTCAAAAATGTACCAGGGTTGTAGGTCAATTGGGTGGCATTGACCATAAGGGCCTGTTACTGTTCTGTATGCCTAAATTAAAAAAAAAATTAAATTTAAATTTAAAAGCTCAGCTGTTTTGGAGTCTGTAGAGTGAACAGTTGATGATTCTCAACACAGTACTAAACTGAACAGAAAGCAACTTGATCTGGGATTTTTTTTTAGACATACAGCATGGTAACAGGCCCTTCCAGCCCATGAGCCCATGCCACCCAAATAACCTATAACCCCTGTATATTTTTTTCCAAAGGTGGGAGGAAACCCACGCAGATGTACAAACTCCTTACAGACTGCGTGGGATTCGAACGCAGGCCTCTGGCACTGTAATAGTGTTGCACTTACCACTAGGCTAAATATGTTGCCCAATCAGTCAGATAGAATCAGAGAGGATAAACTGGGAACATACACCCAGTCAGGGGTGTCAAGAGTTTCACTCACCTTTTCCTAGACGTGGCAAATATTCATCTGGATCTACTTCTTCTGGAATCTGAGGCTTTTTAGGTTTTGCTGCAAGGCATAAAACAAAATGTTACAGTAAGTGTTCTTTTCCAACACTCTAGCTCTTCTGAGCCATGAATGTCATGTTTTTGTGGCCATTGGATTGTCCTCCTATTCCACAGCCACCAGCCCATATCCCAGCCACGAAGTCCACGTATCCAATACTTGGTACAAACTACCTCAACACTTTTCCTTTCTTCGGAAGGCTAGTCATTTAGTGAAGGAGGGTTTTGCTCAAATCCTATGAGCCTTGGCAGCTAATTTAACGAAGAACAAAACCTAGCCTGATTTAGCAAAAACAATCAGAAGTTTGGCATGGATAGCGTAGTGGTTAGTGCCACGATGTTACAGTGCTGGTGGCCTGGGCTTGAATCTGCCATTGTCTGTAAGGAGTTTATAGGCTCTCCCCACGTCTGTGTGCGTTTCATCTGGGTGCTCCAGTTTCCCCCCAGCGTTCAAAATGTATCGGGGGTTGTAGGTCAATTGGGTGTATTTGGGCGGCATGGGCTTGTGGAACCGGAAGGGCTGGTAAAAAAAAAAGTGCAAATGTCAGCCAATATCAATCCTTCCCAACCAAAGTTTCAGATTTTTACCACTCCTGCAAAGAAATATTTCTAAAAGTCTGAGACAGCTTGGGCTGATCTGGATGATTCACTGTTTAATGTTTTGTTCTTACATCGGTTAACAGTGCACACAAAAGCCATCCTAATGATAATAATTTGCTGAGATTCTTCCACTATTCTTTGAAAGTTTTCAGTCATTACAAAGAATCAATTAATATTGACTTCTCTGGTTTCTATTAGCTCACCCCAGTGTCTCCTTTCCTCTAGCTGCCTCTCTCTTTCCCTCTCCCTCTGTCTCCTTTCCTCCAGCTCTGTATTCACAGTTACCCCCCCCCCCCCATTCCCTGTTCAATTCTCACCTTTCCCCTTCAGTCCTCTGATCCATGTCCAATTATGGCCTCTGACCTGTGCTCCTCCCCCTGCCCTCTGTTTCCTCCTCCCCCTGCCCTTTTTTTAAATTCAGGCACCTGCCTGCTTTTTGCTTACACCTTGACAAAGGCCTGAAACGTCGGTTACGTGTCTTTACCTCCCATGTACGCTGCGAGACCTGCTGGGTTCTTCCAGCACCTTTGTGCTTTTACTACAAAGTCTGCAGACTTTGGTGTTTCACTCCAATAACAACAATCTAATCTTTTCCTACCTCCCACCCATCCATACTCACTATTTTTTTCTTCCATCTATTTGCCTGTCGAAGAGTTTTTAAAATATCCTTGTTGTACCAGCCTCCACCACCACCAGGCACTATCCTTTAGTCTCCCATTCAATATCTTATTCCACTTATGCTCTCTAAATTCTCCTTTGATCATCTTCATGGAGAAACACCCTCAATTACACTTTACCTATTGATTTGTTTTCATCTTTGCACATTTGTCAGTCAGACTACTCACTCAATTATAGTAAACATTCTGGCCCAAATTATATACTTCCAATATATAAGTTTTGTGGCTGTAATGTTTTCCCCATTTGACATTAACTACTTATTCTCTTGTACATCCATGCTGCTTGAAGATTTACCCCTGTCCCAACAGTGTGGATTTATAATGCACCTTTAATGCAATAGCCTTACCTTCAAGACTTTGCTCTCACTCTGAAAGGATTCTTTGTCAACATGTCTTCCCTTTGATGAGACTTGTTACCATGCAGCTCTACATAATGCGCCCTTGCGTGGTTATCTGTCTAACTGTACTGTTAAGTAGCTGTGAATCACCAGTCACTCACTAGTTTCTTTTAAACTGTAGCACCTGGGCAGCCCTCCTGGGACCCAGGTGCGATTTTTCAAATTGCAGGGGGATCCCGCCCCCGCAATGACGCGTCATGCACTCACCGGAAGTACCACTGGATGCTGGCTGCCCGGTAATGCACACTCGCAAGTGCTGACATCACTGGAATAAACGAGTCGGCCATTTTCGCTTTCAAATTGCCTGTGGATACAACCTAGGTAAGTTTAACTGGGTTCCCTGACTACCTCTGAGGTAGGTCATGGAACCTGGTTGGATTTTGAAGAGGTTGACAGGGTCAGACCCTTTCTAACTGCCGCGTAACTGGGGTGACTGATTCTTGGAACCACTAACTTGTTCTGCACAGCTCTCCTCTCTTACCAGACAATTCTTTTTGTATATACGCATTCCCTTACACACAGCAGTCCCACTCATCTCTGTACAGCTGCTTTCTTCCTTTGAGTTACTTCTTAAACTCTAATTCTTTAAACAAACTTTTGGTCAATTGTCAAGTGCTTTGGTAAGTTTTTATTGCATTAAAGGCGCAATATAAATGCACACTGTTGCCAATGGTATCCATACATAATGGTAGAGGTCAGATTGAAATAATGCAAGGACACTGGTGTCACTAGGGGGCTGTGGACTGTGCCGGGGGACACCATCAGAGGAGGTGACACCAAAATGACTGTCTATAACATTTTGATGCAGTCTTTCAGCAGAAATTTATTATTTAAAAAAAATATATCCCTGTAGTTAATTATAAAAAGAAAAACATTTTGTGTAAGCTCAAAGTACCTACAAGGCTAAAAGTTGATGCTCATTTACTTTTTGAACCTTCTGTGTCATACTATTTTTCTACCTAGTTCAACTGAGCTGCACCCAGTCCATAGCCCTCTATACCTCTCCCATCCATCTACCTGTCCAAATTCTTCTTAAATTGAGCCCGCATTCACCACCTCAGCTGGAAGCTCATTCCACACTCCTACTACTCTGACCTCTGGTCAGAGCTGTTGTTATTACCCAATTACAATGATGGTTTGAATCATGTGGATTTGTCTGCATGCGCTATCAGCATGTGCTGTTGTTTTCGTTGCTGGTGGGGTTTTTTTTTTATAGTCGCTGCTTTTGTTAAATTTTCAGCTGCATTATTGTCATTAGCATTTGTGAACCTAGATCAGTAAAATTTTTGAGAATGAAGTGGTGATTAAAGGAAAAGAAGGAGAAAAATCAAAAAAAGGTTCCGCTCAGTTACTAATAATGTTGCAATTCAATATAGAAAGATTATACAAAACAATTTTGTAGTTAGTATTCATATAATCTAAGAAATATTACATTTAAGCAATTTACAACTATATTTATCATTTATATTTATTTTGGTACGGGAGGAGGTCCATGGAGGGGGAGGGGGAGTGGTGACACCATGAGTTACTGCACTGGGTGACACCAACCCTAGTGAAGCCACTGTGTCGGGAAATGCATCAAACATTTTCAGGCTGACGCCTCTTCATTAAAAGTGCAGGCATTTAGATATAAATGGAGTTGTGGAGAGATAGGTTAAAGAGAAAGGAAAATAACAGTGAATATCTCTGCAAGGACAGGAGCAACAGTGTAAGGTGAGCAAGGGCATTGATGGGATGAAGCATGATGATATATCGAGAAGACGTACAAAAACGTGAAAGGAAAAGACAGTGGATTCTGGAAATGTGAAATAAAACAGTAAATGCTGGAAACATTATTAAAGTAGGCCATGCTTGGGGCCACGGCCCATTTAAAGGTGGGGGGGGGTCATGGACTGAAATCAAATTTGTTATGCTTTTCATGTAGTTGGTAGGAGAGAGGCTGGAGGAAACCAACTAAACCTTAACTGCTTCACAGGGAAGGGGACCCATAAACTCCAGAGGAATCCTTAAGGGGAATTAGCCTAAAAAAATGTTGAGAATGGCTGATCTAAACTACGGACTCCAGAACCATCTACTGCGAACACAAAATCCTGTGAAAAGAAAGCAATTTCAACACTGAAACAAGTAAATCTTTGCAGGGAATTAGCGTAGGCATTATCAGATGGGAACAGGGAGGAAGAATGAAACAGTTGCCGATCTCCATTAAACAAAATGCTGAAGTCGCGTGCAAAATGCCAACATGCTGGAGAAACTCAGCAGACCATGCAACATACATAGGAAGTAAAGGGTAACCAACATTTCAGGACTGGGTCCTTTGTCAGGTAAAAGCAGAAAGCAGGCAGGCCTTTCCCTCTCCACAGTTCACGATCATATGATTGTTTCACGATATTAGACTGTTACTATTTATGCATAAAGTTTATTTTGGATCAGGAGTTATTTTTCTTTTAATTCCCCAGCAATGACCTCATCTATAGGCACATGGCCAGATTGCAATCATAGTTCTATGAGATCAGTAACTAGATTGTGTCGGAGGAGCCAACTCACCTCCCTCCCTTCATTCATGTATTGAATTCTTAACTCTGGATGCAGCTGACAAAGTCAATGCTGTTTCCACACTATTACTATCAGGGTAGCAAAAGGGTGCTTGAAGCTGCACTATTCCTACAGAAGTATTTCTAGGAAGCTTTCTCATCGAAATGTAGAATTCAGAGATACAGCACGCTAACGGGCCCTTCCAGCCCGCGAGCCCAATTATACTCTTGTGACCAATTAACCTGCTAACCTCGTCCATCTTTGGAATGTGGGAGGAAACCAGAGCACCAGGGGAGAACATACAAACTCCTCATAGACAGTGCCTGGGTTGCTGATGCTGTGGTAGTGTTGTACGAACCGTGACTCCCTATTCTTTGAGATGGACTTAACATGCAGAGAAAATTTACTAGGATGTTGCCCAGACTTCAGGAACTGAGTTACAGGGAACGGCTAAACAGGTTAGGACTTTATTCCCTGGTGAATAGAATAATGAGGGGAGATTTGATAGAGGAGTAGAAAAAAAATATAGTTGAAAATTTCCTACTCACTGCTACATGATCAGTGTGGAAATCTGACCAGTTAGGACTGTTTCCCTAGACTGCTGAGTTGAAGTGAATTAATACCACCCTGTGTCAAAAATTCCCTGGATCAATTGATCTCTAGACCCAATCAGCTTCCTGCAGATTTGAGCTTTTCAAATCCACCTGTCCGAGTCACCTGACTCCAATTGCCAGGTGCAGCCTTCAGATAAAAATCCACGTTGAAGTCTGCTGCAAAAGTATTTAAAATTATGAGGGGGATAGACAGAGTAAATGTAGGTAGGGTATTTCCACTGAGGGTGGATGAGATATTAACCAGAGGACATGGGTTAAGGGTGATAGGGGAAAAGTTTAGGGGGAACTTCTCACAGAGTAGTAGGAGTGTGGAATGAGCTTCCAGCTGAGGTGATGAATGTGGGCTCAATTTAAGAAGAATTTGGATAGGTACATGGATGGGAGAGGTATAGAGGGCTATGGATTGGGTGCAGCTCAATTGAACTAGGTAGAAAAATAGTATGACACAGAAGGGCCAAAGGACCTGTTTCTGTGTTGTAATGTTCTATGGTCTGCTGGAGGTGAACTCCCCAAAGCGCCCCCTTTAGAGGAATGGTAATTACCATGGGAATATGGGCTTGATCTGAAAGCCAAAAATCTGCGAGTTAGGGGACACTACTGTACAAGCTATGAATTTTTTTTTATCTCCATGAAGATGCCTTTTAAAGATCAAAACAAAGACAAAAAAAAACCCAGGAATTGAGTAAAAGGATACCTCAAGGGAATGAAGTGGTGGTCAGAAAGATTATTTACAAAATGAGATAAACCATCTGAGGAATTCCTCATTTTTGTAACAATACACAAATAAAGGACCATCAAATATAGGAGTGAAATTAGGCCATCGAGTCCACCCCACCATTCCGTCATAGCTGATTTACTATTCTCTTCAACCCCATTCTCCTGCCTTCAAACCCTTGATTCCCTTCCTCATCAAGAACGTATCCACCTCTGCCTTAAATATCCCCAACGACCTGGCCTTCACAGACGTCTTTGGCAACAAATTTCACAAAATCACCAAGAACATATCTACCTCAAATATCCCCAACGAACTGGCCTCCACAGTTGTCCGCGGCAATGGATTCCACAAATTCACCACCCTCTGGGTAAAGAAACACCTCATCATCTCTGATCTAATGGAAGGTTATTTTATTTTTGAGGCTGTCCCCTCTGGTTCCTAACTCTTCCACCATCCTCTCCACATCCACTCTATCCAGGCCTTTCAGTATTCAATAGTTTTCAATGAGATCCCTCCTAAACTCCAGCGAGTACAATTCCAGAGCCTTCAAATGCTCCTCATAAGAAAATCTTTTCACTCTGAGAATCATCCTTGTAAACCTCCTCTGGACCCTCTCCAATGCCAACACAAGCTTCCTTAGATATGGAGCCCAATTATAGTAAACCACTGTAACACTGTGATTGGCTGCTATTGTTTGCACACGCCTCCCGAGACTGATCCTACCCCTTGCAGGCTACCCCTTTCCTTTTGCTCTGATCAGTCGAGGAAGTGGATGGTTGATAGTGTTCCAATTTTTAGCTATTAAAAGGCTGATTGTTTACCTCTTAGACTTTTGTAATTATTGATGGTACATCACCAATGTCCTATAAAGCCTCAACATCATATCCCTGGTTTTATATTCTATCCACAGGCAGGAGGTAATAGGTGAATAAGGGAGGGAGGGCACACCACCAAGCAAGGGGGGGGGGGGGGGAAATGGTGCTGTGAATGGAGAGGGAAAGGGGTGGAGAGCTGGAGGAAAGAAGACAGAGGGATGGAGAAGGGAGGGAGAATGGGAGTGGGCTAGCAGAAACCTGAGAATTCGATGTTAATGCCATCTGGTTGGAGAGTGGCCAGACGGAAAGTTAGGTGTTGCCCCTCCAATTTACGGGTAGTCTTAATTTGACAGTGCAAGAGGCCATGGACAGTAGGCGCACAAGGTAAAACACGAAAGATGGCAGATGCCGTGATTGTCGTAAAAGCACACAGAAATGCTGGAGGGACTCAGCAGTTATCGCAGCATCCATGGGAGATAAAGATGCATTATTGAGGTTTTTGGCTCAGATTTCAGATTTATTGTCAAGAGTACATTTAGTACATGACATCAGCCTGAGCTCTTCTTCAAGGTACAAGCAAGTAACAGGAAAGCGTCAGAATAAAGTCTGATGACTGGCTGAGTGAGGAGTCCAGACCAATAAATGGTGTTCATTGGATGTGGTGAGTGGAATGGCGAGAATTGATTTTGGCTCCGTGAAAGGAGACAAAAGGAAAAGGGAAGAAAGAGAAAGAAAGAGAGAGAGAGAGTGAGAGAGAGAGAGAGAGAGAGAGAGAGAGAGAGAGAGAGAGAGAGAGAGAGAAATGGGAGAAAGGTGACAGGGTGGAGCAGGTTTAACAGAAAATGGAGACGTCTAGGTTAATGGATCCAGTTGGAGGGTGCCCATACGGAAGATGAGATTTGTTCCTCCAATTTGCAAGTGGTCTCAGTCTGGCAGTGTATGAGACCATGGACAGATAGGTCAGCAAGGGAATGCGATGGGGAATTAAAATGGGTGGCCACTGGGAGATCCATGCTATTTCGGCGGACAGAGCCGAGGTGCTCAACAAAGCGATCTCCCAGTCTGCTTCTACTCTCTCTGATATAGCGGAGACCACAATGGAAACACCAGATGCAGAAACACCAGACGACCCCTGCAGATTCACAAGTGAAATGTTGCTTCATTTGGAAGGACTGTTTTAGGCCCTGAATAATGCTGATGGAGGAGATGTGGGCATAAATGGAGCATCTCCAGCAGTCATAGGGGTGGGTCCCAAGGGGACAATTGGTGGGGAGGAAGGAGTGGATGAGGGAGTCACAGAGGAAGCAGTCCCTGTGGAAGGTGGAAAGGGGAGGAGAGGGGAATATATGTCTGTTGGTGGGATCACGTAGGTGACGGAAATGGAGGAGGAGGATATGTTGGACACAGAGGCTTGTAGGGTGGTAGGTGAGGACAAGAGAAATCCTGTTATCATGGGGGGGGGCAGAGGGGGCCAGGGCAGATGTGTGGTTAATGGAGGATATGTGGGTGATGGTGGTAGAGGGAAAGTCATGTTGTTTGAAGCAGGAGGACATCTCTGATGTCATATCTCAGATCCTCATGGGACAAAAAGAGATCTCAGCTGTCAGAAGCTGAGAGAGCCAGAAGACCAATGGGAGCTCCAAATAATTTAGATAATTGTGGCGCTCTGAAATTAGTTCTACGTTGAAGCTATTGGCAGACTGAGAGCAGGAATAAAACAGAAAGTTCTGGAAAGACTCAGCAACAACTGGAATGAGAATCAGATTTAAGGCTCCTTTGTCAGAACTACTGAATGTTGCCAGGTTTTATTTTGATTTCAGATCCTCAGCAGCTGTATTTTCTTTTGGTTTTCACGTGCTCAGAGCTGGTTCGGAACTTCCTCCTCATGACAGACATCTTGGGGTGGGGGAAACAATCAAGGCAGTTGTTCACCCAAGAAAGGCAGTTGATCTAATTTTGTTACATGAGAGACAGTTACCAGTTTCGTTTTGTCTGGATTTAACCTCGGAAGATTTGATTGTCCAGACGGCTCATCGTAGAAGCCAACAGAGACCAAACTCCATTCTAAAATTCTGTCTTGTATCATTCATGTTGATTAAACAGTGAGAAATTGGAAGTCGCTTCAATTGGGAGACAGATCCATCCTGACTTGTCCTCTGTCAGTCAAGTTGGGGAGGCGTAGGGGTTAGTGCAACGCCTATACAGCGCCAGTGATCGGGATCCGAATCCAGGTTCGGATCCCGCACTGTTTGTAAAGGGGTCTGCGTAGATTTTCCCCGGTTTCCTTCCAGCCTTAAAAAACATACCGGGGATTGTAAGTTAATGGGGTTCAAATTTGGCAGCACAGGACTCAGTGGGCTGAAAGGGCCTGTCACTCTGCTGTATGTCTAAATTTTAAAAAGGTTGGAGGTGTAACGGCTGGTGTATGGATACAATGGTCAAGTCATGTTTATAGTTAAATTAAACGTAAAGCACAGTAACAGGCCCTTTCGGCTCGCGAGCCTGAGCCTACCAAATAGCTCTATTAACCTCCAACCCCAGTTCATCTTGGAGGGTGGGAGAAAACCAGAGCCCTCAGGGAAAACCCATGCTGACACAGGGAGAGCGAACAAACTCCTTATAGTCAGCGCCAGATTTGAACCCGGGTGGCTGGTGCTGTAATAGCGCCATGCTAACCGCTAAGCTAACAGTGCTGCCCACGCTAACCGTGCTGACTTAGATGCTGCTCCTGGATTTTCAGTGAGAATTGAAGAAATCAGAAGAAATTTATATTATCAGAGTGTCTGAAGTCTCAGGAGTCAGGAAATGAAATAGAGTTTAGCCCCTTAAAAATTTTTACAATTGGACACTCTCCAGAATCCCATTAAACAGTATAATTACAGGCAAGTATTTCTACCAGGGATCAATGTGATAAAATTACCGGACTGGTAACCTACACCTAGATTTACAGTCCAGACAGCCAAGTTCAATTTCAGTCATGACATTTAAATTCAGATTAAAAATATAATTAATAGAACAAAATAAATGTCCAGCACAGTACAGGCCCTTGTGCCCACAATTTTGTGCTGGTCTATTCAAACCTTCCCTACCTCACACACATATTTTTCTTGTATCCATGTGTCTGAGAGTCTTTTCCATGTCCCTATTGCTCCAGCCTCTGCCACCTCCTCTGGCAATGCATGCCAAACACCCATTACTCTCCGTCCCAATAAATCTACTCCTGACGTCTCAGCTAAAGTTTTCTCTCCTCATTTTGTGCAGATCTCCTCTGACGTTTGCTATTGTTGCCCCAGGAAAAAGGCGCTGGCTGTCCACCCTATCTGGGCCTCACCTAATCTTGCAGACCTCTCATCCTTCTTCACTTCAAAGAGAAAAGCCCTAGCTCTGTTAATATTGTCTCATAAGACACATTCTCTAATCCAGGCAACATCCTGGTAAATATCCTTTGTACCCTCTCAATAGCTTCCACATCCTTCCTGTAATGAGGCAACCAGATCTGAACACAATATTCCAAGTGTGGTCTCACCAGAATTTTATAGAGCTGCAACATTACCTCACGTCTCTTGAACTCAATCCTCTGTCTAATGAAGGCCAGCGTACCATAAGCCTTCAACCTGCATGGTGGCCTTGAGAGATCTATGAATTTGGACCACAAACTCCCTCTGTTTTCTATGCCGTTAAGAATCCTGCCATGTACTCCACCTTCATGTTTAAACTTCCAAAAGGCATCACCTCACACTTACCTGGACTGAATTCCATCTGCCTTCTCTGCCCAAATCTGCATTCTGTCTATATCCTACAACAACCTTCTACACTATCCACCACACCTATATCCTTCATGTCATCTGCAAGCCTATTGATCCTTCCAGATCATCCATGTCATTTCTAAAAATCACAAGGAGCATGGGACCCAGAACAGATCCCTACAATATGTCATTGACCTCCAGGCAGAATACGTTCCATCTACTACTACCCTCTTTCTGCAGGCAACCAATTCTGAATCCACACAGCCAAGGTTCCATGGACCCCTCATGACTTTCTGAATGAGTCTTTGATGGGATATCTTGTCAAATGCCTTACTAAAATCCATTTTCACCACATCTACTGCCCTACCTTCATCAATTTTTTTTTGTTACTTCCTCAAAAAACTCAAGTTAGGCTCGTGAGGCATAACCTATCCTTTACCAAACCATGCTGATATTCCTTGAGAAGGCTATACTTCTCTAAATGCTCGTACATCCTGTCCCGAAGAATCCTCTCCAATAGTTTGCCCACCACTGATGTAAAAGTCTGGTCTACAATTCCAAGGATTCTCCCTATTTCCTTGTGGCCAGGGAGGATGCAAAAATCATTGCCAATCCCCCAGCAATCTCTTCTCCTACTTCATGGTTAGCTTAGTGGTTTGAATTATAGCCCCAGCAACCATGGATCGAATCTGGTGCTGTCTGTAAGGAGTTTGAATGTTCTCCCCATGTCAGCATGTGTTTCTTTTGGATGCTCCGGTTTCCTCCCGAAACATGCTGGGGCTGTTGATCAATTGGATGTAATTGGGCAGCATGGGCTCGTGGGTTGAAAGGGGTTGTGCTCTATGTCTAAATTTAAATTTTAAAATAGAGTAATCTGGGGTATATCTCGTCTGGTCCTGGGGACTATTATTACTCCCAATATTTTTCAAAAAGATCCACCATTTCCTCTTTCTTTACCTCAACATGCTCCAGCACATTAGCCTGTTCTCCATTGACCTCACATTCACCAGGTCCCTCTCCCTGGTAAACACAGCAGCAAAGCCTCCAGGTACATGTTGCTTCCTTTATCCTTAAATGGCCCACCTTCACTCTCATCATCCTTCTGTTCTTCACATAGGCATAGAACGCTACTTGTCAAGGCCTTCTCGTGCCCCTTCCTGCTCTCCCAGACCTTCCTGCTATCATATACAATAATCATGGGTAATAATGATGACAAAATCCATAGATTAAAGACCTCTCTGATTCACTAACGTCCTTTTAAAGAGAAAATCTGCTGTTCCTACTTGCTCCAATAAGAGTTCTGAGACATTGAAACAGACCCTTCCGCCTATCTTGTCCATGCAAACCAAGGTGCTTCCCTGAGTGAATCTCACTTGCCCGTGTTCGGCCCATATCCCGCTCAACCTTTCCCATCCATGTATCTGCCCAAATATCTTTTAAATATCATAATTGCACCTGCCTCTATCACTTCCTCTGACAGCTCATTCCATTCTCAAATCTCTCCCCTCTTACCTTAAATCTGTTCCCTCTAGTACTAGACTCCACGATCCTGGGAATAAGACTGTGATCATCTACCTTATCTGTGCCCCTCCTAATTTTAGAAACCTCTACAAAGTCCTCTTTTCACAGGAAACAGGTCCATTTTGATTTTTTTAAAAATTTAGACATACAGCACGGTAACAGGCCCTTTCGGTCCATGAGCACATGCCACCCAATTACACCCAATCAACCAACACCCCTGGTATGTTTTGGGAGGAAACCAGAGCACCCAGAGGAAACTCATGCAGACATGGGGAGAACATACAAAATCCTTAAAGACAGCGCCAGATTTGAACCCCGATCACTGGTGTTGAAATGATGTTGTGCTAACCATTCAATCTCTCGTTAAAAACTCAAGCCCTCCAGACCAAGTAACATCCTTGTGAACCTTTTTGCACCCTCACTAACCTCTTCACACCATTCCTGTGGTATGGTAACCAGAACTGCACCCAACATTCCAGGTGTGGTCTCATCGAAACATGACGTTCCAACTTTTGTACTCACTACCCTGCCTTGTGAGGACAACCATGCCTTATGTTGTCTTCTGGGGAACAATGTACCCCAAGGCCTCCCGTCTCACTCCTCGGGGTCTTCTGGTTTAGTGCACAAACCCTGCCCCTGGCATAACTTCACCAATTTCATGGTCTGGTCTAAACACTAGCTTTGACAAGCCACACCATTCTGGGAATAAATAATGTCCTTGTCACTAGTGCCCACATCTAAAAAAATAAATAACAAATACCTACACTCTTTCGGAGAATGCTCCTCCCAAATGTCTCCATAGTCATATATTTCATATATGTCATCAGGGTCGGGCTCGATAGGTGGTCCTGAAAAACACAGAATTCAAACGATTGTATCCAGAGACTCAGAAGCACAATACCCAGGATGCCCCTGCTGCAACCCAGGGCAGCATTCGAGCACGCAGGAGGCTGTGGTAGGTAGCAAACGCAGCCAGGCTCCAATCGCTCATCGACCTCAGACATCTATGCGATGTTACACTAATCATGGACTTCTCCGACTCCACAAAAGAGACAATTTACGCCACTTTCTCTTTCACAATGGACACTATGGATATTTATTAGCTATTCATTCATCTTTGTTTTCTCTTTTTAATTTGATTTAAGGTATACTATTATAATTATTTTTAATCTTTGTAAAGAACCTGTTCGGCTGCAGCAAGTCAGAATTTCGGTCCACATGCACATTGTACAATGTATACGACAATAACCTCATCATCATTATCTATATGTTCTAATACTTGCCTCTGATGTTCATATATCTACAGGTTGAGGTTGAAACTGGAACCTTAAGCCCCTTTTCCACTGACACCCTGTCCTAAGAATTAACTGGGAATTTACTGGGACAGGGTCCAGTGGGAAAGGAACACTGTCCGAACACCGTCGTCAAATGGTGTCATTTCACGCCGGGGATTAACCGCCTCTACCCCTACTCATATCCCCTGGCGTTTGCCGATGTGCTGATAAAACCGGTGGAAAAGGGACAGCAAAAAGTCACCCGTTTCCAGTTGAAGGTAGATTCTCCGATCCCCGAGGATGAGTCATGTTCAGTGGGCAATTAGTGTCCCAGTTAAGGGTGGCCCAGTGGAAATTACAAACTTCACAGCCGATTTACTGGGATGCCAGTGGAAAAGGGGCTTTAGACAGGTGTTACCACTCCATTCCAACTCAAGCTAGCCAATGTGTGCTTTATTTTCAATAACAGTACCAAAAAAAAAAATTCTGATTGGTTTTACATTTCCTCTCATTAAGGTGCCTCATTTCTTGTTAATGAAAATCATATAATTTCCTCTCTATGAATCAAACCAAATGTTTTATGATGCCTCAATGTGAGCTAGGTCACATTCAGAATAGTGCCACACACACACAGGATCAATCCAGATCACAAGTCTCAGCTCCATCACAGGTCCATCAGAATCAACTGCAGTCAGAACAGATGACCAGGGAGTGTGACAGAGGGCCTGAGTGAGGGCTGCATTGCAGTATCTTGGTATGGCTATCTACTGTAGAGACAAACAGTCAAGGTAATTGAAAGCCTGTGGTTACTGTAGCTCTGAAGGTCGTCATAACCAAAGGGTGGTCGTGGGGACAAGTTCCCACTGTTACACAAATGCTCCTCATGGCGCGTGTCTTAAACAGCCTCTGACAACCAAGTCCAACTCCTGGCCTTCATGTGTGGCCTAGTTCTTATGCCCAGTGGAGCTGTTCTTACTGACCGGAAAAGGGGACAAGATAGGCCACTGGCACCTTGAAACCAGTTGTTCCGGGCAGATGGGGAGAGTTAACCACGGATGGTAACTCATCTAGGAGAAAGAAAACTCTGATTTCAAACCTCCGCTGCCTTGTGGCTATACCCGCTCATGGGAAAAACTTTGGGAGTAAACCCTGAGGAAAAATCCAGAGTCGGAGTTCCGAAGTCGGCTGACTGCTGAACCCAGCACCAGCTCGGCAACTCCTGCTACGCTGCTGGCACCAAACTGTATTGGCCTTCTTCGTTCCTGCGGACCTGTCATTAGCACGGAGAGGGAGGTCCCACTCCATATCAACTGGCCTGGCTTGCACCCCGGAGAGGCCACTCCAGCTTTGCTTTAGGTGCAGTACCCATGGTCGACCACGGCCGAAGGAGACCACAAGAAAATGGCTAGTCATCTTATTCAAAGGAATCCAATGTTCAAATGCTTTATGTTTTTGGATCCCTACAAAATATGTTGAATGATATGTCTGAAATCTGTGCATCTCAGAGACCATCAGGGAAACTGAGCTACATCTAACTCACTGTCCTTCCTCACCTTTTGCTCACTCCCTTCATCCTCCCTTCCCACCCTCCCTGTAGAAAGGTTATTTTGCATTGTGGGAGAGTCTAGGACCAGTGGACACAACTGCAGGGTTGAAGGACATCTGCTTAGAACAGATGGGAAGGAATTCCTTTACCCAGAGGGTGGTAAATCTGTGGAATTTTCCACAGGTGGTTTTGGTGTCTTATTCAACCACCATTATCGTGAGACACCATTCAGAACTACACGGAAGGCTGGTACTGCAAAGCATAACACCACAATCGGTCACAGAGAGAATCTACCTGTTTCTTCATCCCAAGGATTTTCATCCCACACATCTCCATAGTCATACGTCTCATCAGGCGTGGTCTCTTCGGGTTGTACTGAAAAACACATATCCCATCACAAAATACCACATGTCCAATATTCTCAACACACATCAAACCTAGAACATTCCAGCATAGTACCTGGCGGGGGGCGGGGATCCCTGCAGAATGCGGAGAGGGGAAGATGTGTCAGCTGGTGGTTGGTGATGGCTGTGGCAAGAACCATGTTGCTACCACAACAATGTCTTGGATGCTGAGCATTGCCACTAGTTTCTATTTTATTTTCCCTTCCAGTAAGAATCGAACAATCCCAAACAAAAAAATGTTTTAAGCCATCAGTGTATTAAATCCAAAAAGTCAAGGACATGAAATGGAATTTCTCATTTAATGACCTACATCAGTGACACAACCCAGAATGACACAAAAGACTATTATCACAAACCGTCATGGAGAATACCTACATGTTTCTCTGTCCCAGGGTGTTTCCTCCCATAGGTCTCCGTAGTCATACGTCTCATCAGGGATCGTCTCTTTGGGTTGTACTAAAACCAAACAAATCATCATTTAGTACACAATATCACCAAATACTGAATCCCCAAAAATGAACCGGCCCATAATCAACAGTCTAATCCCAGCTCCATGTCTGCATGGAAAAGGTAGAAATATTTTCTAAGGCCTCCTTGGAGAGATCTCAGCCATCTAACATTGCTATTGGCTCCTGCCACAATTACTTGGAATTAGACTTTACACGCACATCACGTATAACTCTGAGTTCTTTTTCCTGTGGGTGAGGCAGAATTGCCGCTTATTGGCAGTGAAAAAAATAAACTGTAGTCAATGTTCACATAAACAAATAAAGAAATGTAAACAAACTGACTGTGCAGAGAGAAAAATAATCAATAAAGTGAGAGTCTTTAAATAAATCCCAGATTGAGTTTGTCGTTGAGGAGTCTGATGGTGGAGGGGGAGCGGCTGTTCCTGAACCTGGTTGGGGGAGTCTTGTGGCACCTGTACCTCTTTCCTGATGGCAGCAGCGGGAACAGAGCGTGTGCTGGGTGGTGTGGATCCTTGATGATTACTGCTGCTCTCTGATAGCAGTGTTCCCTTTAGATGTTCTCAAAGGTGGGGAGGGTTTTGCCTGTGATTTCCTGGGCTGTGTCCGTTACCTTTTGCAGGGCTTTCTGCTCAGGGAGATTGGTGTCTCCATACCAGACCATAAAGCATCCGGTCAGCACATTTTCCACAACGCATCTGTAGAAATTTCCATCAAGGATCCACACCACCCAGCATACGCTCTGTTCTCGCTGCTGCCATCAGGAAAGAGGTATAGGGGCCACAAGACTCGCAACACCAGGTTCAGGATCAGCAGCTACCCCTCCACCATCAGACTCCTCAACGACAAACTCAAACAGGGACTCATTTAAGGACTCTTACATTTGCACTTTATTGATTTTCTTTTGTTCTCTCTGTATTGCACCATCAGTTTGTTTACATTCATTACCTGTTTACAGTTCTTTATTTGTTTACATGTTTATGCTGTGTACAGTTTTTTTTGCACTACCAATAAGTGGTAATTTTGTTGTTCCCGCAGGAAAATCGAATCTCAGGGTTGTACGTGATGTCATGTATGTACTCTGATTCTTTACCATCCTGTCCACCCTTTCACCTGCTTTCCACAATTTCAAAATTACTTCTACACTAAGAATTTTGAATTGTTTCAACACTGTGCAAAGATTGGTCACTCTTTAGAGCTTCTGAATGCTCATGAGTTGTGAATGCAAACTCAGTTCATGTCTAATCTTTGCTATCTTCTGATATTTATCCTGTTAGCCTGGGCTGAGAATTGAACTGCCCTGCACAAAGCCACAAGAAACTGCAGTGAATTGTAACCACATCTTAGACTTCCATGAAACCCCCTCCACCCTCCCTCCATTGACTCTGTTTATATTTCCTGTTGCCTTGGGAAAGCTGCCAACATGTTAAATAACCCGTCCCACCCCGGCTCTCTGCTGCCCTCTCTTCAGCAGAAGATATGTGCATTTGAAAACATGAACCTCCAGATTCAAGGACAGTTTCTTTTCTGCTGTTATTGGACTCTTGAATGAACCTTTTAAAAGACGGTGCCTTAACACTGTTTTAATTGCATCTTTCTCTATGCCCTGAACCTTGTCATTGCATTATTGCACCCTGAACTTTTGTCTTATTATTGCACTACCTGTAATACGTAAGCAAGAGTTGACTTGCCTGGTTAGCCAGCAAGACAAAGCTTTTCTCCGTACAGGTGACATTAAACAATTCAGTTCTTGAGGTGATGGAGCCCCACACTTAAAACATTGATTGTTTCTTTAATTAGAGGTTTCTCCATCCCATAGCACCAGCAAGGTCGCACAGAGATTTATTATGTTACTGAGCAGCAACTGGGAGGAAAGAAACAACTACAATGGAACTGTGGTGATACAACCACCAACCGACTGCAGAGGGCGATCTCTGTACCTGCAGGAACTCCACCTAAGGGGCTGACTCTACTTGGCTGGCTGTCAATCAGCCAACCTGAATATAGACCTGAGCCGGCCCCTCCTGAGCCAGTCACACAGGGAGCCACCAAGGCATGAAATGGTATTCAGACTTTTACTGGAATAAAGTCTGTTGTACAGTCTTTCGAGTTTTGAACTCGCTCACTGCTACCTCAGGAACTTCAGTGGACTTCTTTCATTTTCCAGATGACCACACAAGGTTAATAGTTCACGTGTATCCGTGGGATTTCTACAGCAGGTTTCAAACACCTTTGTGAAGTGATGTCATGAGGTGTATTTGACCTTTATCTCCTGTGAAGATGCATTCGAACAGACAACCAGAGCACGCCAGTACTCACACTCCCCATGTTCGTCGGTCTCAACTTCTTCAATCTCCAGATCAAACTCCAGTTCCTTTTCAAGCGTCGAGCCATAAGGTTTCTGTGGCTTTTCCTCTGGGATGCTCCACTTGTCTGTAACACAGAGGAAAATCTAGGAAGAATAATCCTTCCACTTCACCAGACTTAACTCTCTCATGTACTAAAGTTCAGACCTTGTGGAAAATCACCTTATTTGTTATATACCATAGTGAAAAGGATCACATTACAGTGAAGTGGGAGGAATCATTTATGTTATAAATGTACTCAGAACAAAATGGGAATATTTTAAATGTGAACCATTGGAATGTCAGCCAGGAGGCTGCAGTTAAACATCATTTTCCCCAAGAAAATAAAGGCATGGAAGTTGGTGGTTCCCAGGACGAACCTTGGCCTTCCTGGAAAACCATCAATCTTTCCTCGGTTTATGTGGTAACTCAGGAATTAAAAGATCTCCTGAACAGAAACGTCAGAAGATCGTCGCTCGTACTCCAGTTTAGAAACCAGCACAAAATCCACACTGACACTAGACTCTTGGAATTCTTCCAGTGTCTCAACAAATATCTCGCAATCAAGACGTGAAAACAGCAAACATTATCATTTTATTCTTTGTTTGTGGGAACCTCAGTATGCAACACGACCTACTGTTTTTCTTATAATGCAATGATGAACAAACAGACTTAAAAATAGCTTTAAGCACAAGAAAATGAGATGAGGCGAGGAGCATCACTGGACACAGTTAGGGTGGTGGTTAGTATAGGGACGGAACGGTTATCACTGCGGTTAGTGCAGCAGTTAGCACACTTTTACAGCACCAACGATCCAGGTTAACCACAGTTAGCATTGTGGTCAGCCCAACACTATTACGGCGCCAATGACCATGTTCAAATCACGTTTTCCACGTGACTGCGTGGGTTTCTCCTGGTGCTCCAGTTTCCTCCCACCTTCCTCCGATGTACGGGGGGGTTAATTGGTTATATGCGTGTATTTGGGCAGCACTGCTCGTGGATCTCTAAATTGAAATGCACAAAATGCAACTCATTTTATTGGTTTCTTTGAAGAGAGAGTAGATGGCTTCCTTGTCTCTAGAGTCAGAAGATTTCAAGTCCCGGTTTAATTTAGACATAGAGCACGGTAACAGGCCCTTTCAGCCCACGAGTCCGTGCCACCCAATTAACCTACAGCCCCCAGTACATTCTGAATGGTGGGAAGCAACTGGAGCCCCCAGGGAAAACCCACTCAGACAAGGGGAGAACATACAAACTCCTTACAGACAGGGCAGGATTCGAATCCCAATCCCAATCACTGGTACTGCAACAACATTGCACTAACCACTATACCTACCATGCCGCCCCATTTAATCTAGAAGTGTAAGTTATCTCTCCAGTGAGGTAGTGCTCTCTTGCCAGAGATTTATCTTTGAGAAGAGACAATCTGAGGCCCACCTACTTTCACTGGTGAAGGCGAAAGATCTTAGGGACTGTTCTGAAGGAGAACAAGGCAGTTGTCCCTGATCTCATCGCATTGCTCTGGTTTAGAAGGAAGTCATTTGGCCCAGAGAGACGAGATGGCTTTTTTTTTGTCCAAGCAAATCCAATTCGTCCCACTCCTCAGCTCTTTCCCCATAACTCCACCTACATCTTGAAAACTCCCATTTCTAATTTTTCAGGCAGTTGAATTTGCCAGTCACCTTAAAGCTGTGTTTCTGGTTCCCATCCCTTCCAGGAATTTGTCTTTATTTACATTATCCAGGCCATTCCTGATTAAATCCCCTCTCAATCTTTTCTCTTGCTGGAGAATAAACCCAGCTATTCAAATCCACAGTCTTGGCTAAGCTTTCAATATCTCCTCAAGGGCCACAAAACTTTCCTATTGTGTGAGACGAAAAATTGGACACTATTATTCACTCATGGCAGAACATATTTATAGAACTCTTTTGTATCCTCTGTCTCTGGTTGTGAAACTTTGGAACTATAGAACATAATTGCACAATACAGGCCTTTCAACGCACGATGTTTTGCCGACCTACGTAAAAAAGAGAAATGCTGGAGATCTTCCAACACTTCTGTGTTGTTTCTACAATCACAGCATCGGCAAACTTTCGTGTTTCACTGCCAACCTATGTAAACTGACTCCATAAGTATCTAATTACTCTCTACTTCGCATCTATTTATCTTACATTCATGTGCCTGTCTAAGAATTTCCTAATGTTCCTATTGTACCAATCTCCATTGCCCACCCCCTGGCAATGCATACCAGGCCCTCACCATTGTCTGAATAAAAAATGTACCTCTGACATCTCCCCCAAACTTCTCTCCACTCCCCTTAAACACTGTACTGTATTTGCTTTTGTTGACCTGGGGAAAAAGGCGCTGGCTATTCTCTTAATCTTATATACTTTTATTAAGTCACCTCTCATCCTCCTTCGCTCTAAAGAGGAAAGCCCTAGCTCTGTTAATCTTGCTTCATGTGACATGTTCTCCAGTCCATGCAATATTTTGTAAATTTCCTCTCCAAAGCATCTGTATCCTTCCGTAATGAGGTGGCCAGAACGGAATGCAAACCCAATGTGACTTTTTAACTCAAGCAAACAATAGGAAACTGGAAGGGCTCAGTGGATCAAGCAGTAACCATAAGACTTAGGCCATTCAGCCCATTGAGTCTGCCCTGCTATTTAATCATGAGCTGATCCATTTTCCCCACTCAGTCCCACTGCCCAGCCTTCTCTCCATAACCTTTGATGCCCCAGCTAATCAAGAACCTATCAATCTCTGTTTTAAATATGACCAATGACTTGGGTGTATCTCAGGAGAGAAATGATCAATACTCCAGGTCAGGACACCTTATTGAGCCCGGAAAAAAACAAGGAAACCTTTTAATTGCCTTTTCAACTTGTCCAGCTACCATCAAACCTGAAGATCTCCCCCCATCATTCCTGTCACTCCCTTGGAATTGATCCTTTAAAATTAAATTTGAAGTTTTGTTAGTCAATACACATTATGCAATTAACTTCATCAAAATAGATTTTCTTATTATCCCATGGCTGTACAAACCATGCCAATAGTTTGATGTTCTATGTTACATTAACAGAGCGAGTTATCAGCTGTAAAATGTTTTAAGTTAGCATCCCATTTCCTATTGGAGCATCAAGTTATTTCTATTTTCACAAGGACTCGGAATACAGAAATATTGTTTTTCAATATAATGGGCATATTTTCAATCAGTGTCATCTAATCCCTTTTTAATTCAGAGATGCAGCACGGAAACTGGCCCTTCTGGTCCATGAGCCCGCGCCTCCTGAATGCGGGAGGAAACCAGAGCACCTGGAGGAGACCCACACAGACTCGGGGAGAATGCCTAACCTCCTTCTAGACAATGCTGGACTCCAACCAGAGTCGCTGATGGTACAATAGTGTAGCGCTGACCGCTACACTAACCATGCTGCCTGCTAGTTCTCGTCTCTTCAGAACACTTCCCTTTTCAGTATTCCACCGATTCCTTTAAATTATGTTATAATCAACCTCTGTTCTTCCAGTGTTAATCCTGAACCTACACTCTTTGTGACTGATTCTCCAATCAATGGAAATAACTTTTCACCATTAAAAACATTTAAATCTGAAAAATCAGCTTTGCGATTTCTACTTGAGTAGAAAAGGTCTTATTTGTCCTAGGTCTTTTAATTATTTGTTACAGTTTTTAATTATAATAAAATCCAAATGATTCATTTCAATTCAGATATATATGATCTATCTATTTTCTAGGAAGAGGAGAATATATACGTGAGCTGGAACATTAAAATTGCACTCAGTTGGTCGGTTGAATGCCTGAACTTTCTTTGGAAGACTGCTTCAGGTTGATTAAAAGATCAAATTATTAGAATAACAAGGTTGTTTTTCCTAACTCTATGATATTGGGCCACACAGGATGATTCAACCCACAGGAGACTTGCTTGAACTTCAACCTTTAAATTACACCAATTTTGCAAAACCTTTTCCTGTCATTCGTTCTGTTTTTAGTTCTTTGTTTAAACTCTTCGAAGGAATTATTATTACCATGCCTCTGTCTACATAGCCAGAGATATGTTAGCTAATTCCATGAGACTTCAGTACAGTGAGAGAAAAGTTAACTAGATAGCAGTTTGGCATGTTCCCTGCAGAGAATTTTTAAAAAGTTGCAAACACACATTCATCCACATCTTCATCTATTCCGTAATCATAATTCCCTCCATATGTCTCTGTTGGAATTTCGGAAGGTTCTATACTTTTGTCTGTAAAAAGATAAAA
The DNA here is from genome assembly GCF_036971445.1 of Narcine bancroftii. Classification (NCBI taxonomy): domain Eukaryota; kingdom Metazoa; phylum Chordata; class Chondrichthyes; order Torpediniformes; family Narcinidae; genus Narcine; species Narcine bancroftii. The sequence continues at coordinate 102,136,843 of NC_091470.1, read as the reverse complement.
ACAAGAATTAAGTTCTTTCTATCCAACCATAGAATTAAATTAGCCCAAGTATAGAGAGCACAGCTTATCATTACAAACATAGGCTTATACAGATCAGGGGAAGGCTGTTTGGCCCATTGAGGCAATGCTATTTATACAATGAGTTGCACTATAGGGAAGAGGTAGAAAATCTCATGATATGGTGCGAGAGTTACAACTGGAGGCTCAATGTGGACTTCAGGAGAACCACCCTCCACTACACATCAACAACCCTGTAGTGTAGAAGGTGGAGAGCATGAAGTGCCTTGGAGTTGACTTAACTGGTGACCTATTGTGGACACTCATCATCTCCTCACTTGTCAGGAAGGCGCAACAGCAACTGCATTGCCTGAGAAGACTGAAGGGGGCGAGGCCACCAGCCGCCATTATGTCAACCTTCTACAGGAGCTCTATCGTGAGCATTCTGACCGGCTGCATCACATGTGTGGTAGGGTTGCTGTAGAGAAATGGATTGGAGGTCAATCCACAGGACCATAAGAGTGGCAGAGAGGATTATTGGAGACCCCTCCCTCCCAATCTACATGATCAATCAGGATCGTTGTCTGAAGAGGGCGCGCAAAATCATTGAAGATCCCTTCCACCCGCGCAAAGCATCTTTCAGCTCCTCCCTTCGGGAGGAGGAGATACAGGAGCTTCAGAGCCAGCACCACCAGGCTGAGGAACTTCTTCCCACGGGCAGTGAGAATGGTGTACGGCCAAAGGAACTGCTCCCACTGACCATTCAAGACTCTCATGTTCATGAAACTATTTTCATTTGTATATATGAATGCTTGTCCTGCATATGCATTATTTGTCTGTACATGTGTTGTGTCTGGCTGTGTGTCTGCGTGTTTTGCAGTGAGGACTGGAGAACACTGTTTCGTCAGGTTATATTTATGCAAGCAGATGACAATATTCATTACACCAATGCCCCATTTCTCTTTGGCCCTCTAACTGTATTCATTTTGTTTATATCATGATAGGCTGGATCCTAAACCCTGGGGAAGAATTTCCAAGTGGCAGCGTAATGATAATTATATTCCTCTCGGCGGTTTGAATTTCTAACACAGATAGATCAATTTTTGCATAGCTGGGGAATTAAGGTTTACGGTGGAGTTGAGTCCAGTTCAGCCACAATCTTATTGAATGGGAAACCAGGCTCAAGGGCCCAGATAACCCACTCCTCCTTCTGTTTTTCTTGTTTTGAAAATCTGCATTTCACCTGCCATAATTTTATACAAATTATATAATTTTTAAAAACTTTTCATGAATTTTTCATCCAATTATCCAATTTCCAGTCCTCTCGAATGTTTCTTTGTCATAAACAGAGAGGAAATGCAAAAAAGAAATGTTGGACCACAAATCTAACCTCGTCAGATGGTGGTCCAACCTTCTGACTTTGATGGAGGGAAAGGGATTGATTCCCTTTCTTTTCCACAGGCAAGTCAAGTGAAGTGAAGGGCAGCGGAGAAGTCAGTGCTCTTAGCTACGTAGAGTGAAGTTACTTGGGAGAGTGAAGTGCAGTGGTGCCTGATTCCTACAGGAGGACACATTGGCCCTGACCCTGACTTGTATTCCCACAACAGGCATGATGCAGCACACCTACCCTTCTTCTCCTCTGTCATTTCCTTGGTTACGGTATAGTATTCTTTCAAAGGAGTTAGAGTGAATGGCTTGTTGAGGGATTCGGCTGAGTCCTGGTCATCTTCAACTGGGGATTAAAAAGAAACACAGCCTTCAGTTGTTTATCTGCGTATTCTCCTGAGATATTGCTTCATTTTTGAAATATTTCAATAATTTAGTTCTGGACGTCGCCCGGCTCCCAAGATAAACTGCATTCCACTTTAGAATTTAATTTTTACATTTTGAAAAAAAATGTAGACATACAGCATGGTAACAGGCCACTTTGGCCCACGAGCCCGTGCTCCCCAATTACACCCAATTAATCTACACCCTTGGCACATTTCGAACGTTGGGAAGAAACCGGAGCTCCCGGGGAAAACCCACTCAGACACAGGGGAGAATGTACAAACTCCTTACAGACATTGTGGGATTCGAACCCTAGTCCTGATTGGTGGTTCTGTAAAAGCCTGCGCCAACCTCTACATCAACCGTGACACCCCAGAATATTTCTCTATATTTTGGAGTTCGATCAAGATCAATGTGAAGTGATGCCCTTTGGAAGGTTGAACTAAAAGGCAGAATATGTAGTTAATGGCAGGATTTTTAACATTGTGGAAGAACAGAGGGACCTCGGGATCCAATCTACAGATCTCATAAGGTTGCCGCAGATTGAAACAGTGGTTAAGAAGGCTTAAGGTATTCTGGCCATTAGTTGGGGGATTGAGTTCAACAGTCATGAGATAATGTTGCAGCTCGACAAAACTTTGGTTAGACCGCACTTAGAAATTGTGTTCAGTTCTGGTTGTTTTATGACAGGAAGGATGTGGAAGTTATGGAGAGGGCGCAGAGGAGCTTTACCAGGAAGTTGCCTGGATTGGAGAACCTGTCTGATGAGGCCAGGTTGCCAGAGGTGGGGATTTTCTCTTTGGAGCAACAAAGGATGAGAGGTGACTTAATAGAGGACTATGAGAGGCATAGATAGGGGGTTCAGTCAGCATCTTTTTCCCAGGGCAACAAGAGCAAATACCAGAGGACATTGATATCAGAGTGGTGGATGCCTGGAATGAATTGCTGGAGATGGTGGTAGAGGCTGGTACAACATTTAACCCTTTGCACTCTGCCTATTTTTTAACATTTCATAATACAGTAAAACCTCGTTAGAACGCGGTAGTTAGGGTCCAAGATTTCATACCGCATTACAGCTGAGTCGTGGAACGGATGCAGACATGTCATGATTCAGGAAGCAGGAAAACAGAATACTGGGACTCAAACGCTATAATAAGACCTTTAACTCCACATATTAACATACACATCTTGTAAATGAGTCGTAAGAGTCCATTTTTGAGTTTGTGGCTGTTAGCCTGGCATCCTAAAATCAATGTTTGGGTCCACAGACACCCGTGCTACAAGCGATTCTGCGGATTAACGAATCGTGTTCTAACAAGGTTTCACTGTATATACAACCGACTGGGTCTATGGGTAAACGATAGTACAAACGCCGGTACAAACCAACTGGTGGTTGGGTATAAAACCAGTCCTGGGAAATGGGAGTATATGAAAACACGGATACGGAGTCTAAAGGATCAAAAGACTCTGATGCACATGGATGCAGTTAAAAATAGAGAGTTATGGGTGTGAGGTTGGGAAGGAGTCCAGTGTTTTCTCTTGTCTGATGGAAATTCAGTTTCCGATCTACCTGCAGGTTTTCAGTCTGGTTATTCCATCTGTATTAAATTAAATTGCATCTATATGAATAAATCAAAGGATTACACAGAGTTGAAACTTGTTCCAACCTTTGCATTAATCCATCTTTACAAAGGCACTTTGCTATCTTTTCCTTGATGCTTGTGTTGACAGGAGAAGGTAAGACTGTTCTCAGGAGTTCATGAGTTAATCCTGTAAGGGGGATGTCTGTAAGAAGCTACCTGAAATATGAATAGTGGTTGCTCTCATGTACTCCCTCCTCTGTGAGAACAGCATTATAAATCAAGCCTTTTTTGTCAGCTCTTCTCAAACCTGAGCCTTCTAAGACCCAGAAGGTCAAGGTGAGCAAGCCTATGATAATGGTAGCACTGGGAAGCTCCCTTACAAGTTTCACTTCACTCTGATTTTGCAACTGCAACACCGCTCATTCCTCATATTCGGTCAGTCTGAGGATTCCAGGTCCACGACACAAGGGTTGCACCCACTCTCTTTGTTTCAAGGAGGCCATCTCCACAAGAGTGGTTAGGGATGGGCAATAAAAGGTCTCACAAGTGATTCCTAAATCACGTGAAAAGCCAAAGAACGCAGACACTGAGAGACATCTGGTATAAATGCCGCTGATACTGGCAATGGAATGTCTTCATCAAGTAAACGATTAGCAAAGATTGCTAACCCAGTGTTTGCTGTTATGGAAATTTCCATTACTGGATAATGACTCTGTCGGAAACATTATCCTCTTATACCAACAGTGTTAACTCCTTATGTGCTGGCACTCCTCTGAACTCCATATGCTCCAGCATGCCCAATTTCTTCTCATTTGCACAGTGATCCAATAGCCCTGCTGTAAATATTAACTTGATATTGAGCATTCAAAATCCTGGTCTTCTGATAATGAAGATTTTGCTCCCTGAACACCTTTGGGTGTATTTTATGGATTTTGGGCTGCTGATCACGAAAATCACCATAAAGATTTCCTATCACATATAGTTATCTTTTAGATATAACCTATTTTTGTGGTTTCCTGTCATCTTTTAAGTCTACTTCAAGCATACAAAATCGTGAAGTGCAACATGCCATTGAAAATTCATTTCCTGCATTCGGACTTGGACTCCTTCCCTGCTGATCTTGGTGCAGTCAGTGACGAACAGGGTGAAAGGTTTCACCAGGTCATTGCGACCGTGAAAAGCGGCATCAGGGCAACTGGAATCCATCATTGCTGGTTGACCTGGCTATTGTTGGACGCTGACACGAGAGGCATCAGATGCTGAGTACAAATGAAAATCAGCGGCAAAACATTTTTTGGGTTGGTTGAACTAACGCAACGTGTCAGCATCATTATGTTTTTTAAAAACTTTCCATACACATATTCATGTCAAAATACAAAGTATAATAATGTAATCATATCAAATCAATTATAAAACCCGAATACTCCCTAATAATAACCCCAAAAGGGATAGAGAAAAAAAAAAGAGAAAAATAAAAATAATATAATTGTAAAGAAAGAAGAAGTAGACCTGGTTGTCTTTCACTCGATTCTAACCCTTTTCAATGTTATTTGTTTAGTTATTCCAAGGAATTAACGACGTTTAGGGAAAGCCCATTTATAAATTTATACCTAAAATATGTAAATATGGACACCAAATTTTCAAAAAAGTATCATGTTTATTTCTCAAGTTACATGTAATCTTCAAGAGGTAACAACTATGAATTTCCACGTGCCATCTTTCCAAACTTAAATGAGAATCCAATTTCCATGTCATTGCTAAAGTAATCTTTTATAAATTCTTTTTGATATAAATTCAGTTTCAATTTTGGACTTTCCCCTGAAATATTACCCAGTAAAAACAACATTGGATCCTGTGGAAATTTAATCCTGTGATTTGCACCAAAAAAGTTCCTAATTCTATTCAAAATAGTCTCAATTTTCGACATGACCAATTGAAATGTAAACCTGCATCATTATGCAATTAAACATGCTAAATCCAATCAAAGTTAATTTAATGTTTCTCCAACTTCCTATATGATACAGGATATCTGAAATTATCTTTATGTTCGGCTTGAAGTTGTCAATCAGAATCCCCAATTTTTTTTCCAGGAAGCAAACCTTTTGAGAGAGCTTCAGGTCCCTGCCTCAACCATTCCCCAATTAAATGTTCCATATGCAGAGAAATGGGTAAAGAGCCTGCTACTGAATTCTCTTTGAATTTTGGCATACAAAAGTAATCCACACACAAAAGTGGAAATGGATTACATCCCATGGATACTACGAGATCTGCTGAGTTTTTCCAGCACCTTTGTGGATTTGGGTGGCGCGGTTAATCTAGTGGTTAGCACAAGACTGTTTCACCACAGCGACCCGGGTTTGAATCCAGCGGGGTTGCTAAGGGGCCACTTCGGCACCTTATCGCTCTAGGTGTCCACACTCCCCCCACCCCCTCCCCACCTCGCTGAATTCACATACTGTTCGCTCTCAATTATACAATGCCAAATACAACATAGCGGCCACCAAGGCCAAGTCCCACGAGGCCTCCTTGTCACCGTTTTTGGTGAACTCCGGCAGCTAAAAACTTAGCACTGCACCCCTGTCCACTGCAGTATGTAAGCTGTTTGCACGTTCTCCCCGTGTCTATGGGGATTTCCTCCAGGTGGTGCAGTTTCCTCCTACCCTTCAAAACCTACTGGGTTTCTATTTCAGTTGAGTGTCATTGGGCAGCATGGGTTCTTGGGCCGGAAGGGCCTGTTTCCGTGCTGCCTGTCTACATTTAAAATGTAAAAATTTAATTTAAATTTCACTTGTTTAACTCCATTTAAATTTTTTTTGTGACTAACCCTGTAATAATGGAGCCCAATTCTGATCTTACACCAAGTAGTCAAACCCCATAATAAACATGGTCCTCAAATCATGTTCTAATAAAACTTAACTCAACCTATTTAATATTTCCTGATAGCTATTAGTTCTAAAAAAAACTCTCAGGCACCTTTATTTCTAACAGAGAGAACAGAACACCAAGGATCATTCTGCAGATATTTACCCCCCACCCCCCTCAGTAAATACAATGGCTCGTTGTTTGATATTGAATATACTCACCTTTTTCCAAGACTGTGACATTTTCCTCATGAATTTCTGTGATGGGTACTGTCGGAATTTCTGGTCATCAAAATAAAGAAAAATAAAAAAACATATTTATATCTTGTATTCAGATTCAGATATAAAAAAAAATTATTGGCATAACTGTCCTCACTGTCTGAACCTACATCTGACCCAAGTTCTTTGTATCCCTCTCCCAGCAGCGATGTACTCTGAATGTACAAATCTAAGATTAAAAGCAGTGTTTAAAAAATGCTGGAAGTGTTCAAGTGATCCCTGCCACTAGGTTAGAGTTGAGTGGGATGTTTTATGTCTGCTTGGTTATTGACCATGTCGTTGTTTTATGTCTGTTTTGGTTGCACAAGAAAGAAAAAGGGGTTACGATTTAACAAAACCTGGGGGATTCCTGCCTTGGGTAGGATTTGACCCGGCTGGGCTTGTATTCCCTGGAGCAAAGGATAGAGGTATACAGGTAGGAAGGCCAAAGTCTTGGAACGTGCATAGAAACAGGTCTAAGTCCACACTGAGAAAGCAGTCTACCCAACCTTGCCCTATTTGCCTGCATTTCTCAACAGGGATCATACCCACATGGGGGTCCACAGCATATATGAGGGGCCACGGACTGAAATAAAATAATTTATTTTTTATTGTTGTCAGAGAGAAGTATAGAAAAAAAAACTAGGGTAGCGCAGTTATTGTATCGCCAGTGACCAAGGTTCAAATCACATGCCTCAAGTTTACAGATGAAGCCTTACTAATATATTTAACCATGATTGAGCTCGAGTCCAGAGGTCATGTGGCAACTCTACATATCTCTGTTTTTTAAAAATATATACACTGGGTGCCTGAAATGCCTTGCCAGGCTTGGTGGTGGAGGCTGGAACTGTAGCACCATTTAAGAGACTCTTAGACTGTAACATGGATGAAAGAAAAATAGAGGGTTACGAGGTAGGAAGGGTTTAGTATTTCTTTTTGGTAGGAATATATGGGTTGGCATAACATCGAGGATGGAAGGGCCTGACCTATGCTGTGATGTTCTATCATGTACTAATAAAGACCTTTATTAAGTAAGAATAAGGAGACACTTTAAGAGAGTCACCCCAACGGCGAGCGGCATCAACTAGCTCTTCATCCCAGGCGACGCCATTGCTGTTTCACACAACTTTATTCAAACACCTGCTATGAACAAAGCACGACCAAAGCTCTCCACTGGCCGAATATTTGCTCCCATCTTTACGTGTTACTTTTTTAAAATATATTTTTTGATTTTTAACACTATGAACCACATCAACCAAAATATGTATAAACGTTTCTCATTAAATTTACACAGTGGTCTTTTCTCCCTTTTTTTTCCCCTTTCCCTCCCTCCCCTCTACCCACCCCCTCCAAAACCCATAAATATTCAACATATACAATATAATAAAACCATAAAACAATATCTTCACACAAAGGAAAATAAACAAGAAAAATGCATAATCTATTGATTACACACTGAATCTAATCATTTTGTCTTCTTATCATTTTCATTTTAGGGGATGGAGGTTGTAGGCAAGGTCTCTCTGATATATTCCATGTATGGTTCCCAAATTTGTTCAAACATTGTGACTTTATTTTTTAAATTATATGTTATTTTTTCCAATGGAATACATTTATTCATTTCCATGTACCATTGCTGTACTCTCAGGCTCTCTTCCATTTTCCAAGTTGACATTATACATTTTTTTGCTACTGCTAAAGGCTATCACAATGAATTTTTTTTGCACTTTATTCATTTTGAGGCCTAATTCTCTACTTCTTATGTTACTTAAAAGAAAGATCTCTGATTTTTTTGGTATGTTATTTTTCTGTAATTTTATTTAGTATCTGATTTAATTCTTCCCAAAACGTATTTACTTTCGTACAAGCCCAAGTTGCATGTAATGTTGTTCCCATTTCCTTCTTACAGCGAAAACATCTATCCGATAATGTTAAATCCCATTTTTTTAATTTTTGAGGAGTATATATATACCCTGTGTAACCAATTATACTGTATCATGCGTAACCTTGTGCTTATTGTATTCTTCATAGTTCCAGAACATAACTTTTCCCATGCTTCATTTTTTATCTTTATGTTTAGATCCTTTTCCCACTTCTGCTTAGGTTTATAGTTTATTTCATTTTCCTTATCTTGCAGCTTAATGTACATGTTGGTTATAAATCTTTTAATTATCATTGTGTCTGTAATCACATATTCAAAGCTGCTTCCTTCAGGTAATCTCAAGCTGTTTCCCAATTTATCCTTTAAATAAGCTTTTAATTGATGATATGCAAACATTGTACCATGAGTTATTCCATATTTGTACTTCAACTCTTCAAATGTTAATAAATTATTTCCCAAAAAACAATTTTCTATTCTTTTGATTCCTTTTCTCTCTCATTCTCTAAAGGAAAAGTTGTCTATTGTAAAAGGGATTAGTGGATTTTGTATCAATAGTAATTTTAGTATTTGATAATTCATATTTTTCCTTTCTAAGTGGATCTTCTCCCATGTATTAAGTAAATAATGCAGTACTGGTGAGTTTTTATGTTGCACCAGCTTTTCGTCCCATTTATAAAGTATATGTTCCGGTACCTTCTCCCCTATTTTATTGAGTTCTATCTTAGTCCAGTCTGGTTTTAACCTTGTATGGTAAAAATCTGATAAATACCTTAATTGTCCGGCTCTATAATAATTTCTAAAATTTGGTAACAGCAAACCACCTTGATTATATCTCTCTGCTAATTTATCTAACGCTACCCTTGGATTCCTCCCTTTCCACAAGAATTTCCTTATTATTCTCTTTAGTTCCTTAAAGAATTTTTCTGTTAAAGGAATTGGTAACGTTTGAAATAAATATTGTATCCTTGGGAACACGTTCATTTTAATGCAGTTTACCCTCCTTATCAATGTTAGCGGTAATTCTTTCCAATGTTCTAAGTCTTCATGCAATTTCTTTATTAGTGGTTGATAATTTAGTTTGTACAAGTGGCTTAAGTTATTATCTAACCTGATCCCTAGGTATCAGATTGCTTGTGCTTGCCATTTAAATGGTGATTCTTTTTTAAATTCTGTATAGTCTGCGTTACTCATTGGCATCACTTCACTTTTATTTGCATTGATCTTGTACCCCGATATTTCTCCATATTCCTTCAATTTCTTATGTAATTCTTTTACTGATACCTCTGGTTCTGTTAGGTATACTATGATGTCATCTGCAAATAAGATGATTTTATACTCCTTCTCCTTTATTTTTATCCATTTTATTCTATTTTCTATTCTTATCAATTCTCCCAAAGGTTATATTGCTAAGGCAAACAATGAGGGGAATAGTGGACATCCCTGTCTAGTTGACCTACTTAACTTAAAGTGATTCGGTCTGCAAATAAGATGACTTTATACTCCTTCTCCTTTATTTTTATCCCTTTTATTTTATTTTCTATTCTTATCAGTTCTCCCAAAGGTTCTATGCTAAGGCGAATAATGAGTGGGATAGTGGACATCCCTGTCTAGTTGACCTACTTAATTTAAAGTGACTCAATACATATCCATTTACTGTTACCTTCGCCAACGGTCCATTATACAATGCTTTAATCCAATTTATATTTTTTTCTGGTAGATTAAATTTCTGTAATACTTTAAGTAAGTAATTCCACTCTACTCTGTCAAAGGCTTTTTCTGCATCTAGAGCATCGGCCATTATTGGTTTCTTATTTCCTTGAACTGCGTGGATTAGATTAATAAGTTTGCAGACATTGTCCGCTGTTCGTCTTTTCTTAATAAATTCAGTTTGATCTTGTTTTACTAATTTTGGTACACAATCAGCCAATCTGTTTGCTAATAATTTCACTATTATCTTATAATCTGAGTTAAGTAGAGATATTGGTCTATATGATGCTGGTGATAATGGATCCTTCCCCGTCTTTGGTATTACTGTAATTATTGCTGTCTTACATGAATCTGGCAAGTTTTGTGTTTCTTCTATCTGGTTCATTACTTCCAGGAGAGGAGGAATAAATAACTCTTTAAATCTTTTATAAAATTATATTGGAAATCCATCCTCTCCTGGTGTTTTATTGTTCAGCAGCTTTTTTAATATATCCTGTACTTCCTCTATTTCAAATGGTTTTATTAGTTTGTTTCGTTCCTCTTCTTGCAATTTCGGCAGTTCAATTCTAGCTAAAAATTCCTCTATTTTATCATCTTTCCTCTCATTCTCAGTTTGATACAATTGTTCATAAAATTCCTTAAAATTTTCATTAATCTCTGTTGAATTATATGTAGTTTGTTTGTCCTTTTCCCTTGATCCCAGTTACGTTCTTTTAGTTTGTTCTGTTTTAAGTTTCCAGGCTAATATTTTATGTGTTTTTTTCTCCCAGTTCGTAATACTTTTGCTTTGTTTTCATGATGTTCTTCTCCACCTTGTACATTTGTAATGTTTCGTATTTAATTATTTTGATGGCAATTCTCTCCTTTTCGTTATATCATCCCTTTTTACTAATTCCTTTTCTGTACCTACTATCTCCCTTTCCAACTGCTCTATTTCTCGATTGTAATCATTTTTCATCTTAGTCACATAACTTATTATCTGCCCTCTAATGAAGGCTTTCATTGCGTCCCATAATATAAATTTGTCTTTCATTGATCCTGTGCTTATTTCAAAATATGTTTTAATTTGCCGTTCAATAAACTCCCTAAGTTCCTGTCTTTTAAGTAGCATGGAGTTTAACCTCCATCTACATGTTCTTGGTGGGATGTCCTCCAGTTCTATTGCTAATAACAAGGGTGAATGATCTGATAGTAATCTAGCTTTATACTCAGTTTTCCTAACTCTCCCTTGAACATGGGCTGACAACAAAAACATATCAATCCTTGAGTAAGTTTTGTGCCTACTCGAATAATATGAAAATTCTTTCTGTCTTGGGTGTTGCCTCTTTCATATATCCATAAGTTTCATTTCCTGCATTGATTTAACTATAAATTTGGCTACTTTATTCTTTTTACTTGTCTTTTGTCCAGTTTTATCCAACATTACGTCCAAATTAAGGTTAAAATCCCCTCCTATCAATATATTTCCTTGTGTGTCTGCAATCCTCAAAGAAAAATATCCTGCATAAACTTTTGATCCTCCTCGTTAGGTGTGTATATATTGACCAAATTCCAAAATTCTGAATATATCTGACACTTTATCATTGCATACCTCCCTGCCGGAACTATTATTTTCTCCTCTATTTTGTTTGGTACATTTTTGTTAACTAGTATAGCTACACCTCTAGCTTTTGAATTATAGGATGCTGCCATTATGTGTCCTACCCAGTCTCTCTTTAGTTTGTTATGTTCCGCTTCAGTTAGATGCGTTTCCTGTACAAATGCTATATCTATTTTTTCCTTCTTCAATAAATTTAGTAGTCTCTTCCTTTTAATTTGGTTATGTATTCCATTAATGTTTATAGTCATACAGTTCAACATGACCATCTTATATCTTGCTTACACCTCTTTTCCACCTCCATCCCCCTTTTCCCCATTTTCATCTCTTAGTTTTCTCTTATTACACTTAATGTACGACAACACATTTAAGACATAAAATACCCCTGCAGTTCCCACATCCACTAATATCTTAACCCAAAAAGTTCCCCCCCTCTCTGAGTTGCCCCATACCCCTTGCCGGGCAACCACAACTCCCCCTTTTCATTTGGATTATGATCTTGTTCGCAATGTCAACTGATTTTGCAGTGATGGTTATTCACCCTCTACCCAGCCCTCTCCAGAAAACACTTTTAAAAAAAAATCACATATAATAAAGCTCTCTCCTTTTTTCCCCCCTTACTCCCTTCCTTCCCTTCTCTTTTCCTTCTTTAGTTCTTTAAATATACATTGTTTTTACATTTTTATATATACTTTATCGCCATTCTTCATTCTTGTTTCATCTCTTCTCCTGTCCTGCAAATGTTCTGCAAATTCTTGCGCCTTCTCTGGATCCGAAAACAGTCTGTTTTGCTCCCCGGGTATAAATATTTTAAGCACGGCTGGATGTCTTAATATGAATTTGTAACCTTTTTTCCATAAAATCAATTTTACTGTATTAAATTCCTTCCTCCTCTTTAAGAATTCAAAACTTATGTCTGGGTAAAAAAATATTTTTTGACCCTTGTATTCCAATAATTTATTATCTTCTCTAACTTTATTCCTTGCCCGTTCCAGTACATTTTCTCTTGTTGTGTATTTCAAAAATTTTACTAAGATGGATCTTGGTTTTTGATGTGCCTGTGGTTTCAGAGCTAATGCTCTGTGTGCCCTTTCTATTTCCATTTCTTCCTGCATTTCTGTCATTCCCAGGACCTTCGGGATCCATCCTTTTATAAATTCCTTCATGTCTGAGCCTTCTTCACCCTCCTTCAGGCCCACTATAATTTTCCAACATATCAATTTTCTGAGATAACAACTCTTGTGTCTCTAATTTTTTTATCACTTTCTTCCAATTTTTCTCTAGTCATTCACTTCCATTTCTACAGCCGTTTCCTGCTCTTCCACATTCTCTACTCTTTTCCCTATTTCTGTCATTACCAGTTCTAACCTTTGCATTTTATCTTCTGTTCTTTTCATTTTCCTTTTAATTGCATTAAACTCTAATGACGACCATTCTTTTAGTGACCTCATTTGTTCTTCAAAAAGACTTTATCTATATTCTGTTCATCAGTTTTACCTTTTATTTCTCTTTGTCCATCAGTTTTACCTTCTATTTCTCTGTGATCTTGGTCTTCTTCTTCCTCTTCTTCTGTGTCTGTACCTGTGTTTGTGTCTTCTTCTCTTCTTTGTGTCTGTATCTCTTCTGTTTTTCCTGATGAGCTGCTTGTATCTCTTTGTCGGGCCTCTTCTTGCTGGTCTTCCCCTCCTGGGCTGCTCGTCTGTGGTGCTTCCTGATGTTGGTCTTCTTGTCGGTCATCCCTCTATCTCCCACATCTACTTCATCGCTCCCTCTTCTACTGCCTTCCTCATCCTCCAGCTGAGCATCCTGGTGTTGGGCGTCCCTCAGCTGTTCACTCTGTGGCTGCCCGCTCCTCTGCTGAGCTCCCCTCCCACCGGTGTCCTCTTTCTCCTTTGATTGAGCATGCGCAGTTGCGCACTTTTGTTTGGCTCCGAGAGCCATTTTGTAGTACGCTGGTTGGTGGGTCGCGACTCCGCAGCACAGGCACTGACATCGAGGGTCGGGCGCTCCTCACCACCACCGTCCTGGTCCTTCATGCAGGTAAGGCCTTCTTCCTTCTTCTCTGGTGACTTTTCTACTTCTTTTTTTCCAGTTGTTTTTACTTTCTCCTTCTTGGGTGCCATCTTCTTTCTCTTCTCTGTCTATTTATCTTCTATTTCTTATATTTTAATTTTGTTATGCTTTGCTTTTTCCTAACTTTTTTCCTATTTTCCTGGAGAGGGCTGGTTTTCCCGACCGGCCACTACTCCATCACATAACTCCTAGGTTTATGTGTTACTTTGTAGAACATTTACCTTTGCAATTTTAAACTTTTACCTTTTTTTTTTATTTTTTCTTATTCATTCTATTTATTTATTTTCCTCAAATATTTTTTGCTGGTTGCTTGAATTGGATAGCAGGGGCTTTACTGTAAATATTTTTGGGATGATTTATTTGATTGTCAATCTCACAGCCTGGGGGAAGAAGCGAGGTGGGTTTTGAGGAAGATGAAAAGCTGGTTACATGATAGTGAAATGAGACTGCAAAAGAAGTGAAATGCAGAGGAGACTTAGCATGAGAGGAACAAATCGGGTGGACGCAGAGAGACTTTTGCCCAGAGTAATCACCAGAGGACATTGGTGGGGGGGGGGGGGGGGGGGGGGAAAGATTTAAAAGGAACATGAGGGGTTACTTTTTTTTTAATAGAGGATGGTGGGTGTATGGAACGGGCAGTTGAGGTAGGTACCATTGCAATGTTCAAGTAAAAAATTGGGCGGATACATGGATAGGATGGGATTAGAGCAGGGTTTTCAAACTCTTCCCACTCACATATCCACCTTAAGTCATCCCATCGGTGTTCTGTGTTTAGTAAGGGATGACTTAGGGTGGGATGTGAGTGGGAAGGGAAGGTTGAGAACCACTGCTCTAGATCCAAATGTTACTGAAATATTTTGCTTGAGAAAAATTGTCATTGGCCCATTTCCTTTGGAGTTCTGAAATCGTGCACATAACGAGTTAATGAAGGACGATTAAAACAGTGGTTTTCAAACCTTTCTCTTTCCACTCACATCCCACCTTAAGCAATCCCTATGCCATGATTAGTAAACGCAGGTAGATGGGACTAGAGTGGATGGGACATTTTGGTCGCCGTAGGCAAGTTGGGCCGAAGTGCCGTTACTTTGGCTGCTTGGTAGGGTAGAAACTAAACATAGTTATTTATTTTTTAAATTGCATTCCTTTAAACAAAAATAATCTGCAGATGCTGGGGTCAGGTACAAAGCACAAATGTGCTGGAGAAACTCAGCAGGTCACAAAGCATCCTTAACGCCTGAAACAGTTGGCACTTTTAAGCTGCTGCACCTGAGCAACCCTCCTGGGACCCAGGTGCGATCACTGGGGCAAAGGTGCTTCTAGCACCTTTTAAGGTGCAGGGGGATCGGCCCATTAAATTGCCAACCCTGCAATTTAAGGGGGATCCCGCCCCTGCCATGACGTGGTAAGTGACGCGTCACATCCTCGGGAACTATCGGTAAGTCTCCCCTGCCCCTCTCCCACCACCAGCCGTCAATCACCCCCCATCAGTCATCCTCTCCCTGTCAGTCGTGACTCCCCACCATCAATCAACACCCATCTCACCAATTGTGGACCCCCCCAACTCTCCAGCAATATCCTGCTGTCGCGAACGTTGAGCTGTCACAACTGGAGTGGTGTTCGCAGCAGTGGCAGTTCGCAGCCCCCCCCCACTTCCTCCCCTCCCCGCGGCAGTGACCCCTCCCACCCCAGGCCCCACAGCAGCAACCCCTCTCTCCCCACTTCACCTAGGGGTTTCCTTGTGATGCCAGCACGCATGCGCTGACATCAACAGGAGTAACTGGGTTGGCCATTTTGCTGTTCAAGCTGCTGGAGGACGTGCCCTGGGTATGTTTAACTGGGTTCCCTGGCTACCTTGCAGGTAGGTCGGGGACCCAGTGGATTTCGACCATGCTGACCAGGCCAGACCCTTTCAAGCTGCCTTGTGAGTGGGGCACTAACCATGCAAATTGCCCGGTTAATCCCATTTTACACAGCAGCTTGACAGGGCCTATTGAGTACCTTTTCCTTCTCGAGGATACTGGGCTGGGTTACCTGCTGAGTTTCTCCAGGGCATTTGTGTATCTTATAATAAGATACTTGCTCCTTCTTCACAGCCCTGACATTATTCTCTCTTGTTTCTGTCTATTTACCCTTTGAAGGCACCAGGTGATTTAGATAGAAGGCAAGATTCCTTTATTGCCATCTAGTAATACAAAAAAAATTAGTCAACTTTTGCCAGCTGTAAACATACAGAGGTGCCTTAACGAGAAGGAAAAGAGAATCCCTCCAGCGCCCACAGAACCTTCCAGCACAGAAACTGTCCCTTTGGCCCATCAGGCCTGCGTCGAACTGTTACTCTGCCCAGTTCCATTGACCTGCACTCAGACCATAGTTTCTATGCCCCTCCCACCCAAATTTATCTTAAACAAAACTGAGCCCACATTCACCACTTCAGCTGGCAGCTGAAAGAATAAGTTTAACGAATATGCTTAACAAAGGGTTAAGGAATTAGATGAGCAAATACAGTAGTTGCCTGTAAAATGGTGGGAATATAATTGCCTTCTCTGTGCTGCAGTGAGATAGTGACAGACACCACAAGAATGTAAATTAACCTTGAGTAAAGGACACCCTGACATTTCCCAGCCATCTGCAGAAACCAGAGAGAATATGTTGTGTTAAAAAAAACCCAAGAAAACACCAACTGTGTGGAACTTGTAGGGTCTCTCGCAGACCCCTGCCCAAAGGTGTATAAAAGTCTGATGAACACTCTGATGCTTTGAGTGGAGCTCAGTGTAGAGAACGAGTTACTGAACTCCTTTGTACCCCTCACTCCCACTAGCGTTACCACGGTTGAATAAAGAAAAGCTGTTTTCTGCTGACTTTACCGCACACTCTCACCGCTCTCTGGGTTAAGACGTTCTCCCTAATGCTTCCTTTAAACATTTCCCCTTTCACCCTTAACCCACATCCTCCAGTTGTGCCTCACCCAACCTGAGTGGAAAAAGCCTGCTTGCATTTACTCTCCCTATATCGCCCGTAGAGAATCTACATGTTGAATGTTCGGTTCACAGGACGTTAACATCCATGTCTAGCCAATAATTCAGAAAGAAAATGGTAGTCTGGGTTTTGCAGCAAGTGGTGTGGTAAATGACCTCGCTGGCAAATAGCTGGTGATGCATCTTTGCATTCAGTGCATCACTGTTTACAGAGTCTGAGGGCAGGGAATGGACTCGCTGAGTGAGTCCACGGAAAGCTGCCGATCTGCCTGCCAAGAAGGAGAGACTTGTCTGGGAAGATGATCATGGCAGCGCTCCATGTTTTGGATTTAGACCTGGTTAATCTTTTCTCCCTTTGGACAATCTCTGGAGGATACACTTTTAACAACTTGGTTATTCATTGTTTTTATCTGGAATAAAACTTAATGAGTGGTTTCTCCGTCACTCACAATGTGGAAGCAGCTCTCCGTTCCTGCAACAGGTTGGCAGTGACGTTGGTTCATCAATTCCCCACCTTCCCCATTTCAGATTACTTGTGGGTACCATCGAAACAGCCGAGAAGATCACTGGTGTCTCCCTTTTCTCTATTGACGACATTGATTAAATAGGGCTCAAAGAATTACAGAAGACCTTTTCCATCCAGCACAGAGTATATTTGACCCACTGCCATCACTCAGCATCAGAATAAGGGCTGTCAGGCTGGGGTAAAACTTCTTCCCGCAGGCTGTGAGATTAATGCAACCAAGTAAATGAGCCCAAAATATTAATATATCTTTATTTTAAATTATATATTTATGAATACACGTGATTATTATGCATTGTGTATTGTGCGTGTCCGTGTGTGCACTGTGGTCCAGGGAAATGCTGTTTTGCCTGGTTGCAGATGTCCAGTCAGATGATTTTAAATGTTAAATTTAGACCTACAGCGCCCTTTCGCCCCACGAGCCCGTGCCACCCAATTACACCCATATGACCTACAACCCCGGTACGTTTTGAACAGTGAGAGAAATCCGGAGCCCCCAGGGAAAACCCATGCAGACCCGGGGAGAATGCACAAGCTCTTTACAGACAGCGCTGGATTCGAACCCCAGTCCTGGACGCTGGCGCTGTAACAGCGTTTCACTAACACCTATGCCAACCAGGCCACCCTCCCATGATAATAAACTTGAACTTGGAAGAGGCTACCTTTTTGTTTCACTAATGGGGCTGCATGACTTGGCTGCTCTTTGCCTTTGCAATATCCTGCTGTTCATGAATGATAAAATGAATCAGAATTTTAATTTCAGTCATATGGACATATGAATCCAATAAACACTGCAGAAGATCATGTAAAAGTATGAAGTCATTGCAATCACCGAGGTCCAGTGGCTCTTTGGGAATGCCAAGTTTCTGTGCCCTGTGGGTTGATGACTTCCTGCTCAGATGGAAAACTGGCAGAGTGCAGACATTGCCAGCCTTTTGTCTCATGACCAGGGGAACAGTAGCTGAGCAGCGAGATGTCAGTGCATTGCTAGTACTTCAGTAGAGGCAGGATGATGATTGAGGCAAGAACTTTTGCTATGTTTAAGAAAGGATTGGACGGATACATGAATAGGATGGTTTTGGAGGGATTTGAAACAAATGCAGACATACATCATGGCAACAGGCCCTTCGGCCCACGAGTCTGTGCCACCCAATTACACCCAACTGACCTACAACCCTTGGTATGTTTTAAACAGTGGGAGGAAATCAGACCCCACCAGGGAAAACCCACGCAGACACTGGGAGAACGTACAAACTCTTTGCAGACAGCACGGTATTCGGACCCCAGTTCCAGTACTAATTTATGGGTATAAGCCTCATTTTATGAAATGACAGCGATCCTATGGAACCTTTCATAAGTGGAAATGGTGCAGAGCGAAGACCCAGTCACTACTACTGAAGGTTATTTTCGTAAAAGCGAAAACCCATTCAAACCCTTTTGTAAAAACGAACGCAGGTTTCTTCGTCAAAGCAATTATTCATAAAACGGGGTATATCTATATATGGGCCATTTTCGTGGATGTAGGCATTGGGCCAGAGGGCCTTTTGCACACTGTGTGCTTCTAATTCTCTATCGGTTAAAGGTGAGCAGATGAAAGGTTCATTGACATATCAGAGGTAAGTTTTAAAAAAAAAATACAGAGTGGTGGGTGTCTGGAATGCATGGACATGAGTGGTGATCAAGGCTGGTAAAACTGGGACATTCAAAAGACTCTGAGATGTGCTCATGGATACAAGTAAAATAGAGAGCAGCACAGTTAGCGTATCGCTATTGCAATGCCAGCAACCTGTGCTTGAATCCAGCGCCATCTGTAAGGGGATCGTAAGTTCTCCCCATGTCTGCATGGGTTTCCTCCGGGTGCTCAGGTTTCCTCCCACTCTTTGAAATATATCAGGGTAGGTTAATTGAGGTTCTTGGGCAGCACGGGCTCATGGGTAGGAAGGGCCTGTTACCGTACTGTTGGTCTAAATTAAATTTAAAAAAGGGTTATGGGTGTGAGGGAGGAAAGGGTTAGATTGTTGCGGTACAACCACAGAAATGCTGGAGAAACTCAGCCGGTCTCGCAGGGTCTCCGGGAGGTAAAGAGATACAAACCAACATTTCGAACCTGAGGCCTTCTTCAAGGCAAGGTGATTACAGACCTTTGAAGGGGGTTCAGGCTGAAAAGTCAGTAAATAATATCTTTATCTGTCATGGACCGGCTTAGTTCCTCCAGCATTTCTCTGTTTTTATTTGGGAGTCAACAGAAATTGGAGAAGTCGATCTTGACAAGAACCCTGTGCCCCAGCAAGTGGGCTGTTCATTTAAAACCAAATAGCCTCAAAAAGCTCTCCAAATGGGACCATTCTTGCTGGAATGTAATTTATGAACTTTAGTGACAGTTAAATAATAGAAAACATAGAGAGTTTTCTTCCACTAAAAAGCACTATTTAATGACCATAGGAAGTAACGGGCGAGCAACTGGCCTGTTTTTTTCTTATTCCTGACAAAGGGCTCAAGCCTGAAACCTTTTCTTCCTATGGACGCTGCGTGATCTGCTGAGTTTCCCCAGCACATTTGTGAATTGCACTCGACCTCAGTATCTGCAGTCTGTCTTGTTTAACTTTACTAACACCCAGGCTCAAAAGTGGAGCTCTGGCAGCTGCATTCCGACAGCCACAGGGTTAGAACCCTCTCTGCGTAAACCACATTGAAAAGATGCACTCCAGTTGGTCTACATACCACTGTGTTCTTCATCTGGATGATGTTTCCCTTCCTGTACGGGCTCTTTGCCACTGTCCAATTCTTCTCTGGTTTGGCCATTTCCTCTTTCCCAGACTTCGATGCCTTTTTGGACTTCTTCCCATTTTTAGCTTTAGCTTTTCTCTCTTTGGATTTTTTCTCCTTCTTGGCCTTTGGAACCCTGTGTTTTTTCTCCTTTTTTGCTTTGGGCACCTTTGTTTTTGGCCTTTTCTCCTTCTTGGCTTTTTTTGGTGCTCGTGTTGGTTTCAGCACGTCCTTGGCTATTGGTGTCAGCGTGCTCTCTGGCTCCCTGCGTTTCCTCCTCACTCCTGGAGCCGTTTCCTCTGGAGTCACCCCTCGCTGCATCAGTTTCCTGGATATCACTGATGAGAGAGAATTTCGTCATTAGCGGTAGAGGACAATATGATGAAACAGGAGGAGGTGTTTGCTGCCTTAAAGCAAATAAGAGTGGATAAACCCCCAGAGCCTGATAAAATATCTTCTTGGACCTCGAAGGAGGCTAGTGTAAAATTGCAGGAGCTCTGGCCCAGGGGGATTGGAGGGTAGCTCACGTTGTTCCGTTGTTTAGAAAAGGTTCCAAAATTAACCCTGGAAATTATAGGCTGGTGAGCTTGACATCAGTAGAGGGTAAATTACTGGAAGATGTTCTAAGAGATTAGATATACAATTATTTGGATAGCCAGGGGATGATTATGGATATGAGGTGGATTGCATTTAATCAATCTTCTAGAATTTTTCGAGGAGGTTACCAGGAAAATAGATGAAAGAAATGCTGTGCATGTTGTCTACATGGACTTTAATAAGACCTTTGACAAGGTCCCTCATGGGAGGTTAGTCAGGAAGGTTCAGACACTAGGTATTCATGGTGAAGTAGTGAACTGGATAGAGAGTAGTGGTGGATGATTGCTTCTCAGACTGGAGGCCTGTGGCGAGTAGTGCGCCTCAGGGATCGGTGCTGGGGCCATTATTGTTTGTCATCTACATCAATGATCCAGATGATCATGTGGTAAATTGAATCAGCAAGTTTGCAGATGACACTATGATTGTGGACAGCGAAGAAGGTTGTCAAAGCTTGCAGAGGGATCTGGACCCCAGCTGCCAGTTGAGGTGGTGAATACGGGCTCAGTTTTAATATTTCAGAAAAATGTGGACAGGTATATGGATGGGAGAGATATGGACTGGGTGCAGGTCAGTAGGACTAGGCAAAAAAAAATGGTTTGGCACAGACTAGAAGGTCTGAAAGGGCTTGTTTCTGTGCTGTAAGGTTCTATGAAGTGAAGAGGTGAACGAGAAGGGATGAAGTAAGATTGTAGAATCACTTCCATGGAATAAAAGTCTCACAAACACAGACAGTGCAAAAGTACTTATAAAACACAGGGACCAGCTGAGATCATCTTCAAACAGTGGGTAAAGACACAACTAAGATGCATTTTTTAGGCTATTGTGATAATGGGACAAGGAGTGCAAAGTCAAGAGGTGAAGATTTGAGTAACCTATTGGTCGGGAATCGCTAATGAATAATAGAGATGGGTCTCAAAGTTCAAACATTTATCCCAGAATGTTGAGGGGCATCAGATATGGATTGGAAAAGTTCAGAGAGAATTGTGTGGGGCAGCATGGTTAGAGCAACGCTGTTACCATACCAGCGACTGGCATTCGAATCCGGCGCTTTCGTGTCTATGTGGGTTTCTTCCGGATGATCCAGTTTCTTCCCACCCTTGAAAATGTATCAGGTAGTTTAATTGGGTGGAATGGGCTTGTGGGCTGAAATGGCCTGTTATCATGCTGTATGTCTAAATTTTTAAAAATTACATTGGGCGAAATAGGACTAGCATGGTCGGCGCGGGCACGTGGGACTAGCATGGTCGGCGCGGGCACGTGGGACTAGCATGGTCGGCGCGGGCACGTGGGACTAGCATGGTCGGCGCGGGCACGTGGGACTAGCATGGTCGGCGCGGGCACGTGGGACTAGCATGGTCGGCGCGGACAGGTGGGACTAGCATGGTCGGCGCGGGCACGTGGGACTAGCATGGTCGGCGCGGGCACGTGGGACTAGCATGGTCGGCGCGGGCACGTGGGACTAGCATGGTCGGCGCGGGCACGTGGGACTAGCATGGTCGGCGCGGGCACGTGGGACTAGCATGGTCGGCGCGGGCACGTGGGACTAGCATGGTCGGCGCGGGCACGTGGGACTAGCATGGTCGGCGCGGGCACGTGGGACTAGCATGGTCGGCGCGGGCACGTGGGACTAGCATGGTCGGCGCGGGCACGTGGGACTAGCATGGTCGGCGCGGGCACGTGGGACTAGCATGGTTGGCGCGGGCACGTGGGACTAGCATGGTCGGCGCGGGCACGTGGGACTAGCATGGTCGGCGTGGGCACGTGGGACTAGGATGGTCGGCGTGGACACTTGGGACTAGAATGGTTGGCGTGGACACGTGGGTCTAGTGTGGTTGGTGTGGACACGTGGGTCAAGGGCCAGTTTCTGCACTATTGGTTTGTTGGGAAACATGACAGTAAAAGGGGAGGGTGGGCGGAGTTCACTACATCTTGAACAGCCAGAACAAATCTAATCAGGGATCATTAGGGTAACTGCTGGGGTGGGGGGGGGGGGTGGGGGGAAAGGTGGGGCACCGTTTTTCCACTGGCGTCGGACCAGGAGGCAGTGGCGCAGCAGCATTGGACCAGACGAGAGGGTGGCGACGGAAATGTCAGACCGGGTGGGTGAGCGAGGCGCACTGGCGGTGGGGGGGGGGGGGGGTGGGATGGTCCTCGACTGCCCCTCTCACGGTGCTGACCCTGCAAATGCTCACTCCCACAGAATCTCTTGCTCCCCCTGCGGCAAAATCTGAGGATCCCACATTTGGCCTCTTCAGCCACCCCAGAACCGAAGTGTAACATCCTTGATCCTGAGGGGCTGTGGACACTCTGACAGGTATCAGAGGCAGTCTGGACTTTCAGCCGTAACCTGGGAAACGTTATTTATTTCTACAGAGCATTTTCAACCTGAAACCTTCAGCCCGTCACTTTTTCCATCAAAGCATCTGCCCTGCCTAGAAATTCTAGCGTTTCTAGTCTTTATGTCAGATTTGCTATATCTGCTATTTTAAAAGGTTTTCCTGTGGCCTTTATTTCTTTGTGTTTACAATAATAACACACAGCTGGAGAATGGGCTGCAAAATGGCAAATGGAATTTAATGCAGACAAGTGTGAGGGGTTGCACTTTGGAAGGACAAACCAAACAAAAGGACACACAGGGTGAATGGTTGGGCACAGAGGAGGGCGGTAGAACAGATGGATTTTGGAATACAGATACATCATTCCCTGAAAGTGGCGTCACGTGCGGACAGGGTGATAAAGACAGCTTTCCGGCCTTCGTAAATCAAACTACGGAGTATAGGAGTTGGGATGTTATGGTGAAGCTGTACAAGATGTTGGAGAATTGTGTGCACTAGACCGACTGTTTCTGTACTATAGTCTGGTTCTGTTTCTGGGTTATTATGGGCACATGATTCTGATCTGGTCTGATGGTCACCAGAGGTGGCAGCTTTAACGTGAGGGGGGGGGGGGGGATTTAACGGGAATGTGAAGGACAACGGTTTTAATCCAGAGGCTGGTGGGTGTATGGAACAGGCTGCTGGAGGCAGGCACTATCGAACAAATGGATACATGACTAGGAGGGCCAACCGCGGGCAGGTGGGACATGTGGGTCGGCACGGGCAAGTTGGGCCGAAGGGCCTGAATGAAAGAACAGCACTTACCAGGTGCTTCCACTTCCCGGCGGCGTCCCGCGGCTTCGCTCCCAGCCTCGGCAGGGACGGTGCGTGGACGGCGCAGAGGGAGCGCCGTCTCCTCCCCGGACGCCAGCCCAGCTGCTCCGGCAGGAAGGTGGGCTGGCGGCGATGGGGTCGAAGCAGCGAGGGCGAGGGCGAAGACGGCGAGTGGGAGAGCTGGACACGGTGTCATTCTCGACCAAGAGCCCCGGGGGGTGGGGGGTGGGGAGGCAATTGCAGGTAGGGGAGGGGGGGTGGGAAAGAGAGACAGATCGAGGAGGAGGAGGAGGGGGGGGTGGGTCAATGACCCCAAAGCCAAGGCAAAGTCAGTGCAGGAGGGGGGTGGGAGAGAGAACAAAACGTTTCACCAAGCTCTTGCCACGTTGCCCCCTTTAAAGATCGAGCACTCGGTTGCTGAAGGGTTAATTGGAAAGGCGATGAATGAGCCGGTTTGCATGGAGCTGTTCTCAGATATCCCCTCTCTCTCCTCCGCTCACTGACTGACTGACTGAGCTTGGCAGCATGAACGGTTTCTTTTGCATACAAGAGGAAATAAAAGTCTCCCCCCACCCCACCTGAAATGAGGGGGGTGGGGGGAGGTTATAAAAGAAAATTTGGCTCCGAATTCCTCAACAGTCATAAATCAGTCGAGATTAAGTCAGGAAAAAAACAGCAAAATGAGTCATTTGCCCTTATCCCAGGGACCAGACTGCATTGTTGGGAAATCATCTGTCAAGGGACAACAATAAAAAAACACACACACATTCCCTGGGGGAAGAACCTCCCTGCCATCCCAGGGAGAGGGGTACTGCTCACTTGTAGATGTTAAAAAGTTTCCCCCTCTCTGAGAATTTTCCCTGTTAACGTTCTTGTTTCACTAGACCTGCCAC
Source organism: Narcine bancroftii (assembly GCF_036971445.1). NCBI lineage: Eukaryota > Metazoa > Chordata > Chondrichthyes > Torpediniformes > Narcinidae > Narcine > Narcine bancroftii. The sequence continues at coordinate 102,112,212 of NC_091470.1, read as the reverse complement.
TGAGTCTCCCTTTGGGAAGAAGTCCTGGCAGGATTCTCCCCTGAAGTCTCACCCTCCTTCTGAAGACAGGAGGCAATGGGGAAACAGACGCTGGAATCTTGAGCAGGTCAGATGGCCTTCGTGGGTAGAAGTGGCTGGTCAGGTTTCTTTTAAATGTCATTTTTTTAGAAGAAATTTAGGCATGGTAACAGCCCTTTCGGCCCACGAGCCCGTGCCACTCAATTAACCTCTGGTACGTTTTTGGAGGGTGGGAGCACGGAGGAAACCCACGCAGACAGGAGCTCCTTTTCTACAGGCATCCCAGTTCATTGGCTATGCAGTGTCCCGGGATAGGAAGCCCTTTGTGCCGTTTCCACTGGGCCACCCTTAACTGGGACACTGTTTTTCCACTGAACACGACTCATCCCCGAGGATTAGAGAATCTCCCTTCAACTGGAAATGGGTGACTTTCTGCTGTCCCTTTTCCACTGGTTTTATCAGCACATCGGCAAATGCCGGGAGATATGAGTAGGGGTAGAGGCGGTTAATCCCCGGCGTGAAATGACGCCATTTGATGCCAGCGTTCAGAAAGTGTTCCTTTTCCACTGGACCCTGTCCCAGTAAATTCCTAGTTAATTCCTGGGACAGGGTGCCAGTGGAAAAGGGGCTGGGGAGTACAGTCAGCGCCGGATTCGAACTCAGCTTGGAGCCGCTGTAACAGTGTTGCGTTGACTGTGCTGCTCCTATTTCAAGTCTCGGACCCTTTTTCTAGAGGGGCCCAGAGATAACAGGACAGAGGATATGGGTGGTGGAGATAAACAGGGGTTGTATGTTCTTTATAAATTCAGCAAAGGGGAACTACGGGTGCAGAGATGAGTAGAGGCAGAGACCACAAAGTGGAAGGTGGAGGAAGAAAGTTAGAGAGAGGGGGAAAATAAATACAGGAGGGGGTAAAGAGGAGATGGAAACAGATGGGGGCTGAGGTTTCCTAAAATTTAGAAAACCAATGTTGTTGCCGTTAGGTTGAAGGATGCCCAGGAGCAATGTGATGTATTGTTCCTCAAGTTTACATTTAGCCTCACCCTAACAATGGATGAGGATGAGGACAGACATGTCACTGGAGGAATGGTTGGGGGAGAGAAAATACATACAGGAACCTCGATTCGACCTACAAACAGAGAGTAGGTGTTTAGTGAGGAGGTCACCCAATCTGTGTTTGATCTCACCAATGGGTCCATTGAAACCAGTAGGTCACGTCGAACAATGTTCAGGTAAAGCTCTGCCTCACCTGGAAGGTCTATTTTAAATTTTACGTTTAGACATTCAGTAAGGTAACGGGCCCATTCGGCCCACGAGCCCGTGCCACTGAATCGACCTACACCACCCGGTATGTTTTGAACGGTGGGCCGAAACTGAAGCCCTTGGGGAAATCCCACACAGACACGGGGGGTTGGGGGGTGGAAATGACTGAGGACGTACAAACTCCTTACAGATGGCGGCGGATTTGAATCCTGATCCCAATCACTGGCACTGTAACAATGTTGTTTGTGGCCCTAGATGGAGGTGGGGGGGGGGGGGGGGGTGATGTACTTTCTGTGGGTACAGTGGGAAGTGCCTAAGGGGTGGGTGGGGAGAGAAGAGTGGGCCAGGGAGAATTGGAGAGAATGATACCTACGAAACACAGAAAGGGATGGAGAGGGGAAGATGTAGCTGGTAGATTTTTAATTTTTTGCATTTTAATTTTAATTTAGACATACAGCACGGTAACAGACCATTTTGGGTCACAGTCAGTGCTGCCCAATTTACACCACATTAACTTACATCCCCCCACTGCATTTAATTTTGAACGGTAGAAGGAAGCTGGAGCCCCCGGGGAAAACCCATGCAGACACGGGGAGAACGTACAAACTTCTTACAGACAGCTGAGATGTGAACCTCCGGTCCCAATCACTGGTGCTGTAAAGGTGTTGTGCCAAACCGCAACGTCAACTTAACTAACTATCAACTCTGGGCATCCCCGGTTCTCTTGCCTTTATACACATAATGCCATCCCCTTCCCTCCTGTTTCGATAAAGAGTTCAGATGAAACACTGACTGACCATTCCTACCCAAGGTTGTCGTCTGAGCTACTAAAGTGTCTCCAGCATTTTCGCGTATTCCACTAGTATGTGAATTTTTTTTACCCAGGGACAAATTTACACATCCAAAGTTATAACTTCACCTCCTGTGTTTGCCAAAGTGGGATTGTACCAAGAAATCTCAGACATGCTGTAATTGTGACACTTTCAAGTTGAACTGAAACTCTGCTCTTTTAATTTTTCTAAAATTTAATTTATTTTGGAGTTATAGCACTAACAGGCTCTTCTGGCTCAGAAGCCCATGCCACCCCAATACATCACCTACTGTAGAGCTCGTCGAAAGAACCAAGGCTTTTATTAGCAAAAGACAGGAGCTCTTCACAGGTGGCCGACCAGTCTGGAATGATCCGACCTGGCTAGGGACACAACCCTTTAAGGCCCAGACAATAGGCGTGGCTTAGCTCTCAGCCAATCGCTGTAAGCACAGTCTAGATACGGTAACTATATACACTATGTACATTGGTGATAGATCTGTACAATCACACCTACAAACCCTGTTCCATTTGGAGGGTGAGAGGAAACTGGAGGAAACCATGGGAAGATTCCCAGTGTTGGATTCGAATGGTGCGTGCTGGTGTTGTAATGGCATTGTGCTAACCGCTACGCTACCTGTCTTCCTCTGTCGCCTGAACATTCATGCCTCTCCCTTGAATCCTTCAGTGCTGCTTTTCTATCTGCCTCCACCACTGCTCATGGCAGCCCGTTCAAGGCACCTACCATTGCCGCCCCCGCATCCCCCCATTTCCTTTCATCTCCTCCCCTCACTCCAAATGCACATCCTCTGGTGTGTGGAGGTAAAGGAGGAGTTTGCAGATGCTGGACACCTGGAACAACACAGAAATGTGCTAGAGGAATTCAGCAGGTCACACAGCATCCGTGGCCAGCCATTGGCAATCGACGTGCCCTGAATGAATTGCTGATGAAGGGCTCAGGCCTGAAACGTTGAGTGTCTGCTTGCACTCCATGGATGTTGAGTTCTTCGAGCACTTTTCTGCATTCCTCTAGTATGTGATGAGTTTCTAACTGTCTATTCAATCAACGCTCCTCATAATTTTACAAACTTATCAGGTCTGTATATGACGAAAAAATTACATGGGTGTAAATATTTAAATGAAGCTCTGATACTCCCTTTCTCCTGAAGGTCTCAGTATACTAAAATAAACTTTTGTGGTGGCCCCTCGCAGCCCCCTCAGGGTCCTCACAAAATGAAGGACAAATGTGGTGATCCAGCAGGCTGCACGATACTCGCCCTCCAATTGGCCACACTAAAGGAACCTAACTGGCCTATTAAAGAAAGCAGATCGCAAATGCACCCATCAGCGCTGAGGGGGCTTTGACCATGCCCCTCAGCTTGAGAATAAAAGCAGGGCTATCAGTCCAATAAAGCTCAGTGTTAACTACACTTAACTGGGGTTTGTGTTGTTCTTTCTGAGCACCTCCTACCCCACAAGGTCCCTCTGTTCTTCCACACTATTAAGAATCCTGCCGTTAACCATATACTCCACTTTCAAAGTTTGACCTTTCAAAATGCATAATTTCACACTTATCCAGAATCCAGAATCATTAATTTAGATCAACCTTCCTGAAGAACTGCAGGGAAGCAGTTTGGTTGAGCTAGTGGAGTTGTTCTAGTGAACCGGTGTGGTCTTGAAAGGTCGACATGGCCTGTTTCCGCTCCATAAATAGTTATATGGTTATGGTTATATGGTTACAGAGAGACAGAGATTGACTGAGAGACAGGGAGAGGGACAGACAGACAGACGAGAGACAGGAAAAGAGTGTATCTCACTGCTTCCACCTGCAGAGCATTATTTGGACAGGGACGGCATTCAAGATCATTTTGCAGCTCTATTAAACCTTGGTTAACTGTGTGCATTTCTGCTTCCCCACTACAAAGAAGATGTGGAAGCTTTGGATAGGGGATGGAAGCGGTTTACCAGGATGTTGCCTGGTTTAGCATGCATGTGCGATGGAGAGATTGGACACACTGTTTTCTGTGGAGCATAGTCAATCGAGGGGCGACATGGGAGAGGTTTCTAAAATCATGAGCCGTTGATTGGTTGGACAATCAGAATCTTTTCCACAGAGGAAATGGTGACACAATAGAAGACATGTGTTTAAGGGTAGCCGGAAGACGTTTAATATTTGTCACAGAGAGTGATGGCTGTCAGAAGTAGATGCAGATACTATAGTGTTGAAGAGACTCACGAAGATGAAGGGGATGGAGGGATGTCTATCAGGTGCATGCAGCAGAGTCTTAGTCTGACTTGGACATCATGTTCAGCACAGACATGTGGGTCAAGGGACTTGTTCCACTGCTGATCTATAGTCTACAAGGAGAAACATCTTCACTCAGAGTTGTGAACTTATGGAACTCCAAATCACAGAACGTTGTTGAGGCTAGCTCAATAGATATATTCAAAAGGAACTTGGATCTGGCCCATATTGGCTAAATGGATCAAGGGGAATGGAGATCCTGATGATGGCTTTATATCATCTACAATCTGCCAAAATTCTTACTTGCTGCAGCCAAACAGGTAACAAAAAAACTACAATAGTTAACTAATCAAATTAAATTGCCTTTAAAAAATGTGATAAATCTATGATATTTACAGTAACCCTTGTGCAAAACGAATGACTTGCAATTGTGCAGTCCAGCCTTTTTGTGATGTCCATGGTTAATGAACCAAGGGAAGGTTCGAGAGCCTGAGCCGTTGGAAAGAAACTGTTCTTGAAGGTGCTGGTCTTCATGTTTCTGTACTCTGTACGTCCTGCCTGAAGGTAACAGTGTGAAGAGGTTGTGACCCGAATGATGGGGGTTCCTTTATGGTGTAGGCGGCCTTATTGAGTCAGTACCTCAGAGAGATCTCTTCAATGGCTGGGAAATCAGAGCCTGTTATAGACTTAGTTTCTGTTTGCTGCCTTCTTCATTCCCGGGCAGTTGAAATCCCAAACCAGCCTGTGTACCTGGAGAGATTTGATAGAGTATTCAATGATGTGTAAAATCTCCTCTGACTTCTTAGAAAGTAGAGGCGTTGGTGTGCCTTCTACAAAGTTGCATCATTGTGCTGGCTCCAGGAAAGATGCTAGTGAACTTGAATATACCAACCCTCTCCACCTCCATCCCAACAATCAAGGGCAGCAGGGTTAGCATAGCGGTCAGTGCAATGCTGTTACTGTGCCAGCAATCAGGACTGGGGTTCCAATCCCAAGCTGCCTGCAAGGAGTTTGTACGTTCTCCCCGTGCCTGCATGGGTTTTCCCTGAGGTCTCTGGTTTCCTCCTATCTTTCAAAATGTACAGGGGTTCTAGGTCAATTTGAGGTAATTGGGTGGCATGGGCTCGTGGCCTGTTTCCATGCTGTATGTCTAAATTTAAAAAATGTGTATTCCCATGGCCCCCCCCTCCCCACCACTTTCTAACATCAACAATCAGCTCCTTGGTCTTGGCGAAGTTGAGAGCAAGATTGTTGTTCTGGCACCTCCCAACCAGGTTCTCGATCCCCATCCTGTAGCCTGACTCATCTCTTCCAGTTATTTGGCCAACAAAGGTGGTGTCATCAGTGAATTTGGAGACCGAGTTGATGTTGAACTTGGCTACTTGGGCATACAGGGGCTAGAACTGAGTGCTGAGCACACAGCCTTGGAGTACCCCTTTGTGGATGGTCAATGAGGAGGAAGTGAGGATGCTGATCCACACTGATGGGGGGGAGGGGGGTCTGCCAATGAGAACGTCAAGGATCCATTTGCAGAGGGACAGACGGAGTCCAAGGTACCTTAGCTTGGACATGAACTTTGCTGATATGATGGTGTTGAACCCTGAGCTGTCGTCAATGAACAGCAACCTCAATTAGGGTCCTGAGGTCACATGATGGTATTGAATGATGGATCAGGCTTGGAGGTCTAAGTGGCTTTCTCTTTGCTCTATGATTCTATGACCTGTATGTTGGAGCCAGTTGGACCAATGGAAGGGGAGGTAAATATGACTGATGGGTCCTTTAATATGCTGGGTCTGAGGGATGTATCAACTGCATGGATCATATGGTTTATTTAAGGCACTGATTCTGTTGAAGGGGCAATAATGGAACATGAACTACTGCAATTGTCCAAACCAATAAAACAATCAATTCCAAACTTAACATTCTTAAGAGTGACTATAACAGGAAGGAAAGATATCACTAAAATTACACTTGTATTGCCCCATTTAGATTACATTGGGTAATTCTTCTTTCAACCTAATTCTGTTTTAAATTAGAGCAAAATCTAGTTGTTTTTATTATTTTCAAAGAAAACACAACTTACAGATGAGAAATGTTTGATGTAAAACCGGGCACAGCCACGATATTCATAGCAGCTGAAACCCAGCAAAATAGATAAATGTTTCGGAGAACAATATGTTCCCAGATATAGCATGAGCTAATATACAGGAAGACAAAACAATTACAAAAAGGTTCATGTGGTCTTCATTCGAGGATACAGTTATGTTAATTAAAAGCAGAACATGTTTCAATTCAGATCAAGACATTGGTTTAGCACATTGTCGATTAGCCCGTGGGAATGTGGGAAATGGCTTTTGATGGAATACATGTGTAAAATGGAGCTTGCATGCATTACTAATCCTGTTATACCTGCATGTCTGAAAATAGACACAACCGTTAACTGTAGAATGGTTCCAAGCCAAACTAAGTTTGGTGGTTTTGAGAGGCAGCTAATCTTATTGCGTATGAGAACCAACGTGCGTTTATTTTGGAAGTCAGAATAATAAGATTTGACTTTGAATTCCCTGAATATTTGGAAAACAGAACCACAGGCAACTGAGTCAACCTGACCAAAAAATACTCTGTTCATTTCCAGGTTTGTGCTGCGTGTGGAGTGTAATGTTTGAGATCAGAAGGTGTAGAGCATTCAGATTGCCAATCCACAAGTTGGGCCTGTTCCAAGGGATGCAGGCAGAGACAGAAGTCCAGAGCTGCTGGAAGATTGTCACCTTGGTGAAAGATGTTCTGCTTGGGTCTTCCAGCACACGGTGAGGGAATGCTGCCAAATGGCATATTCCAGTCTGCAGGAGGACACGCTGAAGGATGCAGTGAGGCTTGGTGTAGCCAACACAAGGGTGTTGTGGAGAAGGACCGTCGTCCTGGTGTGATTGGATCTTGAGAAGCTGCGACTGGAGGGGTGGTCCCTTAAACATTGGTCAGGGAGTAAGCCTGAGGGGGCGGTCCCATTAGTGGCAATGGTTAACTTCTTTGGCTTGGCTTTGCGGACGAAGATTTATGGAGGGGTAATGTCCACGTCAGCTGCAGGCTCGTTTGTGGCTGACAAGTCCGATGCGAGACAGGCAGACACGGTTGCAGCGGTTGCAAGGGAAAATTGGTTGGTTGAGGTTGGGTGTTAGGTTTTTCCTCCTTTGTCTTTTGTCAATGATGTGGGCTCTGCGGTCTTCTTCAAACGAGGTTGCTGCCTGCCGAACCGTGAGGCGCCAAGATGCACGGTTGGAGGCGATATCAGCCCACTGGTGGTGGTCAATGTGGCAGGCACCAAGAGATTTCTTTAGGCAGTCCTTGTACCTCTTCTTTGGTGCACCTCTGTCATGGTGGCCAGTGGAGAGCTCGCCATATAACACGATCTTGGGAAGGCAATGGTCCTCCATTCTGGAGACGTGACCTACCCAGCGCAGTTGGGTCTTCACCAGCGTGGATTCAATGCTGTCGGCCTCTGCCATCTCGAGTACTTCGATGTTAGGGATGAAGTCGCTCCAATGAATGTTGAGGATGGAGCGGAGACAACGCTGGTGGAAGCTTTCTAGGAGCCATAGGTGATGCCGATAGAGGACCCATGATTCGGAGCCGAACAGGAGTGTGGGTATGACAACGGCTCTGTATACGCTAATCTTTGTGAGGTTTTTCAGTTGGTTGTTTTTCCAGACTCTTTTGTGTAGTCTTCCAAAGGTGCTATTTGCCTTGGCGAGTCTGTTGTCTATCTCGTTGTCGATCCTTGCATCCGATGAAATGGTGCAGCCGAGATAGGTAAACTGGTTGACCGTTTTGAGTTTTGTGTGCCCGATGGAGATGTGGGGAGGCTGGTAGTCATGGTGGGGAGCTGGCTGATGGAGGACCTCAGTTTTCTTCAGGCTGACTTCCAGGCCAAACATTTTGGCAGTTTCCGCAAAACAGGACGTCAAGCGCTGAAGAGCTGGCTCTGAATGGGCAACTAAAGTGGCATCGTCTGCAAAGAGTAGTTCACGGACAAGTTGCTCTAGTGTCTTGGTGTGAGCTTGCAGGCACCTCAGATTGAAGGGGCTGCCATCCGTGCGGTACCGGATGTAAACAGCGTCTTCATTGTTGAGGTCTTTCATGGCTTGTTAACACTACAAGATAAAATAACAGAATGTATAAACAAATTTTGCACTAAGAATGTGAAAGGACCTTGCATTAGCCTCTTTTAAACTGCAGCACCTGGGACCCAGATGCAATTACTGGGGCAAAGGTGCTGGAAACATCTTTTAAATTGCAGGGATCTTTGGCTTGGCTTCGCGGACGAAGATTTATGGAGGGGGTAAAAAGTCCACGTCAGCTGCAGGCTCGTTTGTGGCTGACAAGTCCGATGCGGGACAGGCAGACACGATTGCAGCGGTTGCAAGGGAAAATTGGTTGGTTGGGGTTGGGTGTTGGGTTTTTCCTCCTTTGCCTTTTGTCAGTGAGGTGGGCTCTGCGGTCTTCTTCAAAGGAGGTTGCTGCCCGCCAAACTGTGAGGCGCCAAGATGCACGGTTTGAGGCGTTATCAGCCCACTGGCGGTGGTCAATGTGGCAGGCACCAAGAGATTTCTTTAGGCAGTCCTTGTACCTTTTCTTTGGTGCACCTCTGTCACGGTGGCCAGTGGAGAGCTCGCCATATAACACGATCTTGGGAAGGCGATGGTTCTCCATTCTGGAGACGTGACCCATCCAGCGCAGCTGGATCTTCAGCAGCGTGGACTCGATGCTGTCGACCTCTGCCATCTCGAGTACTTCGACGTTAGGGCTGTAAGCGCTCCAATGGATGTTGAGGATGGAGCGGAGACAACGCTGGTGGAAGCCTTCTAGGAGCCGTAGGTGGTGCCGGTAGAGGACCCATGATTCGGAGCCGAACAGGAGTGTGGGTATGACAACGGCTCTGTATACGCTTATCTTTGTGAGGTTTTTCAGTTGGTTGTTTTTCCAGACTCTTTTGTGTAGTCTTCCAAAGGCGCTATTTGCCTTGGCGAGTCTGTTGTCTATCTCATTGTCGATCCTTGCATCTGATGAAATGGTGCAGCCGAGATAGGTAAACTGGTTGACCGTTTTGAGTTTTGTGTGCCCGATGGAGATGTGGGGGGGCTGGTAGTCATGGTGGGGAGCTGGCTGATGGAGGACCTCAGTTTTCTTCAGGCTGACTTCCAGGCCAAACATTTTGGCAGTTTCCGCAAAGCGGGACGTCAAGCGCTGAAGAGCTGGCTCTGAATGGGCAACTAAAGCGGCATCATCTGCAAAGAGTAGTTCACGGACAAGTTTCTCTTGTGTCTTGGTGTGAGCTTGCAGGCGCCTCAGATTGAAGAGACTGCCATCCGTGCGGTACCGGATGTAAACAGCGTCTTCATTGTTGGGGTCTTTCATGGCTATCTACCTATTAAATCACCAACCCGGCGATTTAAGGGGGTTCCCGCCCCTGCAGTGATGCATCACATACTCACCGGAGGTAATGCCAGATGTTCAGATGCTGGCAGTCCAGTGATGCACGCTCGTAAGCGCTGATGTCACCGGAATAAGCGGGTCGGCCGCTTTCACTTTCAAATCGCCTGTGGACGCGACCTAGGTAAGTTTATCTTGGTTTCTTGATTACCTCTGAGGTAGGTCAGGGACCCGATTGGATTCCAATGGGGTTGACTAGATCAGACCCTTTCTAACTTCTGCGTAACTGGGGCGCTAACCGGGCAATTTGCCCGGTTAACCCCATTTTACACGGCAGTTTGAAAGGGCCTATTGTATTGTGGTGCACTGTTAGCCAGGATCAGACACACACAAGGTAAAGACTGTACAACAGGCTTTAATCCACAAAGACTTCCACAGAGCCAGGCTGGCTGTAGCTGCAGCAACTCTGAGTGAGGCCTCGGGAGGCCGGTGCAGGCTTATATCCCGGATGGTGATTGACACCCGACCGGGTGGGGCTTGATCCATTCAGGCCGACTGATTGACAGCCGGCCAGGTGTTATCCTGTCCCCTTACACTCCTGTAGGTATAGAGGTTGCCCCCTGCAGTAGGCTGGTGGAGTACCACCACATGCATATGTACTTTTGTTTTTATTGGGAATAAGATTTATTTTGATATTAAAAAAACTGTGATTCTTGCTGGAATGGACTTCAGGACCTGAAGACAGTTTAGGGCATAGTTATGATTGCTGATCTGTTCTTGAACAGTTCTCACCATGCTCCAGGAAAGATGGCAAGCTGGAGTGAGGTCTGAGATTTAAGAGGATAATGTCAGGACTCAAAGCTACAGGGAGGGGTTGAGCAGGCTGGAGCTTCATTCCTTGGAGGATGAGGGGTGATCTCATTGAGGTGTACAACATCATGGGAGGAATAGGTTGGGTGAACGCAGAGAGTTTTTTGCCCAGAGTCAGGGAATCAGTAACCAGAGGATAGCCTGTAGGTTTATGGTGAAGGGGGAGAGATTTAACAGGAACCTAAAGGGTTCCACTTTTACACAGAGTGTGGTGGGTGTATGGAACGGGCTGCCAGAGGAGGTGGTTGAGGCAGGCACTATTGCAATGTTTAAGAAAAAAAATTGGATGGATGCATGGGAAGGATGTGTTTAGAGTGATATGGGCAGGTGGGACTAGTGTGGGTGAGACGTTTTGGTCGGATTGGGCAAGTTGGGTGAAGGTCTGTTTCCATGATGTGTGGCTCTATGACTGTCTATATCTCCTGCTGTCCCAGCATATTAAAGGGCCCATGATACTCCAGTTGTATTCAGTGCTCTCCCCTTGAGCTTAAGAACATGAACCTCCGGACTCGAGGACAATTTCTTTCCAGTTGTTATCAGACACTTGAAGACACTGGCACAAGTCAATACCCTATCTTTTATGGCTATGTTTCTCAATTTCCTACACTATTTGATCACTGCCACATTACTCACTGCATTTTGGCTTATTGATGTGTTTGGTTATTATTGCACTGCCTGCTTAATGAACTGGACAGCCTGGATAGCACACAAAACAAAGCTTTTTACTCTTTATGTACATATTATAATGAAATCATTCATTCATTCTGTAGTATGGTGACCAAAACTGTACACATTCAAAGCATAGTCTCTTCAATGTTGTGGCCTGTGCTGGAGAACCACAGCAGGTCACACGGCACCCAGAGGAAGTTAAGGTATACCTTACAGACCCGAAACATTGGTTCCCCTTTACTTTCTACAGATGCTGTGTGACCTGCTGAGGTTCTCCAGCACATTTGTGTATTGAACTTGACCCCAGCCTCTACAGACTTTCTTGTTTAACTTGTGTACAGTTGCAACTTGATGTTCTACAAAGGCAAGAACACCATAATCCTCCCTGTACCCTTTCCACCTCTGTTGCCATTTTTTAGGGAACTGTGATATTGCATGGTGGAAAACAAAAGTCTGCAGATGCTGTGACTGTAGTAAACATGGAAAGCCTGGGACGCAGACTGGAAGATCTTTTTGTTGAGCACCTCGGCTCTGTCCACCGCAATGGCATGGATCTCCCAGTGGCCACACATTTCAATTCCATGACCCTTTCCCTTGCTGACATGCCTCATGCACTGCCAGACTGAGACCACCCGCAAACTGGAGGAACAACATCTCACCTTCCGTCTGGCCTCCCTCCAACCGGATAGGATTAACATCAACTTTTCTGGTTTTTGTTAAACTCTCCCCCCCACCCCCCACATCTTCAACCCCCACACCTTTCTCAGTGCGCACTCTCTCTCTCTTCTCTTTTCCCTCTGTCTCCTTTTACAGAGCCAAAAATCAATTCTCACTTTTCCTTTTATCACATCCAATTAACATCTTTGGTTGGCCTGGATTCCTTCCCCTTCCAATCCTCTCCCTTCCGCTCTCCATTCTTTACCCAGATCCCTTCCTGGTTTTGCTTCTACCTTGAGGAAGGACTCAGGCCTGAAATGACGGTAATATATCTTTACCTCCTACAGACGCTGCGAGACCTGCTGAGATTCTCCAGCATTTACTGCATGTTTCCTGAAATTGTACCGCAAGCTCCCTCTGTAATCAAGATTCCTTGGGTCCCTGCTATGTTCAATGTATATCCTGTCAGCATTTAACATCCTATTGATCATCTCACACTTAGCTGGATGAAGGACTTGGGGCAGCATAGTTAGCACATTGGTTAGTGCAATGCTGTAACAGCGCCAGTGATTGGGACCCGGGTTCGAATCCAGCACTGTCTGTAAGGAGTTCGCATGTTCTCCTCATGTCTGCATGGGTTACCTGCAGGTGCTCTGATTTCTTCCCACAATTCAAAAACAGGGGTTGTAGGGTAACTTGGTGGCATGAGCTCATGGGCCGAAAGGGGCCTGTTACCCTGCTGTATTTCTAAGTTTGCATTTAAATTAAAAAATGTAATATTTACATTTAAATCCCATTCAACACTGCTCCACCCAACTTTCCAGCTGAGATTTGTAATAAAGAACCTGCGTCTCTGTCTACAGACATGCCTGTCAGTCCACCTGCATTCTCATCCCAGACTTGGATATCTGTGACAAACAATAAGGGTCCAGTTTGCCAATACACCTTAGATCCCATGTGCTTTATCCTTCTGGACCAGCCTACCATGGATAACCTTGTCAAAGGCCTTGCTAATGCCTTCATCAATTTTCTTAGTTACCTCCTCAAGTAACCACACTTAGATTTGTGAGACGTGATCTCCCTTGAATGGATCCCAAGCTGACACACATTACTCAGTCCCTACCATTTCAAATGAACAGAAACCCTTCCCCTTAGAACTCTTTCCTATAATTTCCCTGCTCCTCATGTATGACTCACTGGCCTGTAACTTTCTGGCTTATCTACTCACAGACTCTACCACAGAGACTTTTAAATGTCCCTCTTGTTCCAGTCTCCACCACCACCCCTGGTAATGCATTCCAGGTGCTCACTACTCTCTGTCTAATAAACTTACCCCTGACGTCACCCCTAAACTTTCCACCCTTCACTTTGTACTGATGTCCTCTGGTGTTTGCTACTCCTGCCCTGGGAAAAAGGTGCTGACCGTCTACCTTATCTATGCTTCTCAGAATCTAGTAGACTCTATTCAGTCACTTCTTAACCTTTTGCACTCCAAAGAGAAAAGCCCTAGCTCTGTTAATCTTGCCTCAGAAGAGATATTCTCCATCCAGGCAACATCCTAGTAAATCTCCTCTGCACCCTCTCCACATTTTTCCTGTAATGAGGTGACCAGAACTGAACACAACATTCCAAGATGTGTCTGAGGTCCTTCAACTGTGCAGTGGTGGACAATGAAGATGTGGTTATGAGATAGAGGTTCCTCGCCTAGTGATACTGAACACTTGGCAGGCCTTGGCATTTTCATCTGGCATCTGGTCCATGTGCTTTCAAGTTGTCTCAGAACAACAGTTAAACGTGGCATGGGACACTACAGAAATGTCCAGAAATGCTCTGGCTCATACAAAGAATGCTCTGACGTGAGGAGCATATCGAACGTTTCTGACAGACGCATCTTGAAACCTTTTTAAAAGAAATGGGAAATTCAACATTAATTTTATGGTAAAAATGCATGGAATTGGCGGACTCCAGAATTCTGAAATGAAAACGGGCATTTCGGAATCACTCACCCCATCTGACAACATTTGCGGGGGGGGTGGGCATTTTCAGAAAACCAGGAGACTCAAGCCATTCGGCCCATTGAGCCTGCTTTGCCATTCAAATCATGGCTGGTGTATTTTTCATCTCAACCTCATTCTCCTGCCCTCTCCCCATAGTCTTTGATACCCTTAACTGATCAAGAAGCTCTGCTTCAATCTACCTGATGACCTGGCCTTCACAGCGTCTGTAGCAACGAATTCCACAGATTTGTGTCCCCCCCCCCCCACCCCCACTCCTGACTGAAAGAATTTCTCCGCATCTCTATTGGTTTCGGGTTCACACATTAAGATTCTGATGATTTGAAACATTGTCGACCTTCCTGCCTTGTTCAGCCGCTGAAAAATTCATTTAATCTTCTTTCATTCCACTTGATGACTGTTGCGAGTGATCGCAAATATAAAATAATCACTATCTAGGGAACGAGTAGCGAGAATTAAAACTCACCTTCTGTGTGATCAATGTAAATACAGCCATTCCTCGACTTGTGCACGATCGAGTAACGTCTGATCCCAGATACGTCCGAAGTCAGTGAATTCTTGTTTTTATTGATTTTGTTGAAGATAATATTGTACCCTGTACTGTACATTGGAAGGGTCCCTACACTTTGCAGCTCCCTTCACATTGGACAACACTTCAGCACCAGACATGGTAAGTGCAGTACAATACAGTCTTATTTTACTATTATTACTTACGACCAACGACAAAGCCAATGGTAAATTATTTTCCTCCCTAGAAACTAATAATTTAACCACATTATCCACTGAATATCTCCCTTTTATAAAATCTGTCTGATGAACATGAATCAAATTTGGTAAATATTGTGCTAATCTATTTGCTAAAACTAGTTAAAATCTTATAGTCTACATTCAATAATGAAATTGATCTATAGGATCCAAGACAATGGATCTTTGTCTTTTTTTAAATAAATCACCGTAATAATTGCTTGAGAAAAGGACTCCAGCACTGATTGCATTTCCAATACTTGTCGAAGAACTTCCTCAAATATCGGAATAACTAAATTATGGAATTTTTTAAAATAAAATTCTACCGTAAATCCAGCCTCTCCTGGAGATTTACCATTTGGCATTGAGTTCAAAACCAATCTTAATTCTCTCACACCAATTGATCTTTCTAACTGTTCTCTTGTCCAATCATTCAAATGTGGTAACTGTAGTCCACTTAAAAACTACTCTATTTTACCTTCATCCTGTCTTATATCAGAAGTATATAATTTTCTTTAAACTGTTCATTAATATCTTGCAATCTATAAGATACCCTTGAATCTTTCCTCACTGCTTTTATTCTTTTTGAAATCTGAAAACTACTATTACCTGTGTATGTATATTTTTATAGGTATTGTACAGATATTACATTTTATTAACTATGGCATTGAGATGCTCTTATTTCTTATGTTCACTCTCTTCTGGCACTCCTTCACCTGCTTATCCCTTCCAACCAATCACTCGCTTGCTACCAATCGCTCCCTTCCAACCAATCACTCCCTTGCTGCCAATCACACCTTTCCAACCAATCACTCCCTTCCAACCAATCACTTACTTGCTATCAATCATTCCCTTCCAACCAATCACTCCCTTGCTGCCAATCACACCCTTCCAACCAATCACTCCCTTCCAACCAATCACTTCCTTGCTATCAATCATTCCCTTCCAACCAATCACTCCCTTGTTACCAATCCCTGTGATTCAAGAAGTTCTAAACTTCTACACTTTCACTTACACCTCCTTCCTCACCACCTTTCAAGGCCCCAAGCAGACCTTCCAAGTGAAGCAACACTTCACCTGTGAGTCTGCAGGGATCGTTTAGTGAATTTTCTGCTCCCTGATGTGAACTCCGCTATGTCAGAGAGTCTGGTTGTGGGCTGGGAGATCGTTTCATTGAGCACCTTCACTTTATCTGCTGCAACTGCAAGTAAGTCCCATTTGAATTCCTCACACCATTGCCATATATCTGTCCATGATCTCATGCACTGCCCATTTGAGACCCCCTGAAAATTGGAGGAACAACACCGGCTCGGCAGCCTCCAACCAATATCAACTTCTCCAATTTCTGTTAAACCCCTTCCTCAAGTCTCTCTCTTTCCCTCACCCCTCTGTCTCCTTCCCTCCAGCTCCACAACCTTTCTTCTACCCTCCCACCTGTTTCCCTGACCTATTAGCCTGCGCTCCTCCCCCTTGTCCTTTCTCCCTCCTATTCTCCTCCTCTCCCCCCCCCACTTTCACAGTCAGGCTTCTACCTGCTTTTTCAGATTCCCAACCAAGGGAACATTGCTTGCCCTTTACTCCCTGTGGATGCTGCGTGACCTGCTGTGTTTCTCCAGCACATTTCTCCAATGCACTAGACCTCAGCATCTGCAGATTTTCTTTGCTTAACTAGTTTTGTAATTCAAGTGTCCAGGAACACAGGAAGCTGCAGAAAGTGGCAAATCTAGCCAGGTTAATCATGGGTACCAACTTCCCACCCACTGGAGACATTTACGCGAGGGACTGTCTCAAAGGCCAACTGACGTCATAAGGAACCCCCACCGCCATGGGCACAACTCCTTCTCACTGTTCCCTTCAGCAGAAGGTACAGAAGCCTGAAGACCAGCACCTCTGAGTTCAGGAACAGTGTCTTTCCAGAGCCTATTAGGCTCTTGAACCCCCCACCCCGTTACACTAATTAAACTGGACAACAAAGACTTTGCTTTCTGAACAGTTATGGGGGTATTTTATGGATTTTGGGCTGTGGATTATGAAAATCACCTTAACATTTATCTACCAATACTGTTTTTTTTAGATACAACCTATTTTTGTGATTTCCTGTCACATTTTAAGTCTACTTCAAGCAGACAAAACAAGCAAGTACAGCATGTCTTGGAAAATTCATTTTCTGCATTTGCCCTTGAACTCCTTCCTGGCTGATCTTGGCGTCGTCAATGACAAACTGTGATAGTACAGAGCTATCACTGATGTATATAGTTACAGTATCTAGAGTATGTAATGACTGTGCTTATAGCAATTGGCTGAGAGCTTAGCCATGCCTACTGTCTGGGCCTTAAAGGGTTGTGTCCCTAACCAGGTAGGTTCATTCCGGACTGGTCAGCCACCTGTGAAGAGCTCCTGTCTTTTGCTAATAAAAGCCTTGGTTTGGATCAACAAGTCTTTGGTTCTTTCGACGAGCTCTACAATTTTATTAGCAAAAAGAATTTTTTTTAAAAAGGGATGGAGCGTCTGACTCGGCCAGAAAAACTTGACATTGACCTACAGTCAGCTACAGCCTTCAAAGCCTTTAAGTTCTGGCTGATGAACTTTGAAAACTTCCTAAGGGTCATTGAGGTGGAGGAGGATAACCAGCATCTAACAGCATTGCTGTCTATGGTGTCCTTGAGAGTTTACGAGAACATCCAGGATGAGACCACTTACACCGCAGCCATAAAGGTACTGAAAGAACTGTACGATCAACCAATGAACAGAGTTCATGCCCAGCTCGTGCTTGCATCGAGGGAGCAACAGCCCGGCGAGTCCAGCAGGGCATATTTACAAGTAGTCAAGGCGTTGGGCAAGGACTATAACTGTGTGGACAAAACTGCTGCCGAGATCACCAACGATCTCGTACGGGATGCCTTTGTGGCCGGGCTCCGATCGAATGAAATGAGGCTGCGCTTGTTTGAACAAGGGGTAGAAAAACTAGAGGACGTGGCCCGGATTGCAATCACAATGGAGGATCAGCCTTAAAGTCAAACGAGATCTCTAGGGACTGGACCCCACGTTCTGATGTGAGTAGAGTGCCCTTCTACCCTACCACCCCCTGAGATACTGATGGCCTGTCGGCTGCTGCTACACTGCCCCCTGCGAACCCAAGATGTTATTTCTGCGGGAGGGACAAGCACAGCAGGTCCCAGTGCCCAGCAAGAAATTCCAGGTGCCAGAAGTGCCTTAAAAATGGCCACTTTGCTGCAGTCTATAGGGCTAAAATGGCCGCCGGCAAACACAGTGCCTCGTGTGAAACCCAACCGCCACTATCCCATTCAAACTCTTCTTCCCCAGAGCTCTCGTCCAATGAGAGCGAGGGCTCCCCTGCACGGCAACGCCTGACGTCACGGAGACGCCAAACCCGGAACGGGCAGCCCACCCTCGCAACCATGATGTTGGCCCACCTCTCACCCCCGTGCGGAACACTCAACCCGGCCTCGAACCCGACTGTAGAGCCCGCTATTTCCACGGCCACGACCACCCCCCGGGCCGACGCTACCGCTGCTGCTGCCGCTGCCGCTGCCACAGCCACCACTGGAGACGACGCTTCAGCTAGCACTGCTCACTCCCCTGCTGCCGCTGCCCATGCTGCCGCTGGTGTGACCACCGCGACCGACTGGGGACCCGCCACGGCCAACCAGGTACACGCCCTAGCGTCCATCGCTGACGACTGCTGGGGCCTGACCGCCGCGACCGACGACCTACCCACCGCTAACCGCGAGGAACAACCCCCACTACTTACCGTTCATCCGCCGACGCTGCCACAACAGCACTTCCGGGAGTACCTCCAACCTGCTCCTCCAGTGCAGACTGCGTCTATGACGTCATCCCGTTGCAACGGGATGACGTCAACACGCGGAACTTCCCTGTCAACAGGATCAGAGGCTGCTTCTATAACTCTAAATCAGCAATGCTCTCATCCCCTCACTAAAGCAATGGATCTGATTAAAGTGCATGGACACTATACCAACTGCTTATTTGACTCTGGGTCAACTGACAGTTTTATCCAGCCAGATCTAGCCCTCCGTTGCGGACTTGACATTATCCCCACTACCTAGAGGATCTCATTAGCGACGAGGTCGCTCTCGACTGGGATAAAGGGGTATTGCATCATCATGCTGGAAGTACAGGGCGTAACGGTCACCCACTTCAAATTATTCATCCTTCCCCAATTGTGCGCCCCGGTGTTGCTGGGATTAGACTTTCAGTGTCAGTTTCAAACGGTGTCCCTACACTTTGGGGGACCCCATTCCCCCCTCTCGGTCTGCCATCGCCCCACCCCTGAAGCACCCGAGCAACCCGCCCCCATGCCCCGGGGCCACTCCTGCGGCCTTTTCACACTCCGGATTGCCCCGCCAGCACTCTTCGCAAATCTCACCCCTGGCTGGAAGCCTGTTGCCACCAAAAGTCGGCAATATAGTTACAAAAACAGGCAATTCATTAGGAGTGAGGTGCGTAGATTGCTGGATGAGGGCATCATCGAACCTAGTTCAAGTCCCTGGAGAGCCCAGGTGGTGGTTGTCAAGAATGGGGAAAAGCTACGGATGGTGGTCAACTATAGCCAGACCATTAACCACTTCACGCTCCTGGATGCGTACCCCCTGCCACGCATCACGGATGTGGTGAACCAGATCGCCCAATACCGCATATTCTCCACTATTGACCTACGATCGGCCTACCACCAGCTCCCGATCCGCTGTGAGGACCGACCATTCACGGCCTTCGAAGCGAATGGGCGGCTGTATCAATTTCTCAGGGTACAATTTGGGGTGACGAATGGTGTCGCGGTCTTCCAGCGGGAAATGGACTGGATGGTGGACCAGAATGGGCTAACTGCTACCATCCCGTATCTGGACAATGTCACCATCTGCGGCCACAACGCGCAGGACCACGACGCCAACCTAGACAAATTTCTTCAAACTGCCGGTCGGCTGAACTTGACCTACAATCTTGACAAGTGTGTCTTCCAGACCACATGACTCGCGTTTCAAGGTTGCGTGGTGGAGAATGGGGTAGTGATGCCAGATCCTGACCGCATGAGTCCCCTAATGGACTTCCCCCCCCACCCCCCCGCCCCATACCCAGAAAGTGCTCAAACGCTGTCTGGGCTTTTTCTCATATTACGCCCAATGGGTTCCACACTACGCCGACAAGGCGCGTCCTCTTATCAAGACCACCTCCTTTCCCCTCTCGTCCGAAGCCAGAGTGGCTTTCGATCGAATCAAATCCGACATCACCGCTGCAATGCTGCACGCGATTGATGAGTCTGTCCCGTTTCAAGTTGAGAGCGATGCATCCGACTTCGCCCTGGCAGCCACCTTGAACCAGGCCGGTCGGCCTGCAGCCTTCTTCTCCAGAACCCTCCAGAGTCCAGAGAGTAGACATTCCTCGGTCGAGAAGGAGGCCCAGGCCATAGTTGAAGCGGTGCGTCGTTGAAGACATTACCTCGCTGGGAGGCACTTTACACTGTTGACTGATCAACGCGCGGTCTCCTTCATGTTCAGCAACACCCAGCGAGGTATGATAAAAAACGACAAAATTGCCAGATGGAGAATCGAATTCTCCACCTTTAACTATGACATCCTGTACTGGCCTGGTAAGCTCAACGACCCGCCTGACGCCCTCTCCAGGGGGACATGCACAAGCGTACAGATGGACAGACAACAGAAACTCCATGAGGCGCTCTGTCATCCAGGGGTCACTAGGTTTGCTCACTTTGTCAAGGCGCGCAACTTACCCTACACAGTCGAGGAGATTCGCTCCATGACCCGAGCCTGTTTGGTGTGCGCTGAATGCAAGCCCCACTTCTTTCGTCCGGGGAACTCCCACGTTATCAAAGCCACCCGCCCCTTTGAGCATCTTAGCGTAGACTTTAAGGGGCCCCTACCGTCGACCAACCGTAATAACGACATCCTTACGGCCATCGACAAGTACTCCCGCTTCCCGTTCTCTGTGCCCTGCCCAGACACCACTGCCACCTCAGTGATACAGGCCCTTCATAGTATCTTTGCCATTTTCGGGTACCCCAATTCCATCCACAGTGATAGGGGGTCCTCATTCATTAGCACAGAGCTGCAACAGTACCTTCTGGAGTGTGGTATCGCTTCAAGCAGGACCACCAGCTATAACCCACGCGGTAACGGCCAGGTCGAGAGGGAGAATGCCACCATCTGGAGAGCGGTTACACTGGCTCTCCGGTCTAAAGGTCTCCCCACCTCTCACTGGCAGGAGGTTCTCACTAGTGCCTTACACTCCATCCGCTCCCTCCTATGTACTGCAACAAATGCCACCCCCCACGAAAGGATGTTCCTTTTCCCGAGGAAATCCGAATCAGGAACCACTGTACCAGCATGGCTCACCGTCCCTGGCCACGTCCTTTTGCGACGCCACGTCCGGCACTCAAAGAATGACCCCTTGGTCGACTGAGTGACTCTACTCCACGCGAACTCGCATTACGCCTACGTTGAGTTCCCAGACGGGCGGGAGGACACTGTTTCGGTGCGGGACCTAGCTCAGGACACAGTAGGCCCAACAACCCCCCCAACTCAACCTTCCCCAACTCTTTATTCCCCAGGCCCCGTGCCGGAACAGAATGACCAACTGCACCCCAATGACCTGGGCCACCCTGCTGACAACACAGCTGGGGAATTAAGCGAAGGAGCGGTCGCACCCGATGAGCCCGCTGGCGACACCATTGCAGCGACCCCAATCCCGACAGTCATGCCGGATGGTCAGACCCCCAGACCGCTACAGTCCTTAACCTACCCCTTCCTTCCCTTCTAACTCTTCAGACCTTCCACCCCAGGGTCAGTTCTCCAAGAAGGGGTGAATGTGATAGTACAGACCTATCACCAATGTATATAATTGCAGTATCTAGAGTATGTAATGACTGTGCTTACAGCGATTGGCTGAGAGCTTAGCGACACCTATTGTCTGGGCCTTAAAGGGTTGTGTCCCTAGCCAGGTCGGATCATTCTGGACTGGTCGGCCACCTGTGAAGAGCTCCTGTCTTTTGCTAATAAAAGCCTTGGTTTGGATCAACAAGTCTTTGGTTCTTTCGACGATCTCTACAATAACACAGTGAAAGATTTCACCAGGGCATTGCGACCACAGAAAAGGAGTATCAGGGCAACTGGAATCCATCAATGCTGGTTGACTATTGTTGGACACTGACACGAGAGGCATCAGATGCCGAGTACAAACGAAAATCAGCGGCAAAACATTTTTAGGTCAATGTGTCAGCATCATGATGTAATTAAACAGGCTAAATTCAAAAGTAGTTTATTTAATGTCTCTCCAACTTCCTACGTGATGCAGCAAATCTGAAATTATCTTTGTGTTCAGCTTGAAGGTCCCATTTGTTTTTCCAGGGGAAAAAAAGTCCTGTGTTAACAAATGCTCCAATAGCACAAAAGGACTTTTTACATTATTGTTAGTCATGGCCTTTTTTCCCCCCCTCAGATTACTGTGAATATATATTTTTTTTGTCTATTCATTGTCCTTCTAAATTTAGTTGTTATTTTACAATTGCGGTATGTTTATTTTCTTATAGGAAGCCAGAGATGCTCTGTCGTCAGTAAGGGATTACTTAAGGTGGTATGTGAGTGGGAACATGGCCTAGAACATGGGAAGCTGAGGGATGGGGTGTCTTTTAGAGGTTTATAAAATTATTCAGGGCATTGATAAGGTAAATCGTCACAGTCGGGTTCATGGTCACTGCTAGAATGGGCAGCAGACCATGCGGCATCAGAGTTTACAGTGGCATTGGGGGAGGTGGTGGGATCCATGGACTCTGAAGGGATTCGCTTTTCAAGTCATCTGATTGCACAAGCACAACCCAATGAAACCGCCTCGGTGCAAAACATGTGCAGCCACACAACCAGACATAACATACTTTTGGACCAACAATGCATACGCAGGACAAGTATTCATATATATAAATAAATATTGCTTTGTAAATATGAGCATCTCAGAGGGTTAGTGTAAGCAGTTTCTTTGGTCGTTCAGCATTCTCATTGCCCATGGGAAGAAGCTGTACCTCAGCCTGGTGGCACTGGGTTTGATGCACTGGTGCCTCTTTCCTAATTGGAGTAGCTGAAAGATGCTGTGTGTGAGGTGGAAGGGATCCTCAATGATTTTGTACGCCCTCTTCAGATAATGATCCTGGTAGATCATGTCAATTTGTTTTGGGGGGGGAGGGAGGAGGGAAGGTAAACCCCAGTGATCCTCTCTGCTTCTCTTCTGGACCTGCGATCCACTTCTCTGCAACAACTGCACTGCATGGTGATGAAGCGGTACACTCCTGCAGAAAGTTGACCTGATGGTGACCGGTAGCCTTGCCCACTTCAGACTTCTCAGGAAGTGCCGTCGCTGTTGTGTCTTCCTGACAAGTGAAAAGCTGTTGTGTGTCCACGATAGGTCACTAGTTAAAGTGGACTCCCAAGGAACTTGGTGACTCCAAGGAACTTTTGGTTCTTTCTCCCTTCTTGGCGAGAGCAGTGACTTCTCTTTGTGAACCTTTATGGGCAACAAAAGGATAAAGATTTTTCTATATTTTGGGTTCATGATCTTAAATCAGCATCTCGCATCAAATGGAATATATAAATCCATACAGTTAGGCAACTCCTGTTTCAACTTGCAAAATATGTTACTTTACAGCTTGCTGAAACCACTCCCGAAATGCTCACAAATCACAAAGAAATTTCAACAAGTCTGACAGCACGTGACAACAAATTATTTATCTTAATCAGACAGGTGTGTAGAATAAGATGCAAAAGAATAACAGGGAGATCAATATCACCCAAGGCTGTGACAGATTACCATCACAACTTAAGTCTGGGGACCAAGCACCTACATCGAATCTGTGCACTGTATGTTTATTAGTGAAGTCTCCATGCTCCTCTCTCACCCTGTGTTCTCGAGTGAGCAGCACTGTGAAAACCCTCATGTTGTGTAGCGTGATCAATGGCCACTCGCAGACCCGAAGTAAGGGCCAAAGGCTTTATTGATCTAAAGATCCAAGCCTGCCTCAGAATGCTGCTGGCTCGTCCAAGGGCAGGTGTGAGGGAGGAGACGAGGGCTCTCGGCCTTTATTGGAGGTCTGAGGGGAGGGGCTCACCAGGCGGGCCAGCTTGCCCAGCTCAGTGGGGGATGTGTCCACAATACCACATTCCACTACACGACAGACCAGATCTTAACAATATCGTTCACAATGAACATGTGAATAGACTTTTCTCATTCAAAGCTTAAAATTCCTTTGTTGACCTCTACATAAATATACAAAATGTGTTTACTTTTGTTTGCTTATAAAGGTACAAAAAAAGGTGAGGAAATCAGGAGAATGCGACCGGTCCTCATTGAGGAGTCAGCAGTGGAGGAGGTCAATTCCTGGGTGTCAACATCTCTAAGGATCAGACCTCAGGGTCGGTGCCTAACCTGGGGAAATGATGGTGACCATTTACCTTATCATATGATTTTATAAATCGCGGCAGGATTTCCAGCATCTGTGCATTGTTTCTGATTTTCACTTCTTCAGTGTTACTTGAATTTGGGTTCACTTCCATCATTTCTCAGTGAGAATTTTAATTCAACCAGGAACCACTGGAGTTTGAATTCAGGTCACATTCAACTTTCTTGTAAGGGCTGTTTGCCTCAGGGTGTAAAGTGGCAAAAATCCAACTCCTGTCGGTCTGTGTGAAAGAGAAAGTTTGCTTCAAGTATCCATCATTTATGTCATTAACACAGCTGTAAGATTAATTAAGCTAAGAAATATTGCATTTAGTTTCGGAGCAATCTCAATAAAAATACATTTAAAATAAGTCGCTTCCAGATACCGAAGAAACTGAAGTCAGTTGTGTAAACTTGCTTTTTAACGATTCTGAAATTCAGCCAAGGGTGTCGCATTCACCTAACAAAAGACAGATGGATGGGAAGGGCCATCTGCAACTCTTAGACAGTGCATGTTTTAAGAGACACTGGGGAATTTCTGCAGGAAGTTTTCCAAAACAATACAATTATCACTGTTGTTATATTAATATGAATAATCATGAAAAGGTAAAGTGAGTTTCGTCCTTGTATGCCAGAGGTGCTCTGTGATTAGTAAGGGATTACTTACAGTGGTACGTGAGTGGAAAGAAAAGATTTGAAAAACCACTGTTTTAATTGTACCTCGTTGACTCGTTATGTGCATGGTTTCAGAACTCTGAGGGAAATAGGCCAATTTTTCTCAAGTAAAATATTTCAGTAACAATTGGGTCTAGAGCAGTGGTTCTCAACCTTCCCTTCCCACTCACATACTGCAGTGAACTGAGATTCACTGGAAATGGGCTGTGTAGATGGCTGGCTCCTCCCCCAGGCTCCGCCCCCATCTACCCACCAGGTTTCCTGTCTAAACCTTGATCCCTACTGAAGACTACTGTGAGACCCTACACTTTGTTATAAGCTAATAAAAGTGTGTGTTCTCCCTCCAGCTGTGAGAGCTTTTATTTGTGCTACACGTACCACCTTAAGTAATCCCAAGCCACTGGACATATGTTTGGATGTGTTAGGACGTGCCCCTTGTTGACAGTGCCTGAGGCTCATCCCACTGACCCCTGAATAAAGGTGACTGTACCACAGCTCCAAGTTCACTGGCGTGGGTGCACCTCCATTTGCTGTGAATAAAAGCCTATCAGTATCTCTCCAACTTCTAGTCTTTGAAGTTATTGATGGTGCATCACACAGAGCCCCAATGGCATAGGGATTACTTAAGGTTGCTTGTGAATGGAAAGAGAAAGGTTGAAAACCACTTGTCTAGAAGCCCTGTTGCACATAATTGTCTGGTTGGGCACACCTATTGGCCGATGGCTCCTGCGGTCCTCCCCATGGCCCCCTCCTCTGTGCGGGACAGTTGAACAGTATGGATGTGTCGTTGTTCTTCAGTGAATAAAAGCCGATTGGTTTCTCTACAACAGTCTTTCGAGAAATTGATGGGGCATCAATTTTATTCATTTAAGGTTTTTTTTTAAACAATGGAGCAGATCCTGAAGCCAGAATAGCTGGAGATCCACCCTCAATCGCCTGAGGCATCCACCGACTTTGAGCTCTGGCTGCGCTATTTTGAGGCCTTCCTGCAGGCTTTCTCCACCATTGTGCGATCAGAAACCGATAAGCTACAAGCGCTTCAGTCCCGGGTCGGCACCCTAGTGTACTCCATGATCAGGGATGCTACATCGTACCAGGAAGCCATGGACATACTCAAAGGACAGTACCTGCGTAAGATCAATGTTGTCTAAGCCAGACACCTTCTAGTGCCCCGCAAACAACGACCCAGTGAGTCCAACACTGAATATCTTTGGGCCCTACGAGCACTCGGCAGGGCCTGTGAATGCAAGGCCGTGTTCACCGTGGAGTACACAGAGGGCCCGATCCGGCATGACTTCATCACAGAGATCAGGTCAAACTACATCTGACGGAGACTCTTGGAGCAAGGGGAGCTCAGTCTGCGGACTCCACTTGAACTGGAGGGGGACCAATGTGCTGGGAAGCAGATTTGCTAGAGCTGTGGGGGAAGGTTTAAATTAGTTTGGCAGGGGTGTGGGGAACAGAGTGTGAGAGTAGTGTCAAGGGAGCATGGCCACCTAGATAAGAATAAAAACGATAAAAAAGGTAGGATGGAGATTAGGGTAGAAGGTAGAAAAGAGAATGTATGTGAGGGTCATTCTCTGAAATGCATATATTTTAATGCAAGAAGCTTAGTGAACAAGGTAGATGAGCTTAGAGCATGGACAGATACTTGGGGTCACGATAGTGTGGCAATTAGTGAGACCTGGCTACAAGAGGGGCAGGACTGGCAACTTAACGTTCCAGGATACATTTGTTTTAGATGTGATAGATCAGGGGGTAAAAAAGGGGAAGGAGTCGCTCTGCTTGTTAAGGAGGACATTACTGCCGTGAGATGGCAAGATGGTCTGGAGGGATCGTCCAGTGAGGCTGTTTGGGTGGAATTGAGGGGTGAAGGAGACATGAGGGTGCTAATAGGGGTGTATTACAGACCACCAAATGGGTCAAGAAAACTAGAGGAACAAATGTGTAGAGAGATAACGTATATGTGTGAGAATCATAAGGTAGTGATCATGGGAGATTTTAACTTCCCTCACATTGATTGGGATACCCATACAGTTAGAGGGCTGGATGGGCTAGAGTTCGTTAAATGTGTTCAAGATTGTTTTCTGAATCAATTAGTAGAAGAACCGACTCGGGGCAGTGTAATACTGGATCTCCTGTTAGGGAACGAGCTAAGTCAGGTATCAGACATTAATGTTGGAGATCCAATTGGGTCTAGTGATCATAGTTCTGTTAGTTTTAAGGTAGTTTTAGGGAAGAGCAAGGAGGGGCCTAAAGTTGAGGTTCTGGATTGGAGAAGAGCAAATTTCGAATGAATAAGAAGGGATTTGTGGAGTATTGAGTGGGACAGGATATTTTCAGGTGAGGGTGTAAATGAAAAATGGAGGATATTCAAAAAAGAAATTTTGAGGGTACAGAGTAGTTATGTCCCAGGGAGGATCAAAGGAAAGGCTGGAAGTCAATAGGGAGGCTTGGTTTTCGAGGAATATTGGAAATTTGGTTAGGAGAAAAAGGGAGGTGTACAAGAGGTATAAAGAACAGGGAGCTGACAATTTGAAGGAGGACTACAAGGAGTGTAGAAGGAATCTTAAGAAAGAAATTAGAAAGGCCAAAAAAAGTCACAAAGAGGCTTTGGTAGACAGAGTAAAAATAAATCCAAAGTGTTTCTATAAGTACATTAAAAGTAAAAGATTAGTGAGGGATAAAATTGGACCCCTTGTAGATAGTGAGGGTAGGCTGAATGAGAAGTCAGAGGAAATGGGGGAAATTTTGAATGATTTCTTTGCCTCGGTATTCACTAGGGAAAAAAATATTGAACCAGTTGAAGTAAAGAAAAATAGTGGGGAGGTAATGAAGCATATAAGGATAACCGAGGAGGTAGTGATGGCTGTGTTGAAAAAGATAAAGGTGGATAAATCTCCGGGACCAGACAAAATATTCCCAAGGACACTCAGGGAGGCTTGTGGAGAGATAGTGGGGCAATTAACAGAGATATTTATGATGTCACTGGGCACGGGGGTAGTGCCAAAGGATTGGAGGGTGGCGCATGTGGTTCCGCTGTTTAAGAAAGGGTCTAAATGTAAACCTGGGAATTACAGGCCCGTGAGTCTGGCAAGTTGATGGAAAGTGTTCTGAGGGATGGTATTTACAAATATTTGGAGGTACAGGGATTGCTAGGGAGTAATCAGCATGGTTTTGTCAGGGGTAGATCATGCTTGACAAACCTGATTGAGTTTTTCGAGGGGGTTACAAAAAAGGTTGATGAAGGGAAAGCTGTGGATGTTGTCTATTTAGACTTTAGTAAAGCTTTTGACAAAGTTCCCCACAGGAGGTTAGGAAAAAAGGTGGAGGCATTAGGTATAAATGAGGAGATAGTGAAATGGATTCAGCAATGGTTGGATGGGAGGTGTCAGAGAGTAGTGGTAGAAAATTGTTTGTCCATTTGGAGGCCGGTGACTAGTGGAATTCCTCAGGGATCGGTCCTGGGTCCACTATTGTTTGTTATATATATTAACGATCTGGAAGTAGGGGTGGAGAATTGGATAAGCAAGTTTGCGGATGATACAAAGATTGGTGGTGTTGTGGACAGTGAGGAAGATTTCTGTAGATTAAAAGGTGATTTAGGAAGGCTGGAGGTGTGGGCTGAGAAATGGCTGATGGAATTGAATACAGATAAGTGTGAGGTGTTACATTTTGGAAAGGCAAATCTAAATAGGTCATATGCATTAAATGGTAGGCTATTGAGATGTGCAGAGCAACAAAGGGATTTAGGAGTTGTGGTAAATAGTACCCTCAAGGCTGATACTCAGGTAGATGGTGTGGTGAAGAAGGCATTTGGAATGTTGGCCTTCATAAATCGGAGTATTGAATTCAAGAGTAGGGAGGTTATGATGAAATTGTACAAGGCATTGGTGAGGCCAAATTTGGAGTACTGTGTACAGTTTTGGTCACCAAATTATAGGAAAGATATAAACAAAATAGAGAGAGTGCAGAGAAGGTTCACGA
This sequence comes from Narcine bancroftii, assembly GCF_036971445.1. NCBI lineage: Eukaryota > Metazoa > Chordata > Chondrichthyes > Torpediniformes > Narcinidae > Narcine > Narcine bancroftii. The sequence goes on along the minus strand of NC_091470.1, from coordinate 102,083,357 downwards.
GAATGTTGACAGGATTTCAAGGTTTGAGTTACACGGAAAGGTTGTGCAGACTGGGGCTTTTTTCTCTGGAGCGTAGAAGATTGAGAGGGGACTTGATAGAGGTGTTTAAGATTTTAAAAGGGACAGACAGAGTAAACGTGGATAGGCTTTTTCAATTAAGAGTGGTGGAGATTCAAACTAGAGGGCATGGTTTAAGATCGAAGGGGGAAAATTATAAGGGGAACATGAGGGGAAATTTCTTTACGCAAAGGGTGGTAGGGATGTGGAATGAGCTTCCGACAGACGTGGTCGAGGCGGGATCATTGGTTACATTTAAGGAAAGACTGGATAGTTACATGGATAGGAGAGGACTGGAGGGGTATGAACCGGGTGCTGGTCAGTGGGACTAGGAGGGTGGGGATTTGTTACGGCATGGACTAGTAGGGCCGAACTGGCCTGTTCTGAGCTGTAAGTGGTTATATGGTTATATGGAGCTGGCAGCGATGCTGGACGTGGCTCTCCAGAACATGGAGGCCTACTCAACTGAGAATGCGGCTGCCCCGTGGTTACCCAGGTGCTGCCATCTTGGAATGTGCCACCACCCTTTTGCTCCTCTAACAACTCAGCAGCAGTGCTCCACAACCACCTCCCGTCACTTTTGTCTGGGTCATCTGGTGACCCGACCACAGCTGCGGTGCTATGGGAGCATTCTGCGGCTTGGGCAAGCATCAGAGGGAATGCTGCCCAGTGAAGGATTCAACTTGCTCCAGCTGTGGGAAGAAGGGCCACTACGCTAAGGTGCGTAAGTCAGAACCTCTTCCTATCAGCTCCGTGTGCGGATTGTGGGGCTGCCGTCCTGGACACCGTCATCATCAGGGGCCAGCAGTGCCACATGCAATCCGTGGGGGCCACCATCTTGGTTGCCATCCTCGGGATCCAATAGCGCCGCATCCGGGCCATGGAGGCCACTATCTTGGGTGTCATCCTCGAGACCCAGCAGCACCACGTGTGGGCCCTGGGGGCCACCATCTTGGACTCCACCGTCTTCCACAACAACGATGTGCAGCAACCCAACACTGACCTCCATCACACTCGACCAGGACAGCCCACATCAACTTGCCAGGTCAATGATGGATATTCAGGTAAATGGCCACATGTCGAGTTGCTTATTCAATAGTAGGAAAACGGACAGCTTCACACACCTGGACACAGTGCGGCGCCTTTCCCTTACAGTATTGCTGGTGAACCAAAAGGTCTCCTTGGCATCCAAGTCACACACAAAGGACACCCAGGGCTTCTGCGAATTGACTCTAATGGTGAATATAAAGACTTTAGACTGATAGTAATGTCACAGCTCTGCGCTGCTGCGCTATTGGGACTGGAATTTCAATGTCACCTTAAAAGCGTGATGATGGAATTCGATGGGCCCCATCCACCCCTCAATGTGTATAACTGGCAGTTTTCGAACTGACCACTGTGCATCACTCGCCCTCTACAACCCCCCCCCCCCATTGTACATGGCCAACAACTCACGACCTGCAAGCTCTTCACCCTTAAAATCACCCCCCCTCCCCTATTATTCACCAACCTTACTCTCGACTTTAAAAGTAGACAGTACTGTGCCAGGGACAGGCCAGAGGTACAGTGCTTACTCAAGGAGGAGATTATTAAAGCTTGGGCTTTGTACTATCAGGCAGTGGTAGTACAGAATGGGGAAAAGAACAGGATGGTCATTGACTGTTCCTGATCCTCCTGAAGTCCACAATCATCTCCTTTGCCTATTCAAATACATCCTCCATCAGGGACACATTAAACCTCCATGTAGTCCAAAACTCTGAATACCACCATACTTCGTGCACCTCCCTTGATCTGCAGAGCTAATGAATCACAATGTGAAGCCGGTAAAAGAAAGTGGAAAATGACAGGAACTTGAAAGAGCCACCACAGCCAGGCTCAATATCGAGGCACCTACCCCTGTAACTGCAGGAGGTGCTCCACTTGCTCCTGCACCTCCTCCCTCAGCTCCATTCATGGCCCCAAACAGTCCTATCAAGAGAAGCAACCCTTCACTTGTGTATCCATGGGAGACAGCTACTGCATCCGGTGCTCTCATTGTGGCCTTCTCTATATCGGAGAGACTGGACATAGACTGGGAGGTCGCTTCACTGAGCACCTTTGCTCTGTCCGCATCAGTGACAGAGATATCCCAGAAGACAACCATTTCAATTCTGCATCCCACCTCCCATGCTGACGTGTCTGTCCATGGCCTTGTGCACAGCCAAGCAAGGCTATAGTGCGTCGAATGACTCAAAGACTTGTTGACTCAAACCCAGGCTTTTATTAACAAAAGACATCAAGGTCGACCAGTTCAGACTGACCTGGGTTTGGTTAGGAGCAGCCTTTTATGACCTGCCAATAGGCGTGGTTACGCCTCTCAGCCAATCACAACTACTATATGCAAAATATACACATTGATGATAGTATCCTGTACTATCACAACTTGGAAGGATTGTCCCCTGCTGACATGTCTGTCATGAGTTCTCCAGTATTTCTGTGTTTTTACTAAAATCACAGGGACTGAAGACTTTCCTGTTTCACTCCTGCTTTATATATCAATAAGGCCAGTAATAGTAAATGAGAGTGAACAAGTGAATAAGGCAATGGCTGTTCACCTTGTAAACCAAGCACTCTTTTGAGTTTCGCGTTGCCGTACGTCCTGCCGCCCGCGTCTCGCCGTAGGAGTCCCCCGAATGCCGTTGCGGGGCGAGACTCCGTGGAGACGCGGCCGGTGCCCGCTCTGCATCCTGGGTTATGCAGTTTTACGCCTCATCCGGACCCCTTGAAGACGCGGGCGGAAAGACTACAATTCCCGGTGGTCGCGGGCGCACGCGCGTTCGAGCGGCAGCTGTTAAATAGCGGCTGAGATTGGAGCGGGAGAGTAAGCGCAGGTAAGGGGAAAAGGTTGATTTAAAAAAAAATTAAATTAACGCTTAAAAAAGATTAAGTACAGCGTTTAACATGTCAACCTCCGCAAGGTGCAGTGTATGGCTGGAAATCCATCACACATCTGGAAGTGCCAGGGTTGATCGGGTGTTGGGTTAAGGTTATTCAGTAAAAAAAAATGATACATCAGGTTATAATTGACCGTGGGGCCATTTGATGTTGAGTTGCTGCTTGTGCTCAGTCTCCCCGGGTTGTGCATTGCCATCTTCCCCCAACTCCATGTTGAATCTGGGTCAATGCGCAGTCCAGGAGCGCACCAATGCGCAGTCCAGGAGCGCACCAATGCGCAGTCCAGGAGCGCACCAATGCGCAGTCCAGGAGCGCACCAATGCGCAGTCCAGGAGCGCACCAATGCGCAGTCCAGGAGCGCACCAATGCGCAGTCCAGGAGCGCACCAATGCGCAGTCCAGGAGCGCACCAATGCGCAGTCCAGGAGCGCACCAATGCGCAGTCCAGGAGCGCACCAATGCGCAGTCCAGGAGCGCACCAATGCGCAGTCCAGGAGCGCACCAATGCGCAGTCCAGGAGCGCACCAATGCGCAGTCCAGGAGCGCACCAATGCGCAGTCCAGGAGCGCACCAATGCGCAGTCCAGGAGCGCACCAATGCGCAGTCCAGGAGCGCACCAATGCGCAGTCCAGGAGCGCACCAATGCGCAGTCCAGGAGCGCACCAATGCGCAGTCCAGGAGCGCACCAATGCGCAGTCCAGGAGCGCACCAATGCGCAGTCCAGGAGCGCACCAATGCGCAGTCCAGGAGCGCACCAATGCGCAGTCCAGGAGCGCACCAATGCGCAGTCCAGGAGCGCACCAATGCGCAGTCCAGGAGCGCACCAATGCGCAGTCCAGGAGCGCACCAATGCGCAGTCCAGGAGCGCACCAATGCGCAGTCCAGGAGCGCACCAATGCGCAGTCCAGGAGCGCACCAATGCGCAGTCCAGGAGCGCACCAATGCGCAGTCCAGGAGCGCACCAATGCGCAGTCCAGGAGCGCACCAATGCGCAGTCCAGGAGCGCACCAATGAGTCCTCCTCTCTTGTGAAATGTTTCCTCCATTGTATATAGTTATGATTGACTACTGTATATATGGAGCTGGCCCGCCCACTCATACACTATGACTCCTCCCCTCCGTGGTCCCTCAACCTCGTCTTGGTGGTGACTAGTACTGCACTGAAAGCCTCTAACCCCAAGGAGCAGGCAAGAGGGCTCAGAACTGGAGGGTGGATGTTCCTCAGGGGAGTCAAAGCTTTGCCAAGGGGGAAGGAGGCTCCTGCTGGTCTGGTTCCATTGGCAATGGGATGAACCAGATTAGAACCTGAGTGAAGTAGTATTACTTTGCCTTTTTTTTGGGGCAGATCAAGTGAATTGAGCTGTCTTTGCAGATGTCAGCTGGGGATAATGGTGGAGCTAGGTCTCCGTCCATTAGTATGTTAATGAGTCAGAATTTATTGTCATGAGCATGTCATGAAATTTGTTGCTACAGTGCAAATGTTTCTATGAACCTCATTTCAAAGTAAATGAAAGAGTGCAAAGGGAAAAAAAAGACGCAAGTGAGGCAGTGTCTGTGGTTCATTGATCATTCAAGAATCTGACGGCGGAGGGGGAAGAAGCTGTCCTTGTGCTGCTGAGTAGAATGAAGAGGGCATGGCCAGGGTGGGGGGTGGGGGGATGGTGGGGGATTTGCTTGAGGATAGAAGCTTTGAGTATTTCCATTCTCTCTTCTCCCTTTAACAGTACTTGGGGGGAGGGAGTGGTGCTGGGGAAAGTACTTGACTTCTGTTGCATGCTGACGAATCATGCCATTTTCTTCGAATTGGCTTTTGCCCGACACATTTTTGATGTTGATATTAAATGCTGACCCTTTCTGAGAAAGCTATGCAGGAATTATGCAATGTTTGGTCCCAAGAACTGATTGATTTTTGGTTTGTAATTTGAGTTTGTGTCCACACTTGTCTTTGTTCTGTGGTACATTTGGTCCTTTAAGCTCTCTGGACACCAAGGAGGCCAAGAGAATGGATTGTGATGGTACTAACTGTAAACCTAATAGAAAATTGGCAACAAATATAATGCTAATTGGATGGCAGTGGCTTAATTGCAAAGACAACAGTGATTGTGAAGGAGCAATATTGACTATAAATGAAGAACATTGGAGTGGAGACCGCAGTAATGGCTCAGCACTGCAGATTAATGTAACCCTAAGGTGCCAAAGAAATATTTATGCAATTGCAAAAAGTGCAGAATCAAAATAATTTAATAGATTAGCAGGATACAAATACTGGAATTAAAAATAAGACTTCTGAAATTGACAAATTTAATATTAAGCAGATTGCTCATGCTTTGGAAAGATGAGAGAAAGGGGACACAAGAGATGACAGGTACTGGACTCTGGAACAAAGAATCAATATGCAGAAAGAACTCAGCAGGTCAGGCTGCATCTGTGGAGGTAAAAGGACACAGGGTCTCCACTTGAAATGTGGAATCCTTTTGCTTCCACAGATGTTGCATGACCCCTTCCAAGCATTTTGTAAAAATTTTGAACTCTGTTCTGATACTCAATTTAATTTCCAAATGTTTTCCAAATAAGATTTGGAAATATTTCTTCAACTTCTACGTACAACCATGGTTCCACAACTTTGAACCCCTCTTGCCACCTGATTGCTGGGGTCCGATCTCAAATTCTCCATTTTAAGTAATTCCAATCTACAATTCCAAGGATCACAATGTAGGGGTCAAAATTTCTTCTTGATCAGGAGTAGTTTGTTTTCGGGGGTGGGGGGAAAGATGCAGTTAATGTAGCAGTTTGCACAGCGCTAGTTTGAATCTGGCGCTGTCTGTCAGCATTTTGTATGTTCTCCCCGTGTCCTGCTTGGGTTTTCTCCTGGTCTTCAGTTTCCTCCTGCCCTTTAAAGCTTTCGGGGTTGGAGGCTTAATTGAGTGATACGGGTTTTGTGGGCCAGAAGAGTTTTCTACCATGCAGTATCATAAAAATTAAACAAATAACTCTTTGTATTTACTAATTGCTACATTTCGTGATCACTCATTAAGCTGATAATTTGAATTACTTTATATAAAAATAAAATACTTCAGATTTTGCATTTTATTCTAAGTGTCATTAATTTGTGATTATGGTTATTGGCTGGAAGGGAGGGACTATTATTCCTGCAATATCAATGCTGCCAGGTGTTGTTTCTGTATGCCAAGGGTGGTCAGCCATTGTGCTTCATATTCCAACCTGCAGCCTCTGTTTACTTATTGATGTAGAAGCAGGTCATTCGGCCCATGGAATATGTGCTGGCAACTGCATTCACTTCCTCCACTTATCACATTGAACCTTATTTATTTGCATTCACTCATTAATTCGCCTATCCACCATGAATTCTCATAACAACCACAAACTCCAGGAGTAATTTACAGTGGTCAATTAACAATTGCCTGAGAGATTTGTATGGAAATGAGAATACCCAGAGGAAACTCAAAGGAGAATGTGCAAACTCCACACAGCACCTGAGGTTATTATTAAACCTTTGAGTATTGAGGCAGTGACTCCTTCTGCTATGCCCTGTACAGTGTTCTCCACAATAGCCCTCCTGCTTCATCAAGTGTCAGGGGAGTTGAGAACTAAAGGGAAATACAAGAGATGCAGAAGTTAGACTATGGAACAAAAAACAAACAGCTGAAGGAACTCAGCAGAATAGGCAGCATCTGTAGAGGGAAAGAGTCAGTGTTTTTGATCAAGACCCTCCCCCTTTTGATGTCAGTTGCTATCTGAATGTTATTTGAGAAGTTCAACAAATCTGGGCATTTTTACATAGAAAACAGAATTATTCTGAAAATAAAATTAGCATACTTACCTCTGATGTGTGCTGATATGGTCGTTTACACAGGGGCACTTTTAGGGATGTTCCTGTGGTTCATTGTGTCTTGAGTGTGGAATAGCTGGAGGGCGCCACCAATTTGGTTAACATTTTAAAAAGATGGAATCCAATACTGGCGACATCCTGGATTCTGTAAATGAGTCAAATAGTGCGTGTGAAGAGTAGCTCTTGTTTTATTAATGAGAGCTTTGGTTCAGGGGAAAACAAAAGCTTTTATTTCCTTCCATACCAATTAGACATGTTAATGTGAAATTTTAATGAGTCCTTGTGTGTGGGCTATATCTGCATGTTTCTTGTAATGTAGGTGTGAATATGTGAAGTCTACTCTGACTGTGGACTTAGGTTCTTAATTATTTAAGAATAAACAGATTTTGAATTAATTAAACTATTTAATTAAAGGCTAGAAATGAGAATAGAATAGGGATCTGACAACCTATTGAAAGGATTTTTTTTTTTGCAACTATACAGTCTAATCATTTACTCTATGCATTCCATAGAACACTACAGATACCCCACCATTAGCCCTTCTAATCTGAACCGAACTATTATTCTGCTTTGTCCCACTGATCTGCACCTGGAACATGTCCCTCTGTACCCTTCCCATCCATGTACCTGTCCACATTTTTGTAAAAAGTGAAAATTGAGCCTGCATTCACCACTTCAGCTGGGAGCTTGTTACATGCTTTATCTCACCTGACCTCAGTGGAAAAAGCCTGCTTGGATATACTCGATCAATATCCATCAGAATTTTGTACATCTCTATCAAATCTCCCCTCATTCTTCTACACTCCAGGGAATAAAGTCCTGACCTGTTTATCCTTTCCTTATAACTCATTTCTACAAGTCCCAGCAATATCCTCGTAAATCTCTCTTTCCTGCAGTTAGGTGACCAAAACTGCACCCAGTAGTCCAAATTTGGCCTCACTATTGTTTTATACAACATCCCAATTCCTATACTCATTAATGAAGGCCAATGTGTCAAAAGCTCTCTTTTTGATCCAATCTACCTGTGATGCCACTTTTCAGGGAATTAGGTTTCTGTATTCCCAGATCGCCCTATTCTACCACACTCCTTGCGGCCCTACCATTTACCCTATATGCCCTACCTTGGTTTGTCCTTCCGAAGTGCAACACCTCCCATTTGTCTGCATGCAACTCTCCATCAGCCATTTGCAGCCCATTTTTCCAGCTGCAGTTTACATGTTATTACAAACATAAAGAAATTAACAAAGTCCAGATCCCTCTGCAAGCTTTGAAAGCCTTCCTCACTGTCTCCCACCCCTCCAATCTTTGTGTCATCCACAAACTTGTTGATCTAATTTACCACATTATCTTCCAGATCATTGATGTAGATGGCAAACAACAATGGACCCAGCACCGGTCACCACTAGTCACAGGCCTCCAGTTTGAGGGGAAATTATCCACTACCACTCTCTGGCTTCTCCTGCAAAGCCAATGTCTAATCCAGTTTACTACCTCGTCATGAACGTCGAATGATTGAACATTCCTGACTTCCCTTGTCAAAGTCCTTACTAAAGACAACATCCATGGCATTTCCTTCATCACCTTTCCTGGTAACCTCCTCGAAAAGCTCGACAAGATTAGTTACTATGCCCAAAGCCATGTTGACTATTCCTAATCAATCTCCGTCTGTCCAAATACTTGTATATCCGATCTTTTTAAACATCTTCTCATAACTTGCCTACTGCTGGTGTCAGTCTTACCAGCATATAATTTCCCAAATTATTTTTAAACCTTTTTTTAAAAAAATGAAACATCATTGGCTACCCACTAATCCTTTGGCTTTTCACCTATTTCTACCAGGATCCCTGCAATTTCTGTACTTGCCTCCCTCAAGGCCTGAGGGAATATCTTGTCAGGCCCTGGGGATTTATCCACCTTTATTTGCCTTGACACCAAACACCTCATCCTCTTCAATCTGTATAGGTTGCATGACATCACTGTTTGTTAGCCTCATGGCCATATACTCTGTGCCCATTTCCTGATTAAATACACATTCAAGTAACCCATCGATGATCTCTTTTGGCTCCATACATAGCCAACCACCCTGCTCTTCAAGAGGACCAAATTTCTCCCTTACCATCCTTTTGCTCTTAATATTCCTGTGGAAGCCCTTAGGATTTTCATCACTTTGCCTGCCAAAGCAATCTTATGTCTTCTTTTAGTCTTCCTGATTTCATTTTTTTTTCTTGCCTTTTTTATACTCCTCAAGTACCTTGTTGCTTAGATCTGCTATTAACCTCTCTCTTGTTCTTAACTAGATCCCCAATATCTCTTGAAAACCAAGGTTCTTATGCCTGGTAACTTTGCCATTAATCCTGATGGAAATGTACAACCTCTGCTCTTAAAATTTCATCTTTTGAAGGTCTCCCACTTACAAGCATATCCTTGCTAGAAAACATCCCCAATCTATGCTCTCTAGATCCTTTCTTAATTCCTTAAAATTGACCTTTCTCCAATTTGGAGCATCAACCCGGGGTCCTTCTCCTTATTGCCTGTTTTTTTTTCTCTTTCAGGTAGTAACTGACATTTTCTGTTTTGAATGTTTAAATGTTGACATGCAGCACGGTAACAGGCCATTTTGGCCCACATGCCTGTGGTGCCCAATTACACCCAGTTGACCTAAAACTTCCAGTACTTTTTAAAGGGTGGGAGGAAACTCACACAGACATGGGGGAGAACGTACAAACTTTTTACAGACAGCGTGGGATTCAAACCCTGGTCACTGGTGCGGTAACAGTGTGGCGCTAACCGTGCCGCCTCACAAACATGTATTTAGCAATAAATAGAGAATGAAATTTCAGCTAATACAAATAAAGATTCCTCTGCATCTCTCCCTCTTCCCTCAGTTATCACCTCTCTCTACCTCATCCCCAAAAATGAAAAATATTTAAAAAATCTCATTCATTTTGGTGAAATTTCACTTGGCACACTGACATATCATTGAGAGCCACTCTAAAGTAATAAAATAACTATTTCCTGTCAATGTGATTATATTCAGGACTGATATTTTAGAAATGAAAATTAGTTCCTGAAACTTTAATCATTTAAAAGACATCCAAACTATATAAGTTGTGTCCAACAATGCCTGCTGGGGTGATTTCAAATTTAGGTATTGTGCGAAGATAGAATCTGCGTTCTGTAACACTATGTGCAATCAGAAAATATTAGTTTGGGTGAGATACTCCAGTATAATGATTTCCCACATCAAGGAGACTGGAATGGAAATGAGCAAATTGATAAGGAGTATAAATAATTTTGGGGCAAATCTTTTTTGAACAGGAATAAGAGAAAAAACCCCTTTGTGTTGCCTTTTAGTTTCGATGAGCTTCTGTTGTGTTATTGTCTTCCACAGAAGATTCTGCTCCAATCAAATTAATACTGCACTTTGAGGGGAAGAAAAGTTTCATGATAATCTTTGCCCACTAAGGAATCCTTCAGCACAAAAACCTAAGGGACCTCTATAATAACAGCTCGAAGACCCCAAGCTGCAAGGCTTTGAACATCTTTTAATAAATGTTTGCACCAGATTTTGTGGTTTGAAAGTGGCTTACAAAGGATACCGTTTCATCACAAAAAAAGCAACACATCAAATTAAATGACTGCATTTTGTAATAAATTCATTGTCAGCTTCCTGTGCTGTGTATGAGTTGGCCAGTGCTTATCGTTGCTGAACATACAACAGGAACTTCAGCTGCACCTTCCTTAACTGTACAACCACTGAACAGGGGGACAGAAATTAGTACAGAGGACAACATTATACATAAGGATCAGACGGCATTCTTGTGAGAGATTGCAGACCGTTTGGCTATAAAGATGTGCAAATTGATTTATGTACAAGTCCAGACATCATTTGTTGAAGAGTTCTGGTTTTGTTCTGTGCTGGTAAACTGCCACCCTAAATCCACGGCACTTTGAGAAGAGTTAAGGTCCCTATTTTCAGCCTGTGCATAGGGAGCATATGGTTTGGAAACCAACTTGGCATCCCTGAGCAGAAGCAACACCCATTGCCATAGGAACCTGCAGAAAACAATGGACGGGGACCAGCTATGTAGAAATGAGGCGAAGGAGAAGGTATGTGAATCAAAGCGAGGGAATTGGACAGACACAATACCTTGCTTGCATCCAGCTTTGTGAACAGGTACAGAATACTCATGGTAAAAATCTCCTCTTAATACTTAGTGCTAATCAAGAAGGAAATCTGGACAACTTTATGATATCTGACAATGTTACTCTGCAAGATACTGGTGTAGTATACTGTTGTTGGTGCTTATCACAATGGCAGTGTATGTATTCTGAATGCCAGCCAATCCTGCACTGCACATTTTAAATTTAGCACCGTAACAGGCCCTTCCGGCCCATGCTGGCCAATTATAACTAATTAATCTACAACCCCAGTGCATTTTGAACGGTGGGAGGAAACCGGAGCACCCGGAGAAAACCCATGCCGATATTAGGAGAATGTACAAACTCCTAACAGACAGTGCCAGATTTGAACCCTGGTCGCTGATGCTGTAACAGTGTTCCACTAACCGCTATGCTAACCATGTATCCATCTATATCAGAATGTTAGTATATCTAGGTTATTAGGGTAAAGCATGCACAAACGCTTTTGCTTACTTTCCCTGCATATTAGTATGCCTGAATTGTTGGTGTATCCACAGTATTATGGTAACTGATGCTATCACATGGCTACTTGCATAAGTCACAGCACATTTATCTACAGGTCAGAAATTTGTGTGAGATGAAGTTCCTGCATTGTTAGATGTGCCATCTTTCAGATGAACACACAGCAAAAGCTTTATCTGCCTCTTTATATCAAGCTGAGATATCACAATATCAAAGGAAAACTTGAAACTTTGTCATTTATTGGTTACCCTTGATCTCTTAGTAAATTCAAGCTAACTTATTCCTCTGTGAGGTATCTTATGGCTTTCGTGCTGACAGCTGTGTTTTCCTACAGTATAATGCTGAAAGACTTCCAAAATTTAATTTTCTGAAGTATTTTAGAGAGTGTTTTAGAGTATTCTGCTGCACTTGGAACATCACGGCACAGGCCGTCTTGGAAACCGGGGATAGTATCGATGTGCACTTGATGGCCAATATTGACACAGTGTATTAAAGGGCCTGTTGCCATGCAGTATGTTTAAAATTTTTGTTACTATTTCCTGCAATATTTGATTACCCCCATGGTATCTATATTTATGATTTAAGTTCAGACATACAGCACGGAAACAGGCCATTTTGGCCCAAGAGTCCATGCAGCCCAATTTACACCCCATTAACCTACACCCCCAGTACTTTTTTGAGGGAGGAAACTGGAACCCCTGGGGAAAACCCATACAGACCCAGGGAGAACGTATAAGCCCATTATAGACAGCGAGGGATTCAAACCCCGATCAGGTTCCTATCGCTGGCGCTATAAAGGCTATGCCAACCATTCGCCTGTGTTGCAGTATCTTACCTGGTTTTAATACCTTTTCCTCCACTCATTACTATTCCTGCCAGCTTCTTTGCTACCCAGACTAATTTTTGAGGAGAGTCTCTTTTACTTCTCTTTGACTGAAAGGGCCACCGGGCAATTTCTGCTGATGGCACATCTTTGTCTGCCTTACTGTAGACCAGTGGTTTTCAAACTTTTTATTTCCACTCACATACTTCCTTAAGTAATCCCTATGCCATAGTTGTTCTTTGATTAGTAAAAATTAGAAAAGTTTGTAAACCACTGGTCTACATTAAGGCAGACAAAGATGTGCCATCAGCAGAAATTGCCCGGCTTAATACCTAGTGCTAATCAAAAAGGAAATCTGGACAGCGTTACAATATCTGACTGCTGTAGACTAAAGGATATTTTGTGTAATATCGCATTTTCCATTTTATTACATGACAATTAAAGAATCTTGAATCTCAGATCTGATGAAGGGCATCAGACTGTTTCCCTTTTCATAGATGCGGTCTGACCTAAGGAATTTTCCTAACATTTTCTGTTTTTAATCCACTGTATTCTCACTGTTCTTCTCAGTTAAAATCTATAATTTGTTAATTGCACTACATGTATGTAATCTCATATTCTTTTGCCAAGTTACATTCTGATACTGTATCTTGTTCTTTTAACTGTAAACATTTCAAATTCAAGGTTTCTTTAATTTTCATGTAATAATACAAAAAATGTAATATATATGAAATTCGTCAACCTTTGCCTGCCTTAAGGCAAACAGTGTCGCCATTAACATTGCCTGGTGCCCTAACAATAAGAGAAAGAGAAGAAAAGGAAAGGGAGTCCCTTTAGAGACACTGTGTGCCCGTGGATTAATCTCCAGTGCTCCCACAGTCTCACAGACTCCTGATCAATCCTTTGGCAACTTCACCTCCAGATCCATACGATCAGGAAGTTTTCAGCACTGAGGCCGTTTGCGAGCCTTTCTTTTCCTCAACACCCACTCGAATCCTGGTTCTGATACCTGGTTCCCAGTCTCCAGCTGCCTGCAGCCCAACATGAGTCCTTCGACCGCGTATCTAGTAACCTGTAGTTTGTGTGGGCCCTCACCCCCTGACCCCTTGCTGGTCCACTGCCGTGGTCACTTTCCTGTAGAGACGTCTTCCATGCTTCTCTTTCTCAACTGGGACGGGGGAGGGGGGTATTCTCCTGTTTCTGTTGTCCTGCACAGGTCCACTGCTACATTGTAGTCTGCAAGCCCTTGTGGTATGCTACCTATCGTAGATGCACCATCTTGGGCACAGAACTTCATGGTTACAGGATGTAAATAAAGAAGTACAGTCAGCTCCTCTAACAGGCTGTTTAAAGCCTGTACAGAATTGTTGGCATGACGACCAGGCAGAAGGATCCTGTAGAGCAGCATTGTGTCTCTGCTCTCCTGGGTCCCAACAGCGCTGCCATTACTGTATCTCTGCTGTGTCACTATTTTTTTCATATATTTCTAAATAACTTGCGATGTTTCAAGTAGCTCTCTCTCCTTCCATGGTTTCTCTATCATTCCCAGCTCTTCCCAGCTGCACAGTGAGGTCAGTATTTGAAATGAGAGCTCCTTTAGTCTTTGCATCTAGTCATGTAGGTTTCTGTATGTGAGAGGGACATTTGTATGGAGCAGTGGTTCTCAACCTTCCCTTCCCACTCACATACCACCTTAAGTAATCCCTTAGCCTTACTAATCACAGAGGCCCTATGACTGAGGGATCACTTAAGCTGGTATGTGAGTGGAAAGAAAAGGTTTGAAAACTACCGGCGTAGAGCATTAGCATATGATTGTTCAATATATATGAGATTTAATTAAACCATATTGGCAAGGAGATATTTTAATCACACCACCCATAACTGTTTGTTTTCTGCAGGTGTTGAATTTTTCTGGCATTGGGAATTGTACTCCAGGCACACTTCACGAACAGCACAGTTACAAAAATGTACGTATATGCCATTGTCCCTGTAACGTTGCTGGGAGCAGGGAGAGGATTGCCTGTATGCAACCGAAACTGGAAGTAGGCAATAGCAGAGAGCAAGGAATGCAATTGCAATAGAATGCTATGGATAGCAGTCTTTCTGTGGCTATGGCTACATTCATTCCCCACAGTTTAGGAGACCCAAGTTTACAAAAATCCGTAGATTTAAAATTGAAGTATAAAGTTGAACACAAGGTAAGGACTAAAACAAGAAGATAATGAGGCACTAGAAAATGTGTAGGTGAGATCGTCATAAATGATAGCAGGAAAACATTGAAAAGGATGGGACTCTTCTCTCTGGGAATGAGGAAGCTGACCTGAAAGATCTTTTAAGATCATAACCATATTTGATAGGGGTTAGACAAATTAGAGTAGAAGTCCAAAAATCCGGATGCCAGAATCGGGACCACCCGAGAATTCAGACCTTTAGAAAAATCTCAAACTTTTAAAATTTAGCGGTCTTTTGTTTGCATGTAAACGCCACAGATGCACAGCAACAACAAGATAGTTTATTCATTAGCGAAACAGCACGATAAATGAGGCATGCTGTTTTTGCTAATGATTAAACTGTCAAAATTTACCTGATCATCTCTTCTTTATTGTTCCTTAAATTTGAATGTTAAAACTATAGTACTGCCCTAGAATCTGGAAAATGCGGGCCAACCCAATCCCTGCACATTCAGGATTTTCAGACTTCTACTGTAGTTCCATTTGAATCCAAATTAGAGGACATGAATCTAACAAAGAATTCAGGGGAATTACCTTCAACCAGCTTGTTGTGAGAATGAGGAAACCTATGTACACAAAACAGTTGAAGTGAATAAGAGGAAGAGACAATGAGAGAGGGAGGGATTGAAGTTGTTCAAGTTGATTGGGTGAAGATAAGGAGTGGGAACAAGGTAACAGACCAGTTTGGGCTGAATATCTTACTTTTATGAAAGATATTTTCAGTGCTTTTCTGCTTGGTTCTAAAATCACCGACAAACATCAGATTTTGTACCCTTCAGGACATAGAAACATAGAAACATAGAAGATAGGAGCAGGAGTAGGTCATTCGACCCTTCGAGCCTGCTCCGCCATTCAACGAGATCATGGCTGATCTTAAAGTTCAGTACCCCGTCCCCGCCTTCTCTCCGTAACCTTTAATACCCTTATACTGAAGAAATAGATCTAATTCCCTCTTAAATAGATTTAATGAACCTGCCTCTACTGCCCTCTGTGGCAATGAATTCCACAGATTCACCACCCTCTGGGTAAAGAAACACCTCCTCATCTCAGTCCTAAATGGTTTACCTATTATCCTCAAACCATGGCCCCGGGTTCTGGATTTTCCCATCATTGGAAACATCCCATCTGCATCCATTCTGTCCAGTCCTGCCAGAATTTTATATGTCTCTATGAGATCCCCTCTCAATCTTCTAAACTCCAGCGAGTACAATCCCAATTTGCGCAATCTTTCCTCAGAAGTCATTCCTGCCATTCCAGGTATCAGCCTGGTGAATCGCCTCTGCACTCCCTCCATTGCAAGAACATCCTTCCTTAGATAAGGTGACCAAAACTGCACACAATACTCCAGGTGGGGTCTCACCAAGGCCCTGTACAGCTGCAGTAAGGTATCCTTGTTCTTATACTCAAATCCTCTTGATATGAAGGCCAACATACCATTTGCCTTTTTAACCGCCTGCTGTACCTGCATGCTCGCCTTCAGTGACTGGTGCACAAGAACCCCTAGGTCTCTCTGCACTTCCCCATCTCGCAATCTATTGCCATTCAAATAGTAATCTGCCCTCCGGTTTGTATTACCAAAGTGGATAACCTCACATTTATCCACATTGTAGTGCATTTACCATGTATCTGCCCAGTCCCTCAATTTATCCAAATCACACTGGAGCTTCCTGACCCCCCTCTTCCGTGCACACAACCCCTCCTAACTTAGTGTCATCTGCAAATTTGGAGATATTACATCCAATCCCCTCATCCAGATCATTAATGTAAATTGTGAACAGCTGGGGTCCCAGTACAGATCCCTGTGGCACCCCACTGGTCACCGCCTGCCACTCAGAAAACGAGCCATTTATCCCAACTCTCTGTCTTCTACCTGCCAGCCAGTTCTCAATCCACATCAATACTTTGCCCCCAATCCCATGAGCCTTGATATTGGAAGCCAGTCGTTTATGTGGGACCTTATCGAAGGCCTTTTGGAAGTCCAGGTACACCACATCCACTGGCTCTCCCCCATCTATTTTACCTGTCACCATCTCAAAGAATTCCAATAGATTTGTCAAGCATGATTTACCTTTTGTAAATCCATGTTGACTCCATCCGATCCCTTCTCTGCTAGTCATATGCTCCGCTATTACATCCTTAATAATGGATTCCATCATTTTGCCCACTACTGATGTAAGGCTCACCGGCCTATAATTCCCCACTTTTTCTCTATCCCCCTTTTTAAATAGTGGGGTAACATTAGCTACCCTCCAATCCATGGGTACTGATCCTGAGTCTATCGAGTTCTGGAAAATAATTCTTAAAGCATCTGCTATCTGAATGGCCACTTCCTTAAGTACCCTAGGATGTTGATTATCAGGCCCTTGGGATTTATCTGCCTTCAATCCCATCAATTTCCCCAAGACCATGTCCTTGGAGATACTGATTTCTTTCAGCTCCTCCCTTGCATTAGTCTCTATGTTTCCCAACATCCTTGGGAGGTTATTTGTATCCTCTCTTGTAAAAACAGAACTAAAGTAAGAATTTAATTGGTCTGCCATTTCCTTATTCCCCATTATATATTCCCCTGATTTCGACTGCAAGGGACCTACTCTGGATTTCACCAATCTTTTCCTCTTGACATATTTATAAAAGCTTTTGCAGTCGATTTTTATATTTGCCACTAGCTTACTTTCATAATTTATTTTTGCTCTCTTGATTAATCCCTTTGTCCTCCTTTGGTGCATCTTGAACTGTTCCCAGTCTTCAGTTGTGGTACTTTTTTTGGCCAATTGATATGCTCTTTCTTTGGACCTAATGCTGTCTCTAATTTCCCTTGTTATCCATGGTTGAGTCACCTTTTTTGGTTTATTTTTATGCCAAACCGGTATAAACGATTTTTGCAATTTCTCCATTAGATCTGTGAATGCTTTCCATTGTCTATCCATAGTCAACTCCCCCATAAACACCACCCAATCAATCTTACTCATCTCCCGTCTCATACCATCATAATTCCCTTTATTTAAATTCAGGACCTTAGACTCGTTTTAATTTCATCACTCTCCATGTCGAGTGAGAATTCGATCATATTGTGATCGCTCCTACCCAAAGGGCCTCGTACAACAAGATTGTTGATTAGCCCCTCATCATTGCATGATACCCAATCTAAAATGGCCTGCGCCCGAGTTGGTTCCTCGACATATTGGTCTAGATAACCGTCCCGTAAACATTCAAGGAATTCCTCCTCCTCAGTATTTTTACTAATTTGGCTCGTCCAATCTATATGCAAATTAAAGTCTCCCATGATGACAGCTGTTCCCTTATTGCACGCTTTTCTAATTTCTCTTTTAATGCCTTCCCTCACCTCTAAACTACTATTTGGAGGCCTATATACCACCCCCACTAACGTTTTCCGCCCCTTGCTATTCCTCAGTTCTACCCATATAGATTCCGCATCTTCCGAGGACATATTGATATTGTTAAGTTTGCACCACTATAGGGTCACAAATTTAATTAATTCTGTTTTTAATAAATACATTCTCAAATTAAATTTAATATCATCAGTTCCTTACTTGGGATGTCTGTCAACTTTGACCTATAAACAGGCAGGTTTATTGTCATGTACAATGACAATATGCACCAAAATCTTACTTGCTGCAGGGAAACAAGAATTTCATTAAAAAACTGCAATAAAATACATAAATTGAATGAAAAATAGATAATAATACACAGTTATCCTGATGGATGGTAAAGAAGTGAGTTTCAATTGTGCAGAGAGTCCCTTGGCTGTGCCATGAAACATGAAATCCTGTCGACGTTGTGATTGTAGTAAAAACACAAAAGTGCCGGATGTATTCAGCAGGTCTTTCAGCCTCCATAGGAGGTAAAAATATTGTTTGGGCCCATTATCAAGGTATGAGCAAAAAGCAGACAGGCACCTGAGCAAAGGGGCTGGGGGAGGAGGGAAGAAGGAGCATGGGGAAGAGTGCAGGCCAACGGTAAAAGCCCGTACTTGGACATGAATAGGACAGGAGATGAAGAGTGAAAATCGATTGGAGGAGGGGGTGGCTTTGTGAATGCAGAGCTGAGAAAAGGAAACATTGGGATTTAATATCATAATTTGGGATAGGAAAGAGGAAGGGGCGGGTGTGATCTAACAGAAGCCGGAGACGTTGATGTTGGAGGGTGCCCAGTCAGAACTAAGGTGTTGTTCCTCCAATTTGTGGGTGGTCTCAGTCTGGTGGTGCATGAGACCATGGACAGTCATGTCATCATGGGAATGGGGCAGGGAATTGAAATGGGTGGCCACTGGGAAATCCCCACTATTGCACCCTTTAGCTATGCTGCTTTATCTTCATGCAAACCTATTCTGCTTCCTTTGCAAACCTAAGATTTCAGTGCATCAGACTGCAGCTCCAACTTTATTCAGGCAAAGTATGATGTTGCCGAAGTGGAGTTGTTGACATGTTTTTTTTTTTTTGAAGACTTTATTTAAAATTTTATAGTTGTTGACATGTTTGTGAAAGAAGGGAGTTACTATTTAACTCTCTCATAATACAAGATAATAGCAATGTTTTGTGAATTCACATTTAAGTATGAGCTTCCTCACATCCCTTAAGCTTGAGAGCATCTGCAAGTGCGTAACATTCCTCCTTGTGCTGCCTTTCAGGGCTTGCTGGGTTTGTGCCTACGCCCACAGGTGACTGATGATGCATGCAACGGGAAAGCAGTGCTGAAATCTATACCCGTGAGTAGTCAGAATCTTAAATTTAAATTTAAACACGCAGCTCGGTAACGCTGCCCAATTACGCCCAATTGACCTATGACCCAGTACATTTTGAAGTGTGGAAGGAAGCCGGAGCCCCCGTAGGAAACTCACACAGACAAGGGGAGAACGTACAAACTCTTTACAGACGATGGTGGATTCGAACTGGCGCTGTAACAGTGTTGCACTAACCTCTATGCTAACTGTGCCGCCCTCTTGCAGAATTAACAGCTAGAGTGAAACAGAATCTGTGGGCTGCCTGCCACACTTCCATTTTGGCTATCAGAGGTTTGTGAAATGTTTGATTTATAATGATTGGTTTCCTTCCAGATTTCTACATTGAAACACAATGGGCTTCTGCAGTCTCTTGCAGCTGGAGTAAATGATCAGAAACATGAAGGTAAGTTCTTTTTCCCAAAGCCTGATAGAGATGAATGGTGGTCTTTTGAAAGGTTAATTTTGGCAGAAAGTGAAGTGCCAAACCGTGTTACATTCTTTCAGCAAGAACATGTTTTTTTTTCTTGCTGGAATGGAGGCAACCTAGTTGGAGTGCAGGTATTGAATGAGTGAGATGGCCGGTCACCATGCTTAACAAATTACTGTATTGCACGTGAGGACCTTGGCAAGAAGAATCAGAGAAGAGTTTTCTGGATTTCCTGTAATTTACTTGGGTTATCAAGATGGTTTCTAGGTCCCCCAGAACATTCACAAGGAAGGGAGTAAATACAGTGAATGCATAATTTCTTTGGCTTATGGTGCATGGAGTGATAATGCTTGAAGCCCAGGTTGTCCATGCCAACCAAATTGACCTTCTGAGCTAGTCCCATTTGCCTGTGTTTGGCCCATGTACCGTTCATTCTTTCCTGCACCTGCCTTTTAACTGTTGTAATTGTACAGACCTCTGCAGCATCCTCTAATAACTCACTCCAAACACCCACCACCCTCTGTGGAAAACATTGCTCCCCATATCTTTTCTAAATTATTTTCCTCTCACTTTAAACTTCTGTCCTCTAGTTTTAGATTCCTATACTTGGGGGGGGGGGTTCCTATACTTGGGGGGGGTGGGGGAAAGACTATGCCCATTGACCTTATCATGATTTTATGTACCTCTATAATGTCACGTCTTAGCCTCCTGCACTTCAGGGAAATCAATCCTAGCCTGATCAATCTCTCTTGATGGATTGTTGACTTTGCTGTCATAGAACCATAAATCATTACAGCACAGAAAACAGGCCCTTTGGCTTTTCTAGTCTGTGCCGAATGATTATTCTGCCAAGCCCCACTGACTTGCACCCAGGCCATAATCCTTCATACCCCTTCCATCCATGTATCTGTCTAAATTACTCTTAAATGTTAAAATTGATGTATTCTGTTTTTCCTAAGCAGTACTTTTTCATTGTATGATTTATTATGATTAATAAATACAATAAAAAAAAGATAAAATTGAGCCCAAATTCACTACTTAAACTAGCAGCTCATTCCACACTCCCACTATTCACTGTATGAAGAAGTTCCCCCTAAACTTTTCCCCTTTCACCCTTAACCCAAATCCTCTGGTTTGTATCTCACCTAACCTCAGTGGAAAAAGCCTATTTGCATTTACTCTATTTATACCTGTTATAATTTTGATTACCTGTCATAATTTTGATTACCTCTATCAAATCTCCCCTCATTCTTCTATGCTCCAGGGAATAAAGTCCTAACCTGTTGAACCTTTCCCTGTAACTCAGTTCCTGAAGTCCCAGCAACATTTTAGTAAATCTTCTCTGCACTCTTTCAATTTATTGATATGTTTCCTGTAGATAGGTGACCAAAAATGCACACATTGTCCATTATTGTCACTTGGTATTATTTTAGAAATAAAAAGGATTTGAATAATGCAGAGATTATGTTATGTACATTAATAAAAATCATTAGATTCAAGGAGTGAGGCTGAAGTACTATGGGGGAGTCATGGCAAGAAACTGTTCTCATGGGAAAGCTTTGACCAGAGAAACTGTCTAATTGTTACTCTTTATCTAGCAGAGGTAACTTTGGAGGTGTTGCAGGCAGAGGCAGAGTGGGAAGCTTTGGAAACAACGCAAAGAGGTGAAACACCATTTTCTCCAAGTTATTTCCTTCAGTCAGAATGGTCAGTCCACATCACTACAGTAAACAATTAGTGGAGTTTGTCTTTTACCATTCAATGTTTGTTAAATGAAAAATAATCTTCTTCTGTTTAGATGCCAAAGTTTTGCAGTGGATTGACATATTTGAATTAACAGTCTTGAAATAATTATTCAAGAAGTTCACAGTTGTGAGCTGAGATATCACTGAATGACAGAGGTGGCAGAAATCATCATGGCTCTCCCACAAGCTCTGAAGCAAAAGAGATAAGAAGAGGAACTTTAGCCTCATAACTTAAAGTAGACACAGTTAATTCAAATGGCCAGATTCAGTCGCCATTCCTGTAATGCTTAGCAGAAACAAATTTGGGATTATTTATAAACCTGACAGAATCTACTGGGGAGGGATGGAGCCACTGCCAGTAGCACTGTGCATGTTGGCCCAGCTCCAGGATTGTGGGAGTGATGCATTAATAACTCCTGTTCATTTCCAGTCTTTTTGTAAATGAGATGCATTTAGCATGGTGCAGTTAGCTGCAGAAAAATAAGATAGATGGGTAGGCACACTCTGTGATTAATTAAGCTGAAAATTCTTAACAGAGATCTCATCTTTCATTAACTATAAACCTAACTCATTAATTTTAAAAAAATATTGACAATTTAACTGATTTACTTGTGCACATATTCTACATTCACATAGGTTGCTGGTCAGTGAAGTTGTTTCTTCATTACAGTATGACTAATTCCAATTCTTAAAAACTACCCAGTATTTCTTGTAATGAAACATAGGCTCATTATTTTATAGATGAATATGCATTTTCTTCCTCCTGAGCCAAATAAATGGCTGTCGGGTGAATATTTCATTTCTCTGTTGTGAAAACTTTTATTCCCTGCACAAGTGCTCCACAGAAAGTGGGGAAAATTGTAGTCAGCTCAGGAATAACTGGATGTTTTTAGAACACATGCCCCACACTTTTACGAGATGAGTTTTTTTTTAAATTTCAGAATCACCATTGAAAGAACAGGAAGGTAAGAATTTTCTTGCTGTTTTTATGTCGGTTAATAAGGTTCAGCATTAAGACTATCTCAAAGAAGAGTTTGATTTTTGTTTTGTGTGAAACATCAGTAGGTTACTTGCACGTATGAGCCTTTCTTCTGTGCCCCCTTTGTAGGACTAACTGATGTCACGGGATGCACACTGCTCATCTCCTTCAATGAAGCACTTCAGCATTTCCAAACGGCTGACCTCTATGAGTTCAGGGTAAGCATCAAGGGAAAGAAGGAAATTGAGCATACAATACTCATTCTTCTTGGCATTTAGTTTAATTAAGAAAATTGCTTTTCTTTGCCTGTTTTATACATCTGGCCTGTCGAGCCTGCTCCGCCATTCAATGAGATCCATCTAGCTGCCTTTTCCCCGCATCCCTTAATTCCCCTGCTTTGTAAAAATCTATCTAACCTTGTCTTAAATATATTCACTGTGGATATACAAGTGATGTGTTCCTTCATTTGAAAGACCTGTTTGGGGCCCCGGACTGTGGTGAGGGAGGAGATCTGGACGCGTGTGGCACCTCCTGAAGGTGCTGGGAGCGATTGGAGGGGAGGGATGAGTGCACAAGGGAATCACGGAGGGAGCAGTCCCTGTAGAAGGCAGAGGGAGGGAGGAGAGGGGAAGATGTGTCTGGTAATGGGATCCTGTTGTAAGTGCTGGATGCGGAGGCTGGTGGGGTGGTAGGTGAGAATAAGGGGGATTCTGAGTTTGTTGCGTCTGGGGGCAGAGGGGGAAGGGGCAGATGAGTGGGAAATGGAGGAGATGCGGATGAGGGGTGAGTTGATGGAGGGGAAACCACATTTGTGGAAGGCAAACATTTCAAAAGATCTGAACTGGAAGACCTCATCTTTGGAACAGATGCAGTGGAAATTGAGAAATTGAGAGAAGGGAATAAAATCCTTGCAGGGGACAGGGTATGAGGAAGTGTAGTCAAGGTAGTTTTGGGAGTTAGTGGGTTTGTAACATATGTTGGTGGAAAGCTTGTCTCCCAAAATGGAGACAGAGATCTGGGAAGGGGAGAATGTTATCGGAGATGGACCAAGTGAGTTTGAGATCGGGGTGGAAGTCGGCCACGAAGTGGATGAAGTTGACAAGCTCATTGTGGGTGCATGAGGCAGCCCTGGTATAGTCAATAAAGCAGAGAAAGAGTTGAGGGATCTTGACTGCGTAGGCTTCCAACATGGATTGCTCCACAAAGCCCACAAACAGGCAGGTACCCATGGCTAATGGAAGTAAGCCCGAAGACGATGGAAGAAGAGTTCAACATCATTTTGTTCACGGAATTCATTAAGGTGTGGGTGGAAGGGTACGAAGGTAAGGCCTCTGCTGAGGACCATACTCCGACTCAGAGAGGGGAAGGTTAGAGGGGATAGTAAAGACCAAGCAGGGGTCAGAGTGGGAATCAGCCTGGTGGAGGGTGTTTGGGGGAGATGGAGGCATAGAGAGGTCAGAGGGTGGAGGTGGAAGGTGGGGGAGGTAGATTGGGGGGTATGGAGGAATGAGGGAGAGGGTTGGGGAGATCAGAGGGAGGTGGTGGGGAAGGACAAAGGTGGGGGGTAGGGGAGTAACCAGTGAGAGTGAGGGAGATGAGGTCTGAGGGTTAAAGGGTTGGGGAGAAGAGGGGAGCTGAGAGAGGGAGATGGGGTGGAGTAGGGAGAGATGTAGGGAGATAGGGAAGGGTAAGGAGTAGTAAGAGGAGTGAGGAAGTGGGATCCAGCAGTGAGATTGGGACCGCAGTAGGAGTCTATGTTGGGAGCCACATGGTTGGAGTCAGTGTGGGAAGCTCTGGCCTGAGGGTGGCCGGGGCTCAGGTGAGAGTCGGTGGTATCAACATTGGGATCTCCTGCAGGTAGACAAACTGGGTCAACATTGAAGTTGGCAGTATCATCCTCGGGACCTCCTACAGGTAGGTAGACTGGGTCAATGCTGGAGACCATGAGAGGTGGAGAGTCATGTTTATGGAAGAAAGCCTGGAGGCAGAGGCCAGCGTTTGAATCGGCGGCTATGCCATCAGGAGCTGGGGCCAGTGTTCAGGTTGGAGGCCATAGCGTCAGGAGCTCCATTGGGTTGGGAGCTGGGGCCAGTGTTCAGGTTGGCGGCTGAAGTGTCGAGAGCTCCAGTGAGTCTACTTTTGGAGAAGGAATCTTTAATCAAGACTGTAGTGTAGCATATCTAAGTTTGCTAATAATGTTAAATTAAGTGGAAAAGCAGAGGAGGAGAGTTTGCAGAGATAGGTTAAGTGAGGGGTCAAGGAAGGGTCTGGCAAATGGAGTACAATGTTGTGAAAAAAATAGTGGATATGATTATTATTTAAATGGTGAAAGATTGTAGCATGCTGTGGTACAGAGGGGCTTTATGGTTTTATACAAGATAAAAGAGCAGGACCATTCAGCCCATCAATCCATGCCACCATTCCATCATATGCTGATCCATTCTTCCACTCAGCCCCACTCCCTCCCTGGTCCCCATAACTTTTGATACCCTGACTATTCAGATACCTATCAATCTCTTCCTTAAAAGCACCTAACAACTTGCTATCAACAGCCACCCGTGGTTGCAAATTCCAGAGGTTCACCACACTGGCAAAAGAAATTCCTCTGTATCTGTTTTAAATAGTTGCTCTTCAATCCTGAAGTTGTGTCCTCTCGTGTTAGAGTCTCCCACTGTGGGAAACAACTTTGCCACATCTACTCTGACAAGGCCTTTCAACAATCAAAATGCTTCTATGAGGTCCCCCTTCATTCTTCTGAACTTCAAGGAGTACTTTCCAAGAGCCGTCCAACATTCCTTGTGTGAATCCCTCCATTCCAGGAATCTTCTCTGAACCCTCTTCAATGCACGCACATCCTTTCTTCAATAAGGAGCTCAAAACTGTCCCCCATTATCCAAATGATGCCTCACCAGTAAAACCTCAACATCACATCCCTGTTCTTGTAATCTATTCCTCTCGATATGAATGCCTTCTTCACCACCGACTCAACCTGGAGGTCCACCTTTGCAGTATCCTGCATGCACAAGGATTCCCAAGTCCCTTTGCACCTCTGGGTTTTGACTTTACTCCACACCCAAATAATAGTCTGTCAGTTCTAGTCTCCTTACTTGAGAAGGAATATAATGACTTTGGAGGTGGTGCAGAGGAGGTTCCTTGGGATGATTCCAGAAATGAGGGAGGGGGTTGATCTATAAAGAGAGATTGAGTTGCCTGGGCCTATACTCTGGAATTCAGAAGAATTTGAGGGGACCTCATAGAGACGTGTAAAATCATGAAAGGGGGGTAAACAAGATCGAGGCAGGAATGTTATTTTCACTGGTAGGTGAGACTAGAACTAGGGTCGTAGTTTCAAGATTCTTGGAAGTTGATTTTGAAGATTTCTAACCTGAAAATTGATTGAAATGAAAAATTAAAGAAAGCATAGAAGGAAATGACACCTGAAGATTAGAAATAAAATAAATAAATCATGAGTATAAAGGTTGTAAGCTGAATCTTCGTAAGAGTGAACTTTTTCCTTTGAATAATTGTAAGAAATCAATTGCCTATTTAGGTGTAACAATGACTAAAAACCATTAAAACTTAATCAGAGAAAAATTTCTCTGAAAGGGGCGCTATCAAATTGGTCACCTCTTTCTTTATCATTGGTTGGTTGAATCAACATATTACCTAAATTTTTATACCTTTTTCAGACTGCCTGTTTTTATTCCTGTCTTTTTTTTTGATTCCCTTGTCTCAATCTTCTTGTATGTGGAAGAATAAACATCCTCGCCTAAATAAAGTTCACTTAAAAAAAGTTAAAAAGAATGGAGGTTTAGCCTTACCAAACTTTAGATTTTATTATTGGGCAGTCAATATACAAAACCTTACGTTTTGGTTATATTATTAATACTCTGAAGATTGTCCAATGTGGGTCTCTTTGGAATTTAATTCTGATACAAAATTTTCTCTCATCTCTCTTGTTGGATCCTCACTTCCTATTATTTTTAAATAAAATGACTAATAATCCGGTCGTTAAACACATTTTGAGGATATAGAAGTTGATTTTGGACAGAGATGAGGAGGAACTGCTTTCCCAGAGAGGAAGTTAACCTGGAAGTCTGTGCAAGGAAGCCGTGGAACCCTCCTGGTTAAACATATGTAAGGTACAGTTGGATAGACATTTGCATCGTTGGGGAATGACAGGTGATGTGGAAAAGGCAGGCAGATGGAGCTGAGTCCAGATCAGCCACGATCCTATTGAATGGTGGGTGGAGCAGGCTCGACAGGCCGGATGGACTACTTCTGCTCCTATTTCTTAAATTCAGTTTGTTTTCTTCCACTGATTTTGCTCAATCCACTGCATTCCTGCAGCAGTTTGTTTCGCTGTATTTGTAAAAAAAGCTGTGTTTATATATACTTGTTAAGATATTAGGCCGTCCTGATGTGCTTCAAGGCTAGTCTCCAAAGATAGTTACTGATGAAATGTAAGGAAATGTATGGTCAGTGGTGACAGGATGCTCCCACAAGCAGCATTATGATGGTGACCAGATAATCTGTGTAAATAATACCAGTTGAAGCAATGCATGTATGGATGTTCCCTGCCAATTGTACTTAACGAGGGGCCCACCTGAGTGCTTCAGTTAATATCTCATCAAACAGACTGTATTTTTGACAGTGCTGCATTCTGTCACCACTGCTTGGAATTACTAAGATAGATTATTTTGTTAGGTTAGTCTTTTGTTTGTGTAAATTCACAAGACAATGAACATGCTGGCTGTCGATGAATTTTAAAGTATAATAAATGGCAGGGTTCTGCAATGGCAGCGGCGTTGCTGGTGTGGACCCAGGGAGAATGGGGAGCAGAGGCAGTGCTCCTTCACAGGGTCCAAATGTCCAGTCCAACTATCAACAGCTCCATACAGGCTCTAAATGGCCTGTTAAAGGAGCCAAGGACAGGGCCCGGGCTCATGATGACGCCTTCTGTGCTGGCAGCGGGCTCAAGGTTGCAGAATCTGAAGAAGCAGAGGATTGGTATAGGGCACCAAATAAAAGGGGGAGAAAAGGTGTCCTGTTTGAGAAGGAGAAGCGGAGGAGATGACCCTAAGGGATGGTGACCACGGTGATGGACCAGTGAGGGGCTCTGCGGCTGAAAAATACAGGCAGCGGGCTGTTGTTGACTTGCGGTCAGAAGACTCTCACCAGGCTGTGGACTGCTGGAGACTGGCTGAAAGGGAACCAGGTATTGGAACCAGGATGTGAGGGCGCCGAGGGCAGGAGGGGCTCCCGAGGGGGGCGTCGGGCACTGAATGTTCAGATCTGGAGTTTGGGTTGCAAAGACTACAGGAGTGCTGGAGGCGAATACACAGAGTGACTCTGAAGGGACTCACCTTTGCTTCTCTTCCTCTGACTGTAAGACATGCTGGGCAATTTCTGCTAATCGTGACTAAATGAAATTTCAAATAATATTACATCTGTTGTATTACTTGACAATAAAAGAATCGAATCTGGAATCTTTAAGAGGTTTTGTAAGATGTTTCTGGGATTCATTAAACAATATGTACAGGGTGGCAGGTAAACTGAATGCTTGGGAGGTAAAAAACATATTTTGCTTAATATTGACTTGTATTTTTAAAAATTAATTAAAAAAAAATTAAACATACAAAATGGTGAAGGGCTCTTTCAACCCATAACCCTGTCCCGTCCAATTACACGCAATTAGCCTACAATCCCGATGCATTTTGAACAGTGAAAGGAAACCGGAGCACCTGGAGGAAACTCACACAGACACGGGGATTCGAACCTAGATCATAGGCACTGTAGCAGGGTGTGCTAACCACTACACTAATAATGCCACCCAATTTTAAAAGATTGAAGATGTGTGACTAGGAACCAACCAAGTCTGATCAAGATAAATTCAGGCAATTAAATACTTCAATATTACATGGAGGCCCTGAAGATTTTCCTCTTCCTCTGAGGAAGAATGCTCAAGTACATAAAGGATACATCTATTTGAGAAATGATAGTCATTTGAATGCATTTTGACTTGAGGGAGATTACTCAACACTTGAATTATCAAGTTCAGCCCAAGTTTTAGCAGTAATGGCATTGGGAACTTGACAGCTGTTTTCAGGGATTTAAGAGATTGGGATAAAAGATGTTATTCCAAATGTGACAGCATCTTTAGGTTCTGTGAGAGACATTCCTGGCCTCTTCCTTGTACTTACAGAAGAATATCCAGCCGACTGTACGGAGGACAGGGTTTTCTGCAATCACTCATTTCCTCTTTGGACCTCCACGATTACACAAGGAATTGCAGGAAGAGCGGGATCTGGTTTTTGCGATTGGCCAGTGTGAGTACAGCAATACGAAAGAAGATGGATCATATTTTAGTATGAAGCATATACCTGTCTGAGTATTTTACATTTAATGCAGAGGGAATTACAGGGATAGGTTAAACAGGTTAGGATTTTATTCCCTGGGGTGGAGAAGAATGAGGGGAGATTTGATAGAGGTACTTAAAATTATGAGGGGGATAAACTGAGTAAATGTAGGTTGGCTTTGTCCACTGAGGATAAGTAAGATACAAATCGGAGGACATGGGTTGAATGAAAGGGGAAAAGTTTAGGGGGAACTTCTTCATACAAAGAGTGGTGGGAGTGTGGAATGAGTTGCCAGCTGAGGTGGTGAATGTAGGCACAATTTTAACATTAAAGTAGAATTTGGATAGGTTCTTGGATGGGAGAGGTATTGAGGGTTATGGGCTGGGTGCAGGTCAGTGGGACTAGGTTAAAAAAAAGGGCCGAAGAGGCATTTTTCTGTGATGTAGTGTTCTAGCCCTGGCTTAACACTCTGTAGTTTTGCTTTCTATCAATTTCTGTGTCACTGTGCATTGTAAGAAATGTTATTTGTAATCACTGATAGTGCACTGTAATGAAAATTAACATTGTTTACCTGTTCAAAGTGTTGATATGTTTTTTTATATTGCAGGCTCCCTGGACAACAATCAGAAAGTTCACATTCGGGTTTTGCAGACAATTTACAAAAAACTGACAGGGGCAAAATTTGACTGTGCACGATATGGCTCACATTGGGAACAACTGGGATTTCAAGGTAAAAAGAAGGAACAAAATGTTTTACATGTGGTGCAAGATCCAGTTTTTGAAATGAGATAGGAGTGGTGTTTGTTAAGAAATAGCATCATTCAGTATTATCCTAAGATTGGGATATATCGTCGTTTGAATTCCCAATAATATTATAATTCAAAGAGTTACAAGACACTGCAACACCAGGGTTGAGCAGTATAGCAACGCAAGCATTATAAATGTTTAATTTTTAAAAGTTGATTCTGGCCATTTAAACCTGTGCTGCTCAATTACACCCGAATTAACCTGTTTTTGGAGGGTGAGAGGAAACCGAAGCACCCAGGGAAAACCCATTCAGACATGGGGGGGACATACAAACTCCTCACAAATACTGCCAGATTTGTACCCGTGTCGCTGACGCTGTAATAACGAGGCGCTAACCGCGCTGCCCACGAAGCGTGAGTATTCAAAACATGGTTGGAATTTGAATTGGACTTGGGTGTCAAACTAACTGGGTGTGTGGTTGTGAAGATGTGCTGCTGTTTGATGACGCCAAGTCATTTCACACTGCCTAACAAAACTGAGGGAAGTTCATACATGATCATACATTTTTGAATACAAAGAACAGTGGTGGTTTATATTTGTGATTTTTATGTTTTCTTTCTTCCCATCCCTACTGCTACTAGGCACAGACCCAGGGACTGACCTGCGTGGAACAGGATTCCTTGGCCTGATGCACACACTGTATATGGTGATGGACCTGCAGATTCTACCTTTAGCTCGTGATATTTACAAGCTGTCACACCATCCAACGCAAGTTAGTTGAAGTTCACACATTTTAACACGTAAAATTCAGTTGCTAAAGGGCTAAAAATTGCAGTGGTCATAAATTAATGTTAACGCTGCACAAGAGACTCGACCAAGTTCCCTCATGTGTGATATTCGTGTGGCCCAAGCAAAGCATATCAGGCCACAGCATGTTTAAATACACAAATTCTCTGCCCTTCCAGTATGGCGAGTTGTGATTTGGAGTAGATAGAATAATGAGCCAAGAGAGAATGTGGGGGAAAGGTTTGGAGGCAGAGGAGCAGATCGTGGATAGATTGGAGAAGGGGCTTGTAGCCCAGGTATCAATTTATCTTTTAACATCAGAAAGGGCAACAGCAAACCTTCATCTTCCCCCCCCCCCACCCCATTTTTTTGGCACTTCCTACTGTTTGAGGCCCCTGCTATTTGAGGGAATTTTGCATGAATCATCAAAATGAGCACAACAGGATATTTTGTGAACAGTGTTAGGTCTGCTTTGTTCATGAATGAGTGAGACAAACACCAGGCTGAGTCGAAATCAGGGTTCTTTGTTCTTTATTACCGGATTGTAACACTTGCGACTAACCATGTTAGTCGGAGAATGCATTCTGCCGTTATCAGCAAAATGGTGATTTTTTATACCCTTGGATATGTGCTTAGAACATCATCATATCATTACTTGTCCAATGACTAAAACTGTTGCTATCCTTTCCCTGCTAGCTTCCTGCCTCTCAATCCATCAATGTCTCTCTTATCTTGTAAGTACAAGGATGCATTCACATCTTGTTACAGCCCTGTACATTCCCATCTCATGATGTTTTACCTAACAGGAGTACAAGGACACCTCCCCTTCTTGTTACAGCCCTGTACAGGGTAACTCCCTACACATTCCCATCTCAATAGTGACCAAGGGCCTATACGTGGCAGATGCACAGAGAACCCAGATGGAAAATAATGCACTAATGGAATATAAATTGCTTGAAGCTTGAAATATTCTATCATTAAACACATAAAATCTTTGGACTACACAGCACAATTTTCAGGTCGGAGTCAGGCCTGCAATGACTTGTCATTTGTCTCAGCATAGAGAACAAGCTCAATAAAAGGAACTTGTCAAAAACCTTGTTAATGTAGTTGGAAAAAAATCTGAAGAATATAAAACTGCGTTTGAGCATGTAAACTGGGGCTAAGTTCTTAATCTTGTCAATGCTTTTGTCTGGTGATTTAATGCTTCTACATTTATAAATCTTGGGCTGTTCAGATCCAACTGCAACAGTTGCTGATGCTTTTGGTTGCTGATGGAGACATTTCTGATCTGTTATCTAGCTGCTCTGGTTAGTTTGGCTGAATGAATGGCTTGTTTGGTGAAGCAAAAGATTTATTTTGCAAGCTATTCAGTCAAGGCAGCCTATTCTTGTGTACAACAAGTAGTGCAAAATAAATCAAAAGTGCAAGTATGGTGTTACAAGAACAAGTTCCTTTTAAAACTGTACAAGGGCAGCATCATTTTATGGTGTTACAAGAACAAGTTTTACAGAACAGTGTGGGCCTGGGCCGTACTTGACAGCGGGCTGACATTTCCATTCCTGGCATGTGCAGAGACGTCTTCTGTCAGGAGGATCGTTGTAAAAGCTGCTCCCTTGGTTAGTGCTCAAGGCCAGGGAAGGAAATTTCAGTGCAGAATTTTTGCTGCCATCCCATGATTTTTTTTTGTGGCCATCAGGTGAGACGACGGAGGCTTGCACAGGGCCCAGCTTTGTTCACTGCTCCCTCTCAGCATTCAGTGGCCAGGCTAGAATTTTTATATTTCAGATATGCAATATATTCATAATATATTTGCATGTCAGCTTTTGAGAATCATACACCTTGATACCCAGATCCCTCTTAATTTCAGTTTTACAATCTCTCACCATTTTCACATTGTTTTTTTGTAAACTTTTCTAGCCAAAATTTTTAATGAAAAAGAACACAACACGGTAGAAGCAGATTCCGCCCATTTAAATCCGTGCCACCCAATTACACCCAAATTAACCTACAACCCTGAATGTTTCTAAGGGTGGGAGGAAACCTGAGCACCCAGAGGAAATCCACACCATCATGAGGAGAATGTCCAAACTCCTTACAGAAGGTGTGGATTCGAATCCTGGTGCTGTAATACGCCAACTGTGTTGCTCTTTGTTTTCCATTTCCAATCTTGGCCCAACCACTTAGCCTTTCTCTATTCTACCTGGGTGGTACGTTAGGAAGGACTGGAGGCTCTATTCAAGAAAAAAGGAAGCGTGCGTCAGGTATAAGCAGCTGGGATCAAGTGGATTTCGAGTGCACTCGAGGGAAATCAGGAGGGCAAAAAGGGGACAGGAGATAGCTCCAGCAGATAAGGGAAGAGAGAATCCCTGTCTGTCAGAAGCTGGGGACACTTTCCACAAATGTAGTCAACAGGGAGACAGAGATCCCACATCCCAGGAGGAACACTCCACTGCCTTGAATGCCAAACCTGCCTACAAAGATCCTACCTCAGTCTGAAGCCTCTCACATCAAAGTCTCCATCACACTCAGGCCACTCCACTTGAGCTTTTTTTCCTTTTACTGAGTGAAGGACTAACTCACCTCCTTTATATCTCCCGCCTCCAACAGCATCACACCTCTTATTGACTGGCTGCGATTTAAAAAAAAAATTATACATGCCTCACAGTAAAAAGCCCGTGCTGCCCGATTAACCTTTAAGCCCCGGTACGTTCGAACAGTGGGAGGAAATTGGAGTCCCTGGGAAAAACCCACACAAACACGGGGAGAACGTACAAACTCCTTCCAGACAGGGTGGGATTTTAACCCGGTCCCAATTGCTAGCGCCATAACAGCATTGCGCTAACCACTATGCAAATCATGTGGTCGATGAACCACCTGACTGCAGCAGGATTTTTCTCATTGGGATTCTCATAGAGGGGCAGCGTGGTTAGTGAAGTGGTTAGTGCAATGCTGTTAGAAAGGCAGCGACCAGGATTGGAACCTAGCGCTGTCTGTAAGGAGTTTGTACATTCTCCCTGTGTCTGTGGGTTTCCTTCAGGTGTTCCGGTTTCCTGCTACCTTTCAAAAACATACTGTGGTTGTAGGTTCATGGGATATAATTTGGCACAACCGTGCTGTATTATGGTCTAAATTTAAAAATTCTGCAAAGGGAATACTGTATCTTATAATTAATCTTGGTGGTGAATGTCTTGATCATTTTTTTAATAGCACCAGGACTCTTTAATAGTGCACTCCTGTTAGATTGAATAAAATTACTCTAAAATCTTCTGAACAAATTTAATTCAGACCCATTTTGATCTTCATATTGGTGAGAGAATTAATTATTGCTTGCTCAGTCAATGTTCTATGAGTATCTCCTGTTCTGACAGTTTTGCTTTTTATTTCAGAATTTCCCCTTCTGTCTAATGTCCATTAATATCACCAGAATTGCTATCCAGGCTCTGAGGGAAGAATGTCTATCCAAGTAGGTGACATAGAATATGATGCTCAATTAACCTGGTCATTGACAGAGTAGGGAGAAGGCAAATATGAGAACATGTATAAATATTACTTTAGAGAGCAGATAAAATGTTTCTTCATCCTCCACATCATTCCAAATAAATAAATCATTGGGATCATAAATATTAAGATTCATAATTTAAGAATCACCATGTGTCATTAAAAAAAAATGGTTGTATTGACTCTTCATTTATGCATTGATCAGTACTTCTTTCAATCAGTGATAAAGACACAATGTAAATATTGTCAAGGATAACCCCCTCTCCAGGCATCCTGGCTGCAAAGGGGTTCCTGCAAAGGGATGAGATGGGCATCTTCGTCCCAGTAGCAACGGTAGTTGGGTGTCTGGGTGGTACGTTAGGAAGGACTGGAGGTGAAGATAAAGTTAGAGGCAATAAAATGAAAGATCTGACTACACTCTTGTCTGAAAGAGGATTATTATAATTCTGGAAAGTGTTGGGTGTATTCGATATTGTGTTTGTTTTGTGGCAGAGAATGTAATCGAAGACAGCAAGTGATTGGAGTCCTTAATGATTTCTACGTGGCAGCGTTCCTGCATCTTTACCAGATTTGGAAAACACAACACAAAACCATCTCTGATTCAGGATTCGTTCTTAAAGGTGAGAAATGTGATGTGTTCTTTTTTGGTGAAATTATTTTGAACATTTGATGAGAGGAAACATTAGATTATCTCACTAGTTCTCACATTAGATCGCCCAATATTGAAAGTTGCACTAATGTTTATGCATAAATTGATTTTGAAGAATGGGACCACCACACATTAAGCTGCTTATAAGAGATTTATGACAAATCATGGTAAGACTGAAAGATGTAAAATCAGGTATGAAAGGTTCAAGTCCGAAATGTTGGTCATGTATCTTTACCTTCGCTATGTAAGGTTGAAAAGCTGTCTTCACAAAAATGTGAAAAATATTTTTGTCCTATTTGCTGCAGTGCATTAGAACTAACCCCAATGTGAGACTGAAATGAAACCCATTGTATTTGGACTTTATCATTCAAATCTCTGAAATTCCCTTTCACCTTTCAAAATTTTGTGAATATAAAATACCTTTCCTGTTTCCTTGCAGAGGTTGAAACATTTGCCAAAAAGAATCCAAAGCAACTGCTTAAAAAGTTGGAAACGTACTTGACAGAGCGCCAGAATGGGATGGACTTGCCTGCGGATAAGGTGTCCCTCACTGCTAACCATGCTGGTGGCATGAGGCCAAAACCCACCTCAGCTGCAAACACCAAAGAGATTAACTTTATGGGCGTGTGTGAGCTGGAGCCAGAACCTGAGGGTGAGGTGCGGCTCATCTGAAGCAATGTGTAAGTGATGGGAATTGAGAAAGATAATCCACATTGGCACTTGGCAGGGATGTAGCATCTGAAAGTTTTACTATTACGGCATGTACCACTCAAGTACTGGACATTATACCACCAACCATACACAACATCAGTGCAGTAGGACCTTGGCTTCATCTAATGACAGTGGCTTGCAAATGTGTAATTAATGTAGGCTTGCTGTATTAGTTCATATATTCAGTGCTGCCCTAGCTTGAACACTTGAATGCTGTGTCCAGAAAATGCTCGTACACAGAAGCTTTCTGCTATCTTTCTAAACTGGTTGAAACACTCAGGAGAGGAGAGCACATTTTTTCCTCTTAACAGTAAAGCAATCTGTACTGGGCACAGTTTGAACTCTACTTTTTAAGTGACACTAGTTAGCTTTAATTCTGAATTAGTGTTGTCAGTAACGAGACGGAGAGAGCCTGAGGATGCAATATCATTGTATCTGTTTTCTGAATGGGCAAAATGATTTTGGTTCATATCATTCATCTGAATGAGAAGAACCTTTTTTCAAGGTGACTCTATCTGATTGTTATCTAAACCACACAAGCTAGTTGACTTTTAAGTATTTGATGTAACCAGAAGACATGTAATACCTGACAGACCCACACGGATCTACAGTTTCCTCACTGAGCAGTACTTGTTTAGACAGCGTGTCTTGGGCCAGGCACCCGATAAGAAGATTGATTCCAGATGAGCTGAAAACTTGTTCAAACCCATCAGTTTTAGGATTTCATATAAAGTAGTTGCAAGTGACAGGCGAGTTTGGTGCATATGGTTCGATTTTAGCATCTTTCTATTTTAAATCTTCACAATCATTTAAAAATAAACTTTTCAGCTGTGCAAATTGTTGTCCCTTGTGTAGCTTTAATTTTATTTCAGTTTGCTGTTCCCCTTCAACACTAGTGAGTACAGATCAGACATATGACTTGTCCATCATCCTGTGTGACCATGAATCTCGTTATAGTACCAGTAATGTTAGAACTTCAAAACATTTTGTGTTAGCCTCAATTTTGTTCTCTGTGTATTTTAATAAGTTTTAAATTTATTCCTAAATTCGTTATCAGGAGCACTTAATTGTGGCTTGTTAAAAGTTACTGACTATGAGGAACCTTCAGTGATCTGAGGTAGATGAGGTTGAATTTCCAGCCGTGGCTCTCATTACTTTAGCATCGAACAAGTTGCAGCAAATAGAGTAAATCCCTTCAATACACATAATGGAGGCATGGAGTATTTTTCTGAGATGCTTGATGTTTTGAGGAGAAAATAATTTTTCATTAATTCTTGTGAATTTAGATTCAAAATTCATGGAGTATTTATCCCTGAGCACTGCAGGATTTTAAAACGTATCAGAGTGTGTTGTTTCCAGTAGAAAGTCGTTCACAGGAATCTACAAGGCAGTAGATTGTTACATGTAAATTACCAACACAAAGATCTGTGTTGATAAAACTTGGGCAAAGACGGACAAATTCTGCACATTAGAAATGATCGGTCACACAGTGCACATCAGAATTTATTGTCATAAACATACATATGTCACAAAATCTGTTTTGTGACAATTACAAGTGCAAAAGTTGCTATAAATTCCATTTTAAAAAAATGGTGGAGGAGCCATAGAAAATCTTCATTGTTTCTGAAGTAGAAGTAGGCATTGCAAACTGATGAAACAAAATGAAACTGCGAGATCCCTTTGTGCCAGATTATTACTTGGTCAAGAGGTCAGTTTGCTTTTCCCCCAACTGCATGTATGAAGTGAACAGCCATTTGTAGATGCCAACTTCCAATAAGCCTCAAGTTCGTTGCATCCCCTTATTCTGAGGACAACATTGGAAAATTACCATGAGTGCCCTTATCCAACATTATTTTTGCAGTTTAAGGATGCATCACCAGGTTCATGACTTGCAGTTAACTAATATAAAAGCATACAAGCCGTAGTAGGCTTGGATTTCTTTTTAAACTATGCATAAAACAAGAGGATGCTGTTTTTAAAATTTAAAATTTAATTTTTAAAAAATTTAGACGTTACATCATGGTAACAGGCCATTCAGCTCACGAGTCCGTGCTGCCCAATTGACCTACATCTCTGGTATGTTTTGAACAGTGGGAGGAAACTGGAGCACCCGGGGAAAACCCACACAGACAAGGGGGAGAACGAACCAAATCCTTATAGACAGCATAGATTTGAACCTTGGTCCCAATTGCTGGCGCTGTAAAGGCGTTACGCCAATCTTTCCGCCCCCACTCTCATTAACCTCATTTACATTCAGGAAGGAGACTTCGTTGAGTTGTAAGGAACTTGGACCTCAAGGTTACTGAATGTGTCCAATAAATGTAGAGGAGCAAACAATGGAGCATTGAGGAACTGCTGATGAGATTATTGCGGTCTCTCGACTTTGTTTTGTTTCTGATCTAATCGAACAGATTTTCTAGGTAGCGTAGTGTGAGTTTGAGCATATTGTTGGAAGTGAACATAAAAATGCTGATCTCTGGCAGCAACTGCGGCAAGATCACAACAGATCCCAGCATCTGTTGGAAAGGTGAGCAACGTAGAGGGGGGTGAAGAACAGTCTTTACATTAAAAGTATCAAAGTGGTAAATCCTAATTGTGAGCATAGAACAAGGAAACAGCATAATGTTGAAAAAAGCAAATTTGGAATCATCCATAAAGCACTGGATCACAGTAAGAGACTGACACATAGAAGACTTGTGAAAATAGTGGTGCAGGTGAAAATTACCTAGGCATTTAAAAAAAAACGAGTGTATTCTACAGTGGACGTTGAAAGATGATTATGGATA
Source organism: Narcine bancroftii (assembly GCF_036971445.1). NCBI lineage: Eukaryota > Metazoa > Chordata > Chondrichthyes > Torpediniformes > Narcinidae > Narcine > Narcine bancroftii. The sequence continues at coordinate 102,045,368 of NC_091470.1, read as the reverse complement.
AATGACCCATAATGGATAAAGTGGCCTTCCTCACCAATTGCAATTCTCTAATTGGAGGTTATATTTTGATCATTGACCAAGCTTCATTCAAATTTGGCACAGTGAAGAGTGCAAGCTTCAGTATTGTAACAAATAGATGTATTGTGTCGTAGATGTGATGCCCTAATGTGGAAACCTTCATAAATGTAAGTAACCTTCCAAACAAGACAATAATTTCATCAGCTATTTCACGAGAGAAAGGATGTATAGACAATGCTGCCTAATGACGTACCGTTTATACTTGTGTAATAGTCGATCCTGTGTAAAAGTCAACTTTTTTTGGCCCAAAAATAATGTGTTTTCCATAGGACAGTGTAAAAGTTGACACCTCCCCCTATTTTAGGCCCTAACCACCCACTCATCCAAGTTCCCGACACGCCAATCACGAACCCTTGCCTCGACCACCTGCCCATCTGAGTTCCCAATGTCCCGGCCATAGACTCTCTCTTAGGCCCTGGATGCCCACCCACCTGAGCTTCCAAAGCCCCAAATGCGGACTTACCTGGTCCCAGCCATCCAAGCTCCGACATCTTGAACAATGCAGGTACTTATCACAATCAAAAGCATGATCCGTGTAAAAGTCGACCCTTCAATTTGATCCGAAAAATTGGTCCAAAACACTTGACTAAACACACGAGTATATACGGTAGTTACAGATCATCTTAACTCCAGCTTGTCCTCTTAACAGTAGCAGTACTGTGCACATATGTATTACATTTGTTAAATATTGTGTTGTACAGTACATTTCAAGTTTCCTTTATTGCTGGAAAATTCAGCAGATTCCTCAGCATCTATAAGAGGCAAAGATGTAAAAGGCCTGAGCCTTTCATCAAGGTTTCACGTTTGCTCTAATACTTCAAAGCTGTTGACTTAATGTATCCTGAACTGCTTAATACCTGTAAAGTCACAGTATTTTTTGTCTGGAAATGAATTGGGTAGCTTTTGACATTTTCACCAGAGGTATGTGATTTCCATATAATTCATCTTAAAAAAAAATCTGAGGTAAAAGGATTAAAAAAATGAAAGGCTTGAAAATTTGCGAAAGATGGAAATTGGGTGTAGTTACCAATGAATAGTAGCAGGATTAGAGATACAGCATGGAAACAGGCCTTTCGGCCCACCAAATTGTTGCCATCCGTCACTAATTTGCACTAATCCTACCTGAATCCCATTTTTTTAATTGTCTCCATACTTTTGTGAATTTGTCCAAGACTCGATCACTCACTTACACAACAGGAGCAACTTACAGCAGCCAACAGGCAAGCTTTGGGATGTTGGAGGAAACTAGAGAACCTAGAGGAAACCCACAATGTCATAGGGGGAATATGCAGACCATGCCTGAGGTCTGGATTCAACTTTGTCTCTGTGAGACTCTGCTTTCCTAGTTTTGCTCTCCACGACAGGGCAATGTTATAAGTTTCCTTTCCTGCTTATTCTTACCAGTGTGGGTATTTTTTTAATTTCTCTGTCACATCCTTAACTTGCTGCCTCTTAGCTTTCCCCGGACAACATACTTTCTCAGTCAAATTTGTGCCTTCCACATACAGTAAAACCCCTGTTATTCAGTATTCAAGCAGTTAGCAAAAAATTCATGGAAAATAAATAGGTAAAAATTACAGTTTAAAATCGGTGCCCCTCGTGGTTAGTTCGCCATTCATGCAACACGCAATCTCAAGCAACCGACAAATACACTTATCCAGCATCTACCAGGAGTTTTACTGTATTTAATAGATAAGGTGTGGTCTCAGTTTGGGATCTTGTAATAAACAGCTGAGGTTCAAGAACAGATCTTTGCAATATCCCACTAGTTTGGAATAAGCCTATCTAAAAAGGACCCATTATTGCTTCTCCACTTAAACCTCAAGTTCTATTTGTTTTGTTGCCTGGTCATGGCCAGAATTAACACATACCTAAGTAAAGATCTGGATTCATGGCAATTGGCCTATCGTCACAATAGCTCCACAGCAGATCTCTGGTTCTCCACTCAGCTCTGGATCACCTTGAAAACAGCAATTCATACAAATGGCTGCTCTTCATAGATTACAGATCAGCCTTCAATACCATTATTCCCTCAGTGCTGGTCAAGAGCTACAAACTCTAGTATCCCACTCTGCAACTGGATCCTTGACTTTCTCATTGGAAGACCACAGTCAGAACGAATTGGAAACACTTCCGCCTCACTGACCATCAATACAGGTGCACTCCAAGGATGCGTGCTTAGCCCATTGCTCTACTCATTATATACCGGGCACAATTCCAATGCCATCTACAAGTTTGTCTATGACACCACAGTTGTCGGCAGAATCACAAAGAGCAATGAGGAAGTCAACAGGAGGGAGATGGTGTAACGACAACAATCGCATTCAATGCCAACAAAACCAAGGAGATGGTTGTGAACTTCAGGAGCAAATCAGAGGAACACAACCCAGTCCTTATTGAAGGCTCAGTAGTGGAATTCCTGGGTGTCAACATTTCTGAGGATCTGTCCTGGAGCCTCCACGTTGATGCAATCATGAAGAAGGCTTGCCAGTGGCTATACTTTGAGGAGATTTAGTATGTCACTTGACAGATTATGTTATATTTTGTATTGTATATAGATATGTTTTAAAGGAGATAAATTGTGGGGTTTTTAGATAGGTCACACACAGATACAAACACTTCAAAACAAATCTCATTTTAAAATTTCAGAGCTCTTCTCAAGTCAGACAGTCCAGGCTCCAAGTGCCTTTGCAAAAACTTTGAAGAATACCTATAAGGATTTCACAAGTAGGTGTTAATCGGACATGCTGTGGAGCAGCAATGGATTATTGTTTTGGAAAGCAACAGATGAACGGACTTGAATGCAGTTTGCTGTTCTAGGAGGATCATGTGGTTTTGCAAGCGGAGAGTAAAAAGCTGGTTTTTCTCAGAGAGAGAATTCAGTTCTATAGTTCGACAGTTCAGCAGCAGCAGTGGGACTGGAATATGACAAGCTGGCCAGCTTGTGGAAAACCCCATTTTGAAGATGAGTTGTGAATTCTTAGTTCAGCCCTTGTGGTTAATACAATAGGAGATGGCTAGCTGTATAATGTTTCACTTGAAATAAGGGAAACAAAAAGGAACTCTGTGATGACCTGAAAGAAAGAGGCTATCATCTTGAAAACACTGATGGGGCAAATTTATTTGGCAAGACACAGGTGGTTGATCTGAAGGAATCAGTTTGTGTCCAACTAGCAACAAATCTCTCTCTGAAAACTGACAACCTTCCTGAGCGGGAACCATTTACCTTTCAAGCACCAAAGCCTGGTGAACTTTATAAATGTTAAATTCTGTGCGCATTATAAGAATTGCCTGATACCGGTGAACTTGGAGGAGTGAGAAATGAGATTGGACTGTGAATCAAAAAACTTTTCTGAACTTATATACGCATTACATACACGTGTGCTTAGAATTAGAAGGAAGTTAAGTTAATAGTAGTAAGTTAAAGTTTGATCCCGTTTTCATGTTTAAAGATAATTAAAAGCAAATTTTGTTTAAGTAACCATTTGTCTTGGTGAATTTCTATTGCTGCTGGGTTTTGGAGACCTCTGGGCTCATAACACACTGAAGACTCCTGTAAACATCTACAGGTGTACCGTGGAGAGCATTCTGACTGGTTGCATCACTGCCTGGTATTGAGTCGCCAATAAACTCCAGAGGGTTGTTAACTCAGTCTCCCACATCACAGGCACCAGACTTCACTCCATAAAGGACATCTATAAATGGCAGTGTCTTAATAAAGCAGGCTCTATCCTCAAGGACCCCTACCACCCAGGCCATACCCTCTTCACTCTGCTACCATTGAGGAAAGGGTAAAGGAGCCTAAGGACGAGCACTCAGTGGCACAAGGACAGCTTTTTCCCCTCTGCCATCAGATTCTTGAATAATCAATGAACCAAAGACACTGCCTTCCCTTGCACTATTATTTTTATTATTATTTTATTTTATTTTTATAGTAATGTCGTAAGATGGTTATAATATAAATGTTTGCACTGTGACGCTGCAGCAAAACATCGAATTTTATGACTTGTTCATGACAATAAATTCTGGCTTTTAATTCCACTGGTTTGTTTTTAAAACTCTGGAGTGGAAGCAGAAAATAGGTTTTGGTACAGTAACCGGGAAGTGGCACTTGTATCGGTTTTCTTGAAGGTCCAGTGAAACTTTAATAAAAATGTTCAAAACTGCAGTTAGGTTTCTTTGTGGATTAATCGAGCCATATTTCAAGCAGTTCATGAAATCGGGTGTATTAAAAAAAAAACTTGTTTAAGTGAAAGTTTCCCTGGAAGATGAAATGTATGCTCCAAGCCAGACAAACAAAAGTTTTGTGTGCGCGAATTTTAAAATGAATGGCAGCCACTTTAGCACTGCAGTGTAAGGCACTAATTGGAACAGGAAAACAATAATCATGGGATCTTCATGGTATATCCAGAGGCATTCAGCTTTTAATTTTTACCATCTTAGCAAGGATATTTTAAGTTCTATCTGATGCGTTTGAAGATCAGACAAAAACAAAACTCACTGCAAAATACAAAACTCTCACTGGTGGTGTTGGTAGGGGAATAATGAACAAACAGCAATACCACGATGCTGAATAGATGCAATTTTAGTTCAGGATGAGTACCCCCTTATCCGAAATGCATGGGATCAGAAGTGTTTCAGATTTTGGAACACTGCTGTAACTCAGCAGTGCAGTAGCACCAGCAGAATCCCTGTATCAGCTTTGAAACCACAACAGCAAACAACGGCAGGCTTTCAGTCTCCACCTATGATTCTGTGTTTTGATTGAAAGCTTACAGAACACTGGATTTTTTTCAACACGATAACATTGCTGGTCATGTTACACTCAAACACGGCTTTTTAAGTTTCACATGAAAATAATGTTTTGTACTTCCCTTGATCCAGAACCATTTAGGCTGTTTCACCATCGATCATTTTCAGCAATATCTTTGTTCCACAGAGCAGAGAATAAGCAGATAACACAATGAGTAATGCATGTAGGTCTGGCAGTGATGAACTGTCGCCAACAGACTGTCAGAGCCCCACATGGGCAAGTGAGGTCAGGTGTGGAATTTTCCACTTGTGGTGTTATGTCGGCACTCAAAATGTTTTGGATTTTGGAGCATTTCTGATAAGACCTGGAATTCTGTGAAGGCCATTGTTACCAACATGTATGAATCAAATTTGGTGATGACACCGGAAACAAGAGATTGGTGTTCTAACATCTCTCAATGGCTCTGGCTTCCTGGAAGTGCGCTGCCTGGCTGTAGATCCAATCTGCCTAATGCTGTGCACCTCTGTGGACTGGCCTCACTTTGTGGTAAGGTTGGGCCAATTCAGAATTTGAGAATTGAGCCCTTGCCCACTTTAGTGTTAGAAGTAGGTTTTGGATTTGCAGAGGATTCCAATGCTCTTTTATTGCATTAAATATCCTGACATTGCACAGAAATGAGATGTAATGCTGACAACCTGTGAAATTCTGTCTGGAAACCTTTTCAATGATCTTTGGGCTGCTGAGGTCACTGCAGGTTATGTGATCTTGTTTCAAAAGTTTGAAATTTTATCGACAAGACTCATGTTTTCTGTAATTTTTTTCCCCTTTGCTCAATGCAGGTTAATTGATGTTTTATCTTTAAACAGAACGTCACTAATGAGCACAGTGAATGACTATTCAGGATATAATATTAGCACTGTGGTTGTACTTGGTAACATAAGCACTATACATCTTTATTTTTGTATCCATTAAATTTTGTTTTTAAAATAAAAACATATCTGGTCCTATTAACTGGTTCACAACAGAAGCATTTACTGCATCACAATAAAGATTAATTTTGGGAATGTACTTCAATGGTTATCTTGGAATGCCTGGTTTGACCTTGACTTGTGTATAGGATATGAGGATTCATGCATCTTTGACATTTTTTCCAACTTAACCCATCATTTTTTTTTAACTTGAGAACTTCATGAGGACATATTACAACCATTTACAGCTTGTCTGCACCTGGGTTCCATGTTTACAGCTATCCATTTTGTCATTTAAACATTCATGATCCCCCATCAAGACCCTCCCCTTTCGGATCCCCCTATGTTTCCCTTCATCCTATGCCGAACATCATTAATTGCGCTCCATATCTAGCATTTTCCAGTTTCTATAAATGGTTAACCTGAAACATTAATTTTGCATTTCCTTCACAGATTTTCATGGTTTTTGGAATCTTCCATTTTCTTTCCCGATTTCCTATCTGCAGGATTTTATCTTTGTTTCTTGGAACCTTCATTGTGACCTATTCAAAATGAAGTTTGCACCACCAAGACAAATATTTTTAAAAAGAATAGAACATGAAAAATGTACAGCAAAATACTTCCACCCATCATGTCTGTGCTGATCATTGATGTCAAATTAAAGCAATCCCATCTGCCTGCACACGTTCCACATCACTTTGCTCCCAGCATGTTCATGTGCCTGTTTAAATGTCTCTTAAACATCACTGTCATATCTGCTTCCACCTGCGGTGTGTTCCAGGCACTACCACTGCGTGTGCATGGCTAGGGGAGGGGGGTGCGTGGGGGAAGTTTTCCCCTCTCACCTTAAACCTATGACCAGATCAGAACTTATTGCCATAAATATGCCACCAAATTTGTTTGGCGGCAGCATCACAGTGAAAACATTGCTCTAAATTACATTTCAGAAATAAATAGTGCAAGAAAATAGGATAAGGGGAGGTAGAGTCTGTGGTTCATTGTCCATTCAGGAATCTGATGGCAGAGGGGAAGAAGCTGTCCATGTGTCACTGGGTTCTTGTCTTCAGGTTCCTGCACCTTCTTTCTCAATTGTAGCAGAGTGAAGAGGGCACGGCCTGGGTTGTGGGGTGGGTCCTTGAGGATAGAGGCTGCTTTGCTAAGATACTGCCTCTTGTAGATGTCTTTGTTGGAGTGAAGAATGATGCCCTTGATGTTGCTGGCCAAGTTGACGACCCTCTGGAGTTTTTTTCTTGTCCTGAGTATTGGTACCTCTGTACCAGACAGTGATGCAACTAGACAGAATTCTCTCCAGACATTTTCAAACTTTATTTTCCACTCATATTTCACCATAAGTAATCCTTATGTCATAGGTGCTCTGTGATTAGTAAGGGATTGAATTCTCTCCCCATTTAGAAAATAGTGAATGTCTTTATTCCTTCTACCACACACATCCCTACACTATAATCCATTAGCCACTTCTTTGTCCAATTTCCCAACCTGTCCAAGTTCCTTTGCAGACTTCCTACTTCCTCAATACTACCTACCCTTCTGCTTATCTGCATATCATCTGCAAACTTGGTCCCAAGTCATCAATTCCATTATCCAGATCATTTCCCCACAACTTATAAAGTAGCATGGTGATCCCTGCGGACACCACCAGTCGCCGGCAGCTAGCCAGAAAAGGCCCCCCTTTGCCAATATTGGCTAATATTCTCTCCCTGTGGGTACCTTTCCCCGTAATTGCTTATGGTCTCTTATCTCCAGTGTGGTACCTTGTCAAAGATCTTCTTAAGATCTAAATGAACACCATCCAGTGACTCCTTTGTCCTACTTGTTATTCTCAAAGAAATCCAACAAATTTGCCAGGTAAGATTTCCCCTGAAGGAAACCATGCTGACTTCAGCCTATTTTATCTTGTGCTTTCAAGAAACCCTTAATATTGGACTCTAGAATCTTGCCAACACTCAAGTTAAGCAAACTGGAGTGACCATTTGTTATTTTCCAATCCTGACTCAACTGATCTAGGGCTTTGGTAGTAAGTTATAAGTCGGGATCTTCTTTGTTTTAATCTCCGAGGCAAAGAATAGGACCGTCAAATGTGTGATTAAGATGGCCCAACTAGAGAAGGGGGTAATACTGGACCTCTTCTTGGGAAATGTGGCACGGTCTTAACCTCATTCGTTTTTCAAAAAACGTAGTTATAGAAAAGGTTAGAAAAATTTAAAGTCCTTAATCGGGGCATCAAGGCAAATGTTGACGGTACGATACGAGAAATGATACGTTAATTATGTATCTTTGCTTTGCTATATATTACCGTTGCTCTATATGTCTACCTTTGCTAATATAAAGGACACTGTCTGACCCGCTGAATTTCTCCAGCGTGGTGCTTTGACTCCAATCACGGTGGCTGCAGACTTCCCTGTTTTACTCCCAATGACAGGAGGTCAGTCCACGACTTGGAGTTTACATCGGGTCAAGCCAGTGTTTTCGAGGACACAGAGGTCCGGTTTATCACCACCAACCAAGAGGATATGGTGAGGAGACGCTGGTATTAGGGCAGCCGGACAGCATGAACGTGAATCACCGCTCTCACTACCCACAATAGCACAGGGCAACTGGCCTGGCCAAGAGGACGGGGCAACTGGACTGGCCAATAGCACAGGGCAACTGGGCTGGCCAATAGGACGGGCATCCGGGCTGGCCAATAGGACGGGGCAACTGGGCTGCCAATAGGACGGGGCATCTGAGCCGGTGGACTGGCCAATGGGAGGGTGGGTTGGCCATTAGGAGGGCGGGGTTGGTGGTCTGACCAATAAGAGTGCGGTACCGGCTGGCTGGTCAGTCAATAGAAGGGCGGTACCGTGCTGGGAGTAGTTCTGGCGCGGAGCGTCGAGCGGTGGGTGTCGGCTCCAATTAGGCCTTCGCGGTGGAGGAGGTGGGAGCGGATAGGATAGGTGTTCACCATGGTGACCAGGCGTGGCCGGGGCCTGGGGGACAGCGAGCAGCAGTCTTGGGTGGGAGTGTGTGGGGGGCCCGTGAAATGGACGTGGGGGGGGGAATTGCCCCTGAAATGGACGTGGGGGGGGGGAATTGCCCCTGAAATGGACGTGGGGGGGGGGGAATTGCCCCTGAAATGGACGTGGGGGGGATTGCCCCTGAAATGGACGTGGGGGGGGAATTGCCTCTAAAATGGACGTGGGGGGGAATTGCCCCTGAAATGGACGTGGGGGGGGGATTGCCCCTGAAATGGACGTGGGGGGGGGGATTGCCCCTGAAATGGACGTGGGGGGGGGGATTGCCCCTGAAATGGACGTGGGGGGGGGGATTGCCCCTGAAATGGACGTGGGGGGGGGGATTGCCCCTGAAATGGACGTGGGGGGGGGGGATTGCCCCTGAAATGGACGTGGGGGGGGGAATTGCCCCTGAAATGGACGTGGGGGGGGGGATTGCCCCTGAAATGGACGTGGGGGGGGGGATTGCCCCTGAAATGGACGTGGGGGGGAATTGCCCCTGAAATGGATGTGGGGGGGTGGAATTGCCTCTGAAATGGATGTGGGGGGGTGGAATTGCCTCTGAAATGGACGTGGGGGGGGAATTGCCCCTGAAATGGACGTGGGGGGGGAATTGCCCCTGAAATGGACGTGGGGGGGGGAATTGCCCCTGAAATGGACGTGGGGGGGATTGCCCCTGAAATGGACGTGGGGGGGAATTGCCCCTGAAATGGACGTGGGGGGGGAATTGCCCCTGAAATGGACGTGGGGGGGGAATTGCCCCTGAAATGGACGTGGGGGGGGAATTGCCCCTGAAATGGACGTGGGGGGGGGATTGCCCCTGAAATGGATGTGGGGGGGGGGGAGAATTGCCCCTGAAATGGACGTTGGGGGGGGGGAATTTGTCCCTGAAATAGATGTGGGTGCCCTGGCAATGTCTTGTCCTGGCAATGTCCTGCAGACGGGGCTTGGCATTGGGGTAGGACAATGGTTCTCAACCTTTTTTCCATTCACATGCCACCTGAAGAGCGCCATACATCTTATGCCATAGATGTTCTGTGGTTAGTAAGGGATTATTTAAGGTAGTGTGTGTGTATATGTTGGGGGAGGGGGGTTGGATGAGAACCACCTGGGTAGGATGTGATACACCGCAGAGGAGTGAGGTGATATGCAGTGCACAAAAGAGCTGGAGAAACTCGGCAGGTCTCGTAGCATTAGTGGGATGGAAAGGGGAACCAACATTTTGGGCTTGGGTCTCTGTCAGGTGCCTGAATTAAAAAGGTGGGGGCGGGAAGTAAAGGGTAGGCTATCAGGTAAGAGGTTACAGGTTGCAGGGTAGAAGAGGAAATAAATATCTGAGAAGTAATAGGGGAAAAGTTTGAGGGTATCTCTTTGGTAGATGAAGTGAGATGGTGGGATTGGCTTGGGATGACTGCCAACTGCAGGAGTGTGTTGAGGGTAAGGTGTGAGGGTTAAGTTTGAGGTAAAGGATAGCAATAACCGAATCTGGATCAGGACAAAACTAAAGTGTATCAGACAAAAACACAATGCTGGAGAAACTCAGCAGGTTAACAGTGTATAGCAAGGATAAAGGTACCAATATTTTGGGCTTGATCCCTTCATTAAGGTATTATTAGGCAGACTCGTTCTGTAGCAGGTACCAGCTACAAGAGGATAGGATTGTATGTGGTGTTTCTGTTATTAATAACAGCTGGTGATGAAATAACTAAGTGGGAGATGTTATGTGGACCCAAGGCATTTAAATGCAATTAATGTAGTGAGGGTGCTGTGCAATTGCTCAGCAAAAGGAGGTGCAAAGTGCTCCTTCTGTCCAATAGCCTACAGGTCACCCTTAGACAAGGAATAGTATCTGTTTAGCCTCCCAATCAGGGTCATGTGAAGCCTCAAATTGCAAATAGTTGATGGTTTTTACAAGCATATTCCACAAATTGGAATTTATGGTTGTAAAACTAGAAGTGCTGTACAGATGAATCAATGGCAGGGTTACCTGTCTAGTACGGGTACTGCAACTGAAGCTGTCAATGGGAAACCACTTCAGTATTTTCCCCTTGTATAATCATGAACTCAACACCAACGACGGTCTCAGCTCAAAGATGAAGCCTTCGCCGAAGGAGAACAGGGGAGGCAACAACTAGGATTCGGAGGGTCAGAGATCACGACAGATGGAGAGACATGATCGACCAAGCCCAACGGCAAAGCACCTGAATGAATGACATGCGTGAGACTGCAGATACCGAAATCTGGAGCAAAAATAATAGTCTGCTGGAGGGACTTGCGTGGGTTGAGCAGAATCATTTGGAAGAATAGTCAATGTTTTAGGTCTGAAGGATTCAAGTTTAGTTGGAGATTTTGTTTATTTTTAAGACATACAGCACAGCAACAGGCCCTTCTGGCCCACAAGCCTATGCCACCCAATTAACCTATGACCATCCTACGTTTTTGAAGGGTGGAAGGAAACCAGAACATCCGGAGGAAACACACGCAGACATAGGGAGAAAATACATACTCCATTCAGACAGTGCCGAATTTGAACCTGAGTCACTGGTGCCATTGCAGCATTGCGCTAACTGTTACACTAATCATGCCAGCACCTTTGGGATACTCCTGGAATCGCTAGGAATTAAATATTTGCATTCTGGATTGTACTGCTGGAAAATCAATATTATTAATATTTGTCTTTACATCCTTTTGTTAATTTGTTTCTAAGATACTGGAATTGAATGTTTGAATTGCTAGTTGATGTGTTAACATTTCCATATCTAGCGCCTTTTAAATGGGGAAAAATTGCACATTCAGTGCATTTTTTAAAAAGAAAATGGATTTAGTTTGGGATTTATATTTCAGGCATTTAATTTGAACCAGAACAAAGCAATCCAGCAATTTTTCTGAGGCATTTGGAAATAAGGAAACCTTGTATAGACTTGAAATTTCTCTTTGTCCCCTTGTATATTATCAAGTGAATGTATATGTGGAAGGGGATTATTAACTTCTCAGACTTATGAAATCAGGAACAAAGGCAGAATGCTGGAGGCAAAGGTTTGGGTTTGAGATCCTGCATCTGGTCTGAGAGGGAAGTGGAAAGGTTGTCAGCATACAGAAGCATGAAGGATTGGTACAACAGAATCTGGGAGATGATTACTGGAACCAGATAAAGGAAGGAGAGAGATGATGGGCAGATGGAGGGGGTTGGAAAGACGAACAAAGAGAAAAACAGGTGGACAGGTGAGAAGAAAAACATAAGGGTGTGGGTTACCTGAATTACAAAATGCAATATTCTCCAGCACTCTTGTGTATTGCACAACTCCACCACTTGCTGATCTTGTTCAACTCTATGCAGGTGCTCCTCCACATACAATTGTTGGGGGGGGGGGGGGTCACATTCCAGAAAACCCATCTTAAGTCAAAAAGGAATATCACACTTAACATTTTTCATAATTTTAAATACCTTTATTCCACACTGGAAAAACCATTAATGTACACAGCTGAAAGTACACTGGACATGAAGAATGTTTGAAGCATTTAATTAAAATTCATTGCTGGATGGTGGGGAGGCAAGACAGTAGCCTACTGCAAGTGCCAGAACAGATCAGAATTCAAAATTGGAAGTATGGATTTGAACCATTGTAACTTTGAAAAACCGTAAGTTGGACCATCGTAAGTGGGGGAGCACCTGAATTGTCATGCAAACGAGTGGAATATGAGATTTTCTTCCATAGGGTCCTGACAGAATCTCCCAGATTCTGTTGGATTGAGAAGTTCCCTCCCACTTCTAATGCAGGCTCTTGACCTGAACTATTAAGGTGCACCTTTTACCTCCACAGATGCTGCTTGACCCACTGTGTGTTTCCAGCATTCTGTTTGCATTGGCATTCCAGCGTCTGATACCTTTTTTCTTCTTGTGAAGACAGGATGTAGCTCCACATCATGGGCTGCTTTACTTGGGACCCTCTCAACACCATGACAATAGAAATTCTAAAGATTCAATTCTTGTTTAACTGAGTTGCTTCATAAGAATTTAGTTAAAAGAAAGCAAGCATTAGCCATGTGTCTCCTCAAGTTTGCTTACCATTCAGTAGAGGAGAGGAAAGGCTTTGAATGACATGGATTAAATGTAGGCAAATGGGACTAACCCAGAACGCCAACTTGGATGGCATAGGGAAGTTGGGCTGAAGGGTCTATTTCATGTGGTAGAGTTTAACATTGGAACCAACCTTTGACTTTTCCTTTGCAGCTTAATCCCTCTATTCTCAGAAGACCAAAAATTGATATGGACTATAGCCAGGGTGGTACGGTTGTTGTAGCAGTTAGCGAAATACCTTTACAGCACCAGTGGTTGGGACAGGGTTTCAAATCCTGCACAACTCCAGCACTTGCTGATCTTGTTCAACTCTTTGCAGGTGCTCCTCATTATACGATGGGGTGGGGGGGCACATTGCAGAGTTTGTACGTGTACGGGTCTCCCCGAGATTTTCTCTGTGGGCTCTGGTTTCGTCCCAATTTTCCAGGACAGGCTTGGGGGCCAAAATGACCTGTTTCTGTGCTGTACGTGTAAATTTAAAAATAAACAGGCAGAGAAAGAAGCAAAAGAGAGTCCACCAGGATCACAGAGTGCCAATGGCTTCACCTCCACTGCCACAAATCCTCCAGTCCAAACCATTGAGAACCCATGCCCCACGATCAGGAAGCCTCCAGCACTCTCTCGCATCTTGGTTTCAATACCTGGTATCCCTTCAGCCTGTCTCTGGCAGCTGTCAGGCTGGTGTGAGTCTTTTGACCACAGTGGCCAGCAGCCCGCGGCTAACGTGGGTTTTCCGCCATGATTCACCATCTGCCCACCACTCCACCCGTGTGTTCTTCGGCCTCAGAGGCCTTCACTGATTACCGATCGTAATAAAGTCCTGCAAATTGTAATGCAACTTCTTGTACTCCAGCCCATTTATAACAAACATTTTCTGTACTTCTTGCTGTACGAGTAGAAAATATTCCAGTAAAACCCCTATTATCCAGAATTCAAGCAACTGGCACCTCAAGCAACCAGAAATTTAACTTGTCTGGCATTTACCAATCCCCATAGATGCCGGATACTAGGTGTTTTACTGCAGAATGTTTTCATTTCTCAAAGCAGCATTCCAAAATCATCCTGAAAGACTAAACTTTATTAGAAACTAAAAAGCAAATATTGCAGTTGCTGGAAATAACTGAACTTTGCTGGAATTAGTAGGCCAGAATGCATCTGTGGGGAGAGAAGTACCTTTAATACAAACTGGAAAGGCTGGCTATTTAAAATTATTGAATTCAGTGTTACGTTCTAAGGGCTGTAAATGTACCCGATTGGAAGATGAGATGGTTTTCCTCAAACTAATTGGAATATTAACTGGGAAAAATGCAAAGGAGCAAAGAGAAAGGGGAAATGGTGAGACTGAAATTGACGGATAACTAGAAATTCAGGGGAGCCTTGTAAAATGAACAAGTGTTCTATCAAAAATTCATCCAATCTGTTTTGGCAATGTAGAGAAGGCGACGTTGTGAGTACCCAATGTAGTGCCTTGAATGAGAAGAGAACCAAGTGAATTGCTGACAGGTGTGTTTGTGCCTCTTGTCAATGGAGAAGGGGTCTCTTGCATTTGGATAAGAAGGCACCATCAGGATTTGTGAGGAGGGAACTTTTCTCAGCTTTGAGTCGTCCTTCAATGCTAACCCTTGTCCAGGTGCCATGTGACTTGCTCAGTATTTTCAGTCTTTTTCGGTAATAGGTCCTTTCGCCCCATGCTGCCCAATTACACCCTCCAATCCTGGTACAATTTGAAGGGTGGTGAAACCCACACAAACATGGGGAGAACATATAAATTCCATACAGGCAGCACTGGGTTTGAACCCGGGTCCTGATTATCGGTGCTGTAACAGTGATACACTAGCTGCTATGCTAACCATGCCGCTCTTTTCTGCTGTTATCAACATTTATGTTTGTTGCTATCTTTCTCTTTTCCGATTCTTCCAGTAAGTAAATAACTTCACAATTTTCCAAAATGTAGCTTCTTGCTCAGTCACTCAACTTCTGAACGTCCTCTTGCAGACTTTGCATCTTCCTCCCAACTTGTGGTCCAAGAACATGAGAAATAGTAGGTTTAAAGTTGCTCTTTTATTCATTTAATTCTGATCTGTAATAAAAATGAACTTAAGTAAAATTTTCTCAAGTTTAGGGTGATGCCATGTCTCTGAAGCAAGATAAGTGTGATGAATCCACTGAATTCAGCAAGAAAGTAAGTTCTTCCATTTTGTTCTAAGTTGTTTAAAGTTGGAAGAGAAAGTTGCTTTTTTCCAACGTTATATATTACGCCAACAGCTATTCCATGGGAGCAAGAGTCACAAAAGCACTGGAGTGGGAAAATCTGTGACAGTTGGAGCTTGGGAAAACAAATGTATAGTTTTTTCAATTTTTTCACTTCAGATCTGAGAGCTTTGAATATTTTCCTTGAGGTAAAAGATTAGATGCAGTGGAAATTGAAATTTTTTAAAGTAAATCATCTGGTATCTGGGGCATCTATGGGAGATTGGTTGAGTTTTTTGGTTGCTTGAGACTGCTGTTGAGTAAATGGAGAATTAATGGCGAGGAGTGCCAATTTTAAACTTTTTTTTAACGCATTTACTTTCAACGATTTTTTTTTGCCAGTTGCTTGAACTGTATGCAGCCCGCTAAAATATAACAATGGTACGTAGAAAATGAAAAACTAAAAAGACAAATGGTGTATCATTTTTTATCACAAGGGAAATTGGAATATAAAAGTGACAAAGTGGTGCTTCAGTTTTAAAGACAAGATATTAACTTTGGAAGAGGTAAATTCAGTGCCATATAAAGGTTTAAAGAGTTAAATCTTGATACAGGGTTATGCTGACTTGTGTTTTCTTCATTTTAAATACTAACCTCACTGGGATTTCAAGACACTTTCCTTGCAACATACTTCATATTCATCAGTAATGAGATAAAATACCATTTCAATTTGAATTTGGATCAAAAGATAACTGCCTTTGAATTGAGATGCTGTTTCCAAATAAATCTTGATCACATGAAGTTTGGACAGGTGTTTCATCATTTTCTTCTCTATAATAAAGCATATTTTACTAGTTCAGTAGAGTATTTTTGAGCCAAAATAATTTTTAAATTAAATTTAGAAATACATCACGGTAACAGGCCCTTTTAGCTCACAAGTTGTGCTGTCCATGTGACTTACAACCACCCCCCACCCCCCCGGTATGTTTTGAACAGTGGGAGGAAGCCAGAGCACCTGGAGGAAACCCACACGGTCATGGGGGAACTTCCTATAGTCAGTGTGGGAATCAAACCCTGGTCCCATTTGCTGGCACCGTAAAAGCGTTGCACTAGCCGTTACATTAACCATACCACCCTAAAATTGGGATGACTGTGTTCTTAAGTATGTTGTAATTTTAAAAAAAAGTTCTTTTTGGCTTCCTTTAAGAGAGAGATCCCTCAAAGGTACTAGAACACAAATAGGGAGCACATCCTCAAGAAAGCGCATTTTCTAATTTCAGTACTGCAAATTCATAAACTTTTTAAAGAATAAAACTCTCTTCATTTACTCTTAGGTGAATCACAGTGGCGTATTTTCATCACTGACTTTAAACCTACGACATGGAGGGGTCAGTCTCCTGTTGGGAAATGCTCGACCATTCATGGGCCGTTGCTGCTACGTCTGTGCACCTGAAAGCTGGGTAATGGAACTGCACATGCTGACGGGGAATGGAACTAGGTCAAGGCACAGCTCTTTGAGCTCACTGATCTCCTGGGGACTGCGGCCCAAAGATAGTTGGGATGGAGGTTGTTGGGGGTTAAGATTTGGTGTTTGGCCACAGTTGGTGGGTTAAAGTTGGTGATTGGTAGGATGGCTTTGATAGTATTTGTCAGAGCAACTAATTCTAACTGATATCAAAGATAATTTTAATTAAAAAAAAAAATTAAATTTAGACACTGCATGGTAACGGCCCTTTTGGCCCACGAGTCCATGCTGCCTAATCACACCCAATTAACCTACAACTCCAGTAAGTTTTGAAGGGTGGGAGGAAAGCAAAGGAAACCCACACAGACACAGGAGAACATACAAACTCCTTACAGACAGCGCCAGATTTGAACCTGGGCCGCTACCACTGTGAAAGCATTGCACCATGTGGCAAGGCCATAATGTGATCTTGAGAAGAATTGCAATACTGTTTTTTTTAAATGAATGGAATGTTTGACTATATTTTCTCTATATATTGAATCACAGCTGCATATAGGATTTTGCCCATAAGGGCTTTTTATTTTAATTTGTACTGCTCTTGCTGGTTGTCTGCGGCAGTGACACTCTCGCTGTCTTCATACAGTATCTTCTTGTGCTCATATACCTTTGCGTTGATATCCTGAATACACTTTCCTACAATAAAGTTTCCTTATTATTTTCAGGGGTTACTTTTCCATCATCACTTAAGCTTTCTGGGATTTCGAAATGCTATCCTTGTTACTGAGAAACAAACAAGGTATGTTGATGAATGATGTTACAGACCATTTGTTTTGCCATGACTGGCAGCAATCAAGTCAAAATGATAGGTAGATGAATATGGGCAGCACGGTTAGCGCAACGCTGTCTGTAAGGAGCTTGCATGTTCTCCCTGTGGCCACATGGGTTTTCTTCAGGGGCTCCGGTTCCTTCCACCCTTCGAAACCTACTGGGGTTGTAGGTTAATTGGGTGTAAATGGGTGGCATGGGCTCATGGGCAGGAAGGGCCTGTAACTGCATTGTATGTCTTTATTTAAAAAAAAAGTGAAACATTTTCCCTGCACCTGTTTAGTCAGGCACCTACCTGTTTTTGCTGATACCTGATAAAGGGCTCAGACCTGAAACATTACTTCCTATGGATGCTGCGTGACCTGCTGAGTTTCCCTAGCATTCTTGTGCATTGCGTTCTTACTCCTATCACCTCTGACTATTGTATATGCAACTTGCTTATTATACTCTACATCTCATAAATGTTTCCTGATGTCTAAGTTCTAGGATTAGATTGAAAAATTGCTGTTTCATAGTGCAGTTCCTACCTTTATATTGTAAGATATTCTGTAATATGACTTCTGGACACCTTCATTAACTGTAATTCCATAAAATTCCCAAAGTACAGTTCTAGATTTTAGGATAATGATGAATCCTGTTGTCCAGAAGTGTTATCCAAGTCCAGTGTGTGTCAAGCATTCTCTTGATTGTTGGTTAATAATTATTTCAACTGCATTGCACTAAGATACTGCATGAACCATTGGTCAGTAGCTAGGAAGTGAAGCTCATGCTTGGTTGTGGCATGTTTGCGGAGCGCATGCACTTTGTGACTGCTTAATCTGGGGAACATCAAAAATAAGCAGATACACCGAATAATGTTGTCTGTAATGACACTAAATAATGTTGTCTGCAACGACACTAAATAATGTTGTCTGTAACGACACCAAATAATGTAGGTTAGAATTTTGGTACATAGCATTGACTAATCAAACAAAATGAATTGGAATAAAGTCTAGCTCAAGACATTTGTAGTCTAATGTCATATATGCCAATTACATGATATTTTTGTGTGTATCTAACCTGAACCACAAAATATATTCACTCTCCTGTTCCACATATATTGCTCTAAGATGAAGATGAATTAAATTGTAGAGGTTCAAAATAGAAACAGGCCCTTTGGCCCATGGGTTCACACTGATAATCAACCACTAATCCCAACATTAATCCCACTTTATTCTTCCCACATTTCATTCAAAACCCCCACTTTATAGTGGACAATTAAGCCACTGACCTACTCCTTTACGATGTGGGAGGAAACTGGAAGCACCCTGATGAAGCCCTTGGGATCACAGGGAGAGCAGGCAAACTCCACTTGGATTGCACCCAAGGCGTTGATGCTGTGAGGTATCTGTCCAACTGTGCTGCTAATTCAGGAAAAGTGAAATTACTCTATTTAATACTGCTGTGTTCCTGCAGGTACCGAGGTTGGCTGGCACGACGTCTCTGTAATGTCCTGTTTGTGGCTGGACGCAGGGTTTATCCAGATGTATCTTTTCTCGAACGCAAAATGATCAACAGTCCCAGGTAAGTGCTAATGGTATAAATGCTATTCCTTCAAGAATATTAGTTTTGAATGGGATAACAATTGATATTTGTCATACAGAGTGCAGGATGCCATGAAGGAAAACATATCGGACGCAACTACAGTTCATCGGAAGTTATCTTCTAATGTGAAGAATGTGGTTAAAATCTTGCACGAAATCCAGGCTATGATCTCACCCTTTGTACTCAGGTATGGGAATCCTTTCTTGACAAAAGTGCCAGCTGTTTGTGCAAACACTGTCACAGTGGCCTACGACCTGGATTCAAATCCAGCAACTTGTACAAGTTTTCCCCGGGTTCTATTCTCCTACCCTACAAAAATATATGCGATGGGTAGGTTAATTGGGTGGCACAGGTTTCATGGGCCAGACCCAGCTTCTAGTGTGTTGTAGTGTTAAATTTAAATGAATAAAAATATAAAATTTGAACAGCAATTACTAAAGAGGCAAACTAATGGGACTAAAGGTTGATAAGATCCCTGGTCCTGATGGTGATTTACTAAAACTCTCTGGATTCGGGTCAGGGGGTTCCGGTGGATTGGAACGCAGAAAATGTCCTGCCACTGTTTAAAAAAGGATGAAGGTGAAAGACATGTAGCAATAGGCTAGATAGCATAATGTTTGCAGTTGGGAAAATCATTAAGGAGGAAATAGCAGGAGCTCGGGATGGAAAATGTTCCATCAGGCAGACACAGCATGGATTCAGGAAGGGCAGGTTATCTAATATATATTTGTGCATGTGTGTATGTTTTCCATGTAAATCAATGTGGAGCACTCTAGAAATGTCCAAGGTGGTTCAATAGGGGGAACATTTGATGATGAATGTCATGACCACTTTGAATTTAATTTTTAAGGTCACATGAACTTCAAAAGTTCAAAATGAAATTGAACTTGCCCCAGGGACACCTCAATTAGTTACATTGCTGTGCATCCATGTCCATTCAGAATAAAAACAAGTGGCCAAACCCAGTTCAATATGGGCCCAAAAAGGGAAGCAATATTGGTAGAAGCTCTCCACAAGCCAGTAGAGTTAGACAAAATCATTAATTTTTTTTGGTATTTTGTGTTGACTACGTGACTGAAACGAAGTGTTTTATTTCACGGGCAATGCCAGGTATCCTGCTAGTGTTTGATAAATTTTCTGGACTTCTTTGAGGATGTAACAAGTGCAGTGAAAAGAGAAAACATGGATATTGAACTTGGGTTTCCAGAAGGTGTTCAATAAGGTACTGCCTAAAATATATCCATAAGATAAGGATTCATGGAGATGGGGGCTACGTATTAGCCTGCATAGAGGATTGATGAACCAGTAAAAGGCAGAGAGTTGAGATAAATGGATGTTTTTCTGGTTGGCAATCAGTGGTGAGCAGATTGTCAGGGTGCTAGACCCACAACTGTTCACTATGCACATTAATGGTTTGGAAGGGAGGACCAAGTTTGTTAATGACATCAAATTGAGTGGAAAAGCAAATAGTGGAGAGGGTGCAGATGGGTTAAGTGAGTGAGCAAAGATCTGGAGGATGGAGTACAATATTGGTAGATGCGAGGTCATCCTCTGGAAGAAAAAATAGTTGATCAGATTAGTTATTTACAAAGTGAAAGATTGCAGCATGCTGTTGTACAGAGGGACTTGAGATTGCTCTTTATAGGAATCACAAAAGGTTGGTTTGTACCTGAGTAATCACAACCACCTGTGAAGTCAAATGTCATAAACATTATGATGCCCTTAAATGGGGGAACTATGTATTAAAAAAATGCTGTAATTTCTATGTGGTCAAACCAAAATGTATATAAATAACCTAAAATAAAGTCTGTAATGTGTACTTGAAACACATGTGAATTGCTTGATTACAAATTTAAAATTGTGGAGCACAGGGGCAAATAAAGGGGAAAAAAAAGTGTCTGTCCCAAACATTATAGAGGGCACTGTATACTCTGGCAATAAATTTGAACTTTGAGGTAATGTTGCAGCTCTTAAAACTCTGGTTAGACTACACTTGGACTATTGTGTTCAATTCTGGTCACCTCATCAAGGGAAGGATTGGGAAGCTATGGAGAGGGTGTGGTGGAGATTTATCAAGATGTGGCTTGGATTAGAGAACATGTCTTATGAGGCAAGGTTAGCAGATCTAGAGCTTTTCTCTTTGGAGCAAAGAAGGATGAGAGTTGACTTAATAAATTATGAGAGGCATCGATATAGTGGTCATCCTTTTTTGTGGGGCAACAGTAACCCACACCAGAGGATATCTGTTTAAAGTGAGGGGAGGAAAGTTCAGGGGAGATGTCAGGGATTTTTTTTTTAAAACAAAGTATTGGGTGCCTGGAATCCATTGCAGGGGTTGTGGTGGAAGCTGGTACAACAGGAACACTTAAAAGACTTAGACACATGGAGGCAAGAAAAATAGAGGGTTATGGGTGAAGAAGACCGCAGAGCCCACCTCACTGACAAAAGACAAAGGAGGAAAAACCCAACACCCAACCCCAACCAACCAAATTTCCCTTGCAACCACTGCAACCCTGTCTGCCTGTCCCGCATCGGACTTGTCAGCCACAAACGACCCTGCAGCTGACGTGGACATTACCCCTCCATAAATCTTCATCCACGAAGCCAAGCCAAAGAAAGAAAAGAGAAAAGGAGGGTTTAGATTGTTGAGTAGGTTTATACAGGTCGGCACAATATTTGTGATGTTCTATCTAGAAACTGTAAGAGACATTTAATTTGTTCTTCCCAGAATGACCAGTTGGTTTCTGCTGAAAGTCTTTAATTGGGTCTTTGTAAATGTGCAAGTACATCGTGGCCAAATTGAGATGCTACGAAAGGCAAGGAATGAGGTAAGTGGTTAATTGTTTACCTTCAGGGAAAGCTGTTGAAGAATAAATTGTCATTTTCATTAAATTATAGGGTATGCACTGCTTAATGTCCAACCGCATATATGTATGTGGCCCCATAATTATTTAGTTACCGCAAGCTAGTCTGCAGCAATTTGGAAAAAGCTATCCAACTGTCCCGCACTCTCCCCAGAGCCCCATGTCAGTCCCCACACTGATCCCATTGCCCCGCTCTTTCTCCACAGCCCCGTGTTGGTCCCCACACATCATTGCATTACCCTCTTCTGTTTGGGACCATCTGTATATTGCCAGAGTAAACTTTCCTGAATGCAACTAAGAAATTCAGTCCCATCTAAACATTTCAAGCTGACTTCCCCAGTCATAGAACATTACATCACACTGTGCCTTGAACCCATGAGTTATGTCGACCCATAATAGAGGTGTTTCTTATGTTCATGTGCCTCTCTTTTTAAATATCCCTGCCAGGACATTCCAGGCACCCACTGTTGTCTGTGTGAATAGCTTATCCCTGGTGTCTCCATTCCAGGCAACATCTTGGTAAATCTCCTCTGCACCCTAAGAGGTGACCAGAATTGAACACAATAATCCAAGTGTGGTCTAACCAGAGATTTATAGAGCTGAAACATGACCTCATGGCTCTTGAACTCGATCCTCTGACTAATGAAAGCCAGCGTACCATAGCCTTCTTAACTACCTTATTAACTTGCATGGCAACCTTGAGAGATTATTTATTTGGACCCAAAGATCCCTCTGTTCCTCCACACTGTTAAAAATCCTGCCATTAACCATGTACCCTGTCTTTGTTTGATCTTCCAAAATGCATTCTTTCACACATCCAGATTGAATTCCATCTGCCACTTCTTCACCCAACTCTGCATCCTGTCTATATCCTTTTAAAGTTTTAAAACTTCAGCATCATTTTGGATATAACCTTCTACACTATCTGCAGCACTTCCAACTTGCGTGCCATATGCAAACTTACTGACCCATGCCTTTTGAACGGTGGGAGGAAACTGAAGCAGCCGGCGGAAACCCACGCAAAAATGGAGAGAACGAACAAACTCCTTACAGACGGCACTAGATTTGAACCCCAGTTGCTGGCGCTATAACTGCATTGTGCTCACAGCAATGCTAATCATGGGACCCTTGTTAAATCTTTTTCAACAGGAAGCATTCTTAAAAAAAATATTATTTTGGATTCATAAGATTGATTATTTCCAGCAGAACTGATTGAAATGCAAATGTATTTAGATTGAAAATATTGGGACGTGTAATAAAGCAATGCTGATGTTCACTATGATTCTATTTATAGAGTGTAATTGGACTGACTTTACTATAGTATTTCAGATTGACAAGTGATAATGCATAGAATTACATCTGTAATAAATATTGCGTATTTGTATTTTTGGCAGTATGATGGTCCATTCATCTTTTTCCCTGTTCGTAAATCTCGTCTGGATTACCTGCTGGTTACCTTTGTCCTTTTCTGCCACAGTATGAGAGTTCCGTACATCTCTTGTGGGGAAGATGCCCGACTTCCATTTCTCAGGTGATATCACTTGTGTCCTCAAGCCATTATGAGGGAATGAGATGTGTATGCAACAAATATTCTCAGAATAAAGAACCTTGTGTATTATTATGACTGGTATAGAGAAGCTAGTATTACTCTGCAACCCCACGTACTATTCCCGAGTAAATGTTGTTATGAACTAACAACCCTCTTGATTTTGTTAGAGACTATTGTTAGCACTAACAAAGGAATTGCAATGGCAAAAATTCACCAGACAATGGTCGATTAAAAAAGTTTTTTTAAATTAAACTATAATAACATGGCATTTCTTACTTACCTCTAATTTAAATTCCTCTTAAATTTAAACCCCCACTATCTAAATGTGTTTGTGTGTCAAAGTCCCAAATTCTGAAAAGTCAGTTTTAAAACTTCAGCATCATTTTGGTCTTGCATGAAGGTCTTAAATTTTCAGTTCAGAAATAGTTACAAAACAACTTTTAAACAACATATCTTCAGATCTCTTTAAACTCACAAGTCTTGATGAGTTGTCTTTCGGAAATATTCATCAAACAGGAGTGACCATCGTCTGGGCCCAAATAAGAAATGGTCTTACTTATTTAAAAGCCACTTCTGTTGCATCTCCTGTGAATAGGATAATATAAGTCCTGTCTTTCCAGGATGTCAATATTTTGTCTTCAGTTTTTTTCCATGATGAGGCTGCACTCGTTATTTTCAAAAGAGCACTCGGAAAGTGGTATCTCTTTTGATATCCACTTTTCTGAGTTCCCCTTTTATTAAGAGTAACACGAAGGCAGCTTTTCCCCCCTCTGCAGGAAATATTGTTGATGGTCAGTTCTGCATCTTAACAGAATGGCAGGTTTTCTTCAACTGAACTCTTTGTCTCCCATTTGATGATGTATTTTTTGGCAGATCTCTCATATATCATGGTATATGACATTATTCCTGTCTTTGAAGTTCATAATGTATTTTTACACTGTGCTAAAATTATCTTAGTCCACTTATACCTCACATGAGAACCAAAATGCCTGTGCGTTTATACAGGTGCTTCTGAAATAATGGCTATTGTTTTCAGTATCTCAAGAACCACCATAAATCCTTTAATCTCTTCCTTCAACTGCAATCAGCAGCTGTTCCTTAGTTCAAACTGGCTTCTGTGGTCAATGGTGTTTAAAATGCTAATGTGTTGTCTTTGTGCTGAAGCCAGCTATCATCTGCAAAGAACCATGTGTGTCTGTGGAGCCCTGTACCCAAAGCTAACTTACTAAACCATATCTAGATAAAATATAGTTTTAACATTAAACTAAGGTTTAATAATAACAGAGATCCATTACGCCTCCTTCCCACAGAGAAAAATTTTGAAATTTTAAAAGGTCAAAAAACATTTTTTAAAACTTCAATCCACAATTTTTCTTGTAAATATTACATTGGAAAATAATACAATGCAATAAATGCAAATATACTTATAAATAATACTGCAAACCTAAAATTGAAAGGCATCAGCATGATGTTGTCTTACAATGTCTTATAACTGTCATATTATTAAACTCCAGTTCAATAATCTCCTATTCTTATTTTTAATTTTACTCAAAATACCAACAGATTATGATCAGTGTAATCCCATAGCAGTGCAAACATAGTTAAAAATATTGAAGAGCTAATACAAGAGGCAATAATTCTTTTTGAATAGTAGAATAATTAATGTTGATTGAATTTCTTAGATACATTAATCACTAGATTTTCAATACCATCATAGTCATGTATTTTTTTTTTACAAATAGGCAATTTAAGTACAGGTTTGTCAAATTCTTCTTCAAAGTATTAGTCAAGTGAAGAGTAATGCCAGGCAAGTTTTTATAGATCTTCCTATAATATCCAACCATTCCTAAAAATTTCCTAACAGCTTTCTTACCCATGGGCATAAGAAATTTAGAAATTGCCTGAACTTTAACTTGAACATACTCCAATTTTTCCATGGCCAACAACAAAACCAAGATAATTCACCTGAGCCTTACACAATTCACTTTTAGCTAAATTAACAACAAGATTGGCTTTCAAAAGTTTATCAAACAATTTCTCTTTAAAATGACTCTCACAAGAGTCAAATTGTGTGGTGTCATGATCCATAACAACCTTAGGTTTGTCAGTAACTACTACCTCTTGTGTAGGTTGCTTCTGGCTAACATCGAAACTCTCAAAATAAGGTTTTAGCATGTTAACGTGACAACTCTGTATCTTACATCTCCTATCAGGTGTCTTAGCCATGTAATTAACTTCATTTACCTTGGATTCTATTTCATAAGGTCCTGAAAATTTTGCTCTGAGGATTAGACAGTGTTGGGAACAAAATTAACCCTTTATCCCCTGGTTTACAACTTCTGTCTTGTTTTTCTGTCATTCCAAGCTTCCATTTTATCTTGAGCCACTTTTAAATTCTCCTCAGCTATCGTGCACATTTTTTGAAACATAATCCAACAAATTCAACTGCACATCCTCATTTACCCACTGTTCTTTCAACAATATTCAAGGTCCTCTAACTTCATGTCCAAATACTAATGCCCTTACTGCAAACAAAAGTAAATGAACACCTTCATCCCCATTCTTTTCATTTTCACAACAATAAGTTCTCATCATACTTCTTAAAGTTGAATGGAAACACTCCAAAGTTCTCTGAGATTCTGGATAGTGGAATTTGTTTAGCTTCTAATTTATAAACTAACTGCTGAGATACACCTGACATAAAATTCCTTCCCTGATCTTGTATTTCTTTAGGCAAACCAAAGTGATTTTTTTTTTGACCAGGACCCCAGACACAGTTTTTGCTTTAATATTCCTGAGTGGCACGGCTTATGCACACTTATAAGCTGCGCACATAATAGTCAACAAAGATTAAATTTTAGCTTTTGTTTTTGGCATTGGACCAACACAGTCCACAATTATTTTAGAAAAAAAGTTTCCAAAAAACAGGAATAGGTTTTAAAACCACTGAGGGACCTTGATTAGGTTTCCCTACAACTTGACAAGTGTGACAGGTCTTACAAAATCTCTTAGCATCTTTTCTTAAATTTGGCCAATAAAACTGTTTCATTATTTTGTGGGTAATTTTCTTTACCCTAAGGTGCCCACCTAAAGGCGTACTATGAATTTTATTTTCACCTCTTTAGACTCTAGGAACTACAACCTGGTGAACCACTGCCCATTCTTCATTAGCAGGCTTCTCCCATGACCTCCATTTTCTCATCAAGAAACCCTCATTAAAATAATATCCAACTGGAACTTTCTTAATTTCCTCATCAGAGAGGGCTTTCTCTTTAACTTCAGCAAATCACTATCTTCACTTTGTTTTTCTATTAATTTTTCTCTGGATAGTGACACATCCATTTCCAGCTTCTGTGCACTGTCACAAACTTCCAATCCTTTTAAATCATTTTGGACATCACTGTTTCCACAGACAAGCTTTTCTTCCATTGCCCTCGCCACTGCACACGTTGGGTATATATCTAAATCTCTCTTTTTCATCAAAGACTGACACTCATACACTGCGACTTAATGTGTCAGCAGTGCTGGAGCTTCAAATGTGACTGATGTACTTTACTGCCAGCAACCACGGTCTTTAAATTAAATGTAGACATACAGCACCATAACAGGCCCTTTGTAATGAAGGTTAAATGGTCCTGCCAGAAGCTTGTTCCTGTGAACATAGCAGCAGCTTTGCTGGAAATTTTTCAAAATGCCTTTGGTACTGCAAAATTGACAGTGGGGATGTGTGACGTTCTTTGTTTTGGTTTCTTTTGACTGGTCAGGGCTCTGCTTCAGAGATTGGGAGGAATCTTCACTCCACCAGAGCTGTATGGGACTAGGAGCAGTCCTGGGAAGAATTTGTACAAGACCATCTTCTGTTTGGTTAGTTGAAAAGCCGTTTCTCCTTTCATCCTCATGAAAGTAATCTGTATTTCTATATGTCTCCAGAGGTTTCTTCTGGGTGCTCCGGTTTCCTCCCATCTTTCACAACGTACCGGGCATTGCAGATCAAGGGGCGGCCGAAGATCGTGCAACCTGTGCGCCAACTCCGGCCCGAGGCAGGTTTAGAAATAGGAAGACTGGACTTGGCTCATTTCCGGGGGTTCCGTGCCACTTTGTGCATGTGTTGCTCACGTGGCCTGCAGCATCTTTGGTTCACGAGTTGCACGGTGGCTCCAGTACCACAAGAGGCCCAGATGTATTGGGTGGGGTCCCCCGTGCCGCAGAGTCTCTGGCGCGAGCGCACATCGAGTTGCACGCCAGATCCTTGTAGTTCACGAGTTGCTATTGGGCAGCACAGTCTTGTGAGCCGAAAGGGCCTGATTCCATGCTGCATATCAAAATTTTAATTTAAAATATTTATTTAAAAAAGAAGTCCTGTTGAGAGAATTGAATAGCCTTTGTGCCCCCCGCCCCTCTCTCTCTAAGCTCCAACTCCTTGTGTAACATAACTGCAGCCAGATGAGCAGATTCCACTTCCAATGATTTCTTATTAGGGTTCTTTCCAGTGATTAGAACTGCTTTGGTCTGGAGAAAGTGTTTAGCACCGACTGTGGTTTTACAGCAGTTTCTAAGTATAAAAAAAAATCGATGTTTGCCAAGAATTTTTAGAGTAAATAAACTTGACTTCACCGATAGATTTCAATAAGAATCAGGGCTTGAATGTTTGGGAGGGGGTTGCTGTTTGTTTAAGGGAATAAAAAAGGAATTTGAACTTTAACAGATGAAACCTCAGGAATGTGGTTAAGATAAATTCCTTAAAGGCCTCTTAGCTGAACATGCAAATACACTTAATTTGTTCTCTCACCCTAGTATAGTGAATTATGCAAGCACACCCTGTTACTCTGAACACTGTGCTATTGAAATCCAGAAGTGAGACAACCACAAGTTTCCTTCCACTGAAGTGGAACACAAATGGCACGGTGAACCCACTGCTGAAATTTTTAAAAAGCAGACATTGCCAGGTTTCTCAGTCTGGCATTTAAAAATGTTTTAAGGTAATTTAATTTAGACATAAAGCACGGTAACTGTCTGCACCACCTAATTGACTCACACCCCCCCCCCCCAGTATGTTTTGAATAGTGGGAGGAAACTGGAGCGCCCGATGAAACACACGGGGAAAACATACAAACTCCTTACAGACAGTGCTGAATTCAAACCTGGATTGCTGGTGCTGTAATAGCGATATGCTAACAGCTATGCTAATCACGCTGCCCAATATCATGTGAAATAGCACATACAACCCTTGTCCAGAAGCACAACCAGGTCAGCCACTTAAATACAGTTGTCTGGGCATCCTCAGAAGATTTGTCAACATTAGGAGCCAGGGTAATAATGCACCATGCATTAATTCCTTGTGATTCATTGGGTTTTTTTTGGTGTCATGGAGTTGTGTGGATCGGAAAGAAGAGCCAGCAATTCAGGCATTAAAAAAAAGTTAGGTTCACAGTTTCTCGGCAACTGAAACACTAGGTCCTTTCAAACTTCCATCTAAAATGGGGTCAACCAGGCAATTTGTCCGGTTAGCACCCCAGTTACACAGCAGTTTGAAAGAGTCCAACCGGGTTAGCCCCCTCAGAGGTAGTCCAGGAACCCAGTTAAAATTGTCTAAGTCTCGGCCACGACCAATTTTAAAACAAAAATGGACGAGCTGCTTATTCTGGGGACGTCAGCGCTTGCGTGCGTTCGTCATCAGACAGCCAGCCTGGGTTGGCAATTTAATGGGTAGATCCCCCTGCGATTTGAAAGGTGCTTAGAGGACCTTTTCCCCAGTAATCCCACCCAGGTCTTGCAATTTGAAAGGGGCTACTGAGTCACATTGTTCAGCCCATCAAGTTTGTATTGAAATTGAGAAATCATCTATACACCTCGCATTTACCAGACAAAGCAGTCAGTACTTACATGCAGTAGGTCGAGTCAACATTCAGGCAAAGGCTGATAAGTGTCAATTAATGCTGCAAAGGTAGCAGGCAGTAACCATCTTAAATATAAAGAGAAGCTAATCACCCACTCTTGGGGCTATGGCTCATCCTTGACCTAGAAACACAATTAGATCAGCCACTGTCTGCTCCTCCCAACTAACAAGCTAGTACAATAAAAACCCTTGTTAGCCAGAATCCAAGCATCTGGCAGCCACCAGTAATGGTGAAAAATAAATAGATTAAAAAAAATACGTAAGTTTAAAATTGGTGCGTCTCACTGTTAGTTTGCCAATTGGGCAAATATCAAACAATCAGAAAATTCATTTATCTGGCATCTACTAATCTCCATAGGTGCCAGAAACCAGGGGTTTACTGTAGTTGTTTTCTCTGATGAGTCCATTGCCATTTTGTTCCTTCCCCCCCCCCCCCCCCCCCAATATGAGAGGTAAATTTCCTGTAAATCAGCAATGTAGGGAAATATTTCAAATTTGGATGTTACATGGTGGGTTTCCTGTGTCTAGTGTTAAAGGTCCTGGAACCACAAGCTTCCCACTGCCTTGCAAGGCAGAGGAGCAAAATAATGGAATTCTGTCAATTTGCCTTGATACAGGTTTCCCTATATCCTGATGTGGAACTGTCTCGATACCTTCACTGTCACTGGGTCTGAATCCAAGAAACTGGCAACTTCAAGCAACTGGAAAAAAACTTGAGGAAAATAGATTTAAAAAAATTAAAATAAATAATATATAAAAATACATAAGTTGAAAATTGTAAAAATAAATGTTCTCTGAAGTAACATATAAACCTTCATTGAAGATGGGAGAAAATACTCAGCCAGCGGAGGGCCTTGGTTATGCTTTACTTGTAGTAGCTGTTTGAATAAAGTTGTGTTTGAATAAAATGGCGTCGCCCAGGATGAAGAACTGGTTGATGCCACTTGCTGTTGGGGTGACTCTCTTAAAGTGTCTGCTTATCCCTGTTTAGTAAGGGTTGCTCCAGTCAGAGGCTTTATCTATAAACTTGGGGGAAGGGGGGGGGGGTTAATTATCTATGATGTTATTGTTTGTCTTTCGGGCGGCTCCATGGAGGGGAGGAACCTGCAGATGCAGCGGCGGTTAAATATTTTCAAAGAATGTGACTGAAAATAAAGTAAAATTTTTTAAGGGTTATATATTCATGCAAGTGAAGCTTGTTCTTTGAAAGTATAGCATTATTGTCTTTTAAACTCTTTATTCTTAATGCAGGTGTATTAGTTAGGCATTGTATAAGTAAATCTCAAGCGATCGGAAAATACACTTATCCGGCACCTACCAGTCCCCATAGGTGCCAGATACCAGGGGTTTTTTTACTGTGAATTTGATTGCAGTTGAGAAGAAATTGTTGTGTCTTACTGACTGTGTCTGATATTGCAGTATGTGGAGAAATTGCTGAGCGAGCAGCAGAGTCTGGTGGTGTATCTGGAAGACCTCATTCCACCTTGTGGACGCCCCTGTCATGTGGGATTGGAGTGGCTGGCTCAAGTGTTCGAGGCTTTCCACAGCCATTCCATACCAAATGCTGTTCTGATACCTGTGGGTGTCTCTTATGATCGTATTGTTGAAGGAAACTGTTTTGAACATGGGGTGAGTGTCTCTGCTTTCTAATATACAGTAATATCTCAGTTATCTGGAATTCAAGCAACCAGCAGCTGCAAGCAACTGGCAAAAAAAATTGCAGAAAATAAACAGTTGAAAAAAGGCAAAACTTTAAAATTGGCATCCCCAAGTGGTCAGTTTGCTAATCATACAACATGCAATCTCAAACAACTAGCAAATTCACTTATCTACCATCTAACAATCCCCATAGCTGCCGGATACATGATTTTAATGTAATAGTTTTTAGTTTTGTACTATTAACTTTCTTTTGTTCTAATCAGCAAAAGATAACTGGTTTCATTCAAATGTGCATTTATAAAAATATTTTCTCTGTTCAAACTTCAACTTTTAGGAGAAATGAGCTTTTTCATAAATCAAAGTATTGAGTACAGGAGTTGTGATGTTATTGTTAAAGTTGGATAAAACAATGGTGAGGCCACATTTGGAGTATTATGTGCAGTTTTGCTCACCTAACTACAGGAAAGATATCAATAAGATAGGAAGAGGGCAGAGAAGATGTACTGGGATGTTGCCCATACTTCAGGGAAAGGTTAAACAGGTTAAGGCAATGACTCTCAACCTTTTCCTTTCCAATCACATATCTCCTTAAGCAATCCCTTATTAATCACAGAGCACAGATGGGATTACTTAAAGTGGTATGTGAATAGGGATTACTTAAAATGGTATGTGAGTGGAAAGGAAAAGGTTGAGAACCACTGGAGGACTTTATTCCCTGGAATTTAGAAGAATGAGGGGAGATTTGATAGAGGTATTTAAAATTATGAGGGGGATAGACAGAGTAAACGCAGATAGACTTTTTCCACTGAGTGTTGGTGAGATGCAAACCAGAGAACATGGGTTAAAGGTGAAAGGGGAAAAGTTTGGGGGGGGGGGATTGAGCCTTCAACTGAAGTGGCAAATGCGTGCTCAATTTTAACATTTAAGAAGAATATGGACAGGTACAAGGATGGGAGAGGTATAGAAGCAATGGACTGGGTGCAGGTCAGTTGGACTAGGCAAAATAAAATGGTTTGGCATGGACTAGAAGGGCCAAAGAGGCATGTTTCTGTGCCATACTGTTCTATGGTTCTCATTGTCTCATCAGTAAAGTAATAAGTTTGTATTTTTGGTTGTACTCATTCTTTGATTGCAAATAATATTCTGTGACTGTCAGTGGAATTTGAGCTTGCATTGTTGTGGAAAGATGGGATAAAGTTCTAAGGAAATATTTTTTTTTATAACTGTCGATGAAGACTTGTGAGTTTACTCATGCCAGCCTAGTTGGTTAAGTTCTGACATGCTAATCCTTGTTCTGCATACATCCATGGCAATGGTTACAATGAATGTGTTGCCCTGTGCAGGAAACAAAAAGGACTACTGTTTTTGCAGCAGTTTGTTGGATGCTCCGATTTCTACAAAAGAGATATGGCTGCATTCGGGTGGATTTTGGACAACCATTTTCATTGAAGGTAGAATCTAGGTTTCTTCATCCATTAAAAGCAGACTCCAGTTTTAACTCTTGTACTGTTGTTTGCTTTGGCTTAATTATTCAAGGAAATAGGCTGATTTCAGGATTGAAAAGGTCTCATTGAAGATGAAAAATTTCATCTGCAATATTTCATCAATGTCTGGTGTAACAATCAAAATGAATCTCAGATACCACATATGTTTCTGCAAAATGTATCACAGTACTTTTGGAAATCTTTTAGTACGGGTTACTGCTTTTCAGTCCCTTGTGGGTGGCACAGTTAACATGGCAGTTAGTGCAACACTATTACGGCACCAGCGTCCTGGGTTTGAATCCAGCGCTGTCTGTAAGACATACCATGACCACATTTGGCAAGTCTGATCACCTGGCTCTACTCCCAGTGCACAAGCAGAGACTGAGGACCACAGTACCAGTAGTGAATAGAGCAAAAGTATGGTCGAGAGAGGCAGAGGAGCATCAGTCTGGAAGACTGCTTTGAATTGGTGGACTGGACCATATTCAAGAACTCTTCCTTAGACTTGAATGAATATGCAACAGGTGTCACTGACTTCATCAAGACAAGTGTGTGGCCACATGCACATACTGGGTGTCCTCCAACCAAAAGCCTTGGATGAATCAGAGGGCAGAATCAAGGCCAGGGATCCAGATCTCCACGAGATGTCCAGGTATGACCTGCAGAAGGCAATCTGTACACCCAGAATTAACCATACTTAAGAAAAGGACTGGACCCACTCAATTCACCTATCGTCACAATCGTTCCATAGCAGATGCAATATCGCTGGCTCTTCACTCACTTGAAAACAGCCATATAATAGGACTGCTCTTCATAGACTAGCTCAGCCTTCAGTGCTTTTATTCCCTCAGTGCTGATCAAGAAACTCCAAACTCTGGACCTCTGCACCCAACTCTGCAACTGGATCCTTGTGGAAGACCACAATCAGTACGAATTGGTAAAAACGTCTCCTCCTTACTGACTATCAACACAGGCTCAACTCAAGGATGTGTGCTTAGCCCACTGCTCTACTCACTATACATCCATGACTGTGTGGCCAGGCACAATTCCAATGATATCTACAAATTCGCTGATGACACCATGTTTGTCTGCAGAATCACAAAACGGCAATGAGGACTCGTACAGGAGGGAAGTAGATCAGTTCATTGAGAGGTGTCATGCACTCACTATACATTCATGCACTCTATGTTAGCAAAACCAAAGAGATGATTGTGAACTTCAGAAGGAAGTCAGGAGAACACAATCCAGTCCTCATCAAGGGCTCAGTAGTGGAGAGGGTCAAATTCCAAGGTGTCAACATCTCCAAGGATCTGTCTTGGAACTTCCACGTCAATGCAATCATGAAGTCTTGCCAGCAGCTATACTTTGTGAGGTTTTTTTTGAGGAGATATGGTATGTCACTGAAGACTCAAACCTCTACAGGTGTTCCATGGAGAGCATTCAGCTGGTTGCATCATTTTCTGGTACAGAGATGCCAACGTTTAGGACAAGAAAAAACTAGAGTGTTGTTAACCTGACCTGCGACATCACAGGTACCAAACTACATCGAGGACATCTGTAAGAGATGGTGTCTTAAGAAAGCAACCTCTATCCTCAAGGATCCCCATCACCCTGGACATGCCCTCTTCACTCTGCTACCACTGGGGAGAAAGGTACAGAAGTCTAAAGGCGAGCACTTAGTGGCACAAGGACAGCTCCTTCCCCACTGCCATTAGATTCTTGATGATCGATGAACCAAAGGCACTGCCTTACTGTGACATTTCATGCACTATTTTTATTTATTGTTGTAAGTTGGTTTATATAAATGTTTGTACTGCAAATCAATGAATTTCGTGACTTGTTGATGGCTATAAATTCTGATTCTGAAGGAGTTTGTATATTCTTCCCGTGTTTGTGTGGGTTTCCTCCCACCTTTCAAAATGTATGGGGGTTGTAAGTTAATTGGGTGTATTTGGGGGGCACGAGCTCATGGGCTGGAAGGGCCTTTTATGGCGTTGTATGTCTAAATTTAAATTTTAAAAATTAAAAAAATTTTAAATTAAAACCCCAGCTTGATGAAGGTAAACAAGAAACTGCAGATGTTGTGGTCTAGTTCAGAACACAAAAGTGCTGAAGAAACTCAGCAGGTCACGCAGCAACAATAGAAAGCAGTTGATTTTTCAGGCTGAAAATCAAGCAGGCACCTGAATAAAAAGGTGGGGTGGATGCAGGTGGGAGAGAAGAAGGAAAAAACAAAGCTGAGAAGTGCTGGGGGAGAGGACTAAGATATACCTGTCTGATATGAGAAGGAAGGGAAGCTGGTAGATGGAGGAAGGAAGACAGAGGGATAGAGAAAGGGAGAGATTTGGGGGAAGGGGGTAACAGAAATCAGGTCAATATCGATGCTGTCTGCTTGGAGACGACTGGGTCAGGATATAAGGTTGTTCCTTTCATTTGTGAGTGGCCTTATCTTGGCAGTACATGACGGTGTATGCATTGGGGGGTGGAATTAGTGATTGGCCACTGGACGGTCTTTACCTTTGGAGCAGACGGAGGGGAGATGCTCAAAAAACCAATCCCCAGTTTGCGTCCAGTCTCCCCAGAGTTGTGGGGTGGGGGTGGGGGTGCGTGGTGGAGGCTGGGAGCACTGGATTCCGTGAAGATTCACAGGTGAAGTGTTGCTTCACGTGAAAGGGCTGCTTGGGCCCGGTATTGTTGTGAGGGGAAAAATGCAAGTGTGGATCTTCTTGTGGTCACGGGGTAGGTACCAAAGGGATGATTGGTGGGAAGGAATGAGTGAATGAGAGAGTTGTGAATAGAGTGATTCCTGTGGAAAACAGAAGGGAGGGGAAGAGGTAAAACACGAAAGTCTGCACACACTGTGGTTGAAGTAAACTGGAGTGGAAGATGTGCCAGATGGTGGGATCCTGTTGTAGGTTGTGGAAATTGTGGAGAATGATGTTTTGGATGTGGAAGCTGGTGGGGTGGTAGGTGGAGTAAAGAGGAGCCATGTCTTTGTATTGTCTGGGGGGGTGGGGGAAGGAGCCTAGGCAGATGTGCGGGAAATGGAGATGTGGGTGAAGGCTGAGTTGGTGGCAATAGAGTGGACATCCCCTTTCTTCAGAAGAGAGACATCTCCATTGTCCTGAAACGGAAAGCCTCATCCAGGGAGCAGATGCAGCAGAGACTAAGGACTTGAGAGAAAGGAATAGAAATCTTTCGTTCCTTTCTCTCAATCCCTCTTGTGCCTACAGCATCTGGCAGTTAGATACCTGGAGATAGTTTATCTCCTGAAATGGAGACAGAGATCGAGAAAAGAGGACAGCATGGTTGGATTAGTGGTTAGTGCAATGCCTTTACAGCAGCAGTGATTGGGACCGGACCGAGGTTCGAATCCCGCACTGTCTGTAAGGAGTTTGTATGCTCTTCTCATGTCTATGTGAGGTTTCTCCGGGGGGCTCTAGTTTCCTTTTCATTATTCAAAAACATATTGGGGTGTAGGTTAATTGGGAGTATTTTGGGTAAATTGGGCAGCATGGACTCGTGGGCCGAAATGGCCTGTTACTGTCCTGTCTAAATTTAAAAAAAATTACCTGAGATGGACCAAATTAACTTGAGGTCAGGATAAAAGTTGGCAGCAAAGTGGATAAAGCGCATCATGAATGCAGGAGGTAGCACCATTGTAGTTGTCATCGTAGTGGAGGAAGAGTTGAGGAGCCTTACCTGTGTGGGCTTGTATTCTGTAAGAAGGCAGGCATAGCTGGGATCCACGTGAGGACCCATGACCTCTCCTTTGACTTGGAGAAAGTGGGATGAGCCAGAGGTTATTGAGGCTTCTGCCAGACGGAAAAGGATGGTAGTAAAGGAGACAGCTTGGGTCGAGCGGGGATTGCTGGCCCTAAAAAACAGCGTTACATTATCCCCTATGCTAACTTTGCCACCCTAAATGAATGATTAGTTTATGTGGTGGGGGGGTTCTGGTGTGCGTGGCACCTGATTTATTTGGATTTTCTGTGGTCTAGGATTATATAGAAAATGAAGGTGTCCATTACCGCTCTTCTACAATCCCTCTACAGAGAATACTGTTACCATGCATACTTGGATACAGGTAAGAGAGTGCTATGACTAAGCCATTAATTATGTTCAGCTTTTAAATAAAAGACACTTATTTTGTAGTTGTGCCTCTTCATTAAGAAAGAAGAACAAAGCATAAGGCATAGGAGTAGAAATAGACAATTCAGCCCATCGCATCTGCTCCGCCATTGAATCATGAGCTGATCCATTTCCCCACTCAGCCCCACTATCCGGCCATCTCCCATGGGACAGGACCTTTGACCCATGATGTCTGAGCCAATCATCATTTAAATTGCACACCTGCCTGCACTTCTTGGCCCATATCTCTCCATTCCCTGTATCTGTGACAGTGAGTTCCAAGCATCTGTTCTGCCTCCTACATCTCCTTTAAACTTGCCCTCTCACCTTGCAGCCGCACCTTCTAGAATCTGACATTTCTACCCTGATTACCCCAGTGGAAATGAAACCACAGGCTCATATTTTGTCATTTCTTTATTTGAAATGAATGTTTGGTGCCAGTGCGTAACCAGCATCCCAGATGTGATCACGAGGAACAGCAGCTTTAAGTTACCTTGTTCAAATCTAGTCTGCCCTCAGCAGCTCATGTTGATTTTTAGATCACCGTCCATTGGGAGAATGTGAAGCATTACACTTTGAGGAAAATAGCACATTGTTTACAAAGGCCAAAATTGAATTCTTATCACTGGAAAAGCAGAGGTTAGGAGTGAAGTTTTTCAGAATTATTAAACTAACGGAGAAAGCTACAGAAAATTGTTGGTCAGCAAATCATTAAGATGGGGACACTGTCTTGTGGGTTAGCATTGGAAGAATAAAGAGGGAAACTTAAGAACTGCATCATCTGTTTATTATAATGTGGTGCGCTGTTAGCCAGAATCAGAAACACACAAAGATAAAGACTGCACAACAGGCTTTAATCCACAAAGACTTCCACAGAGTAGGCTGGCTGTGGCTGCAGCAACTCTGAGTGAGGCCTCGGGAGGCCGGCGCAGGCTTCTGTCCCGGAGGGTGATTGACACCCAACCGGGTGGGGCTTGATCCCTTCGGGCCGACTGATTGACAGCCGGCCAGGTGTTGTCCTGTCCCCTTACGCTCCTGCAGGTACAGAGGTTGCCCCCTGCAGGAGGCAGGTGGTGTACTACCACATATAACCTGGAATGCTTAATCACTAGTGGCTTTTGAGGCAGATAATATGTAATTTAAGAAAGAAATGAAGATTACTGAATGTCCCCAAAATTCAGGAAAATTGTATTTTAAATTTAAATTTGACAACTTTGGTTACACTCACTTTTCTTCAAGACAACAGTGTAGCTATGGGAACTTGCATCAACTCCAACTGACCTGTTGTGGAACACTGTTTATTATAGTCCTTTTTGGGCATTTGGACCATCCCTGTAAACACTCTATCTCCCTCCCCACCAACCCCCCCCCCCCACAGTAAACAAATGGCTGCTTGGTACAATTGCCTGGACTTTATAGCATTTGAAAATATAACCAACTTCTACACAGCACTCAATCCATGACTTCCTTTCTGAATATCTCTATCATCATCTCAGGGTGGGGGGCGGTGTGGGGGGGGGGTGTGGGGGGAATAGGCAGGGCACAAACATTCATTACTTGCCCATAGCTGTCTGAATTATACTTCCTCTCACTCTGCCTCCTTTTACAACTTTCGTATTCTCCCAGTTTGATTACCTCCAGGTATATACCCTGTTGACTAGGTGTCAACAGAGATACCTACCATTTTACTG
Source organism: Narcine bancroftii (assembly GCF_036971445.1). Lineage (NCBI taxonomy): Eukaryota > Metazoa > Chordata > Chondrichthyes > Torpediniformes > Narcinidae > Narcine > Narcine bancroftii. The sequence goes on along the minus strand of NC_091470.1, from coordinate 102,007,142 downwards.
ACCAGTACTTGCAGAGTCTTGACTGCACCTTATCTGTGTTATGCACTTTTATTTCCACACACCCTCTCCTAGACAGAGCAAAGATAGGGTTAGTACCCTATGTTCACCTTCAATCAATTTCTACCACCAAACGCTCCTCCCACTCTCCCTCCCTTTCAAATGGGCTGCCCACTTTGGGACTCCCTGGCCCATGGTTTTGATTCAACTGACCAATCCCCTGTAAAGTTAAACAGGAAAGTCTGCAGCACTATGCTTGTTGTGCAATACACCAAAGTCCTGGAGGAACTCAGTAGGCCATGCAACATCGGTAGGAAGTCAAAGGTAAACAATGTTTGGAGCCTGAGTCCTTCGTCAAGGTGTGAGTAAAAAAGCAGGCAGGTGCCTGACTAAGGAGAGGAGAGTGAGAAGAAGTGGCATGGGAATGAGTACAGTGAAGAGGTAGATGTGTGTGGAAAGGTAGAAAAGTAAAAGGTGATGGGGAGGAGGTAGCTCTCAATGGAGAAGGAAGGGGATGGAGAGCTGGAAGAAAGAGACAGAGGGACAGGGAAAGAGACAGAGCTTGGGGAGGGGTTTAAGGGAAACTGTTCATGGCTTCTGGTTGGAGTCCAGATGGAATATTAAGTGTTATTCTTTCAGTTTGTAGGTAGCCCCAGTTTTGAAGCTTATGAGACCATTCACAAACATATCAGTGTAGGAGTGTGGAATTAAAATGGTTGGCCTCTGGGAGGTCCTCATTATTAGACCAGAATAAGCAGAAGGAGGACAAATAGTCTGTCGAGCCCATTCCGCCATTTAATCATGAGTTGATCAATTCTACCACACGGTCCCACTCCCCTTCCTTCACCCCATAACCTGACTATTTAGATACAAAGCAATCTTTAATACACCCAACAACCTGACCTCCACAGCCATCTGTGGTAGCAAATTCCAAAGGTTCACCACTCTCTGACTAAAGAATTTCTCTGCATCTCTGTTTTAAATGGGCACCCCAATCCTGAAATGGTGCCCTCGTATCCTGGACTCCCCTACCATGGGAAACAGCGTTGCCACATCTACTCTCTCCAGGCCTGTCAACATTTGAAATGCTTCTATGATGCCCCTCTTTCTTCTGAACTCAGTCCAAGTCAAACATTCCTCATATGCTAATCCCTTAATTCTAGAAATCATTCTTGTGAATCTTCTCTGATCACCCCCCCTCCACTGCCAGCATGTCCTTTCTTAAATAAGGTGCTCAAAACTGTACCTTCAATTAAGGCCTCACCAGTGTCTTATAAAGCCTCAATATCACGTCCCTGCTCTTGCATCCAATTCCTCTGGATATAACTGCCAATATTGTATTTGCTTTTTCCCTGACACAACCTGGAGGTTAACCTTTAGGGTAACGATAACTCCCGAGTCCCTTTGCACCTCTGAATTTTGAATTTTCTCCCCATTCAATCATTCTCTGCCCTCTTATTCTTTCTTTCAAAGTGCACAACAGTCCGCTTTCTAACATTGTGTTTCATTTGCCACTTCTCTGCCCATTCTACTAATCTGTCCAAGTCCCTGTTACCTCAATGCTACCTCTTCCTCCACCTACCTTTGATTCATCTGCAAACTTAGCCACAAAGCCATTTATTCCATAATCCAAATCATTAATATACAAAATAAAAAAGAAGTGACCCCCAACACCGACCCCTGTGGAACACCACTAGCAACTGATTCCTGTATTCCGATTCTCTGCTTCCTGCCAATCAACCTTCCCGTTCTACCTCTGCTAGTATGTCTCCAGTTATACCATGGCTCTTATTTTGCTGAGTAGCCTCGTGCGGCAGCTTGTAAAAGGTCTTCTGAAAATTCAAATGAACAATATCCACTGTAGCTTCTTTATCTATCCCTCTTGTCACTTAATTTAATTTAGACATACCCTTCTGGCCCACAAGCCTGTACTGCCCACATACTTCAATTAATCTACAACCTCCCGTACGTTTGGATTGGAGGAAGGAAACTGGAGTACCCGGAGGAAACACTAGCTGGATTCAGACAAACGGGGCTGGATTTGATCTGGTCACTGGCACTGTAATAACATTATGCTAACCATGCTGTCTGCTTCTTCAAAGAATTCCAATAGATTTGTCAAGCAAGATTTTCCCTTATGGAAACCATGTTGGATTTGGCCTATTTGTCATGTGCCTCCAAGTATTCCGTAACTTCATCCTTGACGATCAACTCCAACCACTGACATCAAGCTAACTGGTCTATAATTTCTTTTCTGCTTCCTCCCTCCCTTGTTGATTAGCTGGGTGACATTTGTGATTTTTCCAGTCCTCCGAGACCATGCCAGAATCAAATGATTCTTGAACGATAATTGCCAATGCCTCCAAATTTTATACCATTACTTCTTGCAGATCCCGACGGTGCAATCCATCTGGTCCAGGAGACTTAACTGCCCTTAGACCAAGTGTTCTGAGCATCTGTCCCTTGAAATTGTAACTGCACTCACTTCCCTTCCCTAATAACCCTTCAACATCCAGTCAGTGCTAATGTCTTCCACAGTGAAGAATGATGCAAAATACTCATTTAATACTCTGCCATCTCCTTGTCTCCCATTATTATTTCTCCAGCCAGCATCATTTTCTAATGGCCCTCTCACCTCTCTTTTACTCCTCATGTACTTGAAGCTTTTTGTATCCTTCAGACGTCATCCTTTCCCTCATGAGTTTTTTTAGTTGCCTTCTGCAAGTTTTTAAGAACTTCCCAATCCTCTATCTTCCCACTTTTTTTGTTTCTTTGTATGCCTTCTCTTTTGCTTTCATGTTGCCTTTGACTTCCTTTGTCAGCCAGAGTGCGACATTTTTTCCATTTGACTTTTTCCTCATTTGGTATATTTTTATCTTGCACCTTCCCCATTTCTTGCAGAAACTGCATTCATTGCTGCTCTGTTGTCTTCCTGACTAGTACCCCCTTCCAATCTACTTTGGCCAGTTCCTCTCTTGTGCCATTAATAATTCCCTTTACTCTATTGAAATACTGACACATCTGATTTTGGTTTCTCTGTTAAAGCTATAATTGAACTCAATTATATTGTGATCACTGCCCCCTAATGGTTCCTTTACTTAATGCCATGCATGGTAACTTCCAGCTGCGCTATAAGACCATCAATCTTATTTCTTGTGCTGCAGGCATTTAAATACAAGACCTTCAGTGCCGTATTCATCATCCTTTTCAATTTTGTTTCCAAAGTACCCCAAATTAAATCCTTACTCTTACACTTGTACTTTTGCTCTATTACCGTACATACTGATGTAATAGTTGACATTGAGTGATAGTTGACCTCCCACCCTCCCTCCTTTTTTTTTGGTTCAAAAATAGTGTGTTTTCTGTATGTCCCATGCAAATGCCACCCACCTACCCATATTTTTGGCCTTGATGCCCTCCCATCTGAGCTCCTGACACCCTGATCGCGAGCTCTCGGCTCTGCTGCCCGCCCATCCGAGCTCCCGATACCCTGAGCACAACCCTCGCCCTGGCCACCTGGGCATCTGAGTTCCCAACACACTGGCCATCTGAGCTCCTTACTCCCTGTTGCCCGCCCAACCGGAGCTTCCGATGCCCCGACCTCAGACCCTCGGCCGCCTGCCTAAACAAGATCCTGACCCTCCAGCCACGGACTCTCTTGGGCCCCGACCACCTGCCTGCTCATCTGAGCTCCTGAGACCTTGAACATCACAGGTACTTACTGTGGTCAAAAGTAGTATCCATGTAAAAGTTGACCCACCCCCCCAAATTTGACCCGAAAAATTGGTCCCCATAACCCGTCTATTACACATATTATACGTTAATTGCCTAGCCTTTCTCACAATCTTGCTACATAGTGTATCTACTTGTATATTTTCTGTCCTATTCACTGCTCTCTTATTCTGATTGCATTTTCCCCAGCCAAAATAGTTTAAACTCTCCCCAACAACTAAACCTGCCTGCCAGGATATTAGTTCCACTCTTGTTCAGGTGCACCCCATCCTTTTTGTACAGGTCATACCTTCCCTAGAGAGATTCTAATGATCCATGAATCTTAACCACTGCACCAACTCTTCAGCCCTCATTCATCTGCAATAACTATTCCTGCCCTCATTGGTATGTGGCATTGGCAGCACTCCAGAGATCATCCCCTTGAAGTCCTGCTTTTTACCTTCCTTCCTTACTTCCCATATTCCCTTTTCAAGACCTCATCCCTTTTCCTATCTATCATTTAAATTTCAACATACGGCCTACAAGCTGGTGCTGCCCAATTTCCACCCAATTGACCTACAGCCCCTGGTACATTTTGAACAGTGAGAGGAAACCAGAGCACCCGGGGAAAACCCACCGAGACACAAGGAAAATGTACAAACTCCTTACAGACAGTGCCAGATTTGAACCTCAGTTGCTGTCACTGTAACAATGTTGTGGTAACCCCTTTGCTAACCATATCGCCCTATATGGACTGCTCACCCTCCCGCCTGAAAATGCTGTGGAATCTATCTGTGATGACCCTCACCCTGGCACCTGAAAGGTAATATACCATCTGGGAGTCTCGATCTTGGTCACAGAACCTGTTATCTATTCCTCTAATTATCACATCCCCAATCGCTACTGCTCTCCCTTCTCTGCTGAGCTAAAGGGTCAGACTCTGTGCCAAAGAACTGACCACTATGAATTGTCACTGGTAGATCGTTCCCTGCTAAGAGTATCCAAAACAGTATACGTTATTGATTGGAATGGCCACAAAGGTGCCCTGTGCTGACGGCCTATTACCCTTCCCTCTCCCAGTTACCTGTCTCATGACTCTTGGTTGTGACTTTCTCCTTATAGCAGTGAACTGATCGAAGGTGCTTTACGAAATGATCTCCCAATCTGCATCCAGAGTCTCTGATGTAGAAGAGACCCCAACCAGAGCGCCGGATGTAGTAGATGACCCCTGCAGATTCACAAGTGAAGTTTTATTTGACAGGTCGCCTGAATGGTGGTGTGGGCACATGTTGTATTTTTTTTGTGGTTACGGGTGGGTACCAAGGGGAATCCTGACCTTGTTGCATCTTGGGGCAGAAGGGGCCTGGACAGATGAGTGGAAAATAGAGGAGATGTGGGTAATGGCTGAGTTGATGATTTATTTGTCTCATTCGCATTTGCTCCAAGGATGAGGTCTTCCATTCTAGAACATTGTCGTCATCCTTAAAAAAATATGGCTTCCCCCTCTACACTCATCAACACAGCCCTTACCTGAATCTCCTCTATGTCCACCAGTCTCCACATCCAACATATTTTTCACCTACAACACTTCACTTGTGAATTTGTGGGGGTGATCCTGTTGTGTCCTCCTCAATCCCGACTGGGAAATCACTTCGTTGAGCACTTTTGCTCTATCCTCTATAATAACAGGGTCCTCCCAGTGACCAACCATCTTAATTTCACACACCATTCCCATACTGACATGTCTATCTATGGCTTTGTGCACTGCCCAACCAAGGACTACCTCCAGATTGATGGAACAACACCTAATGCATATTCTGTCTGCGAACTCCAACAATGGCATTAACATCGAGCAAAATAAATAGGGAATGCATCACAAATCTATTGACTTCTCCAGTTAAACCCCTTCCTGAGTCTCTTTTTCCCAATCTCTTCATTCCTCCAGCTCCTCACCACCTTCCCTTCCCTCTCCATTCATGGAGCTACCCCTATTATGCCTCAGCTTTTTTCTCTTCTACACTCCCACTTAGATCCACCTCTTATCTGTTGGCCTGGGTTCCTTCCCCTGCAAAACGTCAAACCTGTCAATTTGTAACTGCACTTTAAGATCTTCTATCTTGTTTCGTATGTGAGGAAGTGTAGTCAAGGAGGTTTTGGGAGTTGGTGGGTTTGTAATATATGTCGGTGGAAAGCTTGTTTCCCCAAGATGGAGACAGAGAAATCAGGAAGGGGAGAGATGGTCCAGGTGTGTTTGAGATTGGGGTGGAAGTTGGCCGCAAAGTGAATGAAGTTGACAAGTTCATCGCGGGTCCATGAGGCAGCCTGATGAGGTCGTATGTACCAGAGGAGAGTTTAGGGGCCTTGCCTGAGTAGACTTGCAGCATGGATTGGTCCACAATACCACAAACAGGCAGACATAGCTGGGACCCATGCAGGGACCCATGGCTACTTCTTTGATATAGAGGAAGTGAGATGAGTTAAAGGAAAAGTTGTTTAAAGTAAAGACAAGTCCTGCAAGGCAGAGGAGGGTGGTGGTAGAGGGTGACTGGTTGGGTCTTTGGTCCAAAAAGTAGCAAAGTTCTTTAAGACCTGTGTGAGGGATGGAGGTATAAAGGGATTGGACATCCATCATGAACATGAGGCAGTCCAGTTTGGGGAATTTGAAATCACTGAAGAGATGGAGGACATGTGAGGTATCACAGATGAGGGGAGGGCTTTGACCAGAGGAGAAAAGATAGACTCAAGGTAAGATGAAACTAGTTTGATGGGGCAAGAGCAAGTAGAAACAATGGGTCAACCTAGATGGATGGGGTTGTGCATCTTGGGCAGAAGGTAGAAATGAGCAGTGCGGGACTGGGAGTCGATGAGGTTGGTGGCGGTGGGAGAGAGGTGACCAGAGGTGATGAGGTTGGAGATGGGATTGAAGATAACTGTGTACCATAGTGGGGTCCTGTGGGAGGAGTAGGTAGGAGGAGGTATCCAAGAGCTGTTGTTTGACCTCAGCAAGGTAGAGGTCAGTGTGCCAGACCACAACAACACCATCCTTGTCTGCGGATATGACGGTGAGGTTGGGATTGTTGAAGAGAGAGTGAAGACTGAGTGGCCTTTCTCAGAGAGGGGAATGTCAGAGGGGATAGTAAAGACCAAGTAGGGACCAAAGTGAGAATCAGTGTGGTGGAGGGTGTTGGGGGGGGTTATGGAGGTCAGAGGGTGGAGATGAGGGTGGTGGGGGGGTATTAGGTAGAAGATTGGGTGGATTGTAGGGATGAAGGAGAGGGTTAGAGAGGTCAGAGGTGGAGAGCTCAGAAGGAAAGGCTCCGTTGGGTAGGCAGGCGGGGCCAGTGTTCAGGTCTGTGACCATGGCGTGAGTTGGTGGCCAGGACCAGGTTTGGGTTGGTGGCCGTGGCATTGGGATCTCCTTTCAGTCACTAACTCCCACAACCACCTTGACTACACTTCCTCACACCCTGTCCCTGCAAGGATTCTATTCCCTTTGTTCAATTTCTCCACCTCCACCACATCTGTTCCCAAGATGAGTCTTCTTGTCCGAATGTTCCGAAATATTTGCCTTCTTCCAAAAACATGGCTTCCCTCCATCAGCATCAACTAAGGCTTCACCCGCATCTCCTCCATTTCCTACTCACTTGCTCTGGCTCCCTTTGCCCCCAGACACAACAAACACTGAATCCTCTTATCCTCACCTACCTCCACACCAGCCTCCTCATCTAACACCAGAAATTCTGGCACTTACAACAGGACACATCTTCCCCTCTCCTCTCCTCTCTGCCTTCCATAGGGACTGCTCCCTCTGTGACTCCCTTGTGCACTCATTCCTCCCCATTAATCATTCCCCTGGCACCTTTCCCTGTAGCCACAGGAGGTGCCATACTTGTACCCACATCACCTCCCTTACCATAGTCTGGGGTCCCGAACAGGCCTTTTAAGTGAACCAACACTTCATTTGAGTACTTGCAGGACTGATTTACTACATCTGATGCGGCCTTCTCTACATCAGAGAGACTGGGTACAGATTGGAAGATCATTTCGCTGATTCATCAGAATCTTTTTTGATTTCTGCTAACCTGCTCTCCTCTTTCCCCCTCCTCCCTTTCCTTCCCGTTTCCTGTTCTCCTCCCCCTTTATTCACAGCCATCTCTCATTTCCTTGATCGCTGCTGATTCCTCCCCTTTACCTATCACCTTGTGTTTTTGCGACCACATCTCCTCACTTTGTTCGGACATCTGCCAACATTTTCCCACACTTTGATGAAGGGCTCAAGCCCAAAATGTCAGAGATGTATTTTTACCTTTGCTACATAAAGGACACTGTTTGACCTGCTGAACTTCTCCAGCATTGTGTTTTTGCTTCTTCTGTTCTCATTTGAAAGCTACTGAAGGGATTTGGGATAATGTGGACAAGAGCCTGAACGTTAAGAATTGCACAATCCAAATTATCACTCTCATGAGGTTGTGATTAAACTGCCCTGAATTTGATGAATAAGCATAGATTCCCTGTTTGCTGGTTGTAAACTAAACTTGGAAAAACCATAGCTGAGTTGAATCAATTTCTTAGTATCTTGAGAAAAGGTATTCTGTTTCAGCTTTGACTCTGTGTACTACGAGAAGTCTCAGGACTGGCTTTTGAATCGTGAAAGTTGGACTGAACTCAGCCAACATCACCAAGGACTGGTGGCTAATCTGGGAAGGCACTTGCTTTACAGTAAGATTGACTTTCATTGGTAAACACTTAGTATAGCTCAGTGGTTCTCAACTTTTTTTTCCCCACTCACATACCACCTTCAGAAATCCCTCACTAATCACAGAGCACCTTTGGCGTCCTAAAGGTGACATACTTAAAGTGGTATGTCAGTGGAGAGAAAAAGATTAAGAACCACTGATATAACTAACTGAATATTCTAACTTTATAACATATTTCTTCATTAGTATTGCTGTTTCACTAACTTTGTTCCTGACTTCAATGATTGTCAAACTTCATGCACTTCACTGTTACACTTTCCGTGAGAACTATATTGAAGTAACTTGAGAGTACAATCAGGTTCTGGTCTGTCTTGATTACATTACTGTGGCATCCCAAAGGTCCTCCCAGCAGGTTGCCATTCTGTTTGTTACATTAGTATGAACAACATTCATATGGGAAAAACTAATGTGAATTATGTCAATGCCCTTGTATCTGTCAGCTCTGGGGATTGATTGATGCCAGATAAATGAATTTTCCAGTTGCTTGAGACTGTTGTGTGATTGGTAAACTAACAGTGAAGTGCAGCAATTTTAAACCTGCATTTTTTACTTATATATTTTCCGTGATCTTTTTTCTTTTTTTTGCAGGTTGCTTGAGGCTGCCTGATGCTTGAATTTTGGATAACATGGGCTTTACTCTACTACCCAGAGCAGTTAAACAGAAATGTCTGCACACACAAAAGTGCTGGAGAAACTCAACAGGTCTGAATGGAGAAGGAAGGGGTTGGGGAGCTGATGGAAAGGAGACAGAGGGATAAGGAAAGTGAGAGACTCAGAGGAGGGGCTTAATAGAACCTGGAGACATTGATATTAATGCTGTTCGATTGGAGAGTGACCAGATGGGATAGTAAGTGTTTTTCTCCAATTTGCAAGTAGCAGTGCATGAAGCCATGGATAGACATGTTGGGATGGGAATGATGTGTGGGATTAAAATGGCTGCCTGCTTGGAGGTCCCCATTATTGCAGTGAAGATACTCAACTCAAGTACCCATCCATTTTAATTTCGTGCACCACTCCCACAAGGACGTGCCTATCATCCCCTCGTGCACTGTCAAAATGTGACCATCCATAAATTGGAGGAACAACTAATATTCTGTCAGGGCACGCTCCAACCTGATCCCATTAACATTAACCTCCAGTTTTTTTAAGCCCCACCCCTGAGTCTCTCTTTTTCCCTATCCCTCTCTCCATTCTTTCAGCTGATCAACTCCCCACTGCCTTCTCTCTTTATTCAGAGCCACCCTCTCCCACCTATCGCTACTTAGCTGTTTTCTCTTTTACTCGCCATGCCTTTATCCACCCATGACCTCTTACCTGCCTGTGGTGTCCCCCTTGCCTTTGGGCACTCCTGTTTCCTCCCACCATTCAAAACTTATTGAAGTTGTCAGTCAATTGGGTGTAATTGAGTTGCACGGGCTTGTCTAATTTTTTAAAATAAAAAGAATAATTTAAAAATAAATTTAAATTCAGCAGGGGCCCTATAGCTCCCCTGGAAAGGGGTGGGGAGGGGGTGGCCACAGAACATTGAAATAAAAGCCTTTCTTTTCAGAAGAGAAGTATGGAAGAAACCTAAATCTGAATGCTTCACAGGGAAGGAGGCCCATAAACTTTGAAGAAAGTCCAAGGTGGGTGGGGAAATCAGCAGAAAAAGGTTGAAAATGGCTGCTCTAGATGCTGCATGACATGCTGAGTTTCTCCAGTACTTCTGTGTACCACCCTACCCAGAGCAGACCTTGAAGTTAGAATCATGTATGATTGAGAAGTTAATCACCAAATTGGGCTTGATCCTACATGAGCTGCTGTTTGTGGGCTCTTTGGTCCAGTCTGATTGAATCTGTTAATACTCCTGGTCCTGCTGAGCATCATTGAACTGAATTAGAGAAACTTCTGCATGTGCTGACCCCTCTGGATGCAACAGTGATCTTTTCATGTTCAAATTTTTTAAAATTTAAGAACATACAGTGGTACAGCACAGTAACAGGCCCTTTGGCCTGTGATGTCTGAGCCTAAACTAAACAAAGTCTTTTCTGCTTGCACCTCCTTGCATTTCTCGCATATTCCTGTCCCCTTAAACACTGCTTTCATGTCTGCTTCCACCAATACCTCTGGCAGCCATTCCAGATGCCTACCGCTCTCACACATCTTCTTCACCCCTCCCCTCACATTAAATGCATGTTTTTAGTATGCAACATCTTTAAACTGGGGAGGTTCTGAATGTCTATGCTGGCTACGCCTTTTAGAATTGTATTAACTTCCATCAGGTCTTCTCTTAGCCTCTGATGCATCAGCTCATCCTTTTTTTTGTCACATTTATTTTTAGACTGCATACATGTAACAGCAGTCAAGGAATCGTGTCACTACATGGGCAGTCTAAAAAGGAAAAGTGCAGGAATTTTGAGTCAATTGCTGTACAACGATTTGTCTTGCAGGACCCCTACAACATTTTTGGAGGAAGCCTGCAGTGTAAATTGTACTGGGAAAAAATTCATTGATGGTCATCCACTCCACTGCATGTCCACTCAGGTACTTGCAGTCTTAAAAAGGCACCCAGTGTGAATGACCACACAGGCAGTAATTATGTTAATTTTTTCCTCGATTTTCCTGACATTGACAGTTTGGGCTCCCACCATGTTTAATAAAAAAAATTTGGTCTCTTAACCTCCATGCATCTACCATTTGAATAAAAGACCACTTTATTGTCATGTACATTAATGTAATGTATAGATGTAATGAAAGTCTTTATTTGCTGCAGGTTCCCAAATTCATAGAACACTCCAACAACTTGAGCATAATTAGCACAGAGAAGAGTAAAAAAAGGTAGACAATATTCATAGTTGGCCAATAGTGCAAAAATGTACAATGTCAGTAAGTGCAGACATGTTTTGAAGTCATTTTATGGTGAGCGTAAAAAGGGAACTTCCAGAGTCTGATGCCAGGTTTGGGGATGAGGGAATCTGTTCTTGATCACAGTAGAAGGCAAGAACGCTGGAATCTGAAGCTAGACGCAGTCTGCCAGAGGAACTCAGTGGGTCGGGCAGCATCAGTGGGAGGCAAAGAATGATTGACATTTCGACCTGAAACTGAAGCTTGATGCTGCAGGACCTGCTGAGTTTCTCCAGCTGAGTATGGGTGTGAATCGAGAGGTGCTTGAGTTCAGGTTTTGCTTGAAGATAGCGACAAGAAGAGAGCCTGGCCAGGATGATGGGGGGGTCTCTTACGATGTTGGTTGCTGCCTTGAGACAGCTCCTCAGAAGAATGTCTTCAGTCGATGGGGTGATGTACCCATGATGGACGTGGCTAGGTTTGACACTTTCTGCAGCCTTTTGCATTTCTGGAAATTTGCCTCTCCAAACCAGACCGTGATGCACCCCTTTAGAAGATTGATAGTACAGTAAAATCCCTGTTGTCTGGAATTCAAGGACCCAGCAAAAAAAAACTGGAAAATAAATGGATAAAAAATACGAAAGTTGAAAATTAGTATTCCTTGCTGTTAATTTTCTATTTATGCAACATGCAGTCTCAAGCAACCAAAAACTTCACATATCCGGTATCTACTAATCTCCATAGGTGCCAGATACCAGGATTTTTTTAACTGTATTTGACAGTATGCTAAATGTCAAACTCCTCAGAAAGTAGAGGCATGGGTGAGCCTTTTTGATGGTTGCATCTATTAAAGGACCTCTGAAACGTAGACACTTGTGAATTTGAAGCTTTAACCCACTCCACTGCTGAATTGACATTGAAGGAAGTTCCTCCTAATCCTGTTCAGCCCAAAATCTTTGTCCATAGAAAATGAGCAGTTATGAAAATCTTGTATTCTTAAGGAATACAGTATCATCAAGTTTGCAGATGACACAAGAGTCGTCAGCCTCATCAGCAACAATGATGAGTCCCGCTACAGAGAAGAAGAGGAAAATCTCGTGAAATGGTGCAAGAGTAATGACCTGAGTCTCAATGTGGACAGGATGAAGGAGATGATTGTGGACTTCAGGAGGGCCAGGAACGACCACCCTCCTCTACATATCAATATCTTTGTAGTGGGGAGCATCAAGTTTTTCCGATGGTAGCAAAGTGAAGAGGGCATGGCATGAATGGCGGGGATCCTTGAGGATAGAGGCTGCTTTCTTAAGGCACCACCTTTGGGCAAAAGCCGAAACTGGACACATGCTCACTCTGAGTAATTGTTAGACTCATCACAACACTGAGATCTTACCTTTGCTGCAACTAACATGGAATCATTTCTGTCCAACAGCTGCAACTTGCTGCTCAGCTGTGATGTCGACCACCATCATGGCCTGCCTTCTGCTCCACAAGCACCAGCAGGTAGGCTGCCTCTTCCACTGCTGCCCATTAACACTGAAGATAAGTCCTGGGAGCTGAGCATTACATAGAACCACAGAGCACTCCAATGCAGAAACAGGTCCTTCAGCCCATCTAATCTGTACCAAACTGTTATTCTGCCTTGTCCTGTTGACCTGCACAGGGACCATATCCCTCCCATCCAGGAGCTTGTCTGAATTTTTCTTAAATGTAAAAATTGAGCCTCCATTTAACACTTCAGTTGGCAGCTCATTGCACACTCTCACCACTTTCTGCGTGAATAAGATCCCCCCCCTTAAATATCTCTCCTTTACCCATGTCCTCTAGTTCATGTCTCACCCAGTTTCAGTGGAAAAATCCAAGAAGGAACAAATAGCAAACTAGAGTCTGTGTAATGAGGCCATGCTTGAATCTCCAACAATAGCCCCAATTCCCACCTCTTCCTAAGTTTCTTGTTGAAAGTTGTAATTGAAATGATCTGCTATTATTTAATAAACTCCAATGCATGGTTACCTTGGGATTTTGCTATGAGATATTTTCTGTGTTTTTGCAAATTCTTGACTTTAATTTAACTGAGTGCCCCTTCCTAGGGTGTCTTCCTTACCACGCTCACAAAGGATTTCTGCTGGTTGATGAACGAAGTTCTTGCAAGACATTTTGACGTGGGATTTTCGGGGAAGCTCCAGGATATTATTCTGCACACACTTTTCTTGCTAAAAGACTGTGTGCTGCTAAAGAGATTTTCACTGACCAATCTCATTGTGATACCAAAGATGACCAAAAAGGCTGCTGAGGAGCTTAGTTTTTACAGCAATGCTATCTTCCCTGTCTTTATCTGTGAAGCTGTGGCTGGTAAGCAACTCTGATTTGTGCATTCATTCAAAATGTAAATGACACCAGGTTGCTCATGTTCTGAGACATTTGAGAGGAATATATAAGAGCAGGAATAGGTCATCCAATCCATCGAGGCTGCTCCGCCATTCAATGTGATCTGATGATAGGCTCATCCACCGACCTGTCTTTTCCCCCATATCCCTTAATTCCCCAAATTTGTGAAAATCTCTCCAACCTTAACTTAAATATATTTACTGAGGTTGTCTCCACTGCTTCAAAGGGAAGTGAATTCCACAGATTCACCACCCTCTGGGAAAAGCAGTTCCTCCTCATCTCCATCCTGAATCCACAAGTACTCCCCTGATCAACTCAAAATGACACAAGATTCAAACAGAAAATAAACTACAAATACAAAATTAGTTACCACCATTTCCTTCGCCTACCCTGATCAATTGGTCTCCCTTACCAATTGAAGCAAGGTGCCTAACTCCATTTTACCTATGCTTTTCATATGTTTCTCTAAGATCCCCTCTTGTTCTTCTAAATTCCAGTGAGTACAGTCCCAGACAACTTGATCCCTCCTCATAGGCCAACCCCTTTGTCCCTGGAATCAACTTGGTGAACCTCATCTGCTCCACTTCCAAAGCCAGTACATACTTCCTCAAGAAAGGAGAATGTTTTGAGGAGGAGGGAAACAAGAAAGGAGCAAACCCTCTTCAGGGTAGGCATCCCTCGGATTAGCTCCTCCCCTTTCCTTCCATCATCCCCATCCAAGGATTATATAAGGAACTGGTGGTAACCATCATCAACCCGAACTCTAGATCCACACCTCTGACACGATCAGGAGTCTCCATCATCTTCTCGCATCCCGGTTCCAATACCTGGAACCCCTTCAGCCAGTTACAAGCCATTTTCCAGCAGTCCACAGCCTGGTGCAATTCCTTTGACTGCAGTCACCAGCAGCCCGCATCCTATGTGGGTACCTCGCCTTGAGTCACCAGTAGCTTGCTGCCTGTGTGTTCATCAGCCTCAGAGCCCTTCACTGGTCTGTTGCTAAGGTTACCATCCCGTGGGTCATCTCCTCTGCTTCTCCTTCTCAAATAGGGAGACAGGGTGGTTTTATCTCCCTGCTTTCTGGTGCCCTGCACCAGTCCTCTGCTTTCCCGGATTCTGCGACCAAGCCCCTCTCCTGGCCACTGCCAGTCATAGGCACTGCCATCTTGGGCCAGTCCCTGCAGTCACATGATTTAAAAATAAACCACCTTTGGCTCCTTTAACAAGCTGTTTAAAGCCTGTACAGAACCAACAGGAGTGGGTGGTTGGACCCTGCCGGGGAACACTGAGACTTTGCTCCCCACTCTCTCCAGATCCACACCAGCAGCATTGCCAAAACAGTAGCTCTAGCAGAATCATCAATTTTTTTTTGTGCTGGGTCACACCTTAGGCAAGTTTTGTTACTCCAGTTCATTGAAGGTGCTGGGTGGAAGTAAGAAGTCTGATGGATAGGATTAAAGCATAAAGCCTCAGACTATTTTGTTGAATGATTAAGGAGTAAATTGTTGGCTATCCAGGAATAGGAATTGGAGAATAAAAGATATCAAGCTAAATAGACCATCCTATCCACATGGTGTGATTGTATGGTGTCGTATACCTTGGAGGATTGCTTCTCTATGTGAATTGCTTCTCCTATTTTTTTTCAGCCTGTGCTCTAAATTCCTTTTTGACGGAAATAGCCGAACCCATTACAGACTTGGACGCCAATGCCGAGGTTGTAATCTGCCAGGAAGAACTTGTCTGCAAAACTGTTCAGTTGTGTCATTTGCTGCCAAGTGAGATCCTACTTTTACCAGTAAGAGCTTACAGATTTTCAAATACAGTAAAAGCCTTTATATCCAATACCTATGGGGATTGGTAGATGCTGGATAAATGTATTTCTGGTTGCTTGAGACTTATTCTTACGATACCCTTCATTAAGAATAAACAGTTTAAAAGACAAAAATACTACACTGTACTTACACTGAACAAACTTCACTTGCATGAATATATAAACCTTAAAGCATTTTGCTTTATTTTCATTTACATTCTTTGAAAGCATTTAACTGTTGCTGCATCTGCAGGTTTCTCCCCCTCCACGGAACCATCCGAAAGACAAATAATAACATTATAGTTAATTAACCCCCCCCCCCCCCGCCAAGCTTACAGATAAAGCCTCTGACCAGGGGTCACTCTTAATAAGCAGGGATAAGGAGACACTTTAAGAGAGTCACCCCAATGACTAGCTGTATCAACCAGCTTTTCATCCTGGGCGACGCCATTGCTGTTTCATCTTTATTCAAACAGCCGCTAAGAGCATGACCAAGGCCCTCCGCTGGCAGAATATTTGCTCCCATCTTCACCAAAGGTTTATGTGTTACTTAGAGAACATTTACCTTTACAATTTTAAACTTGTGTATTTTTTAACCTATTATTTTATTTTTATTTATTTTAATCTTTAAATTATTTTTCTCTTTTTTTTTTTGCTGGTTGCTTGAGATGACCGGTTACTTGAATTCTAGATACCAGGGGTTTTTACTGTAGAACATTGCTTTAGAAAATAGACTTTAAGTGAAGAGAATTGGCAACATTGATTCTGACATCAGTACAAAGTTGAAAGCAATGAAGTTAAACATAACTTAAGGGACAATATGTGTGAGCCAAGCATTCACCAAATTCTTTTGAAGAGGCACGCTACTTGATGGATGGGGAAAATAAACAAAGTTTGTGTTCGCTTTCATCAAAGATCACACAGGAAATAAACAGAAAGTTAAAGGATATTAAAGTGGATTGTTGGCAGGAAATGGATTAATATGTGGATAAGGGAATGGGAGATAAATGGAGGCACACAGACTGGGGAACATGACCCAGTCCTCATCAAAGGGTCAGTAGTGGAGAGGATCAAGAACTTCAAATTCCTGGATGTTAACATCTCCAAGGATCTGTCCTGGAGCCTCCATGTCAATGCAATCATGAAGAAAGCTCGCCATTGACTATACCTTGTGAGGTGCTTGAGGAGAATTGGTACGTCACTAAAAAACTTCTGCAGGTGTACTGTGGAGAGCATTCTGGTTTGTTGCATCACTGCCTGGTGAGGAGGCACCAACTTTCAGGACAATAAATACTCTAGAGGGTTATAACTCGGCCTGCGACATCACAGGCAACAGTCTTCCCTCCATCGAGGACATTTACTTCAGGCAGTGTCTTAATAAAGCAGCCTCTATCCTCAAATACCCCCACCACTCAGGCCATGCCCTCTTCACCACTACTTTGTGGGGGGGGGTGGAAGTAGAGGAGCCTAAAGACGAGCACTCAGCGACACAAGGACAGCTTCTTCTCCGCTGCCATCAGATTTCTGAACGATCAATGAACCAAAGACACGGCCTCACTTTTTGTGCACACAGTTTTTTTTTAATTTTATGATGCAAAAGTGGTTCATTTGAATGTTTTCACTGACGCTGCTGCAAAACACTGAATTTCAAGACTTGTTCATGACAATAAATTCCCATTCGGAAACTAGAGCAACAACCTGCTGGAGGAACTCAGTGGGCCCAGCAGCATCAGTGAGAGAAAAGAAGTGTCAACGTTTTAGGCCTGTTCCTCCAGCAGATTGTTTGCTCCAGAGCCAAATGAAGTTGTTGTTTTTGTTGCAACGGTATTAATTTTTTTATTTTTTTTTAAATTTAGACATACAGCATGGTAGCATGCCCTATCGGCCCACAAGCTTGTGCCACCCAGTGGACCTACAACACCCAGTAGGTTTTGGAGGGTGGGAGGAAACCGGAGCACCCCCAGAGGAAATCCACACAGACAAAGGGAGAATGTACAAACTCCTCACAGACAGCGCTGGATTCTAACCCCAGTCGCTGGTGCCGTAGCAGCATTGCGCTAACCGCGCCACGAGTCATTATATTTCTGTGATTTAAAAAAAATTAGGAAATTTTCCAAATTAAACCACTACATAGATTAGACCATCTTCAGCTTTATCACTTGATATTCAGTGAGTCTACCTTTTACCTGTAAAATCAGAAGTGTTTGTTGTACATGCCAGCACATTAGTGCAGTGACCCGGGTTCAAATTTGGTGCTGTCTGTAAAGAATTTGAATGCTCTCCTCATGAATGTGTGGATTTCCTCTGGGTGCTCTGGTTTCCTTCCATGTTTTAAAGGCGTGTGGAGTTTCTAGGTTAAATGATCATGTGGGCCAGAAGGGCCTGTTATCTCTAAATCAAATTGTATACATAGAACTGTTTTCAGGAAAAAAAATGGAAGCAGGCTTTTTGGGAATAATGGTCCTTGTCAGTTCTTATAATTTCTCTTTATAAAATGTTACTTTTAATTATTGCTTCATAATGGTCTGTAATTTGCTTAATTTCCTTTCAGCCTTGCCAGTCAGTGTACCAGTTTTCACAAGAAGCAGTGGACAAACTCACCTACTGCGAGATTATCATTGCGGAGGAGGTGAGAACTTCTTGTGTCATGGACAGATACTGGTGTGTATGATTTTGTTTGGAGAAGGTGGGGAAAACTTGAATCCACCTGTATCAAGATGGTGTTTTTTAGTGATAACCCCTATCCCAGAACATTGACCTCACATTTGCCTGAATGGTAAAGATTTCCTGTAGTTTATAAAAGACTGGTTAGGACAGAGCTGGAATGTTGTGTCCAGTACTGATCACAAAAGTTTGAAGATGTGAAGGTCAAGCCAAGTTTATTGTCATCTGAATGTACGGGTACCACCCAATGAGCAGCATTCTCTCGTCCTCAGTACGAAACACAGAGACATTCAACCAGACATAACTTGCATACAGACAATCAATACATATACAGGACAAGTATTTCATCTATATAAATAAATATATATTTTCATGAACATGAGAGTCTCAGATGGTTAGTGTCGTCAGTTCCTTTGGTTGTTCAGCGTTTCCTCACCCTGGTGGACTTGGCTCTGATCTTCCTGTATCTCTTCCCCAAAGGGAGCAGTGGAAAGATGCTCTGTACGGGTTGGAAGGGGTCTTCAGTGATTTTATGTGCCCTCTTCAGACACAGTAATCCCGGTAGATCACATCAATGGGGGGAGGGGGGAAACCAAATGTGGAGGAGACTATTGGAATGAGTTTTGGAATAGAGTGTTTCAGATAGAAGATAATATTAGAGAAACTCTGATTTATTTTACCAAGAGGAGAGAAAGTTGAGAGAAGATTCGAAAGAGGTATAAAAGGTCAGATTTGACTTTTTGGCACAGAGAGAAGCAATTACCATTAATTGCTGATTTTGATAAGGTCGTACCCCAGAGGCTGGTGGAGAAGCCATCCTTGCTGGGACTCGATGCCCCCATCTGTAACTGGATTCTGGACTTCTTAACAGAAAGACCACGGTCTATCTGGGTTGGCAGAAGAATGCTCAACCCGTTCCTGTTCACGCTACTGACCCTCGAATGCAACGCCAGATCCAGCTCCAACAGAGTCATGAAGTTTGCAGACGACACGACCGTCGTCGGCCTCGTCGGCAACAGTGATGAGTCGCATGACAGAGAAGAGGTGGGAAATCTCATGATAGGATGCGAATAATAACCTAAGTCTTAACTTAGGCAAGGCAAAGGATTTGATTGTGAACTTATGGATGACCGCCCTCCACCACACATTAGTCGCTTGATGGTGGAGAGCAAAAGTTCCTTGGAATCCACTTAAGAACGGACCTATCCTGGACACATAGCATAAAGACTGGCCACCATCCTGTCAATTTTCTACAGGAGCTGTATTCAGAACATCCTGAGTGGCTGCATCACAGTGTGGTACAGTTGCTGTTGACAAGAACATCAGATAGGAGGTCAATCTACAGGACCATAAGAGTGGCAGAGAAAATCACTGGGCCCCCACCCCCTCCCCAATTCCCCACTGATGTGATCTACCGGGATTGTTCTTTAAAAAGAGCCTTGCAAAATCAGTGATGACCCCTACCACCCTGCACGTAGCATCTTCCAGCTACTGCCATCAGGA
This sequence comes from Narcine bancroftii, assembly GCF_036971445.1. NCBI lineage: Eukaryota > Metazoa > Chordata > Chondrichthyes > Torpediniformes > Narcinidae > Narcine > Narcine bancroftii. The sequence goes on along the minus strand of NC_091470.1, from coordinate 101,987,492 downwards.
AAGAGATACAGGAATACTAGAGTCAGAACCATTAGGTTACCATTAGGTAACAGCTTCTTCCCACGGGAAGTGATACTGCTGAAATATTTGCTCCCATCTTCACCAAAGGTTTGTTACTTCAGAGAACATTTACTTGTACGATTTTGAATGAATATATTTCTTACCTATTATTTATTTTAATTTTGAAAATTTATTTTTCTTAAATTTTTTTGCTGGATACTTGAATTCTGGATTCCATGGGTTTTACTGTAGTTAATTAGCGACAATTTTTGTATTGTTTTTAAGTAATACAGTATTAGTATGCATGTCTCTTTCTATTTTATGTTTTGAACTTGTACATCTAAATTTAACATTTTTTTCCCCCACTTGACTCATAGGGTTTTTTAAAACTTTATTTATTCGTTCAAAAAACAAATAATATATGACGTATACAGCAATTAAACATGAACATTAACATTTTTTTTCTATATATATATATTAAAAAGAAAAGGACCCTGCCCCTTCAGCCAACTCTCCTAAGGAGAGCCATAAAAAAAGAAAAAATATTAAAAAAAAGTTAAATATACATATTAAAATCTAATCAATATAAATTGAAATGTAAATATTCTGAATATAACAGCCACTTATTAATAAAAAATTATAATTATCATGGGAAACATATGTAATTTTTCCATTATTAAACAATATTTCATCTCATGCCATCTATTAATATCAATCATATTTGTATCTTTCCATGTACTAGCAATACATTTTTTCACTACAGATAAAGCTAAATATACAAAAGCAAGCTGAAACTTATCTAATCCCAAACCTTTCAGAGGTTGCAAACTACCCAATAAAAATACTGTTGGATCTAAAACTATTTTAATCTTATACAGATATTCTAAAAACGATTGAATTTTCTTCCAAAAAGATTGTACATGTATACATGACCAAACAGCATGAAGAAAAGTTCCAACCGTATCACCACATCTAAAACACAAATCTGATTCATTAAAACCATATTTTATTAATTTTTCAGGTGTCAAATATAATTGATGTAAAAAATTGTAATTAATCATTACATAATGTGCATTTATCAATCTAGTTACACTATCATAACGGATATCTAACCAATCCTCTTCAGAAAAAATAAAACCAATATCCATTTCCCATTTAATTTTAGATCTATCCCAACCCTTTTTATCCATACCATCCTGTAATATTTGATACATAAATGAAATATAACCCTTCTCTGGTACCTTCATAAGAGAAGTCTCAAATTTAGTCATTTTAGGTAAAATCATATCTCTACCAAACATACATTTTACCAAAGATCAAATTTGATAATAAAGAAATAAAGAATTCTTATTAATACCAAAATCTTCCCTCATCTGATTAAAAGATAAAAAATTACCCTCTTTAAAACAATCTCCCAAATTTTTCACACCTTTAAAATCTCCAATGTAATAAACTTTGATTATGTATTGAAAAAGAAATAAGTTGATTATTATACAACGGAGTCAAAGCCAATAATTTACCCCTAGAACCTATCATTTTATTTTTCTTTATCCATAACTTCATTAAATGTTTTAGTATAGGCACTTTATATTGTTGTAACAAATTCATATTCCACCTAAACAAAAACTGATGTATTTCAAATTCAGAAATACTTGCCATCTCAATTTTAGCCCAACTAGGAGGCCGTACCAAATCCATCAATGAGCTAATAAATTTAAGTTGGGCTGCCTCATAATAATTTTGAAAATGTGATAAACGTAATCCCCCTAACTCATATTTCCAAGTTAATTTATTCAAAGCTACTCTCAAAAATTCACCCCTCCATAAAAACTCCCTAACCATTTTATTTAAATCTCAAAAAAAAGTTTTTATCAAGTAAATACGGAATAGATTGAAACAGATATTGTATATGCGGAAAGATATTCATCTTAATTGTATTTATCCTTCCCACTAAATTAATAGGTAAATCTTTCCATTTAATCAAATCAGTTTTGATTTTTTTCATTAATGGAGCATAATTTAATTTATATAAAGATTGATAATGAACATTCAAAATTATACCCAGATATTTAATTCGATCAGTCCACTTCAAATTAATAATATTCTTATAAACTGAATAATCTCCTTCACTTACCGGTAATATTTCACTTTTTTCCCAGTTAACTTTATATCCAGAAAGACATCCATATTGTATTAAACATTCCTTCAAATGCAAAAGTGACTGAGCTGGGTTTATTAAATACACCAATACATCATCGGCAAATCAATTAATTTTATACTCCTCATCTAAAACTTTCATACCTTGTATCTGTATATTTTGTCTTATCAATTGTGCTAAAGGTTCAATCACTAACGCAAACAAAGCTGGTGATAAAGGACAACCTTGACGAGTTGATCGAGTTAACTTAAAAGATTCCGAAATGAAACCATTCTCAATACTCTAGCTACTGGTTTATTTGACTCATAGGGTTTGATACCGCAGGGTCTAACTGGGCTCACCATCAGTTTTGATTGTAAAATCCATGTATTTTTCTCTGTAAAAACACGACGCTGGAGAAACTCAGCAGGTCAAACAGGGTTCTTTATTTAACAAAAATACCTTCTGGATTGGGGCCTTTCATCATGGTATGAGCAAAATTTAGGAACACTTGAACAAAATTGTGGAGGTAAAAGGCAGGGAGAGGACAGAGCCACACAGGCAGGAGGTAATAGATGGATAAGGGAGGGAGGTCATACCAGCATTCGGGGAGGAGGGGGATGGGCTCTGTGAAAAGAGAAGGAAGGGGTAGAGAGCTGGAGGAAAGAAAACAGAGGGATTGGGAAGGATGGGAGAACAGGGAGGAGGCTAGCAGAAACCGGAGAAGTGGGTGTTAATGCTATCCGGTTGGGAGAAGGCCCAGATGGCAACATAGGTGTTGCTCTTCTAATTTGCGGGTGATCTGGGTTCTAAAGTACAAAAAAACCATGGACAGACATCTCAGCGTGGGAGTGGGGTGCAGATCTGAAATGGTTAGCCACTGGGAGATCCCTGTCACTGATGTGAACAGAGCAAAGCCGCTCAGTGAAGTGATCTCCCAGTCTGCATCCAGTCTCTGATGTAGAGAAGGCCACAACAGGAGAACTGGATGCAGTAGATGACTCCTGTAAAGTGCTGCTTCACTTGGAAGGACTGTTTAGGGCCATGCATGGTGGCGAGGGAAGAGGTATGAGCGCAAGTATGGCACTTAACTGCGGCCGCAGGGGAAGATGTCAAGGGTGTGATGAATTGGCATTGTGATTTTACTTAAATCACGGTGTCTGCAGACTTTTACTCCTGTTTCTTTTCTGACTGAACGTATGGCTGGGTTAGCAAACACACTTCCTAATGTGGAATGATGTGTGCAGAGCAGCCCAGTGTAAAATGCTTGTGTGCTGAGTAGCTGAACCTAACTTGGAGGTGGTGAAAATTCTACAATGGCTTCAGCAAGCTGGGGTCAAAGGTAACTGACTCTTGACCATTTAAAGAGGCAGGTGATGAGCATTTGGATACTGATGCGTGGTCAGCTGTAATCGCCATGCACAGAAGCCGAATTAAATTAAATTTCAGGTTTATTGTCAGAACCTCTCACGATATATAACTTGGAGATTCTCTATGCTGTCTCCTCTGTTGGTAGAATGAGAACAAGCCAGCATGTGATACTTGGCAGAAACGGTTTTCCAAGGAACTGACATGGAAAATGGATGAGTTTGGTGATTCTGACAGTGAATATGAAGAAGATGTCATGAAGACTTATTTCAAGGTACATTGTCTCATTTTGGTTAGTGTAAAAACACAACGCTGGGGAAGGCCTGCAGGTCAAACAGTGTACAAAGATAAAGACACATAACCAACGTTTCAGGCTTGAACCCTTCAAGTTATGAGCAACAAAATGATAGGCAGAGGGGCAGAGGAGGAGCACAGTCCCACAGGTAGGTAATGGGTGGATAAGGGAGGGAGGGTATATCGGCCAAAAAGGGGAGGGGATGCTCTGTGAATGGAGAAGGAAGGTTGTAGAGATGGAGGAAGAGAGGCAGAGGGATGGGGAAGTGGGCTAGTTGGAGAGGGCCCAGACTGAATGTTAAGTGTTGCTTCTCCAATTTACTGGTGATTTTGGAGCGACAGTACATGAGGCCATGGACAGACATGTCAGCGTGGGAGTTGGGTACATATTTGAAATGGTTGACTACTGAGGGATCCCTGTCACTGATGTGGACAGAGCATAGGTGTTCAATGAACCAATCTTCCCGTCTCTTCAATGTAGAGAAGGCCACAAAAGTAATGGTGGGTGTAATGGTCAGCACAATGCTATTACAGCCCCAATGACCCAGCTGTCCCTGCGACGGTGTGGGCTTCCTCCGGGTGCTGCGTTTTCCTCCCACGTACCAAAGATATATGAGGTTAGTAGGTTAATTGGTGTGGGCGCATGGGCAGAAGAGCCTTTTTTTTTAAATTAGGATGTATGTTTTCATTTTTCTGGAGAGTCTCAGCCTTGAAATATAGCACAGAATAGGTTACGTCAGGATTATTCTGCACAGTCAGATGTAGGAACTATGGAAGAGAAAGGTAAGATCAGATGTGGGCAGCATCACCAAGTCAAAACTCTTAAATAATCTAAAAAGTTTAATTAACAGAACTATGGGGACGTCTCTGCTTCATGGTCATTGGTGTAATTTTATCTTGTGATCTCATGAACCTTGAGTCCCTTGAGTTGTACAGAAATCGGATGAGTAGTTAAGGGCTACACTGATGCTTCCTGCAGTTTAACTGCTCGCTTTTCTCTTTTTTAGCTGGGGCAGACTTGCAAGAGCCACTCGTTTTTCTTCTTCCTCCTCAGCTTGCTGCAGCCCGTGTTGAAGACCTACGGGACGTTAGCAGGTCTGCTGCACCAACTTGACTTCCCACTAGAAGGTTTGTCAGTGTGATGCTGAACTCTGGTGATCAAGTGGCATCAGATTATGATGGTCAGAGCTTTACATTTTCTTTGTCGTGCACCACGTTGCGTCTTCCAAATGTAATATTGAATTCGACCATATGGCATAGGAGCAAAAATAGGCTATTCAGCCCCGCCATTAAATCATGAGCTGATCCATTTTCCCACTCAACCCCACTGTCTGGCCTTCTTTCCATAACCTAGCTAATCAAGAACCTTACCAATGTCTGCCTTAAGTGCATCCAATGACACTTGGGCTCCACATCCACCTGTGGCAACAAATTCCACAGATTCACCACACCTCTGTTCTAAGCAGACGCCACTTAATCCTGAAGTTGTGCCCTCTTGCCCTAGACTCTCCCACCATGGGAAACAACATTTCAAAATCTACTCTGCCAAAGCCTTTCAATATTCAAAATGTTTCAATGAGATTCTCCTTCTTCCCCCCAAATTCCATTAAGTGTAGACCAAGAAATGTCCCTCCCTCTGCTATCCAGCTATTACCATCTGCCAGTGGGACTGTCTCCTTCCCCCACCACCCCCAACAATTTTGTTTGGGCACCTACCTATATTTTGCTCATATCAAGTCTGACACATTTTAATATCTTTGGTATATAAGGTATACAGTTTTACCTGCTGAGTTTCTCCAGCATTGAGTTTTTACTTTTGTTCCTTGTGCAATAACCCTTTCATTCCTGGCATCATCTTAAAGAACCTCCAACGTGAGCACATCCTTTCTTAAATGAGGAGTCCAAAATTGCTCACAATGCACCAAGTGAGGTCTCACCAGTGCCTTATAAAGCCTCAAAGTCACATCCCTGCTCTTGTAATTCCTCTTGAAATGAATGCCAATGTTGCCACCTTCACCACCAACTCAACATGCAAGTTTATCTCCTTGGACGAGGACTCCCTTTGCATCTGGGTATTTTCAATTTCCTCCCCATTTAGAAAATAGTCTGCCCATTTATTTTTTCTCCCTAAAGTGCATGACTGGACTCTTTCTGACATTGCATTCCATTTGTCTCATCTCTGCCCTTTCTCCCTCTGCAACCTCCTGGTTTTCTCAAAACTACCTGCTCCTCCTCTTACCTTCACATCATCCACAAACTTGGCCTGGAATCTATTCATTTCATAATTTAAATCATTGATGTACAACATAAAAAGAAAAGGTCTTTATTAAAGGGGTATGAATAGGATTTCCATTGAATTCTCTGTTGCCCTAGGAGATGGAAGATATTAAAAATTAGTGGCGAATGAGTAAAATGATCAAAGTGGGTCTATTTGGTCTGTAATATCTAGAATGAAGAGTGGGTCTGATAAGCAGTAGAAAAAAGAAATAATGAAATGTGTTGATAAGTAAAATAAAAATGTTTGCAATTATTAAGCTGTTAACTACATATCAATGAAGAAGGTTGTCTAAGGTTGGAACAGGATCTAGATAAACTGGAAAAGAGGGCCACAGAAGGAATTTACCATATATACATGCATTAGTCAATATGCAGTCATGTAAAATATGATCACCCCCCCATTTTTTTACCCTCAAATCTGGTATTTTTCTAGATATCACATGTAAAAGTCGACCCCTTCTATTTTTTGGGCTTTGCCGCCTGGCCACTGGAGCCCTTGACGCCTCAAATGCAGACCCTCACCTTGGCCCCAGCCTCCCACCCATCCAAGCTTCTGAAGCACCAAACGCGGTCTTACCACCCAGTCCTGCCCACCCGCCCATTCAAAATCCCGACGCCTCGAATGGTGCTGACACTTACCACTGTCGGAAGTAATATGCATGCAATAGTTGATCCCCTAAATTTTACCCTAATAATTGGTCCACAAAATTTGACCATTTCACACAGGTAACTCGGACAAGTAGAAGGTGATGCATTTTGGGAAGTTGAATGGACAGGGCTCAAGGAAGTGTTGTGGTACATGTATGTAGTTTCCTGGAAGTAGCCACACGGGTGATGATGAAAGCAGGTGGCATTCTTGCTTCCATTGACATGACACTGAGTGCAACAGCTAAACATGTTAAAGTTGTACTTGACTGCATTTGAATTTTAGTGTGTGGACTTTTTGGCACCACACTAGAAGAATGATGTTAAAAAGCTAGTGGTTCAGAAAAGATTCACTAGAACGTTGCCTAAATGATGCTGAGTGATTAAGGGAGATTGGTCAGGTGGAGTGGTGGGGTGGGGGGTGGTCAAGCGGAGTGGTCGGGGGAGGGTGGCCAGGTGGAGTGGTCGGGGGGATTGGTCAAGAAGAGTATTCAAAAGTTATCAGCTAATAAAAATATTAATTCAAAACTAGGTGTGGTTGATATGCTCTTTCCTGGTTTATCCTCCAAAAGTTTTACTGTCACCTATAGTCCTGTGTATTCTGGGCTCAGAATAAGAAACTATGGTAGAATTTTCTATTAATAATTAGTTCATTACTGTGCTCTTTGGACATGTAAGGGTGAAGATCTAAGGCTCCTACTGCTGAGTGAATGATCCCACATTCAAGTATGGCTTTTAACTTTGTTGTTTCAGAATTATCCATCTATATCGCCCTTAATTTGGGTCCAGACAAATTTAAGAATTATAATTTACAGAGGAGAAGTCATCCTTTTGGTATTTTATAGTAGTGCACGTATTCAAAGATATGGCTATGTGGTTAGCACAACACTGATACAGAGCCAGTGATCAAGGTTCAACTCCAGCGCTCTCTGTAAGGAGTTTGTATGTTCTCCCTGTGACCGTGTGGGTTTCCTCCAGGCACTTCAATTTCCTCCCACCCTTCAAAACATACATGGTTTGTAAGTCATTTGGGTGTAGTTGGGTGTCACAGGCTTGTGGGCCAAAAAATGCTTTATGTCTAAATTTAAAATATAATTTCATTGAGCTGCTGGAGAAACTCTGTGGAGAAAATTTCACCCTTGCATTCTCAAGAAAGCATCCTGACCCGAAACGTGCCCTGACCATTTCTAACTCTGGATGCTCCCTGACATGTTGAGACCCTCAGCAGCTCATTGCTTGCTCAAGGTTCTAACTTCTGCAGTCTTTGTGTCTTTCAAAATAATTTCTATGTTTATTTTCTTTTAGAGTCCCAGTGTGTGGTGAAGATGTTTACATTTTTGCAGACCCAGGTAGAAGAGCATCCTGGTGAGTCAGTTGATGAAACTGAATGAGTTTATCAAAGGCCATGCCAGAGATGAGAGGGGAAGCCTTGATGACTTGCTCAAGAGGCTATAATTCCAAACGTGACCAGGGTTTCAGGATTTGGAGAGAGTGTTTGGGATTGTTGTTGTTCTTGGCATTCGTATACTATTCTTAGATTTTATAAACTATTAGATCATAAAACTTTTTTTATCAGTAAATTCTAAATTCTTTTAATTCAGTAAATTGAATGCAGAGATGAATCTGGCTTGAGCTGTATGTTTAATGTTTTACAGGAAGTGCCAGACTGTCCCTTGCTCACAGCGTTGTAAGAATGTTCAAGGAGTTGGGGGTGAGTGCTGAGTTTGCAGGTATCACATTATTCAGCAAATCATGTGGAGCCACAAATCCTCTGAGTTAGATTCTCAGGGCTTTAAAACTAACTCATCAAACTTTGGACAGCGAAAGCTGCACTGGGAATTCCTGCTTGTGACCCCTGCTGGAGGTGGAGGACTTTGTTCATTCATTGCAAATGTGATTGGGGATATGCAGTTCTTCATGGATTCAAATGGGCAGTCAATACTTGCCCACCATGCTCCCAAGCTCATTCACAGTTTATGTCCACATCGAACAGTATAGCACAGTACAGGCTCTTCGTCCCACGATGTTATGTTGACCTGTATAAGCCCAATTAACAATCTAAACTTTCCCAACTTCACACCCATAACCCTAGCATAAAATTGCTTTTGAAGAATCTACACAACTGTTAAGACGCTGTAAAGGATTTATCGTAAAGGATAAATATTGTAGAACAAAGTATACTGTTCCCAGATACTGAGAATGCTGTACTGAGTAAAGAAACACAGTTTGGATCAGGATGTTCCATGTTTCATTTAGGTTTCATCCAGATGTCTAAAACATCATGAAAGAACACTTAAAATCCACAAAATGCTGGGTTTGTAAAATCTGTAAAACTATTCAATCTAATCGTTTTACTGAGGATATGTTATGCAGCAGGCACAAGTTAAATATTTACAAACATTTCAGAATAGTTGATTTTGTAAAACAATGTGCCTGTCCAAGAGTCTTTTAAATGTCCCCATGGTACCAGCTTCCACCACTACTCCTGACAATGTGTTCACTACTCACTGTAATAATCTTGGTCCCGACGTCTACCCTAAACTTTTCTCCCCTCACTTTATACAGATATCCTCTGGTAGTTGCAATTTGGGACACCAATTCCATAATGCAGTATCCTCAGGATTTTGGTGCCAAATTGATGGATTCTCACAAATATATGAGATTACTTCTATTGATCCCACAACATTGTATTTCACTTGATTTAGATGTTACACAATGGTATAATATGGGTGAGTGGTAAATGGGGCTCCCTGTCCGTGTAAATCAGTGGTTCTCAACCTTTTTCTTTCCACACACATCCCACTTTAAGTAATTCCTCTGCCATCGGTGCTCTGTGATTAGTAAGGGATGGTTTAAGGTGGGATGTGAGTGGGAAGGGATGGTTGAGAATCACTGCTCTAGACCCAATTGTTATTAAAGTATTTTGCTTGAGAAAAATTGTCATTGACCCATTTCCTTTGGAGTTCTGAAACCATGCACATAATGAGTCAATGAGGTACGATTAAAACAGTGGGTTTCAACCTTTTTCTTCCCACTCACACACCACCTGACTAATCACAGAACACAGATGGCAGAGGGAATACATAATGGTATGTGAGTAGCAAGAAAATGGTTGAGAACCACTGGTGTAAAGAGAGTGCAGAAATGGCCCTGGTGGCTTTAAAGGGGCTGAGAAATAGTCCTGGGGGTTTGAAAAGAGTGAAGAGCCCAGGTAGGTTTCAATTGAATGCAAAAGACTGGGCCAAAGCGAGTGTAAAGGAAAGGAAGAGGGGTGCTGGTGAAATTGATGGGAGTGCAGGAATCTAGTTTTGGGTGAGTGTAAAGGGAATGTAGAAAACCAGAGCTCTGGTGAGTTTAAATGGAGCAGGAGAAACATGGAGGCCATCCGGCCCATCAAGTGTGCTATTGTCATTAATTAGATCATGGCTAATTTGATGATAGGCTCATCTCCACATATCTGCCTTTTCCCCATATCCCTCAATTCCCCTACTATGTAAAAATCTATCCAACCTTGTCTTAAATCTATTTACTGAGGTCGCCTCCACTGCTTCAATGGGCAGCGAATTCTACAGATTCACCACCCTCTGGGAAAAGCAAGTTCTCCTCATCTCTGTCCTAAATCTACTACCTCGAATCCTGAGGCTATGTCCCCTTGTTCTAGTCTCCCCCACCAATGGAAACAACTTGCCTACCTCTGTCTTATCTATGCCTTTCATAATTGTATATGTTTCTATAAGATCCCCTCTCAATCTTCTAAATTCCAGCGAGTACAGTCACAGACAACTCAATATCTCAAACCATCAGCATTTCCCAACAGTTGGATGGAGATTTAATCAAGTCTTACTCCGCCACTATGGCAAGCGTGCAGAAAATCTGTGGCTTGCCCTTGTCGAACATGCCCCATGGCTATTAATTGCACATGAGCACAGTCAAAGAGCATGAACTGCCCCTTGCCCAAGATGGTCCCGCAAAGCTGAGATCAGTAACAGTGACTTGGAATTGACAGTTCATTGTTCTTGGACACACGATGACTAGCCCGTGGGCAGAAATTGTTTGAAATTCACTATCTGAGCATACATTTGTGGTTGCTTTAGTTCTTGGTGAAATTTCTTTACATATTTCAACAGGTTATTGAACCATGATATGTAGTCATGTTGCTTACTGTAAATGTGAATGAACCGGTAAGCCAAATGGTTTCTGAAAATTAAAAATAAAAGCTACAGTTTCTGAAAATCTGAAATAAAAATGGAAAATGTTGGGCAGGCAGCAGCTGTAGAAAATGAGAAATTGTATCAGACATCAGTGAGGCCAAATTTGGAGGATCTTGAACAGGTCCATAACTCTGAGGATTTAGATAGGGTGAATGCAGGCAGACTTTTCCCACTGATGTGAGACAAGAACCCGAGGACATGGGTTAAAGGTGAAAAGTGAGCTGTTTAAAAGGAATGTAAGAGGGGAACTCCTTCACACAGAGAGGAGTGGGAGTGTGGTTTGAGCTGCCAGCTGTAGCGATGAATCCAGGCTCAGTTTATAGGTATGTGGAAGGATGAGAGGAGACTTGATAGAGGTCTACAAGATTATGAGAGGCATAGATAGACAGCCAACACCTGTTTCTCATGGCAGGAATAGCAAACACCAGAGGACATCAGGGGTAAGTTTTTTTTAACACAGAGTTGTAGGTGCCTGGAATGCATTGCTAGGAATGGTAGTGGAGGCTTGAACATTAGGGGCATTTAAGAGGCACATAGGTAAAAGAAAAATAGAGGGTTACGAGGCAGGATGGATTCAGTACTTTTTTAAAGGAATATATGGGTCGGCACCACATCGAGGGCCGAAGGACCTGTAATCTACTGTAGTGTTCTATCTACGTAGATGGGAGGGATAGGGACTGGTTGCCGCACAGACCAGATAGGCCAAAGGGCCTGTTTCTCTGCTGGAGTGTTCAATGGTTCAGGGCCATGAAGCATAATGTAATTTTAAAGAAAGTAAAAACAGTGCTGGAGAAGCTCAGCAGGTGAAACAGTGTACTTTAGAGAGCAAAGATACATCACCCATGTTTGGGCTTGAGTCCTTCATTGAGATATGGAAAAATGTAGGCAGGCTGTTCAAAATGGTGGGGGAGGGACCGGGTGTGATAGTACAGACCTAGTATCTAGAGTGTAATGACTGTGCTTACAGTGATTGGCTGAGAGCTTCGCCACGCCTACTGTCTGTGCCTTAAAGGGTTGTGTCCCTAGCCAGGTCGGATCATTCCAGATGGGTCGGCCACCTGTGAAGAGCTCCTGTCTTTTGCTAATAAAAGCCTTGGTTTGGATCAAGTCTTTGGTTCTTTCGACGATCTCTACAATAACACAGTGAAAGATTTCACCAGGGCATTGCGACCACGGAAAAGCAGTATCAGGGCAACTGGAATCCATCAATGCTGGTTGACTATTGTTGGACACTGACACGAGAGGCATCAGATGCCGAGTACAAACGAAAATCAGCGGCAAAACATTTTTAGGTCAATGTGTCAGCATCATGATGTAATTAAACAGGCTAAATTCAAAAGTAGTTTATTTAATGTTTCTCCAACTTCCTACGTGATGCAGCAAATCTGAAATTATCTTTGTGTTCAGCTTGAAGGTCCCAATTGTTTTTCCAGGGGAAAAAAAGTCCTGTGTTAACAAATGCTCCAATAGCACAAAAGGACTTTTTACATTATTGTTAGTCATGGCCTCTTTTCCCCGCCTCAGATTACTGTGAATATTTTTTTCTTTTTTTTGTCTATTCATTGTCCTTCTAAATTTAGTTGTTATTTTACAATTGCGGTATGTTTATTTTCTTATAGGAAGCCAGAGGTGCTCTGTCGTCAGTAAGCGATTACTTAAGGTGGTATGTGAGTGGGAACATGGCCTAGAACATGGGAAGCTGAGGGATGGGGTGTCTTTTAGAGGTTTATAAAATTATTCAGGGCATTGAGGAGTACAATCCCATGGGTAGGAAGTAATGTGGATAAGGGAGGGAGGGCACACCAGTAAACAAAGGTGGTGGGGGGGAATGGCTCTGAATGGAGAGCTGGAGGGAAAGGGATGAGAGGGAGAACGGGGAGTAGGCTAGCAGAAACTGGAATTAATGACATCCAGTTGGAGAGTGACTAGATGGAAAATTAGGTGTTACTCCTCCAATTTATGGGTAGTCTTGTTTTACAGAAGATGTGGCCATGGACAGACATGTCGGTGTGGGGGTCGGGTGCAGAATTGGAGTGGTCGGTCACTGGGAGATCCCTGTCACTGATGTGGACAGAGCGAGAGTGCTCAGCGAAGTGATCTCCCAATCTGTGGCCAGTCTCTCTGATGTATATTTAGTGATGAAGTGTCAGGCCAGAAACATTAACTGATTCTCTCCTCAGATGCTACCTGACCTGTGGGGTGTTCCCAGTGTAACTTATTTTTTTATAACCTGACTGTTCTCTTTTCTCTTCTAGGTTTTTGAAGTGGAGGCTGGAGTGAGGGGGCCAATTTTGAAACTTGGTGAAAATTTTCAGTCCTCTGAGAATGGCCTGAAGCTCCAGAAATACATTTACCAGTTCTGTTGAGAACACAGCCAGTAGTCTCGTTTTTATTCTAAATTTGTTCTTGGATTAGCCCTTGAAGGGGAGACCTTCAGTTTGTGTTTCATAACGAATCCACACATTCTCATTTGGCATGGAACTGAAAGTCCTCACTTGTCCAATGAATGTATTACGCTGGACAACAAAGATTTTGCTTCCTGAACATTTTTGGATGTATTTTGTGGATGTTGGCTTCTGATCATGAAAATCACCTTAAAATATTCCTACCTTGTACTTTTTTTTAGATATAACCTATTATTGTGATTTCCTGTGCCGTACTTTAACTACCTTTCCAACAAAACAAGCTGTTGTGGTCAGTCTGAAAGAATGTCTGGTCATGCACTTAGTGCAGATGCTATGCGAATGTTGTCTTAGCTCTGGGCATGTTTAGTCAGGATAGATGCAGACAGGCTATAAACACAGATATGCATTACATTGATTATAGATTATATCAGTGGTTTTCAAACTTTTTCTTTCCACTCATCCCACTTTAAGTAATCCCTAGGCCATCGGTGCTCAGTGATTAGTAAGGGATTACTTAAGGTGGGATTTGGGTGGGAAGAAAAAGTTTGAAAACTACTGTTTTAATCCTATCTAATTGACACGTTATGTGCACAGTTTCAGAACTCCAGAGGAAATGGGCCAATGACAATTTTTCTCAAGCAAAATATTTCTTTAACAATTGGGTTTAGAACAATGATTCTCAACCTTCCCTTCCCACCTTAAGCCATCCCTGACTAATCACAGAGCACCGATGGCACAGGGATCTGTGTGGAAAGAAAAAATTTGAAAACCACTGGATTATACACATGTTCTTAAAGGCAATAGCAAAGTGTACTTAGCAATAGCATTTATTGTCTTCCTTGCTGATCTTGGTTGGGAAAGGTTTCACCAAACATTGCAACCATGGAAAAGTGGTATCAGGGCAACTGGAATCCATCAATGCTGGCCAACTATTGTTGGATGCTGACACGAACAGCATCAGATGCTGAGTACAAACAAAAATCAACGTCAAAATATTTTAGGTCAGTTGAACCAATACAATATGTTAGCTTCATGATGTGATTAAACATGCTAAATTCAATAAAAGTTAATATATTTCTCCAACCTCTTACAGCGTGATACTGGAAATCCAAAATAATCTTTTTATTCAGCTTGAAGTTGTCTATCATAATACCCAATTTTTTTGGGGAAGCGAACCTTTTGAAAAAATTTGTTGTCCAATGTTATAGTGGACAGTGCAGTACACAAAAGTGCTGGACAAACTCAGAATCTTGTTTACCTCTTTATGGTAGGTGGATGATGTTGTAAAGACATGGATGGCTTCTCATGAACAGAATCACAGATGCTCATCAGGGCTGTGAGCAAAGCCTTTGGAGGAAACTTGACATTTAGAATGTTTGCAAGTTGATATTTTTTGTGTAATTGGAAGAAAGAAGTTGATTATTTCTTATTTTTGTGTTAGCAAGGTTGATTGCTCTCTGGTACTGGTTGTGTTTGAATAAAGAAAGATGAGTTATAATTAGTAGAACCAAGAGTCAGTGCATGTTTTTTATGATGATAACAAACACCTGGTACTCTTCAACCCATACTTTTAATTTGTAGCAAGGCAACAGGCTCTTCCAGCCCATATGCATGTGCCACCCAAATGTACAAATCAAGGTACAAATCTCCAATGTTTTTGGAAGGTGGGAGGAAACCCACACAGATACAGGACAAACGCATAGCTATTTGTGAAGGTCAGGCCATGCCTCACAAGCCTAATTTGAGTTTTTTGAGGAAGTAAGATCGGCACTCTAAGCACCAGATTGAAACCTCCAATACGATCAAGAAGCTTTCAACGCCTAAGACCCTTTAGGAGCCTTTCTTGGAAATGGGTTTCAATTCCCCATCCTATTCCCTTGCTGACATGTCTGTCTGTGGTCTCATGCACTACCAGGCTGAGACCACTTGCAAATTTGAGGAGCAACAACTCATCTTCCTTTTGGGCTCCCTCCAGCCTGATGTCATTTACATTGACCTCCAATTTCTGTTAAACCCAATCTTCGTCTCCCTGTGGCCTTTCCCTCAGTGTGTGCTCTCTTTCTCTCTCTCTCTCGCTCTCTCTCTCTCTCTTTCTCTCTCTCTCTCTCTCTCCTCTCTCTCTCCCCCTCCCCCTTTCCCTATCTCCTTTCACAGAGCCAAAATTAATTATCTTACCACATCTTTTTGTTGGTCTGGACTCCACGTGCTGCTATTCTTTATTCTGATGCCTTCCTGGTCTTGGCTTAAACCTTGACGAAGGGCTCAGGCCCGAAACATCAGTAATATATCTTTATCTCCTATGGTCGCCACGAGACTGGCTGAGTTCTTCCAACATTTCTGATTATTTTAAGGTAAACTAATGGAATTCTGCACCACTGAACCCAATCGATTGATCTAATCATGAAGGAGTTGGTTCAGTGGTTATGGGAAGAAAGCTGGAAAATGATTGAGTTTGGATGAGTGACCATGATCAATCTGAATGGCAAAGCAGACTCCAAGGTCCAAGTTTCTTCCTTTCTTCGTAAGAATGCTGTTGTTGCAAATTAACAAACCTTATTAGTACTAACAAAAGAACAACAATGGAAAATTCACCAGACAATGGTGAATTCAAAATAATAGTTTTTATTAAACTCTCAAAAACGTAACATTTCTTTCTTATCTCTAAACTTAACTCTTAAATTCCACTATGCACAAATGTATATATGTGTGCGTGTGATTGATTAAATTCCAAACTATTACAGTTTAAGCTTTATTCTGTAAAAGTCAATTTTAAAGTCCAGCTTCAAACATCTTACTGAACTTGAGGATCTTTGTAAATTGCATTTCAGAAGTAATTATCAAGCACTGTTAAACATTATGTCTTCAGAACTCTAAACTTTTGATGAGCTGTCTTTCGGAGACATTTCTTCTTACAAGTTTTTCACGTTCCCCCCATCTTGTTAGGGTTGCGGAACTGTTTCAAACAGGAGTGACTATCTTCTGGGTACAAATGAGGCTGTCTCTCTTTTCTTAAAAAAGCAGTCAGAGTGGTCTTATTTAAAAGCCACTTATGTTGTGTATCTCCCTCTCTTTCCAGAGACTACTGTTTCAATCCTGAGTTTTCATAGGAAGTATGGTTTCTTCCAACCAGTTTCAAAATGTCTCTGTGCCTTCATTTTATGGTCCATTGACATTGTGACGTGACATCACGGTTTTAGTTTCATTTCTGCAAAACCTGCCTTTCAAAACCACTCCATATCCATAACAACGTGACCTCATCTCTGTTCCAAGAGGCTTAAGTGGTTTACGATGCCAGAAAGTCTAGCACATGGCACTCAGATGAGACCAGTTTTGAAACAGCTGCCAACATAATGTTGGTTGGAAACAAATGCTTTTAAGCATTTCTTGAGTTTGAATTAAGAACACTTCAATTCCATAATCGTATCGTTCTTTCAGGATCTGTGACTCCAAAATGACCTCTCGCTCTCTCTCTTGAGTCCAACTGTGTGCATCTCTGTAAATATGTGACCCTGTACTAGCCCACAACTAACTTACTAAGAGTACATATACCATATGTTAACTCTATAACTTACTTTACTAAGAAATATATATTATAACTAAAGATTTTAACTTTAAAGATTAACACAAATCAGTTACAACAGTTATCAGAATTGATGGGACATGGGAATGACTGACAGGCCAGCACATTGGCCATGTACTGTCCTTCAGAAGGCAAAGATGAACCAACTTGGAACAGGTTTTGCCATTTTGGGAAGATTGAGCAGCGAGTTCCATGATTTGAGGCCATCTTCTTTTAATACACACCAATACTCATGTCAAAGGTTCCAATTGGCCCATCCTTGACTTATTTTCTCCATGCAGAACCTAGAAGATGACATCCACAGAGATTAGGTCAGATTTCACAAGCACATACATTCAGTTGCATTGCTAGTTAGCACCACCCCCCACCAATTCCCTCTCACGTTGAATCTTCCTGCCCAGCTTTTAGCTCCAGATGTTCTACCCTGAACCCCATATCCAACCCCACCCCCAAAACCTCCACAGACCCAGAACTAGGCAGTGAGGAAAACCCAACAGAGGAGAAGAAACAAGGCACAGATCCCAGCAGGAACTAGAAATGGTCGCAGTGTAACAAAAGCATGGGCCAATCAAAAGTGGCAGTTTATAGTGTCACAGAACCCCTGAAGGGAAACCAGTGAATACAAGAGGGATTATTATCCTGCTGCCCTCATATTGACAACCTAACCCTAATGTGCGAGCATTAATTGACAGGTAGCATTGGGATTGCTATAATTCCAAATTGCAGTTAATCTGACCTGTCCTTAAGTGGGAGAATGGAGATCATATTTTCAGGACCCCATAAGTAATCCTTCCAGCAGCACCACCTTCCCATGACATTTTACAAGTATGAGAGTAAAATCCCTGCCCATTTACCCATAGGTCAGGTTTTTTTTTTTTTTTTTCAAATTTTTTATTTTTCACACCATAAATCACAATAGCCATGATATACACTTTTTCTTTTCCACACATTTACAGTGACTTTTTCTCCCTCCCCCCTCCCTCCTCCCAAGCCACCCCCCCCATCCCCCCCCCCTCTCATCCATTTTAGTTATACAATCTAGGTTGCATTAATTCAGTTAGACAATGTTGTCATTCAACAAAAATACACCAGAAATTCTACTGAGTCCATTCTTTTCTTTTCTTCTCCTTCCATCAACTTAGGTAATGTTTGTTCCCGGTAGGTTTTCGCTATTGTATTTAATGTAAGGCTCCCATACTTGTTCGAATATTTCAATATTATTTCTTAAACTATATGTTATTTTTTCTAATGGAATACATTTATTCATTTCTATATACCATTGTTGTATTTTCAAATTATCTTCCAATTTCCAGGTTGACATAATACATTTTTTTGCTACAGCTAGGGCTATCTTAACAAATCTTTTTTGTGCATCCTCCAAGTCAATTCCAAATTCTTTATTTTTTATGTTACTTAGGAGAAAGATCTCTGGATTCTTTGGTATATTGTTTTCTGTTATTTTATTTAATATCTGATTGAGATCATCCCAAAATTTTTCTACTCTCTCACATGTCCAGATTGCATGAATTGTTGTTCCCCTTTCTTTTTTACATCGAAAACATCTATCAGATACTGTTGGGTCCCATTTATTTAACTTTTGCGGTGTAATGTATAGTCTGTGTAACCAATTATATTGTATCATACGCAGCCTCGTATTTATTGTATTTCTCATCGTTCCAGAGCATAACTTCTCCCATGTTTCCTTTTTTATCTTTATATTTAAATCTTGTTCCCATTTTTGTTTAGTTTTACCATTTGTTTCCTCATTTTCCTTTTCTTGCAGTTTAATATACATATTTTTTATAAATCTTTTGATTAACATTGTATCTGTAATCACATATTCAAGGTTACTTCCCTCTGGTAAACTCAAGTTGCTTCCTAATTTATCTTTCAAGTAGGATCTCAGTTGGTAATATGCCAGCGCTGTATCTCCCGTTATATTGTACTTATCTCTCATTTGTTCAAAGGATAAGAATCTACTTCCTGAAAAACAATTTTCTATTCTTTTAATCCCTTTTTTTTCCCCATTTTCTAAAGGCAAGGTTGTCTATTGTAAAAGGGAGTAGCTTATTTTGCGTCAATATTAGTTTTGGTATTTGGTAATTTATTTTATTTCTTTCTACATGAATCTTCTTCCATATATTGAGGAGATGGTGTAATACTGGAGAAGTTCTATGTTGTACCAATTTTTCGTCCCATTTATATAATATGTGTTCAGGTATCTTTTCCCCTATTTTATCTAATTCTAGTCTCGTCCGGTCTGGTTTTTCCCTTGTTTGATAAAAATCTGATAGGTACCTTAATTGTGCGGCTCTATTTTTGAAGTTTGGCAATTGTAAGCCTCCTTGTTTATACCATTCTGTTAATTTGTCTAGTGCTATCCTCGGTTTCCCCCCTCTCCATAAAAATCTCCTTATTATTTTCTTTAACTCTTTGAAGAATTTTTCTGTCAGTTGTATTGGCAATGCCTGAAATAAGTATAGTATCCTTGGAAAAATGTTCATTTTAATACAGTTTATCCTTCCTATCAGTGTTAGTGGTAGCTCTTTCCAATGCTCTAAATCGTCCTGTAATTTTTTCATTAGTGGATTGTAATTGAGTTTATATAATTGGCCTAGATTTTTGTTTATTTGCACACCTAGGTATCTTATTGCCTGCGTTTGCCATCTGAATGGGGATTCCTCCTTAAATTTTGAGAAATCCGCGTTATTCATAGGCATTGCTTCACTTTTATTTACGTTTATCTTGTATCCCGACACTTCTCCATATTCCTTCAATTTCTTATATAGTTCTTTTATTGATAGTTCTGGTTCTGCTAAGTACACTATCACATCATCCGCAAACAGACTGATTTTATATTCCCTGTCTTTTATTTTTATTCCTTTTATATTATTATCTCTTCTTATCGATTCTGCTAGTGGTTCTATAGCTAGCGCAAACAATAATGGTGATAGTGGGCATCCCTGCCTCGTTGACCTGCTTAAGTTAAATTGCTTTGATACATGTCCATTTACTGTCACTTTCGCTAACGGTCCCTTATATAATGCTTTAATCCAATTAATATACTTCTCCGGTAAACTGAATTTTTGCAATACTTTGAACAAGTAATTCCATTCTACTCTGTCGAAGGCCTTCTCTGCGTCTAAAGCAACTGCTACTGCCGGTGCTTTATTTCCTTCTACTGCATGAATTAAGTTAATAAATTTACAAATATTGTCTGTTGTGCGTCTTTTTTTGATAAATCCAGTTTGGTCTAAATTTACCATTTTCGGTACCTGTTCTGCTAATCTGTTCGCTAATAGTTTAGCTATTATCTTATAATCTGTGTTTAGCAGAGATATTGGTCTATATGACGCTGGTGAGAGTGGATCTTTCCCTTGTTTTAGTATCACTGTAATTATTGCTGTTTTACATGAATCTGGTAAGTTTTGTGTCTCATCAATCTGGTTGATTACATCCAGGAGGGGCGGTATTATTAGGTCTTTAAATGTTTTGTAGAATTCTATTGGGAGTCCATCCTCTCCTGGTGTCTTATTATTTGGTAAATTTTTTATTATCTCTTGTATTTCTACTGTTCCAAATGGTTCTGTTAATTTATTTTGTTCCTCTATTTGTAGTTTTGGTAGTTCAATTTTAGTCAAAAATTCATCTATTTTCCCTTCTTTCCCTTCGTTTTCGGTTCGGTATAATTGTTCATAGAATTCTCTGAAGTTTTCCTTAATTTCTTTTGGATTATATGTAATTTGTTTGTCTTTTTTCCTTGTTGCCAATACCATTTTCTTAGTTTGCTCTGTCTTAAGCTGCCATGCTAGGATTTTGTGTGTTTTTTCCCCTAGTTCATAATATTTCTGTTTTGTCTTCATTATATTCTTCTCCACCTTATATGTTTGTAATGTTTCATATTTTATTTTTTTATCCGCCAATTCTCTTCTTTTGGTTGTATCTTCCTTTATTGCTAATTTTTTTTCTATGTTTATTATTTCCCTTTCCAACTGCTCTGTTTCCTGATTATAGTCCTTCTTCATCTTGGTTGCATAACTTATTATTTGCCCTCTAATGAATGCTTTCATTGCGTCCCATAGTATAAACTTATCTTCCACTGATTCCGTATTTACTTCAAAGTACATTTTTAATTGTTTTTCAATAAATTCTCTAAAATCCTGTCTTTTAAGTAGCATGGGGTTTAATCTCCATCTATACATTCTTGGAGGGATGTCTTCTAGCTCTATTGCCAATAACAGGGGTGAGTGGTCCGATAATAGTCTAGCTTTATATTCCGTTTTCCTAACTCTCCCTTGTATGTGGGCTGATAACAGGAATAGGTCTATCCTTGAGTATGTTTTATGTCTAGTCGAGTAGTATGAGTATTCCTTTTCTTTTGGGTTTTGTTTCCTCCATATGTCCACAAGTTTCATTTCTTGCATTGATTTAATTATAAATTTGGTTACTTTGTTCTTCCTGTTAATTTTTTTCCCCGTTTTATCCATATTTGGATCCAAATTCAGATTGAAATCCCCTCCTATTAGTATGTTCCCTTGCGTATTAGCTACCTTCAAAAAGATATCTTGCATAAACTTTTGATCTTCTTCGTTAGGTGAATATATATTAAGTAGATTCCAAAGCTCTGAATATATCTGACATTTTATCATAACATATCTCCCTGCTGGATCTATTATTTCCTCTTCTATTTTAAATGGCACATTTTTGCTAATTAATATAGCCACTCCTCTTGCTTTTGAATTATACGATGCTGCTGTTACATGTCCTACCCAATCTCTCTTTAATTTCTTGTGCTCCAATTCAGTTAAATGTGTTTCTTGGACAAATGCTATATCTATTTTTTCCTTTTTCAGTAAATTTAGTAGTTTCTTCCTTTTAATTTGGTTATGTATTCCATTAATATTTAGAGTCATATAGTTCAGCGTAGCCATTTTATATTTTGTTTATCTTCTCTTTCCGTTTTTCCATCATTACCTTTCCTCCTTTTCCATTTCTGTTTTCTTATTTTCAACTCTTTACCAGACAACATTCCTACAACATCCAACATTTTCCTTATTCTCCTATTTCTATCTTCTTTATCCCCAATCTCCCCTTCCCCTCCTGAGTTGCCCTTTATCCCTTGTCGGACAACCACATCTCCCCTCTCCATTTGGATTTGCGAATCCACTCGCAAGCGTCAACTGATTTTGCAGTGACCGCTCTTTTCCCCCCACCCAGCCCCCCCCAGAAAAGATTTCGTTTTTTATACGTCACAAAGGTCACTCTTTTAGTTCCCTCCTTATTCTCTCTATTCCATTACCTTCCCTTATTAATTCTTGTCTATACTCTCTATGTTTTCCTCTAATTACAGATACTTTCACATATGCCCATTGTCTCTATTCACTCTTATACCTCTTTACCCGCATACATATCAATCGTGGTCATTTTTACCCTCCTTACCCGTCTTCATCCCTCAGTCTATTTTTGTCTTTACCCACATACATATCAATCGTGATAATTTTTGCTCTCATTACCCGTCTTCATCCCTCAGTCTATTTTTGTAATTGTTCTGCAAATTTTCGTGCTTCTTCTGGATCCGAGAATAGTCTGTTTTGTTGTCCTGGAATAAATATTTTCAATACCGCAGGATGCTTCAGTGTAAATTTATATCCTTTCTTCCATAAAATCGCTTTTGCTGCATTGAACTCTTTTCTCTTCTTTAGGAGTTCAAAGCTTATATCTGGATAAATGAAGATTTTTTGCCCTTTATACTCCAGTGGTTTGTTGCCCTCTCTTACTTTTTCCATTGTCTTCTCCAGTACCTTTTCTCTTGTAGTATATCTTAGGAATTTTACTACAATAGATCTTGGTTTTTGTTGTGGTTGTGGTTTAGGGGCCAATGCTCTATGTGCCCTTTCTATTTCCATTTCTTGCTGTAGTTCTGGACATCCTAGGGCCTTAGGGATCCATTCTTTTATAAACTCCCTCATATTCTTGCCTTCTACATCTTCCTTAAGGCCCACTATCTTTATGTTATTTCTTCTGTTACAATTTTCCATTATATCTATTTTTTGGGCTAGTAATTCTTGTGTCTCTTTAGTTTTTTTATTAGATTCCTCCAATTTCTTTTTTAAGTCTTCTACCTCCATTTCTGCTGCTATTGCCCGTTCTTCCATCTTGTCCATTTTTTTCCCCATTTCTGTTAAGGTCATATCCATTTTATTTATTTTCTTTTCTGTGTTGTTTATTCTTCTTCTTAAATCATTGAATTCCTGTGTTTGCCATTCTTTAAATGACTCCATGTATCCTCTAACAAGAGCAAGTACCTCCTTTACCTTGCCTATCTTTTCTTCTTCTATTTCCCTGTACTCTTCCTCTTCCTCTTCTTCTTCCTCTAGGTTGACCATCTGTTGTTTCTTTGCTGCCCTTTCCTCCTCTTCTTTCTTGTTTCTATTGTCTTCTGTGGTCTCTTCTTGCTGCAGGTGTTCTGCAGCTGTCGTTGCCGGCTGTGGAGATCGACTCCCCAGCTGGTCCCCCCTCCCGTCGGTGTGTTTTTTTTCATGCGCATCGCGCATGCGCGAGGAGTCGCGCATGCGCGGTTGCGCACTTTTACTCGGCTCTGTGAGCCATTGTTGTAGTTCTCTTTCTACCGACCTGAGGTAGTGGGGTCTTCTCTCCACAGCGGGCCTCTTCGGACAGGTAAGGCCTTCACCTTTTTCCTCCGTTGTCTTCTCTTCCTCTCTTCTTTCCGTTGATTTTGATTTTTCTCCTTTTGTCTCCTTCTTCTTTCCACCTTTATATTCACTTTTCTTTAACTTGTATTTCTGTGCCTTTGTATTTTCTCTTGTTTTTCCCGACTTTTCTGGAGAGGGCTGGAGTTCACCGTCCGGCCACTACTCCATCACGTGACTCCTCTCCCCATAGGTCAGGTTTAAAATTACTACAGGTGAGACAGAGATTGTTCTTTCAGTCTAGTGTTCTGTGTTCAGGGATTAAATAACACGATTAAGCGTAAAAGTTTTGGCTTATATCAAAAAGATGAAAATTGATGTTGCTTTTCTGCAGGAGAATGAAAAAGAAAGTATGAAATTGAAGAGGGATTGGGTTGGACTTTTTCTTCATTTAACTCTAAAGCTAAGGGAGTCGCAATTTTGATACATAAAAATTTACCTTTTGAATTACAATCATATAACTTTACTCTTTCTGAGGATGACTGGTTAGATATCTGTCATGATCGTGTTACTAGATCGATAAATGTTTGTTATGCAATGGTTAATTATAATTTTTTACACCAATTGTATTTAACACCTGAAAAGTTTTAAAAAATATGGTTTTAGTGAATTAGACTCTTGTTTTAGATGTGGTAAATCGGTTGGAACTTTTTTTCATGCTGTTTGTACATATACAATCTTTTTGGAAAGCAATTCAATTGCTTTTGGAACATTTGTATAAGATCAAAATACTTCTAGACCTGACAATATTTTTGTTGGGTAAGTTGAAGCCTTTGAAAGATTTGGGATTAGACAAATTTCAGATTGCTTTTGTATATTTAGCTTTATCTGTAGCAAAAAAATGCATAGTAAGTACATGGAAAAATGCTAATGTGATTGATATTAATAGATGGCATAATGAGATGAAAACTTGTTTGGTAATGGAAAAAAATCACATATGTTTTACATGATAATTCTTTTTTTCTTAATAAGTGGTCTTTATATTTAGAATATTTACATTTAAATTTACTTTTGATAATTATTCTTTTTTTCTTAATAAGTGGTCTTTATATTTAGAATATTTACATTTAAATTTACTTTGATTAGATTTTAGTGAATATCTTTTAGTTTTTTTTTCTCTCTTTGGCTCTCCTAAAGAGAGCTGGCTGAGAGGGGGAGGGGGTTTTTTTTTTTCTTTCTTATATAAATTTTTTTTATTGTTCACAATATGTACTTTTTTTTACTGTATGTAATAACCTTGTTGAATGAATAAATAAAGTTGTGAAAAAAAAATAAATTCACCAAGACAATGGCTACTTAAACAAAATGGTTTTGTTTTCTTAACTCAGAATAATGAGATCAATATTTAACTTATCACTATTAAGTTAATTTAACCCCCTCCTAATTCTAAGTGCATGTGTTTGTGTGTGTGTGTGTGTTCAAGATGGTTCTGTTTTCACTGTCCGGTCATTTACTGTTCACTTCTCCAGGTTTACTGATATCAGACAGTTTTTAGTACTGCGCACAGAGTTAAACAGTCATTACATTCAACAGGCTCTGGTGTCTTAAGTTGTTACCAGTCAGGAAGGTCTTTGGATGGTGCAGAGAGATGTTCATTGTTTATTGGACACACAAACTGATTTATTTCAAGCAGCAACCAAAGTGTCTTTACGAGGAAATGAGCCTTCTTCCAGGTTTCTTCTTTTTCCCCTATTTCAGAAAAAAACACAACAACCAGTCGCTACAGAGATTTCAAAAAGGTCGAACTTAGAACTCAAAATACTGTTTAGAAATGGGGTCTTTAGCAGGCTTTTCACTGACTGCTGCAGCTTTTATCTCCCTCCCTCTATTTCTCCTTTTTGTCTCTGTTTCTGTAATGTGATGTTTGCTAGTGAAAAGTGACCTAAACTACATAATCTTATTCCCCTTTTTAAACATATATTAACTGATTCCATTACATTCTCCCCTGTGAAGGGATTTTAGCTCTTGAGCTAAAATTCTCTTATAATCGACACAATTTTCTAACTCAACCATCACTTCTGTAATAACAATACACAATATATATCTCGTTACAGCAATGCATCCCAATATAATGAAAGTATTTCCTTCACATCTAGGTAAGCAATCTACATTTTTTGTATCTTTGATAGGATTAATTTGCAGATTATTTTCTTCCAAGATCAAATTCCAGTTTAATAATTATTTTTATTCTTCATCTTATTCAAAAGCACCAGAGGATTGTGGTCATTAAATACCATTAATGGTTCATGGGTTGTACCCAGGTACATATCAAAATTCTGCAGAGCAAGTATTAGAGACAACAGTTCCTTCTCAATAGTAGAATAGTTCCTTTGATGAACATTGAATGGTCAATTTCATCATCATGTTTTTGTAACAAAACTGCACCTGCTGCCCCCTCACTGGCATCCACTACTAATGAAAATGGTCTGTCAAAGTCAGGATTATGTCGCAGCATTTCCTTTAAATTCTTTAAGGCTCTTTGACAAGATTTTGACCACACAAATTTCTCTCCTTCAAAAGATTGGTTAAAGGAAGAGAAATTTCTGCAAAATTTTCTATAATCTGTCATTCCTAAAAACCTTCTCACTGCTTTCTTGCCATTGGGAATAGCGAATTCAGAAATCACCTTCATTTTCACTCCAACAGGCACAACTTTGCTCTGATCAATTACATGTCATAACTATGTCACAGTAGCATGTCCAAATTCACTTTTAGCTAAATTGACAGGTCAGTTTACTTTAGATAATCTTGCAAATAATGTTTCCAATTCCACCATATGTTTTTCCCATGTGTCACCTTTTGTGACCAAGTCGTCAATATTAGCATCTGTATGTTTTAACCCTTGGATTACAGAATTTATCATTCTTTGGAATGTCGCAAGGGCATCTTTCATGCTAATAGGTAGGACATTATATTCATACAAGCCTGATGGTGTCACAAATGCAGAAATATTCCTTTTCCTCTCTCTGATAGTGGCACACATCAGTAACTCTTCAAGAGATTTTACAATCCTCAATTCTAGGAATAGGATAAGCATCCATTCTGGTTACTGCATTAACCTTCCTGTAATCTAAACAGAACCTAACAGTTCTATCTGGTTTAGATACCAGAACACCAGGAGACCTCCAATTTGAGTTTGAAGGTCTAATAATATTATTTTTCCAACAACCTCCTGATCCACTCTTTTACTGTTCTCAACATTTATTCGATAGGGCTGTTGTTTTATGAGACTTACTTCTCCCACATCCTCATCATGACAAATCACTGACATCCTTTTTTTGACACAAATTTGTATATTTCAAAAGCAGCTGCTTCAACTGATTTTGTTCTTGTGATTTAAGATGACCTAACATTTCCAAAATTGTTGAGTTAGACAGATGCACAGGAACTATGGTTTCTTTAAGGTTACCCTCACAAGATTCTGTTTCCATGATCAGATGATTCATAACTTCCTCAATCCTCTCAACAATGAAAACCTCTGATTCAAACTGTTCTCCACTACCATTTTTCTCAAAGTAAGGTTTCAATGAGTTGATATGATAAACCTAAGTTTTTTTCCTATGATCTGGAGTGTTTATCACATAGTTAACATCATTCAGTTTTGATTTTGCTTTGTATGGTCCAGAAAAGTTTCTTCTAAGAGGATTGTCATGTGTTGGGAACAAAATTAGCACTTTATTTCCTGGCTTAAAATTCCTCACTTGATCTTCCTGTCAAACAATAGCCACATTTTACCCTGAGCCATTTTAAAATTCACTTGAGCCCAAGTCCACACTTTTTGTAACCTATCTTTAAATTTAGAAACATAATCCAACAAATCCAACTTTACATCCTCATTAACCCACTGTTCTTTCATCACCTTTAACTATCCTCTAACCTGATGTCCAAACACCATTTCAAAAGGGCTGAAACCTAATGAATCCTGCACAGATTTTCTTACAGCAAATATCAGTAAATTAATACCTTCATCCCAATCCTTTCCATTCTCTAGACCAGGGGTGTCAAACTCAAATTCATGGAGGGCCAAAATTAACAACTTGGACTAAGTCGAGGGCCGAACTAAATATTTATTGAAAATTTTCAACAACATCTGCATGTTTTCTCTTCTTTCAACATATGTAATGTTAAACTTTTTCTTATTAAAATAAATGTTTAATAATAGTTTTGGATAAACTCTTTCCAGAAGTATTAACAAATGAGAAATAAAATATTCAATAAATAATATTTCTCTATAGAGGATTTGTCAAATGTTGCTAGTGTGCTGTCGAATAGTAAAATCTGAGGGCTATTGAGAATGTGGGAGAATAACATGATTCCTGAAACAATCAAATGGGTGACTGATTGTGGGCATGAACTCTAGCAGGGTTATTTGCCATGCCCTTTTTCCATTGGTACAGATATCCTTTGATTTACACACTTTTCAAGGTTTATGCCTAATGAGCTTGTATCCAGGTGCAGGACCATTTTTAACCAGGAATATATTTATCACTGTGACATGAAACTATTGGAAGATCGTTTTATCCTGAGATTAAAGTTCATAATACTTACTCAGGCCTGTGTGCGGGAGGGCGGGGTTTGCAGGTGATCGGGTTGGACAACGACAGTGTGGGGGCATCGGCTCTCGCTGCAGGGCGGCATCTCGGCGGATCAGCGGCCCCATCACCGTGAGTCGCAGGTCGGCCTGTGGCAGGGAGAGGGAGAGGGCAATGGTCCTGGCGAGGTCAGGCCCCCCCTGAGCTTCTGCCAGACCCCCCTTGACCTGCTGATTCTCCCGGACCCCCCTTGACCTGCTGAGTTTCTGCCGGACCCCCCTTGACCTGCTGAGTTTCTGCCGGATCCCCCTTGACCTGCTGAGTTTCGCCCGGACCCCCCTTGACCTTCTGAGTTTCTCCCGGACCCCTCCCCCTTGACCTGCTGAGTTTCTCTCGGACCCCCCTTTGACCTGCTGAGTTTCTCCCGGATCCCCCTTTGACCTGCTGAGTTTCTCCTGGACCCCCTTTGACCTGCTGAGTTTCTCCCTTCTGGTGTTTTTACGAGAACCACAGACTTTTGCTCATACATTGATGAGGGGGATCAAGGGCCAAACATTGTCAGGTACCTCTCTGTTGGATAAAGGATACGGTTTAACCCGCTGAGTTTCTCCAGTGTTGAGTTTTCACGAGGTAGAGTCAAAGGGCCGAAGGGCCTGTTTTTGATCTGTAATGTTCTACGGACCCTGCTCTTCTTTCCGTGCCGGTGACCCAGGACCTTTCCAGGGCAGTCTCCACGCTCAGGACTGCGCTGGGATCCCAGTCAGAGGTGGAGGAGCAGGTGAGCGCGGCTAATCCAGATCCAGCCCACGCCACTCCCGAGATTTGCGGGGAGTTCCACCCTACCTGCCCGACCAGCCTCGCTCTCCACGTGTACTCCGGGCACCCGCTGCTGGTCCGGTGGGAAGGCGCAGGGCAGCTGGCGGCCGGCACCCCCATCGGCCGGCGGGGAGCCACAATCTTCCCTCCGGCGTCCCGACTCCATCTGCAGCTCCAAGAAACGCTGTGCCACTGGGGTTCCGGGCGCTGGGAAATGGCTTCCCCTGACACCAGCCAGGCCGCGTTGCGGTGGGGGGGGTGGGCGTGGGGACACGACAACGTGTTTATAAAACCACCCACCACTACTTTTCAAGGACCAGGATTTTTTTCTCTCTCTCTCACCCTGGGACACAGCGGTTACTGTTCATGCGCTATACTGGCGCGGCGGCCAGCGGGCCACCTCTAATACATTTTTGATATGATCTTGCGGGCCAAATATAATTATATCTGGCCCGGGGGCCAGAGTTTGACATGTGTGCTCTAGACAGTAAATGCTCATCATATTTTTAAGGGTAGAATGAAATTTTTCCAAAGCTCTTTGAGTTTCAAGATGGTACTCAGATGAAGTGATCTGTTTAATTCACAGTTCATGAATCAACTGCTGAAACAGTCCTGACATGAAATAACTTCCTTGAACACTCTGGATTCCTTTAGGTAACCCAAAAACTGAATTTTTTTTTCCAAAGCATTTACCACTGTCTTTGCTTTAATATTTCTCAGTGGTATAACTTCTGAAAATCTGGGCACCATACACAATTATTAGCAAGTACTGATTCCCAGCTTTTGTTTTAGGCAGGGGACCCTCACAATCCATAATGACCCTAGTGAAAGGTTCCCCAACAGGAAAAGGTTGCAAGTGAACTACTGGAGGACCCTGGTTAGGTTTCCCCACAACCTGACAAAGGTGACATTTCTGGCAATAATGTGCAATATCCTTCCTCAGACCAGGCCATAAAAATTGTTTCAAAATTTTATTCATGGTCTTCTTTACACCTACATGACCTCCCAAAGGTGTACTATGGGCCAAATTTAACATTTCATTCTGGTAGGCTTTAGGAATGACCACCTGATGAATCACTGCCCACTCTTCATTGGCAGGGACATCACAAGGTCTCCATTTCCTCATTAACAATTCACCCTTCCAATAATATCCAAAGGGCATTTCCTTAATCTCCTCCTCATTGCTGCTGTTTTTCCCCACACAAGCTTTAAATTAGCATGGTAAAACAATTTACTAATAAATCACAAAAACTCCAGAGGTTTAAAATCCCAAAACTCCAAATGTTTTAGTTCCCAAACTCCAAATATTTCAAATCACAACAGACTAGCCCTCATTTGCTATGAGCCCTAAGAACTCAAAAACCAACAGCCACAGAAATTCACCAAGACGATAGCAACTTAAACAAAATTGGTTATATCTTCTTAACACAGAATAATAAGACCAATATTTAAGTTAACTTAACTCCCTCCTAATTCTAAGTGTGTGTGAAAGAGAGAGGTGGGGTTTTCTTTCCACTGTCCAGTCATTTACTGTTCACTTCTCCAAGTTCACTAGTATCAGGCAGTCTTTAATACTGTGCACAGAGATAAACAGTCATTACATTCAACAGGCTCTGGTGCCTTAACTTAAGTTGTTAGCAGTCAGGAAGGTCTTTACTGGGTGGAAAGAGATGTTCTTTGTTCATTGGACATCCAAAATGATTTCCTTCAATCAGCTACTGAAGTGCCATTGTTTGGACCTGTCTGGGCAGGAGGTGGAGAGGGACCACCTTACAGAAGATGTGTTGTCACCATCTCCATCCTTCCAGTACACCACTGAGCTGAGGAAGAGATGCGACTGATGGATCAGCTTGGAGTGAATTATTAGCAATAGTGAGCAAGACCTGGCCATAGTGACAAGGACAATACAGGAGACAGACGACCGAAAGACAAGGTCGAAGTTGAGTGACACAGAGGAGCACAGAGACATGGATTTGAGTGGTCCAGCATTCAAACGAAAAATCTTCCACGTTCATCATCAGTTGCTTGAGGCTTTTGACAGTCTAGGAGCTGCCTATCCCTGTCAGAGAGTGTAGAAGAGTCTGCTTCCATACTGTGTGGTGTTCTGCCTCAAGGCCTTGCTAGTTTGCAGTCGACCATGGAGAATGTGCGAACACTTTAGATGCCATGGTGAAGCCCTCTGTTCAGGACTCAGTGGGCCCTGCATTAGCATCATTGAGGCACAGACTGGTGTCATCCATGCTCTGGCCTGCACCATTTCCCCTGGCTTGGAAAGGTTGGGAGGATGTATTGATAGGGGTTTTAATCATGTTACCGAACTCCTGCAGTCGACTTTCCCACATGTCAGTGGGAATGTTGAATCTCAGTCCTGTGATTATAGCAGAGTGGGAGAGCCATGTGCTTCCGCGAGCAGGCATACTGTCCTCAATTCCAAGCCTCTCCAGTACCAGCAGCAACACCACAGTCAATAATTGGGCCTCGTCGTCCCCAAATCCATGAAGAAAGATGATTATGAGCTTCTGAGAAGCCCTAACTGAGGCCCAGTAACCCTCTGTCGCACAAGCTGAAACCACTGTGGAAATGCGTAGCAAGGAAATCACTTTAAAAGGCATGTAGGGTGGTACCTGAATGCAAATGTAGATTCCACAGTATCAATAAAGTGTAAGCTCAGAATCAGGATTTATTGTCGTGAACAAGTCATGAAATTTGTGACAGCATCATAATGCAAACATACATAGTATAACCATCCTACAATGTTACCGGTAAAAAATAGTGCACGAAAGGTAAGACAGTGTCTTTGGTTCATTGACTATTCAGGAATTAGATCGCAAGGTGAAGAGGCTGTGCTTGTGTCGCTGGGTGATACTCTTTAGGCTCCTGTACCTTTTCCCTGATGGTAGCAGAGTGAAGAGGCCATGGCCTGGATGGTGGGGAGTGTCCTTGAGGATAGAAGCTGCTTTTTGTTTTAAGATACCCCCTCATGTTGATGTCCTCGATGGAGAGAAGACTGGTGCCTGTGATGTCGCAGGCTGAATGAACAACCCTCTCGGAGTTTAAACTCTAAGAGTTGGCGCCTCTGTACCAGGCAGAGACATAACTGGCCAGAATACTTTGCAGTTTTAACTTCAAAAGGTGGTTGTATTTTAACGAAGCCGTTGGTGTGGGTATCTGAGTCTTCAGTGATGATCACTGGTTGGAATATTTCATTGGAATTTGAAGGATTGTGTGGAATGATCTCCAGGACTGTTGACAGGTGAGGGGGTTTCAGTCCTGGTCTGGAGAGCGGAGAAAAAAAGTAAAAGGCATGTCTGCAAGTTCTGTTTTTGGGATCCTTGTTTGAATTTTAACCACAGTTGTTTTACCAAAATGAACATGGTGACTTTGGACACAGTTTAAACCTTCACGGGGGAAGGAAACTCCAGAACAAAGGAGCAATCAGATCTGTCTGATTCTCCTTCCCAGACGCTGCCCGACTTGCTGAGTGTTTCAAGCTTTTTCTCAGTTTAGACTTCTGTAATTGTGACTTTACTTTCAGTCAGATCTTCTCTGAGGAATGTTCAGATGCAGTGTAAATTTCTAGAGACATCTTACTCAGTTTTGCTTTTTTAAAAATTGTTATTGGATAATAGAACCATTAATGAATTTTCTCTGCCCCCAGTTTCCACAGTCCACCAAGGAGCTGTGAAAGAACATGTATAACAAGGGATTCATTAATTAGCTGAAAACATAATTGTTTTGTATTTTTACTTCTTTGTGCTGTGTCATTTTGTCTAAAACCACTAAGCACGATAACTTTAAGGGAAACACCCACAGATTGGCCCCAACAATAATGTATACATAGCGTAAGTGATTTACAGAGAAAAAGCATCCTGTGGTTGCAAACTCAGAACAAATGACTTTGTCCACGGATTGTAATAACCAGAATCATAAGTTATGCAAAACTGATGAAATTTCCTGGAAACATGCTTGGATAAGCATTAAAAGGGGAGAACCCTTGTATGCTTTGAGTAAGGCTCAATACAGGACATGAGTGACATTGTCTACTCATTCATTGTACCCCTTGCTTTTGCTACTGTTAAACGATAAAGAAGTGATTATACGTTCTTTGGTGTTCCTGCATTATTATATTGCAGCACAGGTCGACTGTAACAGAACAATTGTAATTCTCTCATCTGTTGATCAATACTATTGGATTCATCTACCAATCAATACGGTTAACCCACTTTCAGATCTGTTTATGTCCCAGGTTCCAGTTATAAATACAAGACCCCAATCTACAAGAAGAAAATCTGCAATACCAGGTACAGCATTATGTCAGTATTTTCCTATTGACAGAGTTTTCCGTTCAGGGTAACTGAACATTTTACCCCATTTTTCAGTTCCTGTCTGAATTTCCTCTGTGTCAGTCCATAGATGCAGGTGTTGGTGGTGGAACTAAGTAGTTGTAACATGAATGCCGTTTCCTGGTAAATGAATATGGGGTTACTGTAATACTTGTCTGTGTAATTGTAGTTTTGCATTTGCCATTTAAAGGAATGGATAAAATATGGTGTCCAGAGGACGATGAAATTGCCAGACAGAGCAAAAAGCAAAATCATGGACTTTTTGCGGTTCTCTCTCTCGGGATCATTGCGATTAACCACGTTACTCATGAGCGCCCTACGGACTTTATTGGATTTTACGATGTGTTTGACGGTAAGTGCATTGAGCAGAAGGATAAGGATAATTGGTGCCAAAGGATTTAAAATGCTGCTGAACCATTCCATTGCTCCCAACCAGGGTAAGGTAGAATAGGCAGCGGTCACAATGCAGAAATAAGGGATGTGGTCAATTAGATATTTGGGTTCACATGTTAAGTAATAAGGGACATTCCGCAAACAGGCTAGTGCACCTACCACTGCTGTAACTATACTTGCTGTCCTTGGGGTGCAATACTCGTGTCTCAGATTTTGACATGAAATGGCTACAAAGCGGTCAAATGTGAAAGCGACTGTAAACCACACAGAGCAATCGAGGGCAGCTAGTTTTGCTACAAGTATCATGGCGCAGACTGGCGTGATGAACAAAAAATTTATTGGAAAATAAATGTTGTTAATTCTCTTCAA
Organism: Narcine bancroftii; assembly: GCF_036971445.1. Lineage (NCBI taxonomy): Eukaryota > Metazoa > Chordata > Chondrichthyes > Torpediniformes > Narcinidae > Narcine > Narcine bancroftii. Next base: position 101,953,412 of record NC_091470.1, on the reverse strand, counting down.
TATGACCTCAATGATCACCACCATGAGATCCGCTACTGCCATGGCAACCAAATAGCGAGTGATGCATTTGGAGAGTCCGCATTTCCCCCGGCGCAGGATGAAGATCGCCACCAAGTTCACTGCGACAGGAGAAAAGGAAATGATCACCAGACCCTGCAATTAATCCAATGCAGAGTAAATACAGATGATTGACCAGCATTAAAGAATAAACTGCAAATGGTGGCAATCTGAAATGAAACAAAACATGCCAGAAACTCCAAATGTGTCTGGATGGGTCAAGACTTTTATGCTAACCTTAATACTTCTGAATTTATGTTTCAATGTTGTATTTCTTCTGAATTTATGTTTCAATGTTGTATTTCTTGGATTGATTACATTTCACCTGTACTTTCTCAAGAGAAACGGGCTAGTTTAGATAAACCTATTCTTCAGGAGGATGTAGCTGTGGATATTTCCTCACTGCAGTCAGGTAAATCTCCTGGACCAGATAGATTTCCTGCAGAATTTTATAAATCCTTCTCTTAACAGTTTGTACTTCACTTTCTTTGGTAATGGGTGATTTATTTAAGGAAGAGAAATTACTATCTTTTAACAAGGCTTGCATTTCTCATATTTTAAAAAAAGTGAATGAGCCAACAGAATGTACTTCTTATGGACCTATATCATTACTTAACATTGTTATGAAGATTGTATCAAAGGTTTTAGCAGATAGATTAGACAAAAACAACTATTAAAGACTCAGAGCAAATTAGCTTTAATATAAATCGTTCTTCTTATTACATTGATTACTGAATATTCTATATATGCCTTCTATTCCATCTATTGAATGAGTTCTTTCATTAGATGCTGAAAAAGCATTTGATTGAGTTGAATGGAATTATTTATTTGCTGCATTCGGTCAATTTAATTTTATTCCAGATGTTATTAAATGGATTTACTGATTTGATCCAATAGGTAGTGTACATTTTTTGTCAAAGCTAATTGAGAGACTAAATCAACTTGTTAGCAGATATTGAACCTTTTTGTGAGAAATGTAAAATTTTTGAAGACTCTCTGATTAATATGTCCGGGAATGCCCAAATTTAGAGGGATCTGGAAAGAGATTTTTCAACCTATCAACCAATTTCAAGATTATCTTGGAACCCTGTCTGTTAATTGCTCTGTTTGGTTTTTCTCGCGACTCAGATGAACCTCAATCGGCGTCTCAGGAAAAAGTCTTATCTTTTACCACATTGATAGCCAGATGAGCTATTTTATTGAAATGGAAAGGAGATTCATCCCCTACTCGTGCACAGTGGTTATATGATGCAATGTGGTATTAAAGCTGAGAGAATATTGGATATAATATTAAAGATAGAAAGTTTAAATTTATGAAATTGTGGGGCCCATCCAAATATTTTTATAATTGGAAGAATTAATAATTACTGTATATTCCGATGATCCTGTTCTCTAGTGATTCCACATTATTATTGATTATTTTTCTCCTAATTATAAAAAAGGGAACCTTGATGAAAGGGAGTGGACTGATTAGTTTAATTTAGTCCATTAGTTGTTAGATTATTTTTCTCTTTTTTTCCTTTTTATTATTTTAATGTAACAGTTTAATAAATGGGTCTGATGTGGTTGTACACATTACATTTCTCACTGGATTGAGTTATTAAAAGTAACTATTAATGTAGTTATGCATGTTTTATATTTACCTTTTTTTCTCACTTCAGTAGGTATTTTCTTATAGAATCATCATTTATTGTGTATGCTTGTATGTTAAACTCATTAGAAACATTTTAAAAAGAGAGAAAGGATGTATTTGTGGAGCGAGAGATTGATATAACATTTCCCTCAAAGTGGGAGAAAATGGAAACGAGTTGGTTTTAAGTTGCACAGAGGGTAGAATAGGAATGGTTAAGATAGGAGAAAACCAATGATACAGGGCTGCATGATGGAGATAACAATATTTGGCCGTTCTTCACACCATGAAACCTTGATATTACAATGAAAAAGTCAAAGACGTGATAAAAGTAGCGACCAAAACTTTCAAATTAAAATCACAAACTTTTGTGATTTGATCTTTTGTGTCTGTACAAAGTAGAGGTCATATAGAATATTAAAAGGCCTTTTGGCCCATCAGGCTTGAGTTGACCTATTACACCATTATTTAAATGAAAGCAGGTAGATGGAGCACTGAGGAAGAACCTCTACTAACTGCACCATTATTCAATTCAGTTTAAATTTGCTTTATCCAATGTGAAGAATTTCAGATCATTGAGACTTAAAAATAGTGCACGAAAAGAAACAAGTCCAGAACACATAGAAGCATAAATGGGCCATTCAGCCCATCGAGTTTTCCCAGCTATTTTATCTTGATCTGATCCATTTTCCCACTCAGCACCATTACCCGGGATTCTCCACAAAACATTTGATGCCCTGGCTAATCAAATGACCTGCCCTCCACAACCGCCTGTGGCCACAAATAGCTCTGTTTCCCACCCACTGGCTGTTGAAGTTCCTATCCCTCTCTGTTCTTAGTGGATGTCCTTTGATCCTGAAGTTAACATAACATAACATAACATAACAATTACAGCACGGAAACAGGCCATTAGGCCCTTCTAGTCCGCACCGAACCAAACACCCCTTTCTAATCCCACCTCCCTGCACAATGCCCATAACCCTCCATCTTCTTCTCATCCATATACCTGTCCAACCTTTTCTTAAATAATACAATTGACTCCGCCGCCACTATTTCTCCCGGAAGATCATTCCACACAGCTACCACTCTCTGAGTAAAGAAGTTCCCCCTCATGTTACCTCTAAACCTCTGCCCCTTAATTCTTAACTCATGTCCTCTTGTTTTAAACTTTCCTCCTCTTAACGGAAATAGTCTATCCACATCCATTCTGTCTATCCCTTTCATAATCTTAAATACTTCTATCAAATCCCCTCTCAACCTTCTACGCTCCAAAGAATAAAGACCCAATCTGTCCAATCTCTCCCCATACTCCAGATGCTTAAACCCAGGCAACATTCTGGTAAACCTTCTCTGCACTCTCTCCACTCTGTTTATATCCTTCCTATAATTAGGCGACCAGAACTGCACACAGAACTCCAAATTAGGCCGCACCAACGTCTTATACAATCTCAACATCACCTCCCAACTCCTATATTCCATGCAATGATTGATAAAGGCCAGCATACTAAAAGCCTTCTTCACCACCCTATTCACGTGAGTTTCTACCTTCAGGGAACGATGTACCGTCACTCCTAAATCTTTCTGCTCTTCTGTATTCCTCAATGCTCTCCCATTTACCACATATGTCCTATTCTGATTCTTCTTACCAAAATGAAGCACCTCACACTTATCAGCATTAAATTCCATCTGCCATTTTTCAGCCCACTTTTCTAAGCAGCCCAAATCCCTCTGCAATCCTTGAAAACCTTCTTCATTATCCACTATTCCACCTATCTTAGTATCGTCTGCATATTTACTAATCCAATTCACCACCCCATCATCTAGATCATTAATGTATATAACGAACAACAATGGGCCCAATACAGATCCTTGAGGCACACCACTGGTCACCGGCCTCCAACCTGACAGACAATTATCCACTACCACTCTCTGGCCCCTCCCTTTCAGCCAATGTTCAATCCATTTGACTATCTCAAAATTTATACCTAAAGACTGCACCTTCCTAACTAACCTTCCATGTGGTACCTTATCGAAGGCCTTACTGAAGTCCATATAGACAACATCCACTGCGCTACCCTCATCCACATTCCTAGTCACCTCTTCAAAAAATTCAATCAGATTGGTCAAACATGACCTTCCTCCCACAAATCCATGTTGAGTGCTCCTGATCAGACCCTGTCTATCCAGATGTTTATAAGTACTATCTCTAAGAATTTTTTCCATTAATTTACCTACCACAGACGTCAAACTTACAGGCCGATAGTTGCCAGGCTTCCTCCTTGAACCCTTTTTAAATAACGGAACCACATGCGCAATGCGCCAATCCTCCGGCACTATCCCCATATCTAATGACATTTGAAAAATTACCGCCAGAGCCTCTGCTATTTCCTCCTTCACTTCTCTCAATGTCCTGGGGAAGATCACGTCTGGTCCCGGAGATTTATCCACCTTTATATTCTTCAAAAGTCTTAAAACTACACCTTTTGTAATCTCTATATTCCCCATATTTACCCAATTTGCTTTTTTTATCCCACATCTCCGAATATCCTTCTCCTTAGTGAATACCGAAGAAAAGAAACTGTTCAATATCTCCCCCATTTCTCTAGGTTCCACACACAGTTTTCCACTCTGATTTTCTAAGGGACCAATTTTGTCTCTAGCTTTCCTCTTACCATTAACATATTTGTAGAACTCTTTTGGATTAGTTTTCACCCTGCTTGCCATAGTTTTCTCGTACCTTCTTTTAGCTTTCCTAATTCCTCTCTTAAGATTCCTCTTACATTCAATGTATCTTTCAAACATCTCCTTAACTCCATGCTTCTTATATCTAATGTACGCCTCCCTTTTTCTTCGAACCAAGTTTCCAATATTCCTTGAAAACCACGGCTCTCTCAAACCTTTTGCCCCTCCTTTTAACCTAATAGGAACATAAAGCTTTTGCACTCTCAAAATCTGATCTTTAAAAGACTTCCATCTCTCTACTACATCCTGCCCATAAAACAAATTGTCCCAATGCACACCCTGCAAGTCCTTTCGCATCTCCTCAAATCTAGCTTTTCCCCAATCAAAAACCTCAATCCTTGGCCCTGATTTCTCTCTTTCCATAATGACATTGAAGCTGATGGCATTATGATCACTGGACCCGAAGTGCTCGCCAACACTAACCTCCGTCACTTGACCCATCCCATTTGCCAACAGTAGATCTAACACTGCTCCTTCTCTGGTCGGCACCTCTACATATTGTTGTAAAAAACTATCTTGCACACATTTCACAAACTCTAACCCATCCATTCCTTTCACAGAATGTGTTTCCCAATCTATATGTGGAAAATTAAAATCTCCCATAATTACAACCCTGTGCTTATCACAAATATCTACTATCTCCCTACAGATTTGCTCCTCTAGGTCTCGGTCCCCTCCGGGTGGTCTATAATACACCCCTACAAGTGTAACCTCTCCTTTCCTACTCCTCAGTTCCACCCAAATAGCCTCCGTGGATGTGCCCTCTAATCTATCCTTCCTAGGCACCGCTGTAATATTTTCCCTGACAAGCAATGCAACCCCACCTCCTCTTGCCCCTCCGACTCTATCACACCTAAAACAATGAAACCCAGGGATATTCAGTTGTGCCCGCTTGTCCTGGACTCATCCAACATGTGAGAAAATCTTTCTACATCTACTCTGTCCTTCAACGCCATTCAACGTTTGAACTCTTTCAGTGAGATCCCCCTCCATTCTCCTAAATTCCATCGAGTACAGACTAAGAGCTGTCAAACACTCCTCAGATGATCGCCCTTTCATTCCCACAATTTTCCCAGTGAATCTCCTTTAAACCCTCTCCAATGTCAGCTCACCATTTCTGAAATGAGAACCCCAAAAGTGCTCACAAATGCTCCAAGTGAGGTCTCACCAGGCTCAACATCATATGCGTGCTCTTATATTCTATTTCTATTGAAATGAACGCAGGCATTGCATTTGCCTTCTTCACCACTGACTCAACCTGCAGGTTTACCTTCAGGCTGTCCTACATGAGGACCCCCAGGCCCTTTTGCATCTGGGTATTGTCAAATTTCTTCCCATTTAAACAAATGTTTTTATTTTCTTCTGAAGTTCATGACCGTATACTATCCTACATTAAATTTAATTTGCAACCTCTCTGCGTATTCTCCGAATCTGTATCATTCCTTCTGCAGCCTCTGTGTTTCCTCCGCATTCTTTCTTCTTTGGCTTGGCTTCGCGGACGAAGATTTATGGAGGGGGTAAATGTCCACGTCAGCTGCAGGCTCGTTTGTGGCTGATAAGTCCGATGCGGGACAGGCAGACACGGTTGAAGCAGTTGCAGGGGAAAATTGGTTGGTTGGGGTTGGGTGTTGGGTTTTTCCTCCTTTGTCTTTTGTCAGTGAGGTGGGCTCTGCGGTCTTCTTCAAAGGAGGTTGCTGCCCGCCGAACTGTGAGGCGCCAAGATGCACGGTTGGAGGCGATATCAGCCCACTGGCGGTGGTCAATGTGGCAGGCACCAAGAGATTTCTTTAGGCAGTCCTTGTACCTCTTCTTTGGTGCACCTCTGTCACGGTGGCCAGTGGAGAGCTCGCCATATAATACGATCTTGGGAAGGCGATGGTCCTCCATTCTGGAGACGTGACACACCCAGCGCAGCTGGATCTTCAGCAGCGTGGACTCGATGCTGTCGGCCTCTGCCATCTCGAGTACTTCAACGTTAGGGATGAAGGCGCTCCAATGAATGTTGAGGATGGAGCGGAGACAACGCTGGTGGAAGCGTTCTAGGAGCCGTAGGTGATGCCGGTAGAGGACCCATGATTTGGAGCCGAACAGGAGTGTGGGTATGACAACGGCTCTGTATACGCTTATCTTTGTGAGGTTTTTCAGTTGGTTGTTTTTCCAGACTCTTTTGTGTAGTCTTCCAAAGGCGCTATTTGCCTTGGCGAGTCTGTTGTTTATCTCGTTGTCAATCCTTGCATCTGATGGAATGGTGCAGCCGAGATAGGTAAACTGGTTGACCGTTTTGAGTTTTGTGTGCCCGATGGAAATGTGGGGGGGGGGGCTGGTAGTCATGGTGGGGTGCTGGCTGATGGAGGACCTCAGTTTTCTTCAGGCTGACTTCCAGGCCAAACATTTTGGCAGTTTCCGCAAAACAGGACGTCAAGCGCTGAAGAGCTGGCTCTGAATGGGCAACTAAAGTGGCATCGTCTGCAAAGAGTAGTTCACGGACAAGTTTCTCTTGTGTCTTGGTGTGAGCTTGCAGGCACCCCAGATTGAAGAGACTGCCATCCGTGCGGTACCGGATGTAAACAGCGTCATCATTGTTGAGGTTTTTCATGGCTTGGTTCAGCATCATGCTGAAGAAGATTGAAATGAGGGTTGGTGCGAGAACACAGCCTTGCTTCACGCCATTGTTAATGGAGAAGGGTTCAGAGAGCTCATTGCTATATCTGACCCGACCTTGTTGGTTTTTGTGCAGTTGGATTACCATGTTGAGGAACTTTGGGGGGCATCCGATGCGCTCTAGTATTTGCCAAAGCCCTTTGCTGCTCACGGTGTCGAAGGCTTTGGTGAGGTCAACAAAGGTGATGTAGAGTCCTTTGTTTTGTTCTCTGCACTTTTCTTGGAGCTGTCTGAGGGCAAAGACCACGTCAGTAGTTCCTCTGTTTGCGCGAAAGCCGCACTGTGATTCTGGGAGAATATTCTCGGTGACACTAGGTATTATTCTATTTAGGAGAATCCTAGTGAAGATTTTGCCTGCAATGGAGAGCAGCGTGATTCCCCTGTAGTTTGAGCAGTCTGATTTCTCGCCTTTGTTTTTGTACAGGGTGATGATGATGGCATCACGAAGGTCCTGAGGCAGTTTTCCTTGGTCCCAACAAAGCTTGAAAAACTCATGCAGTTTGACATGCAGAGTTTTGCCGCCAGCCTTCCAGACCTCTGGGGGGATTCCATCCATACCTGCTGCTTTGCCACTTTTCAGTTGTTCAATTGCTTTATATGTCTCATCCTGGGTGAGGACCTCATCCAGCTCTAGCCTTAGGGGCTGTTGAGCGAGCTGGAGCAGGGCGGAATCTTGGACTGAGCGGATGGCACTGAAAAGAGATTGGAAGTGTTCTGATCATCGGTTGAGGATGGAGATCTTGTCGCTGAGGAGGACTTTGCCGTCTGAGCTGCGCAGTGAGCTTTGGACTTGGGGTGAGGGGCCATACACAGCCTTTAGAGCCTCGTAGAAACCCCTGAAGTCGCCAATGTCCGCGCTGAGCTGAGTTCGCTTGGCAAGGCTAGTCCACCACTCATTTTGGATCTCCCGGAGTTTGCGCTGAAGATGGCTGCATGCACGATGGAAGGCTTGTTTCTTCTCTGGACAGGACGGCTTTGTAAGGTCCCCGCACCTTTAACTACCTTTGTATCATCTGCAAACTTGCCCATAAAGCCGTTCATTCCATAATCCAATTTATTAATATAAAAAGAAATGGCCCCAACACAGACCCCTGCATAAAAACTGGCAGCCAATCGGAATCTGATTCTTGTACTCAAACACTCTGCTTCCTGACAACCAGTCGATGCTCTGTTCTTGCCCATCTGGTTCCTGTTATATCATGGGCTCTTGTTAACTTGCCTCATGTGTGGCACTTTGTAAAATGCTTCTGAAAATTCATATGCACAACATCCACTTCATCCTCCTTATCCAACCTGTTTGTCAGTTCCTCAAAGAATTCCAATAGGTTTGTCAAACAACTTTCCAAACACAGACATCAGGCTAACCAGCCTATAATTTCCTTTCTATTGCATCCAAGCCAGAATTAGTTTATTCCGGAAAGATCATTTCGAGAGTCTCCACGATTTCTCCCACTTCTTCTTTCAGGACTTTGGGTGAAAACCTTCTGTGGTGAAACCTTAATATCCTTGTTACACATCTCTGTTTGCATGGCTTTATTTCCCAGACACACACAGTCTCTGCCTCTAATGTATAAAAATGATTATTTGGATGTTGCAGTGTAAGAGGAGAAAGAAATGTTTACTTGGCATTCACTAAACTTTGCACTTTGACTGGTTCCATTAACTTACCTGTAATGCCAACGACTGCAAGAATGGGATAGTAGATGCGCTCAAACACCAAGATCACTGGATAGTCCATGTTGTGTTTCAACGAAAATTGTCCACCGCCACTGTCTGAAATGTGCCTGTTTAGTTATGCCAGCCCTTTAAGTAGAAAGGAATGGTCCGCGGGGACACTCAGCTCGAGTGCACTTTGTTATATTCAATTAAACAACATAACAATCAACCACATCCAGAATCTATTTTTAAAATTGTTTTATATTTTCTTCACAAAATACAGAATTTCCAAATAAATCCCCACAAGGCTGCCTCATGAAACATCAGGGGAATTTTACTCCTATTTACAAATTCTTCCCTCAATCATCTCCACACAGCTGTTGGTTGAAAAGAAGAAATGAACTAACCTTTTTGAAGACAATTCAGAATCTAACTTTGTACAATTATTACAAATGTACAAAGTTTCTTTATATCAGTAAATCCTGTGGAAACCAACTGAGCATCATTAGTTGTGAGATGAACATTGATCATTTCACAAACATTTTATCAACCAATTGCCTTGTTTGTCACATAACTATTGTCAGTTTCATTTTCAGGCCACTTGACCAATGAGATGAATATATTATGTAATGATGAGTAAATTTATAATTTTCCACCCAAAATATTGAATTCACCTTGTTTTTTCTGCTTTCACCTGATGTGAACACAACGTTTTCTTCACATCCTATTAGCATCTGCATTCTGCAGGTCTAAGGTGCTCCATTATATTAACTCAGTAAAGTAAAATAAACTGGGTGAGCTCCACATCTCCACACAGTAAGGTCCTGATATTCATGCCCCTGGAATTGGTTCTATGTGGAAATGAACCTCATACTATTGTTATGGGCCCAGAGGACCCCAAAACCCAGCAGCAATAGAAATTCACCAAGACAAATAGTTACTTCTACAAAAGTTGCTTTTAATTATCTTTAAACATGAAAACAGGATCAAACTTTAACTTATTACTATTAACTTAACCTAGCTTAACCCCTTCTAATATTAAGTGTATGTAATGTCTGTGTTAGTTCATAAAAGTATTTTAATTCACAGTCTAATCTCACTTCTCACTCTTCTAAGTCACTGGTTGCAGGCAATTCTTATACTGTGCACAGAATTTAACATTTATAAATTTCACCAAGCTTTGGTGCTTAAATGGTTACCGCAGGGAGATTCGTTGCTCATTGGACATAAACTGATTCCTTCTGATCAGCCACGTCAGGGTCTTGCAGAAGAAATTTGCCCCATCAGGGTTTTCTAGATGATAACCACAGAGTTCCTTTTCTGTTTCCCTTATCTCAAGTGAAACATTATACAGCCAGCCTTCTCCTCTTGTATGGACCATAAGAGATTTGACCAGGCTGAACTAACAACTCACAACCTGTCTTCAAAATGGGGTTTTCCACAAGCTTGCCAGCTTGTCCTGTTCCAGTCCCACTGCTGCTGCTGAACTGTAGAACTGAATTCTATCTCTCTCAGAGAAAACCACATGACCTTCTTAGTACAGCAAACTGCACTTAGTTTGTAGCACCGGACCCAATATTGCAAGTTCGTTCATCTATTACTTTCCAAAAAAAATCAAATTTTCCACAGCATGTCCAATTAACACCTACTTGTGAAGTCCTTATCAGCATTCTTCAAAGTTTTTGCAAAGGCACTCGGAGCCTGGACTCTCTGGCTTGAGGAGAGCTCTGGCATTTTAAATGAGATCTGTTCTGAAGTGTTTGTATGTGACCTACACTAAAACCCAACAAAATTTATCTCCTTTTAAAACATATCTATTTACAATATAAAATATAACATTATCCATCACGCTATCTTTGGTTATTTAAATTTCCCATTAATAAAAACCTATTGCCCTGATTTACAAGGATTCCGTGATTTCACATTTGTTCAGGTGGTGCAGTTGACATCAAAAGAAGTCATTTTCACCTTTGGAATTCTGCTGCAATATCCATGTGTGGACCACAGCTCCATCCGGATCCTGATAGAAAGCAAAATCAGTATTGATGAGCGTCTGTTATTATGGGACAGAAGGAGTCATTTTGTATAACTATGTCCATTTCACTTGAAGCAAATGTGATCAAATGCTTGTATGCATTGGTCATCACTTTGCTCAGAAATGACCCAATGCCTGGTGTACATTAATAGGTAGACATTGCAATGAAGCCAAATGCAGATTGGGTGTCTGTTTTGCCAAACATCTGAGCTCTGTCTGTGGTGGACGCAAGAAGTCCTAGGGGTTAAATATTTCAAAACTCCTTGGCCTTCCTGTACGAATTTGTCTGCCCCAGTCTTGTCCATTGACTGAATGGGGATTGGGGAGCAACATGTGTTCCTCCTGGGCAGCCTTAAACTATATGGCATGAAGGTTGAACGTGAGAAATTGCTGATGGCAAGCAGGGGTCCTGAAGGGCCTCAGCCACCGATGACTTCCAAGCGCTTGGGGGTTTTTGGAACCTGGTGGAGGGGTGGATTCACTGCTGGACAGGGCAGGGGTCTGACGGAATGAGCTGTAAGAGGTGGTAGAATTGGAGGAGACTGTCCGATCCAGGGACGCTCAATGTCTCCGAAGGGACTCTCTTTTGATTCTCTATTCCCATGACACTGGGACTGTATTAAAATCTTCATACAGTCAAATAAAGGACAGATTTTTGTATATCTAATTCTATCCTTTTTCTCTCCTACTTTTGGAAGTTCGACTCTCAACAAAAATTTTTCCATTTCATTCTCATCTTCTCGTCATTCTGATTTGTACAATTTTGTTTAATATTGTCTAAAATATCATTAATTTATTTTTGCTTATATACTAGGGAATCTGTTTCTGATTTTATAGCATTTATTATTCTTGATGACTCCTCTGTTTAAATCTGCTAAGCTCAAACTTTGTGAGCCCATTCACCCAACTCAGTTTTGCTGTTTAGGTTTTAATACAGTCTTTTCTGTCCTATATGTGTGTATTGTATTAATTCTTAGCTTTTTATTCTCCAGTAATCTGTATTCTTCTTGCAGTTCTGTTCTGTGTTTCCAATTCTTTAATATCTTCTGCCATATGTTCCCTCTTAAGATTGTTTGGATAGGATATAATTTGTCCCCTTAAATTCCCATATCAGAAAACTACCATTAGCAGACAGCAGATTTGTTTCACAAAATATTTCTATAAATTCTTTTCCTCAGACTAGCATTTTTAAAATTATTAATGGATAATAGAATCATTAATGAATTTTCTCTGCCCCAGTTCCTTCAGTCCACCAAGGTGTCACCTTAATTTTCTCTTTTTAAAAATTTTTTAAAATTTTTGCACTGAGTCAAATCAATAACAAAATCCACAAATGATCATCAACAATATATACATAGTGACATTTTTTCTTTCCCCCCACTTCCTCTCTCCCCTTCCCCACCCTCATCAAAAATCACTAAATAATAAAACACTTAAAACAAAGAAATAGCCAAAAAAAGGAAAGAAATTTTATTGTCTACTTTCACAGATTTTAATCTTTTTGTGATTATAATTATGTTGTTTTACGAGATGGAGGTTTGTGGTCGACATATTTTATGTATGGTTCCCAAATTTCTTCAAATAATGTATACTTGTCTTTCAGATTGTATGTCATTTTTTCTACTGGAATACACTTGTTTCTTTCTGTATCACTGTTGTATTTTAAGGTTTGTTTCCAATTACCAGGTAGTCATAAACATTTTTTGGCGACTATCATAATAAATTTTATTTTGGCTTTGTCTAATTTTTGTCCTAATTTTTTTGTATTTTATATTATTTAACAGAAATTTTTTAGATCTTTTGGTATATTATTTTTTGTGATTTTGTTTAATATTTAGGTTTAGATCTTCCCAGAAAGTTTTTACTTTTGAGCATGTTCAAATTGCATTTAGTGTTGATCCAATCTCTTTTTTGCAACAAAAACATCTCTCCGATGCTGTTGGGTACCATTCTTTTAATTTCTGAGGAGTAATACATAATTTATGTAGCCAGTTATATTGAATCATACATAATCTACTATTTAACGTGTTCCTCATTGTTCCTATACATAACTACTCCCATGTTTCGTCCTTTATCTGTGTGTTTAAATCTTTTTCCCAACTTTGTTTCGGTTTATACTTTATTTCATCTTCTTCTTTATATTATAATTTGATGCACATGTTTGTAATAATTTTTAAAATTATCATTGTGTTTGCAATTAAATATTCATAGTTGCTACTTTTTGGTAATCTCAAGCTATTTCCCAATATATCTTTGAGATAAGTTTTCAATTGGCAATATGTAAATATTGTACTTTCTGTTATTCCATACTTATCTTTTAATTTCTCAAATGTTAATAAATTATTTCCCAAAAAGCAATCTTTTTTTTTATTCCTTTTCTATCCCATTCCTTGAAAAATAAATTGTTTATTGTAAAGGGGATTAATGGGCTTTGTGTTAATATCATTTTTGGTGTTTCATAAGTTATCTTTTTTTTCTTCCAGGTGTATTTTTTTCCATAATTTAAGTATGTGATATAGTACTGGTGAATTGTTATATTGCACCAATTTTTCATCCCATTTATAAAGTATGTGTTCCGGGATATTTTCTCCCAATTTATTTAATTCTATCTTAGTCCAGTCCGGTTTTTTTCCTCTCTGATAAAAATCTGATAAGTACCTTAATTGTGCCGCCCTGTAGTAATTTTTGAAGTTTGGTAGCTGTAACCCTCCTTGTTTGTAACTCCATGTTAATTTTTCTAGCTCTATTCTTGATTTCTTACCTTTCCATAAAAAATTCCTTACTATTTTCTTCAGTTTTGCAAAAGAATTCACTGTCAGGAGGTTTGGTAATGTTTGGAATAGATATTGCACTCGTGGGAACACATTAATCTTAATATAGTTTACTCTTCCTATTAAAGTTAATGGTAGTTCTTTCCAATTCTCTAGATCTTCCTGTATTTTTTTAATTAATGGTTCATAATTTAATTCGTATAAATATTTTAGGTTGTCATCTATTTTGATACCAAGGTAACATGTCGTCTGTGATTGCCATTTGAAAAAGGTATTTTTTAAAGATACTGAATAATCAATTTTGTTCATTGGTATCACTTCACTTTTATTGGTGTTAATCTTGTACCCTAAAATCTCTCCAATTCTTTCAGTTTCATATGTAGTTTTTTTTAATTGTCTTATCTAGTTCTGTTAAATATACTATGATGTCATCTGCAAATAGGCTGATTTTATATTCTTTCTCTTTTATTTTTATTCCTTTTATCATAGTTTCCTTCCTTATCAACTTGGCTAGTGGTTCAATAACCAAAGCAAACAGTGAAGGAGTTAATGGGCATCCCTGTCTTGTTGACCTCCTTAATTTAAAGTGATCTGATACATATCCATTTATTACTAATGGTCCATTATATAATGCTCTAATGTAGTTAAGAAATTTTTCCGGTAGTTAAAATTCCTGTAACACTTTAAACAAATAGTACCACTCTACCCTATCGAAGGCTTTCTCTGCATCTAACGTAACAGCTACCATTGGCATTTTATTTATTTGTGCTGCATGTATTAAATTATTATTATTAAACATTATCAGCTGCTCATCTTTTTTTTAACAAATCCAGTTTGGTATTGCCTTACTAGTTTCAGTACATAATCATTCAGTCTGTTTGCTTGTGATTTTGCTATTAATTTATGATCTGTATTCAATAATGATATCGGTCTGTATGAAGATGGCAATAGCGGGTCTTTTCCCTCTTTTGGGATTACTGTAATTATTGCTGTTTTACATGATTCTGGTAAGTTTTGGGTCTCTTCTACTTGATTTATGACTTCTAGGAGGGAGGGATTAATAGATCCTTAAAAACTTTATAAAACTCTATCGGGAATCCATCTTCATCTGGTGCTTTATTGTTTGGTAGTTTTATTAATATAACTTGCATTTTTTTGAGTTTTAAAAGGTTCTGTCAATTTATTTTGTTCTTCTATTTGTAAATGTGGTAGTTCAATGTTAGATAAAAATTCATCAATTTTGTCATTTTTTTCTTTATTTTCAGTTTGGTAAAAGATTCTATAAACAATTCTCTCATTTCTTAATCTTATTATTAGCAGACATTGCTTCAACACACAGCCTTTTACAAGTTAGATTAAGAGTGTTTGGCTCTTTTTAATTTTGGTCTGGGTACTATTTATTCGGTCTTGAAAATGTTTGAGCTAGTGTCTCTCATTGTTCCTTGTTCGAGAGACACAGATTCACCTGTAGACTTAATTGTACGTTGGCCACATGTAATTTATTCAATGTCTTTTTATAACGTTTACCCAGTCTTGCAACTCAGATAATCACCCTGTTGATCCAGGAATTCAACTGCTGGGTCAGTGCCTCTCCACACCTTGAAATAATATTCCTCAAAATTATTCCAAGTAATTTGTATGTGATAGTACAGATCTATCACCAATGTACATAGTGTATATAGTTACTGTATCTAGACTGTGCTTACAGCGATTGGCTGAGAGCTAAGCCACACCTATTGTTTGGGCCTTAAAGGGTTGTGTCCCTAGCCAGGTCGGATCATTCCGGACTGGTCGGCCACCTGTGAAGAGCTCCGGTCTTTTGCTAATAAAAGCCTTGGTTTGGATCAACAAGTCTTTGGTTCTTTCGACGAGCTCTACAATTTTATTAGCAAAAGGAATTTTTTTTGAAAGGGATGGAGCGTTTAACTCGGCCAGAAAAACTTGATATCGACCCACAGTCAGCTACAGCCTTCAAAGCCTTTAAGTTCTGGCTGCTGAACTTTGAAAACTTCCTGAGATTCATTCAGGTAGAGGAGGATAACCAGCGTCTAACAGCATTGCTGTCTATGGTGTCCTTGAGAGTCTACGAGAACATCCAGGATGAGACCACTTACACCGCAGCCATAAAGGTACTGAAAGGACTGTATGATCAACCGGTGAACAGAGTTCATGCCCGGCTCATGCTTGCGTCGAGGAAACAACAGCCCGGTGAGTCCAGCAGGGCATATTTACAAGTATTAAAGGCATTGGGCAAGGACTGTAACTGTGTGGACAAAACTGCTGCCGAGATCACTAGCGACCTCGTCCGGGATGCCTATGTGGCTGGGCTCAGATCGAATGAAGTGAGGCTGCGCTTGCTCGAACAAGGGGTAGAAAAACTAGAGGACGTGGCCCGGATTGCAATCACAATGGAGGATGCAGCCTTAAAATCCACCGAGCTCTCTAGGGACTGGACCCCACATTCTGATGTGAGTAGAGTGCCCTTCTACCCTACCCCTGACGGCCTGTCGGCTGCTGCTACCCTGCCCCGTGCGAACCCGAAATGTTATTTCTGCGGGAGGAACAAGCACAGCAGATCCCAGTGCCCAGCAAGAAAAGCCAGGTGCCAGAAGTGCCTTAAAAACGGCCACTTTGCTGCAGTCTGTAGGTCTAAAATGGCCGCCAGCAAACACAGTGCCTCGTGTGAAGCCCAATCGCCGCTATCCCATTCAAACTCTTCTTCCCCAGAGCTCTCGTCCAATGAGAGCGAGGGCTCCCCTGCACGGCAACGCCTGACGTCACGGAGACGCCGAACCCGGAAGGGGCAACCCACCGTCGCAACCATGGTGATGGCCTGCCTCTCGCCCGCCGCTGCTGCCGCCGCCACAGTCACCCCCGGGGCCGACGCTACCGCCGCTGCTGCCGCCGCCACAGTCACCCCCGGGGCCGACGCTACCGCCGCTGCTGCCGCCGCCACGGACACCCCCGGGGCCGACGCTACCGCCGCTGCTGCCGCCGCCACGGACACCCCCGGGGCCGACGCTACCGCTGCTGCCGCCGCCGCCACAGCCACCCCCGGGGCCGACGCTACCGCTGCTGCCGCCGCCGCCACAGACACCCCCGGGGCCGACGCTACCGCCGCTGCTGCTGCCGCCACAGACACCCCCGGGGCCGACGCTACCGCCGCCGCAGCCACCCCCGCGGCCAACCAGGTGCTCACCCTAGCGTCCATCGCTGACGACCGCCAGGGCCCGACCACCGATCACGAGCAACTACAAACCCCACTACTTACCATTCACCCGCCACAACAGCACTTCCGGAGGTTCTCCAACCTGCTCCTCGAGCGTTGACTACGTCATCCCGTTGCGTGACGTCATCCCGTTGCGTGACGTCATCGCGCAAAACTCGCCTGTCAACTGCTTCAATAACATTAAACCAGCAATGCTCTCATCCCCTCACCAGAGCAATGGAACTGATTAAAGTGCATGGACACTACACCAATTGCTTATTTGACTCTGGGTCAACTGACAGTTTTATCCAGCCAGATCTGGCCCTCCATTGGGGACTTGACATTATCCCCACTACCCAGAGGATCTCATTAGCGACGAGGTCGCACTCGACTGGGATAAAGGGGTATTGCATCGCCACGCTGGAAGTACAGGGCGTGACGGTCACCCACTTTAAATTATTCGTCCTTCCCCAATTGTGCGCCCCAGTGTTGCTGGGATTAGACTTCCAGTGTCAGTTCCAAACGGTGTCCCTACACTTTGGGGGACCCCACGCCCCCCTCTCGGTCTGCCATCGCCATCGCCCCACTCCCGAAGCACCCGAGCAACCCGCCCCCGTGCCCCGGGGCCAATCCTGCGGCCTTTCCACACTCCGGATTGCCCCGCCAGCACTCTTCGCAAACCTCACCCCTGGCTGGAAGCCTGTGGCCACCAAAAGTCGGCAATATAGTTACGAAAACAGGCAATTCATTAGGAGTGAGGTGCGTAGATTGCTGGATGAGGGCATCATCGAACCCAGTTCAAGCCCCTGGAGAGCCCAGGTGGTGGTTGTCAAGAATGGGGAAAAACTACGGATGGTGGTCGACTACAGCCAGACCATTAACCGCTTCACACTCCTGGATGCGTACCCCCTGCCACGCATCACGGATGTGGTGAACCAGATCGCCCAGTACCGCATTTTCTCCACTATTGACCTACGTTCGGCCTACCACCAGCTCCCGATCCGCTGCGAGGACCGACCATTCACGTCCTTTGAAGCGAATGGGCGGCTATATCAATTTCTCAGGGTACCATTCGGGGTCACAAATGGTGTCGCGGTCTTCCAGCGGGAAATGGACAGGATGGTGGACCAGAACGGGCTAACCGCTACCTTCCCGTATCTGGACAATATCACCATCTGCGGCCACGACATGCAGGACCATGACGCCAACCTAGACAAATTTCTTCAAACTGCCCGTCAGCTAAACCTGACTTACAATTTGGACAAGTGTGTTTTCCGGACCACACGACTCGCTATTCTAGGTTGTGTGGTGGAAAACGGGATAGTCATGCCAGATCCTGACCGCATGCGTCCCTTAATGGACTTACCCCCCCCACATACCCAGAAAGCTCTCAAACGCTGCCTGGGCCTTTTCTCTTATTACGCACAATGGGTTCCAAACTACGCCGACAAGGCACGTCCTCTTATCAAGACCACCTCTTTTCCCCTCTCGACCGAAGCCACAGCGGCTTTCGATCAAATCAAATCTGACATCGCTGCTGCGACGCTGCACGCGATCGATGAGTCTGTCCCGTTTCAAGTCGAGAGCGATGCATCCGACTTCGCCCTGGCAGCCACCTTGAACCAGGCCGGTCGGCCTGTAGCCTTCTTCTCCAGAACCCTCCAGGGTCCGGAGAGTAGACACTCCTCGATCGAGAAGGAGGCCCAGGCCATAGTTGAAGCGGTACGTCGTTGGAGACATTACCTCGCTGGGAGGCGCTTTACACTGTTGACTGATCAACGCGCGGTCTCCTTCATGTTCAGCAACACCCAGCGTGGTAAGATAAAAAACGACAAAATCGCCAGATGGAGAATCGAACTCTCCACCTTTAACTATGACATCCTGTACCGGCCTGGTAAGCTCAACGACCCGCCTGACGCGCTCTCCAGGGGGACGTGCGCCAGCATACAGATGGACAGACTACGGAAACTCCATGAGGCGCTCTGTCATCCAGGGGTCACTAGGTTTGCTCACTTTGTCAAGGCGCGCAACTTACCCTACACAATTGAGGAGATCCGCTCCATGACCCGAGCCTGTTCGGTGTGCGCCGAATGCAAGCCCCACTTCTTCCGTCCGGATAACTCACACGTCATCAAAGCCACCCGCCCCTTCGAGCGTCTTAGCGTAGACTTTAAGGGACCCCTACCGTCGACCAACCGTAATACCTACATCCTTACGGCCATCGACGAATACTCCCGCTTCCCATTCGCTGTGGCCTGCCCAGACACCACTGCCGCCTCAGTGATACAGGCCCTTCACAGTATTTTCACCATCTTCGGGTACCCCAATTCCATCCACAGTGATAGGGGGTCCTCATTCATGAGTTCAGAGCTGCAACAGTACCTTCTGGAGTGTGGCATTGCTTCAAGCAGGACCACGAGCTATAACCCACGCGGTAATGGCCAGGTCGAGAGGGAGAATGCCACCATATGGAGAGCGGTTACACTGGCTCTCCGGTCTAAAGGTCGCCCCACCTCTCACTGGCAGGAGGTTCTCACTAGTGCCTTACACTCCATCCGCTCCCTCCTATGTACTGCAACAAATGCCACCCCCCACGAAAGGATGTTCCTTTTCCCGAGGAAATCCGAATCGGGAACCACTGTACCGGCATGGCTCACCGTCCCTGGCCCCGTCCTTTTGCGACGCCACGTCCGGCACTCAAAGAATGACCCCTTGGTCGACCGAGTGACTCTACTCCACGCGAACCCACATTACGCATACGTGGAGTTCCCAGACGGGCGGGAGGACACTGTTTCGGTGCGGGACCTAGCTCAGGACGCGGTAGACCCAGCAAACCCCCCAACTCCTTATGCTCCAGGCCCCGTGCCGCAACAGAAGGACCAACAACACCCCAATGACTCGGGCCACCCTGCCGACAAAACGACTGGGGAATTGAGCGACGGAGCAGTCGCACCCGATGAGCCCGCTGGTGACACCACTCCAGCGACCCCAATCCCGGCACCACGGCGGTCACGCCGGATGGTCAGACCCCCTGACCGCTACAGTCCTTGACCTACCCCTTTTCATTCTCTCCCTCGTTTTTGTTTTTTTTTTTTTCCCCGGGTCAATTCTCCAAGAAGGGGTGAATGTGATAGTACAGATCTATCACCAATGTACATAGTGTATATAGTTACTGTATCTAGACTGTGCTTACAGCGATTGGCTGAGAGCTAAGCCACACCTATTGTTTGGGCCTTAAAGGGTTGTGTCCCTAGCCAGGTCGGATCATTCCGGACTGGTCGGCCACCTGTGAAGAGCTCCGGTCTTTTGCTAATAAAAGCCTTGGTTTGGATCAACAAGTCTTTGGTTCTTTCGACGAGCTCTACATTGTACACCTGTGATAGTGGTGACTTACTGGTCCATAGATGTTCATATGTCAGATGTTCATTTTCACGCAACAGTGGCACACCAGGAATCTTCCAATATGAGGCCAGTGGTTACAGAGAACTCAATATTAGTTATTAATAACTAATATTAATATAACAAATTAGTCAAATCTCTCCAAACTATGTAGTGTGTGCATATATGTGTATCTGTGTGTGTGATGTGTGTGCGTGTGCATGTGCATGTATATGTGTGTGTTGGATGGGTTGTGTGTGAGTGGGGGGGGGGTGTGTATGTGTATGTGTGTGCGCGCATGTGATAACCAAACCATTACAGCTTAGGCATATTCCAAAGTCAAGCCCTCAATCTATTGTTGAAATGTAGACTTTTAAACTGCAGCATTGAAGTCATCACGAAGGAAATGGGAGAGAATAAGTGATCGGATGCCGAAAACTCACAAATCCTTCTTGAGTTTCTTCCAGAGAAGTATCCTTTCAAATGAACAGTTGTCAAAACTCCCCTTTTCCTTGCCTAGGGGAAAATGAAACTCGGGACTTCCATAATGCTTCCAAATCCCAGGTACGGGTCAATCAAAATGACCAATAATTTGGTCATGATCCAAGGCAGCAATTTTCCTGACAGGGAGAATCGGCCAAATTGTCCGTTATCACACAGGAAATTCCTGGTCAGTGTTCGAGGAGAAGGCCACTGGACATAAAGAGTTCTGTTCTTTCAGTGTTCCTCACACAGGAATCTCTCACCATCTGTGTCCCTGGAAAAAGTATCCAATGTCTTTTCTCCTCTTCAAAACTGCAAATTTGGTACAACCTGTACTGGCCCTTAAAGTGATAATCACACGAAATGAAACAGGAGTTCTTAATAGTATCCACACCCAGTGACATTGGCTTTGGTCCAGTTTAGAAACTTTTATAGGGGCCTTGTAGTTTTAATGTTTATTGTTTTTCAAATCGTCCAGGTAAACTACAGAGTCTCTTGAATATGATTTGTATAGAATCTCTCTTGTTCACTGGAAACAAAGCAGTTTACTATTTTGGTCACATAGGTGGTGAAAATTATGTTGAACCATGTAAATTTACTTTCAAAACTAATGTGAGAGACTGAAATCAACTCATTGGATTCATCTACCAATCTATATAGTTAACCCTCTCTCAGATCTGTTTATGTCCCAGGTTCCTGCTATAAATTCAAGACCCCAATCTACAAGAAGAAAATCTGCAATACCAGGTACAACATTATGTCAGTGTTTTCCTATTGACAGAGTTTACCGTTCAGGGTAACCAAATATTTTACCCCATTTTCAGCTCCTGTCTGAATTTCCTCTGTGTCAGTCCATAGATGCGGTGTTGGTGGAGGAACTAAGTAGTTGTAACATGAACCCCGTTTCCTGGTGACTGAATATGGGGTTACTGTAATACTTGTCTGTGTAATTGTAGATTGTGGTTTGCCATTTAAAGGAATGGATAAAATATGGTGTCCAGAGGATGATGAAATTGCCAGACAGAGCAAAAAGCAAAATCATGGACTTATTGCGGTCCTCTCTCTTGGGATCATTGCAATTGTCTACGTTACTCATGAGCTCCTTATGGACTTTATTGGACTTTATGATGTGATTGACAGTAAGTGTATTGAGCAGAAGGATGAGGATAATTGGTACCAAAGGATTTAAAATGCTGCTGAACCACTCCATTGCTCCCCACCAGGGTGAGGTAAGGTAGGCAGCAGTCGCAATGCAGAAATAAGGGAGATTTTCAATTAGATATTTTGGTTCAAATGTAAAGTTATAAGGGACATTCCACAAACAGGCTAGTGTGACCACCACTGCTGTAACAAAGTTTGCTGTCCATTGGGTACAATACCTGGGCCTCAGACTTTGACATGAAATGGCCACAAAGTGATCGAAGGTGAAAGCGACTGTAAACCACACAGAGCAATCGAGGGCAGCCAATTTTGCTACAATTATCATGGTGAAGACTGGCGTGATGAACAAAAATATTTATTGGCAAATGAATGTTGTTAATTCTCTTCAGTATCACCTCAAAGATCACCACCTTGAGATCCGCTACTGCCATGGCAACCAAATAGCGAGTGATGCATTTGGAGAGTCCGCATTTCCCCCGGCGCAGGATGAAGATCGCCACCAAGTTCACTGCGACAGGAGAAAAGGAAATGATCACCAGACCCTGCAATTAATCCAATGCAGAGTAAATACAAATGATTGACCAGCATTAAAGAATAAACTGCAGGAGGTGGAAATCTGAAATGAAATAAAACATTCTTGAATCTCAAAATGGGTCAGGAGGCAGTTGTGGCAGGGAGAGAGAGAGAGGTTTAACGCTTCCCCAAAGTGGGAGAAAAAGTAATCCTGTTGGTTTTAAGTTGTACAGAGTGGAAAATAAGAGTGGATAAGACAGAAGGGGAACCTGTCATACAGGGCTGCACGATGTGAACAATGATGTTTGTTGTTCACACCACGAAACCCTGAATTAAAATGAAAAAGACAAAGATGTGATAACAGCAAAGACTGAAACTTTGAAATAAAAATAACAAGCTTTAGCAGATGATCTCTGTAAATGGAATCATGCAAAATATAAAAAGGCCCTTTTGCCCATCATGGTTCTGTTGACCTATTTCAAGCTCATTAGTTCTTCTCAATCTGACCGATGTTCTACAACTTACAAAAAAGCACTTGATGCATGTTTCAGATGTCAAAAAAACTCCTGACACCAGAGGACACCAAAAACTCCACGCAGATAGTACTGGAGGCCAGAAATGAAAGCAGGTAGATGAAGCTCAACTAACTGCACCATTGAGCAATGCAGTTTAAATTTGCTTTGTCCAATGTGAAGAATTGCAAAGCTGAAAAGTAGCACACGAGAAGAAACAAGAGCAGAAAATAAAGGAGCATAAATAGGTCATTCAGCCCATCAAGTATTCCCAGCCATTTAATCATGTACTGATCCATTTCCCCACTCAGCACCACTGCCTGGCCTTCTCCCAATAACCTCTGATGCCCTGGCTAATCAAGAACTAATCAATCTCTGCCTTAAATGCACCCAATGGCCTGGCCTTCACAACCTCCTGGGGCAACAAATTCCACAGATTTACCACCCTATGACTGATGAAATTCCTATGCATATCTGCTCTAAGCAGACACTCTTCAATCCTGAAGTTCTGGTCACATGTCCTGGACTCTCTCACCAGGTCATCTACGCTGTCCACACCTTTCAACATTTGAAATGTTTCAATGAGATCTCCCCTCATTCTAAATTCTGAAGAGTACAGGTCAACATGCAAGATTACCCTCCTCCCTTACCTATCCCTTCACCTGACCTCCTCCCCATAATTGCTGCTGCCCCCTCCCTCCCTTTCCCACCTATTACCTCCTGCCTTTGTGACCACCCTCTCCCCAAACGCTATTTTTTCCAGATGCCTGATGACATCTTTCCATCCCTTGATGAAAGGGTCTAGCCTGAAACGTCAGTTATGTATTTTGATCTTTGCTGTATAAAGCACACTGTTGTGACCTGCTGAGTTTCTCCAGCTTTGTGTTTTTAACGTTACCTTCAGGGGATTCCTAGGTCTCTTTGCATCTGTGTATTTTCAATTTTCTCCCCACTTGGAAAATAGATTGCCCATTTACATTTTCTATCAAACTCCACGACCCTATATTTTCTAATGTTATATTTTATTTGCCACTTCTCTGCCCATTTTCCTCATCGGTCCAAGTCCTTCTGTAGCCTCCGTGTTTCCTATTGTTAGGTCTGCTTTGTTCGAGAATGAGTGAGTCAGACACCAGACTGAGTCGAAATCAAGGTTCTTTATTACCGGATTGTAACACTTGCAACTAACAGTGTTAGTTGGAGAAGGCGCATTCTCCCGATATCAGCAAGTGGTGTTTTTTTTATACCTCAGGACACGCACTTAGTAAATTATCATACCATTACATTGTCCAATGAATAAGCTGTTGCTACCCTTCTCTGTTAGTCTGCTGCACATCATCTTGTTATTGCCACACTTATCTTGAGCGTACAAGGTCATACCTGCATCCTGTTATTCCTTAGTACTGGGTGACTCCTTCTCCGGTCCCAACTCATAATGTTTTTACCTTATAATCCCTCCTTTGTCCTCTTTAGAGGACAATCTTGCCCTGACTATGCTACCACCGCGTTACAGTAGTTTGCCTATTATTGCCAAGCTCTATACGGGTTCTGTTCACGGGGTTTTTCGGCTGGTGGGCGAGGGCCCCCCCAACCCTCTTTAGCGTATACCCCATCCATTTCCCTGATCCCATTGCCCATTTACAAGTTTCCTCCCCGTTTTCCCCCAAGCAAATAACTGGCTATCCCTTCTAAGCATTTGTAATTAGTTAAGATAAAAGTTAACATTTGTGCTACAATCTATTTTATAATATTTGTTCTACAATCTATTTTATAATCCCTCCTCCCTGTCGCATTCTCCATCAGACTCCGGATCGATCTCAGCATTTTTTGACGCCTCCTGTGACGTGAGATAGTCCCGCTCCGTAGCTTGTAGAGCTTGATATTTTGGAGGCAGCTCATCGCGGTTGGCAAAGGCTCTCTCAATGGTCCTCATGACCAGCGTTCGAATGCATGGAATACAATAACAGCCACAAGTGATAAAAATGGATACAGAAATGAACAATCCTAGGAAAAGTTGTCCCAACATTGTGCCCCATTTCCCAAACACTCCATGTAACCAGGACAAAACAGGGTTAGAGACTCCAGATTGGTCTTTTAATTCCTTCGCCAATGCCTTAAGTTTTGTCAGCCCCTTAGTGAGTGACCCATCTGGCCCTGTGTTATTAGAGACAGAAGTGCAGCATAGATCTCCAAACATGGCACACACTCCGCCTTTTTCCGCCAGGACCATATCAATCGCTATCCTATTCTGAAGCGTCATAAGGGAAGTAAGTTTCTGACAGTTGTTGGTGTACTGCCTCAACAACGTCCCTGGTCAAATTTGTAAGGCGCTGGACATTATAGTGAATTAGGTTGATCCTATTTACGTTTTTATTTGCTGTGATGGGAAAGATTGCACTAAATATAGGAAAGTTTTCAAACCCAGCTGCAATCTCATCAGCTAGTTTAAATTCATCCGGTATATTCCGGGCTTGGCCAATTGCATCAATCCACATCCCGTCAGGGTTCTTTCCTTCTGGCCCCAGGAGTCCAACACTCCTTCTTCTTCTCCACATCCAACCCCCTGTGTGGTGTAGATCTAGGGCATCCTCATCCCCCACCTGCCTTTCCATAATCAGGACTGGCACATTAAGCGTTACTAAAGCACACCAACCATTCCAGTTAGAGGGGAGCCAGTTATACAGCGCTCTACCTCCGCAAAACCACCAAATATCTGCCCTAGCCTGGGTCAATCGGGTAGCATTTCTGCTGCCCGTGAGATCAACATGAGTCCTGCACGAGTCACTGGGTAGCCAGCCCATGTGGAAAGCGTGTGCCGCTGTGTTGTTATTGGCGAAGCAAGTAACATTACTTATGCCCGTGGATCTAAAGATAGGGAGGGGTCACATTGGCCGGAGCTATGGGAAACGCCTGTTCCCATGTCAGACACCTATTCAGTGGGTTAGACTCTGACATTAGGTTCAAGGCGCAGTCCATAGCATCTGTCTCCTCAAAAATCGATCTGCTCATCCGTAACGTTGGCCTTCCCCGGGCACAGATCCAACAGTTTCCATACCTTGCCTGATCCGCATATTTACCCATCTGTTCTATCCAGGAGTTTGTCTCATCTATACCTGTCTCAATTGCTATCTTCTCTCCCCTGGACAGCTTCTTATTATCAAATTTTCGCACTACCTCCTCTGTAGAAGTGGGTTTGGGTATGTCCTTTATGTAGGTTTGTAAGTCAAACCTCACCACTCCCCAAGGGTCTTTTCCACTTACAGACACTCCAATCATTAGGTAGAGGAGATCTCCGACTCCAGGTTCTCTCCCTGTGCCCCCCTCGCATGTCTTAGAGCTCCATCCCTTCATATTCCACGGGTTGTTCAGCCGCGCTTTTACTGCCAAAATCAGGGGATTTTTGCCTTTCATAGTATGGGTAACGGCACCATGTATCAGGGAGACCTTAGTGAAAAAATTATAAAGGGGTCTGCTGGACCCTTTGTTAAGGGGCTTTCTTATCCATCTAGTGTCGGGTCCTGACCACCACCAAACCTCACCCCAGGACGGACATACATGTAGGCCCCACTCCGGATATCCTCTCTGAAAGTTACATATGTAAACATCATATCCTCTCCAGGACGCCTCATTCCTACCACACGCTATTACACTGCATAGATCGAACTGGAAGGTGCTATCCTTGTCTTTATTTATCTTCAGAATAACTTTGGCCCCGCATGGATCCGAACTACTCTGTTGGCTTGTTTGGCAACCCATCAGCAGGAATGCCCATAGGGCCCTCCGCATTGTTCACATGAGTGTCATCATATTTTCCAATACTCACTACTTGTTGTTTTGCCTTGGAGCAAAAGGTAAAATGATGCCAATTATTATCCCCTGGTTTGTCAATTCTTACCGACCTATCTGTCACGGCGGTAACAGTGTATGGTCCAGTCCATCTAATTTCAGTCCAATGTACCTTCCCTGGTTTACGGATATACACCAGGTCTCCCTCCTTCACTGGAACTCCTTCAGTGTCCGGGTTCTCCTTATTTGCATTCACCACCTGTTGTGAAACTAAAGCAACCATATTACCCAGCATCTGCATATAATGGTCCAGTTCCACTTCCCTTTCTTCCCAATTCTTTACCCAGGCTGGATCAGTCTTTGGACTGGGCATGGGTCGACCCGTTAGAATCTCGTGCGGTGACAGGAAGGTATCTTTGGCCTTCTCTTGTCGCATAGACATCAGTACTAATGGCAATGCCTTGACCCAATTCAACCTGGTCCCACCCAAAACCTTTCCTAATTTGGATTTTATCGTCCTGTTTGCCCTTTCTACTAGCCCCTGGCTCTCAGGCCTATAGACACTACCGAAACGGTGTTTGATCCCTAAGTATTCTTCAACCTGTCGGATCAGCTCATTCTTAAAGTGGGACCCATTATCAGAGCATATTCTGCTGGGGACCCCGTAGCGGGGTATCAACTCTCGTGTCAGCCAGCCTATTACACTATCCGCATCCTCCCTCTTCGTTGGGACAGCCTCCACCCACCGTGAGAACCTATCTACCGCCACTAAGAGATATCGGTATCCTTCCTTTGTCCTAAGGTCAGTACCCATATCTGTATAGTCAATATGGATCTCTTTCCATGGGGCTGTCGGTACTGAAAATCGTAAAAGCAGGTGGGGTAAGGTGATGCTTTGGTTATGCCCATTGCAGATAGTACATTCAGCTCTAAAGTTGTCAATGTGCTCGCGTAAGTGGGGATTCCACCAATGTTGTTTAAGCGTATTATAAGTTTTGGTGGCGCTAATGTGAGTCGGCCCATGTGCTTCTTCAAATAATAGCGGAAGTAATTGGCGGGGGGCAACTATCGTACCTATTGGGGAGCGCCAGACATGTACTGTCCGATTGTCATAGATGATCTCCTGTCGTGTAGCACCGCGTTTCATCCATTCCTCTTTCTCACTTGGGCTAGCTTTTTCCTGTATTTCTATCAGGTGTTCATTATTTGGTGGGGGTCCCTCTCCCTCCTTCTCTTTTTGGTCACTCAACTTACTACTATTTTCTCTTCTCTCTAATTCCTCTTTTTTGCCATTGGACCTCAGAATCATCCCCTGTATAGGTTCTTGATATCCAGTAACCTGTTTGGCTGCTCTATCAGCCGCCGTGTTTCCTTTCCCTTCCTTTGTGTTTTGTAGGGAATGGCCTGCCACCTTAATTAGGCTTAGAGCCCGGGGAAGCATGACTGCCCTGACAAGTCTCCGTAAAACCAGATCATGTCGGACGTTTTGTCTGGCTGCAGTCCGAAAGTCCCTTCTTATCCAGCCTGGTGCTTCAATATGGAGTGCACTCCAAGCATACGCAGAGTCAGTATAAATGTTAACCGATTTACCTTCGCTCAGCTCCAATCCTCGTATGAGCCCTATCACTTCTGCCAATTGTGCTGATGCCGGTTGGGGGATGATAGAGGACTCTACTAGATAGGGTGCATCATCCACCCATCCTACCACTGCATATCCTGCCACATTACCCTCTGAACTTTTATAGAAACTTCCGTCTGTAAATAACTCCCAATCCACCTCCTCCATGGGTTCCTCAAATAGCTTCTCCCTCAGCTTGGAATCTATCTTGACTCTTGCTACACAGTTATGCGTCTCCATAAATGCCGAGTTCAATCCTCTAGCCATGTTGGAATAGTTGTCCCTTGGCGACCTGAAGGTGATGTGAGGACCCTTAAGGGCGTCCTCCATCTTAATAGATCTGTTGGCCGAGAAGCTGAAGGCACTAGACCTTAAAAGGGCTGAGACACTGTGGTCTGTATTAATAACCAGGGGATGACAGAGGACAATATGTGCGGTTTTTTGTATCGTTCTAGCTACTGCTGCGAGATATCGGAGACATGGGGCCTTTCCTCTTTCTACATTGTCTAGTCTGCAACTATAGTAACTCAATACCTTCCTTCGTCCTCTATCCTTCTGATGCAGTACTGAGCTAACAATGCCCCCAGTTTCAGCCACGTCCAAGTGGAATTCTTTACTATAATCCGGATTAGCCAGGCTGATCGTTTTCCCCAATTCCTGTTTAACACGCAGGAAAACCGCCTCGCGTTCTACATTCCACCTGACTGGTTCCTTAAGCCTCCGGTGACCTATCTCCGTGACCATTTCCCTCAAACCCTGGGTCAAACTCACATATCCTGGGACATAAGTTCGACTGTATCCACAGAGCCCTAAAAATGCTAACATGTCTTGTACTGTTGTCGGTTTTCGATAACCTAGTATCGTTTCCCGATGTGTCTCGGACATGGCCGTACCATTTTTACCGACGAGTCTTCCTAGGAAAGTTACCACCCTCCTTCCGATCTGAAATTTCGACCTCTTTACTTTAAACCCTGCCTCACCTAGGCTCCTGAGTAAAACTGCTGTCCCCATTAGGCACCCATGTGCCGTTCTTCCTGCTAATAGCAGGTCATCTACATACTGAATCAGCGTAACATCTTCTGGGAGCTTCAATTTCACTAGGATTTCACTAAGGGCCTGATTGAACAGTCCTGGACTGTCCTTATAACCCTGAAGTAATCTAGTATATGTGTACCGATTCTCTTGGTAAGTGAAAGCGAACCAGTCTTGGCATTCCTCGGCTAATTTTAAGCAAAAGAATGCGTTTGCCAGATCAATGACAGTGTAGTATTCGTGATCTGGACTCAGAGCCCTAAGTGCAACGTATGGGTCTGGGACTGGTCTCCCGATGGTCTTGGTAGCAGAGTTAATTTCCCGGAGGTCGTGTACCATCCTCCAGTCTTTTCTATCTTGTTTGGGGACGGGCAAGATGGGCGTGTTCCACATGCTGTCTGGTGCCGCCCTTAAAACCCCCGTCTCCATTAACCCTCCTATCGTTCCCCTAATACCCTCCTCCTGGCTGGGCGACAGACGGTATTGTTTTTTCCATATGGTTTCTGCCTGGGGTTGGCTAATTCTAGAAATACCTCCCCTTTTATTGCTCCCACATCGTAAGGCCCCGTTGTCCATATTTTTGGGCTCAGATCAGAAAGATATTTGTCTGAGTCCCCATGATCAATATTTTTTCCTTTTATGGGTCGGTCTCTTTCTACTTTCTCAATTACTACCCGGTCCCATGCTTCAATATTCAGTCTGACAAATTTCCCTCCCTCCAAGGTGGAATATCCCGGGACTTCCGTCTGCCTGTATTCACACCCCATTGCCTCCTTCACCATCGGTCCCAACTGTCGGGCGTGGTGATCTTTGGAAATTCCCAAGGTTACATGCGGTAAACTTTCTACTCCTAAGTGGAACCACTCTATTTGTTCTTCCGACAAGATAACCATAGCAGCTATTTCATCCTTTCCCACAAAGATAAATGGACGAAGTGGGTCAAATTCTATTTCATCCCCCAATTTTCCGCTTTTGAGCGTTCTCTCTATTTGCTTCAGGGCTCCTTCTGCCTTCATTTTTATCATGATAGTTCTGACATCTGCAAGTGCTAATTGTTCCTGACAGGTTTCTCGCTCGAAACAAGAAATCCATGGACCAGCCCCATTACTTAATGGAGGAAGTCTTTTCATTAGACTCTCTAAGTCCATTCGTGACCAGGGTACATACTTTTGATTTCCCCACCCCGTGATCAGCAATGGGCATTGATAACTCAATTTTTGGGATTTTTGTTCCATCTTTACTCTTGGAATACATCTATTTTGTCCTCCCTGTTCAGACACCTCTTCGTCACTACTGTCACTGTCCCCGTCAGGTCCTGATGTCTCAGAGTCGGAGGTATATCGTTCACGCTTGTCTCTAAGATAATTTCTTCGGTCATTGTCTAGTGGTTTCACGTCTTTCTCTTTCATCCTAACTATGTCCAGGCGGGCATGTCTACTCTTCTCCTTCCCGAGTTCTCTTGTGCTACTTCCCTCCCATGGTGGGTCGTATCTCGTTTCCTCATCTGTACTACACTTCTCGTCCTTTATTCCTATTACTGTTCCTCCAGTTTGGAGTTCTGCTGACAGTGTTGGAGTTATCTTTTCCATTTCTCTCAATACATCTACCATTAATTCTTTTTGTTCCTTACTTATCTGCCCTAGCACAATCACATCTTTGTTTAAGTTTTCAACGTTATCCTGAACCTTTTTCATGTTCCTTTTCTGTGTCTCTAAGTCTTCTTCTATTTTCTTGGATCCTGTGGGGGTCTCGATGTCTATTAATCCCCCTTTTATTTTAAGTAAAGGGGCCTGTAATCTTGACTGATGTGTCCCCATTCCCGATGTTCCCGTCATGTCCCAGTGTTTCAATATCTGGATATAAGGGATGTGACTCCTGGGTCCCATCTGGGGTGTCAGGGGTACCTTGTGACTCAACGTATGCATAGGGCGGGGGTCTACAAGCTATTTCTACAGGGGCCATAATAGGTGGGTTATCAGGGAGACTAAATTTCTCGAATAGAGCTAGGACATCGCGGTAACGCATCTCCTTGTCTCTCATCTTTTTTGTGCAGACTCTCGATTAAAGATTTTCCTTTTTATGTCTCCTTTTGTTTCTTCCAACTTATCTAAGACCCTACGCTTTAGAATTTTGTTTCCCTCACCTGTCAGGAACATCTCGGCGCTCCTGGGTAACCACCCCATCTTCCTCCAGCGATCTACACATTTTCGGAGAATTCTTTGTTTCTCCAATGCCTCTTTACTGGTATTTCGCTTCTCTAATTCCTGATTAATTTCTCTAATAACTTGGTCAAAGGTCTTAGCAGGCAACTGTGCAGCCATTGCTGTGGGGTCGCTTCCTAATGCCTCTCTTAATTTAGGTTCTTGTCCGTTTAGAGGATCTATGTTAACAAAAATCGCCTTTAAAAATGTCTCCTTGCAGGCCGGATGACAAAAGTTTTTTAGTGAAACAGTCTCCAAGTCTGGTCCTCCGGTGGACCTCAGACTGTCCTGTACACTCTGATTGCTTGTCTTCCACTTTCTGTTTTCCCAAAGAGGTCTGAAAGTTAGGTTACAACTAGGAAACCAAGTTTTTGAGCTATATTTTTGTCCAGTTTCCCTGTACCAATCTATGAATTTATGTAACTTTATCTCCTTGGTGATGCTGGGAATACCTTCATTTAATTTGTCAAAAATATTTCGAATAAACCGTGTGTCTCTTAAGATTCTGTCAACTTTTTCATTGTTATCTCCTACCTGATCCGGACACAGCTTTTGCAGTCTTTGGTCGTTGCCCTTGTTCAGCAGGCAGGCATCTCTGAGTACTCTTTTTGTCGTCTCAAGGTCTCTAATGTCCGCTGTGGTATTCCACCACGGCGAATTTGGGAAATAAATTCTTAAGTTTTCAAGTGTACAGACATTATCATACCTACCGGACATTAATAAGCGAGTCTTATACAATGGAGACCAATAAGCCTGAACCTTCGTTTTCTTTCAAAGCCCAACCTTCACGTGGGAGATTTCTCCTCTTAATAACCGGTTTAGGGCAGAAAACTCAGGTCCCCAATTGTTTTTAGACCACCTTCTCACTCTATTGGACTTTGCAACGTCACAATAAAGACTTTTTAAACTCTAGTAGTTTGTTGGCGAAGCACTTATCAAATGTCACTAAAACAACTTAAGGACTTTTATAGTTTTGTCAGTAAACACTTACGTGTTACAATCCTGGCAGGTGATGACCTTCAATTATGATCGTCTAATTTGTCCGATCTCCAGTTCTTACTGACAATCATAAAGATTTTAAGAGAGAGAATTTTGTTAAAACAGGCTTCTCTGGACCTTTTTGTCAGTCGGCTGAGATGATTGTCAAGAAAAACAGAAACCGTCGTCTAGTATCCACTCACCCATCACGTCGGGGTCACCAAATTGTTAGGTCTGCTTTGTTCGAGAATGAGTGAGTCAGACACCAGACTGAGTCGAAATCAAGATTCTTTATTACCGGATTGTAACACTTGCAACTAACAGTGTTAGTTGGAGAAGGCGCATTCTCCCGATATCAGCAAGTGGTGTTTTTTTTATACCTCAGGACACGCACTTAGTAAATTATCATACCATTACATTGTCCAATGAATAAGTTGTTGCTACCCTTCTCTGTTAGTCTGCTGCACATCATCTTGTTATTGCCACGCTTATCTTGAGCGTACAAGGTCACACCTGCATCCTGTTACTCCTTAGTACTGGGTGACTCCTTCTCCGGTCCCAACTCATGATGTTTTTACCTTACACTATACAAGACCTGCTCCTCCACCTACCTTTGTCTCATCCGCAAACCCATTCACAAAGCCATTCAATCCATTATCTGAATAATTAAAACACAACAAAAATAAAAGCAGCCCCACTGTAAAAGCAAGTGGCAGCCAAGCAGAACATGATCCTTGTTTTCCAACTCTCTGCTTCCAGCCAATCAGGCAATGCTCCACCCACACTCGTATGTTTTCAGTTATACCAGGGCTCTTGTTCAGTATCCCCATGGCACCTTATCAAATGCACTCTGAATATCTGAATACACAACATCCACTGCTTCTCCCTTATCCAGCCTGCTTGTCACTTTCTCAAAGAATTCCAATTGGTTTGTCAAGCAAGATTTTCCCTTGAAGAAACCATGCTGGCTTGGCTGATCCTGTTATGTGCCTCCACGTGCTCTGTAAACTCATCCTTTACAATCAACTCCAGCATCTTCCCAGCCACTGACATCAGGAAAACCAGCCTATAATTTCCTTTCTGCTGCCTTCCAACCTTCATGAACAATGGGGTGACAAATATAATTTTCCAGTCCTCCGGGACCATGCCAGAATCTACTGATTCCTGAAAGATCATTACCAATCCCTTCACAATCTCTCTTGCTATTTCTTACAGGACCTGACATTGCAATCCATCTGGTCCAGGGGACTTATCCACCCTTAGACCTCTGATGCCCTGGCTAATCAACAACCAGTCAATCTTTGTCTTTATCTTTCAGTTTCACCTTCTGACTTGAAATAATAACTCACTCACTTACCTTCCCTGACACCCTTCAACACTGGCAAACTGCTAGTCTTCCACAGTGAAGAATGTTGTGAAATATTCC
The DNA here is from genome assembly GCF_036971445.1 of Narcine bancroftii. Classification (NCBI taxonomy): domain Eukaryota; kingdom Metazoa; phylum Chordata; class Chondrichthyes; order Torpediniformes; family Narcinidae; genus Narcine; species Narcine bancroftii. The sequence goes on along the minus strand of NC_091470.1, from coordinate 101,919,567 downwards.
AAATCTCTTTGTCTCCCATTATTTAACCAGTAACGTTTTCTCATGGTCTTTATCTAGTCTCGCTTCTCTTTTACCTTATGCATGTTGTTAAAAACTTCCCATCCTCTTATCTTCTCATGAATGTTGGCTTCCTTCTATGCTCTCTCTTTTGCTTTCACATTGGCCTTGACATCCCGAGTCAGCCACAGTTGGGACATTTTACCATTTGAATATTTCCTTTATTTTTGGTATGTATTTATCTTGCACCTTCCCCATTTCTTCCAGAAACTTTATCCATTGCTGCTTTGCCATCTTCCCTACTAATACTCCAGTTCCTCTCTCATGCCACCATAATTTCCTTTACTCTACTTAACTACCAACACATCTGACTGTACCTTTAGCTTGTTAAAACTCAAATTAAATTCGATCATATCAAGTACAAGTTTGTTTTTGTATCCAGAAGTTGTATTTGGGATCTGAATGGTGGGAATAGAAGAGACAAAAGGGCAGGTGATGTGGTTACATGAAAGAGTGCTGAGCAGAGCAGAATGGTCGTTTTCAGAAATGGATGAGTGGATCAGGGAGTCAGGGAAAAAAATGGGACATTTGCATGTTGAAAGGAAGGTAAGTTTGTCCTGTGGTGACAACAGGTGGTGGAACTGTAATATCCTTGTTACACATATCTATTTGCCTTGCTCTCTCTCCCAGACACACACATTCTCTGCCTCTAATATATAAAAATGTATATTTGCAAGTTTCAGTTAAGAGGAGAAAGGAACGTTTACTTGGCATTCACTAAACATTGCACTTTGACTGGTTCCATTAACTTACCTGTAATGCCAACGGCTGCAAGAATGGGATAGTAGATACGCTCAAACACCAAGATCATTGGATAGTCCATGTTGTGCTTCAACGTAAGTTGTCGACCGCCACTGTCTGAAATGTGCCAGTTTAGTTATGTCAGCCCTCTAAGGAGAAAGGAATGGTCCGCGGGGACACTCAGCTAGAGTGCACTTTGTTATATTCAATTAAACAACATAACTTACAACCAAAGCCAGAATCTGTTTCACTGACTAGTTCTAAAATGATCTTGTAATTTCTTTGCAAAATACAGAATTTCCAAATAAATCCACACAAGGCTGCCTTAGTCAACACCCAGGGATTTTTACTCCCATTTGCATATCCTTCCCTTGACCATCTCCACACAGGTGTTGGTTATTCAAAGAAGCGAACTCACCTTTTTGAAGATGATTCAGAATCTGACTTTGTAGAATTTACCACAAATGTACAAAGTTTCTTTGCATCAGTAAATCAGGTGGAAACCTACTGAGCAACATTAGTTGTGAGATGAACATAGACAATTTCACAAACACTTTATCCACCAATTGCCTTGTTTGCCACATGACTATTGGCAGTTTGGTTTTACAGACAGACCACTTGACCAATCATATTATGTAATCATGAATTTACAATTTTTCGCGCAAAATATTGAATTCATTAACTTTACATTTTAAACATACTTTTTAAGGTTACAGTGACCTTGTTTTTGCTGCTTGCATCTTATGTGAACTGTTTTCTGAAATGTTTTCTTAAATCTGCATTCTACTGGTCTAAGATTCTCCTGTCTGAGGATGCCTTTTGGAATTCCCTCAGCTCCAGAAATGTTCCACAGGACAATGGAGCACATCATAGAAATCATAAATGGGTAGGTGTGTACATGGATGACATACTCCTATGGGGATCCAAACAAGAACAATACAACAAGAGGATCATTAAAGTGCTACAGCGCATCCAGAAACATGGATCAAAGTTAAACAGAGAAAAATGTCAGTTTGATATGCAAGGAATCACCTTTCTGGGAGATAAACTGTCAGAGGCAGGTGTAGAGCCAGACAAGAGTAAGGTGAAAGCAATTTTAGAGATGCCTAGACCCACTGACAAAAAAGGCATACTGAGAGCAATGTGAATGATCAATTTCATGGGTAAATTTGAACCAAATCTGTCTTCAAAACCATATACCTCAGGAAGTTGTTACAGGACAAATATGAATTCAAGTGGACAGACAACCACAAGGGAGAATGGGGACGACTGAAGACCATTCTAACTACAGGACCTGTTCTTTTGATATTCTTTGACACATCCAGAAGGACGGAATTATCTATGGACACTTTAAAAGATGGACTGTACTACTTCAGGCTGTAGGAGAGATTGGAGGCCAGTACCATATACATAAAGGACGATGACAACATCTGAATGTTGATATGCACACATCAATAAAAAGTGTCTAGGTCTGGTCTGTGGACATGAGAAATTCCACAGAAAATTCAGCCGGCACAGCAACAGGAAACACCACCAGTGCTGGACAGTAGTGGACCAGCAGAGCCGGCACAAGCACCTGAGTTATGATACTGTCGTACGTCAGCTACAGGGGCTGAAGACATTCTATGCCTGTTTTGAGAAGAAGAACCAAACAGTGCCTACTAGAATCCCTGAAAGTGCTGAAGACTCGATGATATCTTTCTCTGAGAGCAATGTCAGAACATAATTTAAGAGGGTGAACCCTCACAAGGCAACAGACCCTGATGGCGTACCTGACAGGATACTGAAAATCTGCACCAACCAACTAGCCAGAGTGTTTTCTGACATTTTCAAACTCTCACTGTGGCAGTCGGAGGTTCCCAGGTGCTTCAAAAGGGCCTCAATAATTCCAGTACCCAAATAGAGCAGTGTGAGCTGCCTCAATCTACCGCCCAGAAGCACAAACTTCTACTGTGATGAAATGCTTTGAGAGACTGCTCATGGCTGGAAAGAACACCTACCTAAACTTGTATGTGGGCTCGCTGCAATTCACCCACTGCCACAATCACTCCACAGCAGATGCAATTTCGCTGGTGCTCCACTCAGCCCTGGATCACCTCGAAAACAACAATTCATACAAAGAGCTGCTCTTTATATGCTACAGCTTGTCCTTCAATACATTATTCCCTCAGTGCTGATCAAGAAGTTACAAGCCTCTGTATCCCACTCTGCAACTGGATCCTTAACTTTCTCATTGGAAGTCCACAATCATCACGAATTGGAAACAACGTCTCCTCCTCCTCACTCCATCAAGGACGTGAGGTGGTGTCTTGAAAAAGTAGCCTCTATCCTCAAAGACGCTCAGCACCCAGCCATGCCCTCGTCACTCTGATAGCATTCAGGAAAAGGTAAAGGAGACCAAAGATGAGCACTTAATGGCAGATGGACAGCTTCTTTCCTGCTGCTATCAGATCCCTGAATAATCAATGAATTACTCAACTGCCTTACTTTTCGTGCACTATTTTTTGTAGTAATGTTGTAAGAATAAATTCTGATTCAGAAATGTAATAGGTGGAGGTTTCAATACAGAATTACGGGATGTTGTTAATTATAATTCTGGGCTCGTACATAAAATAGAAAAGGATGCTCCTCAAACAGGTCAATACCCACACAGTTGTTATAACCATGCTTGGGGTCTAAAGGATACAATATCTTGGTCTTGGATCTGATAGCGAATGCAGTTTCCACAGTTTCAAGAAAGTGTAAAGTACTTTGCAGTTTTAAATCCAAAAGATGGTTGTATTTAACAAAGCTGTTGGTGGGTATCCCAGACTTCAGTGATGCTCACAGGTTGGAATATTTCATTGGAATTTGAAGAATTGTGTGGAATGTTCTTGAGGTCTGTTGACAGGTGAGGGGGTTGCAGTCCTGGTCTAGAGTGGGGAGCAAAAAGTAAAAGGCATGTCTGCAAATTCTGTTATTGAGAGTCTTGTATGACTTTTAATCACAATTGTTTTTTACTAAAAAGAACATGGTGACTTTGGACACGGTTTAAACCTTCATGGGGAAAGGAAATTCCAGAACAAAAGAGTTTATGTCCGACTTGCTGAATGTTTCCAGCATTTTCTGAGTTAAGACCTCTGTAACTGTGTCTTTACTTTCAGTCAGATCTTTCTCTGTGGAATGTTCAGATACGGTGTAAATTTCAAGAAATACCTTACTCAGCCTTGCATTTAAAAAAAATCGTTAGTGGATAATAAAACTGTTAATGAATTTTCTGTGCCTACAGTCCACCAAGGAGCCACCTTAATTCTCTGTTGATCTGCCACTGTTAACCGACACATTGCTTCAGCACGTTGTATTTTCCAAGGTAGATAAATAGTATTAGTTACTTTTGAATTCTGTTCCAGTTGCTATTTATTCTGTCTTGAATTTGGCAAAATGTTTGAGCCAGTGTTTCTCAATTTTCTTGTTCGAGGGATACAGATTCACCTGTAATTTCAATTTTATGTTGTCCACATGTAATTTATTCAAGGAATTCAACTATTGGTTCAGTGCCTCTCCACACCTTGAAATAATATTCCTCAGAATTAATCTATGTAATTTTTACACCTGTCATGGTGGTGACTTTCTGGTCCATAAATGTTCTACCCTCCATTCACCATTTTCACGCAATAGTGGCACATCAGCAATCTTCCAGTAAGAAGATAGAACTCAAAAGTTATAGTGAGAATTTGAACCATTCCAAGCCTTCCTTAAAAGCCAAAAATAGAGTGAATTTCACCTGGCAACTTACTTTTAAAGATGCCTAACCCCTATCGTTTTTAAAATTCCCCTTTCTATCAATATCTTCTGTAAAGATAGATTTAAGTGTTTAGAACTTTCCACATTTGCTTCCAAACTGGCCCTCTCTAATTGTCTTCAAGTCTTCAATTGGGACCATTCTATTCTTTCTAATCTTCTCCCAGCAAGTGGAGTTGAATGCTATATGTAGGATAGATTTTCTGTGAATGCAACTGACTTCTCTTCTCTTTTAAAATGATTTTTATTGATATTTACAACATAACCAATAAAACAGTATGTAGAGCACGTCGAAAGAACTTGTTGATCCAAACCAAGGCTTTTATTAACTAAAAGACTGGAGCATATCACAAGTAGGTCGACAAGTCCAGAATGGCCTGGTCTGGCTAGGAGCAATCCTTTAAGACCTGCCAGTAGGTGTGGCTACACTCTCAGCCAATCACAGTCATCTTACACTACAATCTGTACATATACAAATTGGTGATAAAATCTGTACTATCACACAGTACAATTATACAATGTGCTGCAAGATTCTAAATAAAGATTTTTTTTAAATTAGAAACCATTCTCATGATAAGGAAATCCAGAGCACAATAATGACAATAGAGTAAAATTTAACAACAAAAAAACCCATGAAAAGAAAGAGAAAAGAATTTTCAAGCCCAATCCTTTTTTTAAATTTTTTAAAAATTTTCACACTATGAACCATACTGACCAAATACATAGACATTTTTCTCTTATATATATACAGTGTCATTTTCTCCCCTTTACCCCCCCTCCCTTCCCTCCCTCCCTCACCCCCCAATCCCATTTATTCAAAGTTCAATCTATATGATACATTAAACCCATTAAACAATGTCGTCACTTAATAAAAATAAACAAGAAATTTGTGTCTTCTACTTTTACATACTGGGTCAGTTCATTTCGTTGTCTTCTCCTTCTGTCATTTTAGGTGGTGGAGGTCCATGGTAGGATTTCTCTATTGTGTTTCATGTACGGTTCCCATATTTGTTCGAATATTGTGATGTTATTTCTTAAATTATATGTTACTTTTTCTAATGGAATACATTTATTTATTTCTATGTACCATTGCTGTATTCTCAGGTTGTCTTCTAATTTCCAGGTTGACATAATACATTTTTTTGCTACAGCTAAGGCTATCATAATAAATCTTTTTTGTGCTCCATCAAAATCGAGTCCAAGTTCTTCATTTCTTATATTATTTAGAAGAAAGATCTCTGGGTTTTTTGGTATGTTGCTTTTTGTGATTTTATTTAATACCTGGTTTAGATCTTCCCAAAATTTTTTTACTTTCTCACATGCCCAAATTGCATGAATTGTTGTTCCCGTTTCCTTCTTACAGCGAAAACATCTGTCTGATACTCTTGGGTCCCATTTATTTAACTTTTGGGGTGTGATGTATAGCCTGTGTATCCAGTTATATTGTATCATGCATAACCTCGTGTTTATTGTATTTCTCATGGTTCCGGAGCATAGCTTCTCCCATGTTTCATTCTTTATCTTTATGTTTAGATCTTGTTCCCATTTTTGTTTAGATTTGAAGCAAGGTTGATCATTGTGTGGACGGACGTGGCTCCACATCATATAAACATCAAGTGTCATCAACTTGGAGAGGGACAATGCAGCAGCAAAATTCCAGAACAAAACTCATTTTTAAGATTATGGTAACAGTCCATAAATCAGCTCTATATCTTATGAAAATTAATATTTGAATCCTTGTTTATTTTTGAAGTTAAACAAGACATAATTTCTCTTAGCCATTGTGTGTGTGTAAGTGCTGTGTTACCTTTCAACTTAATCAGATTTTCACATCTGGCCATCAATGAATAAAAGATAAAATTTGGATTTGAATTGAAATCTCTTTTCGATTCGCTTGTTTCTCTTATATCTTCATATATGGCAAAGACAACACCCCCGCTTAAATAAAGCTCATCTTCTAAAAGCTAAAAGGAATGTAGGTTTAGCATTTCCTAATGCTAGATTTTATAATTGGGCGATCAGTATACGTAACTTGATTCTTCTGCGCAAATTTGATAATGGAGTTGACCGCCCACATGGGTAGAAATGGAACTAAATTTTATTAAGAATAGTTCCATGTTGGCAATTCTAGGGTGGTCATTAACCTCTTCTTTATATTGGCTACCAGATAACCCGATAATTAAACACAGTCAGAGAATATGGGCACAGCTTAGCATATTTTTTTGGATTAGAGTTTTTCTCTTGTCGCCCCAATTATATCCAATCACCTTTTTCTACCTTCTTTACAAGACTCTGCTTTCAATGGGGGCCACAGATTGAGTATTAAATGTTTCAAAGACCATTTTATTGGCAACAATTTTGAACATTTCAAACAATTGTTGATAAAACTTAATTGACCCAAAATTCAGTTTTTTTAGATATTTACGAATTAGACACTTTGTTGAATCTCAGATCCGTGATTTTCTTGGAATTCCCGAGGCCCCTGTTCTTGACACTTTTTTTTGATCTACAATCTTCCCATATTGGTTTAACATCTCTTATTTATGATAATTTGTTAGTTAAAATCAAACGTACCTGGGTGCAAAATTTAAATCTTTTATTGTCGGCTGAGGTTTGGGACTCCATTTTTAATTTGATTAACTCTACTTCCTTTGGTGTCCAGTATTGTTTGCTGCAATTTAAAGTAGAGCACATATGTCTGCAGTTAAATTCTCTCATTTTCATTGTACATAAGTTATGGTTCTTTAGTTCATATATTCTGGATCTATCCTAGCCTAGATGAATTTTGGAAAGATGTTTTTCAAACATTATTGGTAATTCTTAAGTTAAGATTGGATCCTAGTGCTTTAATTGCTCTTTTTGAATCACCTCAGATATTGATGTATTACTGACTTCAATTTACAGCAACAGGCTTCTCAATTCCCTTCTTAATCTCACTTTTGCATCTATATACCTCCCACTTCTCCTGTGTAAAGGTCTCAGTACTGAAGTAATTTTATTTGCTGCTTTGAGTTCTGTTCGTTTCTGTGAATCTATGGATGTCCAGTTGTGGCTTCCTCCCCCCACCCCCACCCCTCCACCACTGAATGAAACTTCACTGTCTTTGATGACTTCATTAAATTTTTTGCATTCCATTGACTGTTTCCAGTCCACTTTGGTTAATCATATCCACTCCCAGTGACATTGACTTTGGCTCAGATTAAAAACTTTTATAATGACATTACAGTGTTAATGTTTATGGTGTTCCACAAAGTCCAGGTAAACTACATAGTCTGTTGAATGATTGTTAACTGGAAACCAAGCAGTTTACATCCTCATTATTGCTGGTTTGTTCAAATAGATGTTGTATATTTTCTTTAACCTGTTAATTTACTGTCAAAACTAATGTAAGAGTCTGAATTCATTTGTGGGATTCATCTACCAATCTATTTGGTTAACCCTCTCTCAGATCTGTTTATGTCCCAGGTTCTTGTTATAAATACAAGAAGAAAATCTGCAATACCAGGTACAGCATTATGTCAGTATTTTCCTATTGACAGAGTTTACCATTCAGGGTAACCAAATATTTTACCCCATTTTTCAGCTCCTGTCTGAATTTCCTCTGTGTCAGTCCATAGATGCAGGTATTGGTGGTGGAACTAAGTAGTTGTAACATGAATGCCGTTTCCTGGTGAATGAATATGGGGTTACTGTAATACTTGTCTGTATAATTGTAGTTTTGCATTTGCCATTTAAAGGAATGGATAAAATATGGTGTCCAGAGGATGATGAAATTGCCAGACAGAGCAAAAAGCAAAATCATGGACTTTTTGCGGTTCTCTCTCTCGGGATCATTGGAATTATCCACGTTACTCATGAGCGCCCTACGGACTTTATTGGACTTTATGATGTGTTTGACAGTAAGTGCATTGAGCAGAAGGATGAGGGTGATTGGTACCAAAGGATTTAAAATACTGCTGAACCACTCCATTGCTGCCCACCAGGGTGAGGTATAATAGGCAGGTCTTGAAATGCAGTAATAAGGGATGTTGTCAATTAGATATTTGGGTTCAAACTGAAAATAAAAAGGGGCACTCCTCAAACAGGCTAGAGTGACGACCACTGCTATGACTTTGTTTGCTGTCCTTAGGGTGCAATACTTGTGTCTTAAATTTTGACATGAGATGGCCACAAAGCGATCGAAGGTGAAAGCGACTGTAAACCACACAGAGCAATCGAGGGCAGCCAGTTTTGCTGCAAGTACCAATGCACAGACTGGCGTGATGAACAAAAAATTTATTGGAAAATAAATGTTGTTAATTCTCTTCAGTATCACCTCAAAAATCACCACCTTGAGATCCGCTACTGCCATGGCGACCAAATAGCGAGTGATGCATTTGGAGAGTCCACATTTCCCCTGGCGCAGGATGAAGATTGCCACCAAGTTCACTGCAGCAGGAAAAAAGGAAATGATCACCAGACCCTGCAATTAATCCAATGCAAAGTAAATACAGATGATTGATCAGCATTAAAGAGTAAACTGCAGGAAGTCGAAATCTGAAATGAAACAAAACATTTCTGAATCTCCAAATGGGTCAGGAGGCATATGTGGAAAGAGTGGGGAGAGGGAGGGAGTGAGCGAGATTTAACATTTCATTCGAAATAGGAGAAAAAGTAAGTGAGTTGGTTTTTAGTTACACAGATGGTAGAATACAGATGGATAAGATCGAAATGCAACCTGTGATGCAGGCTGCACATCGCAAACAATGTTATTTGGTGATTGAGATCATGGACAGTGGGAACATTAAGAGAGGAACGTAAAAGCTGTGAATTGGGTGGTAGTTAATGAGAATAAGAAGACAAATTAAAATAGCAATTGCAAAATGCAAAGCAGTGGACATACCTGGCAGGTCAAGTTGTGCTCATGGACAGAGATGAACTGAATCAGTGTCACAGGTAGATTTCCTTGTTCGGATTCAGAAAATGTGTTAGTTATCTGAAACGTCTGCCTTACAGCATCAGCAAAGTGGAAAAGTTGTCCCTCCAATTTACATTGGAACATGTTACAACTGCAAAGATTGCAGATCAATCGGTCAGATGATGGAGAATTAAAGTGGCAAGGAAACTCGACCTTGTCCCTGTGGACTGAATGCATGTGCTCTGCAAAGTGGACACCCTCTGCATTTGGTTTCTGCAGTGGAGAAGATAACATGGTGGGAAACGTGCAGTACAATAAAGTGGAAGAAGTGGGTGAATTGCTGTTTCACTTGAATAAACTGTGGCCTGGGTGGAAGAGAAGAAAAAGAGTGGATGTGGAATATTTTGTGGCTGTAAGAAGGGCAGTAGAGATTCAGAAAGAAGGACAGAGTCCCCAGCGGTGGAGCAGCAATGGGCTCAGTGGCTGAATGAACCTACAGAGAAGGTGATCGTGGAGCAGACCAGTGAAGGGCTCAGTGGTGAGGGACACACATAGGCTGTGGGCGACTTGCAGTAAAAGGATCTGTACAGGCTCCTGGATATTGGCTTATTGGCACCGCGTATTGGAGTTGGGATTTGAGAGGGTGCGGAGGACAAGAAGGGCCCTGAAGGTTTCCTGATTATGTTGGTGGTTTGGGAGTTTGGGTTGCCGATGGATCAAACAGGAATCTGTGCAGCTTCAGAGGCCTGCTGAAACACTGGAGGTGAATATAAAATTCTGGCAAGACTGGACAGAATAGATGCGGAAGGGATGTTTCCAATAATGGGGGAGTCCAGAACCTGGGGGCATGGTTCGAGGATAATAGGCAAACCATTTAGGACCGAGATGAGAGGAAATTTCTTTACCCAGAGGGTGGTGAATCTGTGGAATTCATTGCCACAGAGGGCAGTAGAGGCAGGTTCATTAAATCTATTTAAGAGGGAATTAGATCTATTTCTTCAGTATAAGGGTATTAAAGGTTACAGAGAGAAGGCGGGGACGGGGTACTGAACTTTAAGATCAGCCATGATCTCATTGAATGCTGGAGCAGGCTCGAAGGGCTGAATGACCTACTCCTGCCCCTATCTTCTATCTTTCTATGTTTCTATTGAATTAGCAGAAACTCAGTGACTCTGAAATAACTCTCGCTTCGCTTCTCTTTCTCCTATTAGGGAGTTTCGGGCAATAGTAATGGAAACTCTTTGTTTGCCTTAAGGGAAACAGAAGTTAAGGTATATCATGTATGTTATATTTTTAATGTATTGAACAACAATAAAAGGGACCTTTGAACCTTGAAGTGTTGACCAGAGAATTTCAAATGAAAAAAGCAAAAATGTTTGTTCTCATTCAAATTTTTCAAAAATCCTTTTCATTCTCTCTTGTTCTCCTTTGTCACGATCAGCCAGGAGGCCTCATTTACAGTGTATCCTCTTGACCATCCTGACCTTATTATCTGAAACCTTCCCTTTGTCCTAGCTGTCCTCCTGCTGATTTGTTGCAATTTCAACCAACCTACTTTCTACTTTCTCCTTTCTTAAACCCTGCTGCTCCAGCCACATGCACTGTCTGTGCCCCCACACTCTCTTATCTGCCTAGAGATTCTACCATTTTCTGATTTTATTTCAACATGCTTATGATAATTGCAAATATTCTGCATAGCTAATATTGCAATGAAAAAGATATGATGAAAGCAGCTACTTAAAATTTGAAATAAAAATTGCAATCTTTTGCAGAGAAAATGGAACCATACAGAATATGTAAAGGCCCTTTGGCCCATCAGGTTTGTGTTGACCTATCGCACGAAGCAAATTATTTTTTTGTGCCATGTTCTCCTCAACTTGACCTGTGTTCTACCACTCACCTGCCAGTTAAAAAACTTGACACATCTTTCTGAAGACAAAGAAAACTGGTGATACCAGAGGAAACCCAAAAGTGAATGTGCACACTCCACATAGACAGCACTGAGGGCAAAAATGAAAGCATGGTAGCTTGAGCACTGAGGAAGAAGCTCTGCTAACTGCAGCAATGGACATTTGTTTTGTCGACTGTGAAGGATTCCAAATGATTGATACTAAAAAATAACACACTAAAAGAAATAAGACCAGAAGGCATAGGAGCAGAAATTGGAATTTCAGCCCTTCACATCTGCCCTGCCATTTAATCATAAGCTGATCCATTGCCCCACAGCCCTGTCTTCTCCGCATAACCTTTGATTTCTTATCTGGAGCTTGGGTTGCCATTGGTTTGGACTAGACTCTGTAAGGCTGTAGAAATGCTGGAGGCAAATCTGCAGACACTTGGTGACTCTGGAGTGGACTCTCCTTTGCTTCTCTTTCTCTAACTGTAAGAGGCGCTTCAGGCAATTTCTGCCTATGACGAATCTGCCTTACAGCAGACAAAGGCAATTTCATGTAATATGACACTGTTTTATTACAATGAAAATAAATTGAATCTTGAATCTTCAAAGCCCTGGCTAATCAAGAACCAGTTAATATTTTTCTTGAATACAACCAGTGATTTGACCTCCAGAATTGCGTGTGGCAACAAATTCCACAGATTTAGCACCCTCTATAGAAATTCCTATGCAACTCTTCGAAGCGGACATCCTTCAAATCTGAAGTGGTGCCCTTTTGTCCTGAACTCTCCCACCATGGAAAACAACCTTTCTACATCTCCTCTTCCCACGCCTTTCAACATTTGAAATGTTTCAATGAGATCCACCCTCTCCTAAATTACAATGAGTACAAGCCAAGTGCTGTCAAACACTCCCTTTTATTCCTGGGATCATTCTTGTGAACCTGCTGAGAACCCTCTCCAACATCAGCACATCTTTTCTGAAATGAGTATCTGAAACTGCTGACGATACTACATGAGGTATCACCAGTTCCTTATGAAGCCTCAACATCACAATCCCAGCTCTTATATTCAATTCCTCTTACATGTTCCTTCTTCTCGACCGACTCAACATGCAAATTTACCATCAGGCTATCTTGAAGAAGGGCTCCGAGGTCCTTTGCAACTGGGTATTTATAATTCTCTTCCCATTTTAAAATAAAATAGACTGGCTTACTCACACTAGAATGTTTCCTGTTATACCATGAGCTTGTGTTCAGTAGCCTCATGTGTGACACCTTGTTAAACACCTTCTGAAAATCTAAATACACAACATCCACCACATCTTCCTTATCCAGCCTACTCATCCCTTCCTCAAAGAATTCCAGTAGGTGTTTAAAGAAAATGTTTTCTTAAGGAAACCATGCTGGCTTTGGAATATCCTCCCAAGTACTCTGTAATCTCATCCTTCGACATCTGCTACACAGCTGGTGTCTGGCACAGTGAAAAATGTTGCAAGATACTCATTTAGTTCCTCTGCCATCTCCTTGTCTCCCATTATTATTTCTCCAGTGTCATTTTCTTCTGGTCCTATATCTACTCTCACCTCTTGTTTATTCATTAAATACTTGAAGAAACTTTTGTAGCCTCTTATATTAAATACTACTTTCATACTTCATCTTTTCCCTCTTTATGAGAATTTTTGTTAGTTCCTCAAAGTTTTTTAAAAACTTCCTAGTCCTCTGTCTTCCCACTATTTTATTTGCTTCTTTGTATTTATCCTACACATTCCTCATTTCTTGCTGCAACTCCATCCATTGCTGCTCTGCCATCTTCCCAACTAGTGCCCCCTTCCAATCTACTTTGGCAAGATCCTCTCTCAAGCACTGTAATTTCCTTTACTCCACTAGAACCCTGGCACATCTGACATTAAATTCTCCTTGTTAAAAATCAAATTGACCTCGATCATATCAAATACCAGCTTGTTGTTGTATCCAGAAGGTGTATTTGGGATCTGAATGGAGGGAATAGAAAACACAAAGGGCGGGTGATGTGGTTACATGAGAGAGTGCTGAGCAGAGCAGAATGGTCATTGTCAGAAATGGACGAGTGGATCAGGGAGTCAGGGAAAAAATGGAACATTTGCATGTTGAAAGGAAGGAAAGTTTGTTTTGTGGTGACAATTTATTGCAGATGGTGGAACTGTAATATCCTTGTTACATATCTGTTTTCCTTGCTCAATATCCTGACACACACATTCCCTTTCTCTCTATATTTGCATGTTGCAGTGTAAGAGGAGAAAGGAACGCTTACTTGGCATTCACTAAACATTGCGCTTTGACTGGTTCTATTAACTTACCTGTAATGCCAATGGCTGCAAGAATGGGATAGTAGATGCACTCAAACACCAAGATCACTGGATAGTCCATATTGTGCTTCAACAAAAGTTGCCCACCGTCACTGTCTGAAATGTGCCAGTTTAGTTATGCCAGCCCTTTAAGGAGAAAGGAATAGTCCGTGGGGACACTCAGCTCAAGTGCACTTTGTTATATTCAATTAAACAACGTAACTTAATCAACCACATCCAGAACGTGTTTCACTGACTAGTTTTAAAATGATCTTGTAATTTCTTTGCAAAATACAGAATTTCCAAATAAATCCCCACAAGGCTGCCTTAGTCAACACCTGGGGATTTTTACACCCATTCGCAGATCCTTCCCTCGACCATCTCCACACAGGTGTTGGTTATTCAAAGAAGCAAATTCAACTTTTTAAAGACGATTCAGAATCTGACTTTGTAGAATTTACCACAAATGTACAAAGTTTCTTTGCATCAGTGAATCAGGTGGAAACCTACTGAGCAACATTAGTTGTGAGATGAACATTGACAATTTCACAAACACTTTATCCACCAATTGCCTGTTTGCCTCATGACTATTGCCAGTTTGGTTTTACAGACAGGCTACTTGACCATCCATATTATGTAATTGTGAATTTACAATTTTTCGCGCAAAATATTGAATTCATTAAATTTACATTTTAAACATCATTTTTAAGGTGACAGTGACCTTGTTTTTGCTGCTACATCTTATGTGAACTGTTTTCTGAAATGTTTTCTTAAATCTGCATTCTACTGGTCTAAGATTCTCCTGACTGAGGATGCGTTTTGGAATTCCCTCAGCTCCAGAAATGTTCCACAGGACAATGGAGCACATGATAGAAATCATAAATGGGTAGGAGTGTACATGGATGACATACTTCTATGGGGATCCAAACAAGAACACAATGAGAGGCTCATTAAAGTGCTACAGCGCATCAAGAAACATGGATGAAAGTTAAACAGAGAAAAATGTCAGTTTGGTGTGCAGGGAATCACCTTTCTGGGAGATAAACTGTTAGAGGCAGGTGTGGAGCCAGGCAGGAGCAAGGTGAAAGCAATTTTAGAGATGCCTAGACCCACTGACAAAAAAGGCATATTGAGAGTGCTGGGAATGATCAATTTCATGGGTAAATTTGAACCAACTCTGTCCTCAAAACCATATACCTCAGGACAAATATGAATTCAAGTGGACAGACAACCATAAGGGAGAATGGGGACATCTGAAGATCATTCTAACTACAGAACCAGTGCTTTTTAACAATCTTTGACACATCCAGAAGGACAAAATTATCCATGGACACTTCAAAAGATGGAAGTGGTACCACATTACTTCAGGCTGTGGGAGAAGATTGGAGACCAGTTACAGACGCATCAAGGACGATGACAACGTCTGAATGTGATAGGCACAGATCAAGAAAGAGCATCTTGGTCTGGTCTATGGACATGAGAAATTCCACAGTTTTCTGTATGGATTAGAAATATTCGATGGAGAAGATTCAGCTGGCACAGCAGCAGGAAACACCATCATTGTTAGACAGTAGTGGACTAGCAGAGCCAACACAGCACAGATACTGTCAAACCACTTGTACGTCAGCCGCAGGGGCTGAAGACATTCTATGCTCGTTTTGAGAAGATCCAAACAGTGCCTCCTAGAATTCCTCCTGAAAAGGCTGAAGACTCTGTGATATCTTTCGCTGAGGGTGATGTCAGAACATAATTCAAGAGGGTGAACCCTCACAAGGAGACAGGGCCTGACGACGCACCTGGCAGGATACAGAAAATCTGTGCCAACTAAATAGCCGAAATGTTCTCTGACATTTACAACTTCTCACTGCAGCAGTCGGAGGTTCCAACTGCTTCAAAAGGGCCTCAATAATCCCGGTACCCAAAAAGCTGCCTCAATGACAATTGCCCAGTAGCATTAACTTCTACTGTGATGAAATGCTTTGAGAGACTGATCATGGATGGAAATAACATCTATCTAAACCAATATGTGTACTCGCTGCAATTCACCCACTGTGAATCACTCCACAGCAGATGCAATATCGCTGGTTCTCCACTCAGCCCTAGATCACCTCGAAGACAGCAATTCATACATACGGCTGCCTTCATAGACTACAGCTTGTCCTTCAATACCATTATTCCCTCAGAGCTGGTCAAGAAGTTACAAGCCTCTGTAGGCCAGTCTACAGCTGGATTCTTGACTTTCTCATTGGAAGTCCACAGTCATCACGAATTGGAAACAACGTCTCCTCCTCACTGATTATTTACACACATGCACCTCAGGGATGTGTGCATAACCAACTGTTCTACTCATCATTCACCTTCACCCATGACTGTGTGGCCAGACACAATTCGAATGCCTTATACAAGTTTGCCGATGACACCAGACCTCTCTCCATTGAGGACATGAGGTGGTGCCTTGAAAAAGTAGCGTCTATCCTCAAAGACACTCATCACCCAGGCCATGCCCTCGTCACTCTGCTACCATTGAGGAAAAGGTACAGGAGCCTAAAGACGAGAACTCAATGGCAGACGGACAGCTTCTTTCCTGCTCCCATCAGATTCCCGAATAATCAATGAACTTACTTTTCATGCACTATTAATTTTACTCTTTTTGTAGTAATGTTGTAAGATGGTTATAATATAAATGTTTGCACTTTGATGCTGGCGTAAACCACTAAATTTCATGACTTGTTCTTGACAATAAATTCTGACTCTGAAATGTAATGGGCAGTGGTTTCAATACAGAAATCCGAGACGTTGTTGATTATAATTCTGGGTTCATCCATAAAATAGAAAGGAATGCTCCTCAAACAGGCCAGCACCCATACAGTTGTTATAACCACACTTGGGGTCTTAGTCTTGGATCTGATAGCAAATGCTTTTCCCACAGTATCAAGAAAGTGTAAAGTACTTTGCAGTTTTAAATCTAAAAGGTGGTTGTATTTTAACGAAGCTGTCGGCGTGGGTATCAGAGACTTCAGTGATGCTCACTGGTTAGAATATTTTGTTGGAATTTGAAGGATTGTGTGGAATGGTCTCCAGGACTGTAGGCAGGTGAGGGGGTTGCAGTCCTGGTCTGGAGTGGGGAGCAAAAAGTAAAAGGCATGTCTGCAAGTTCTGTTATTGAGAGCCTTGTATGACTTTTAATCCCAATTGTGTTTTTTTTTAACCAAAAAGAACATGGTGACTTGGACACAGTTTAAATCTTGGTGGGGGAAAGAAACTCCAGAACAAAAGAGTTAATGTCTGACTTGCTGAGTGTTTCCAGAATTTTCTGAGTTAAGACCTCTGTAATTGTGACTTTACTTTCAGACTGATCTTTCTGTGAGGAATGTTCAGATACGGCGTAAATTTCTAGAGACACCTTACTCAGTCTTGCTATTTTAAAATTGTTACTGGATAATAGAACCATTCATGAATTTTCTCTGCCCCCAGTGCCCACAGTCCACCAAGGAGCCACCTTAATTGACTTATTTGTTGATCTGTCACCTTTAGCAGACTCATTGCTTCAACATACTGCCTTTTAAAAGGTAGATAAATATGATTAGTTACT
This sequence comes from Narcine bancroftii, assembly GCF_036971445.1. NCBI lineage: Eukaryota > Metazoa > Chordata > Chondrichthyes > Torpediniformes > Narcinidae > Narcine > Narcine bancroftii. Next base: position 101,902,281 of record NC_091470.1, on the reverse strand, counting down.
TTTGAATTTTGATCCAATGGCCTTTTAATCTGAATTTGACAAAATGTTTGAGACAGTGTCTTTCATTCTTCCTTGCTCGAGTGACACAGATTCACCTGTCGATTCAATTGTATGTTGTCCATATGTAATATATTCAATGTCTGTTTAGAACATACTCGAGATGGCAGAGGTCGACAGCATCGAGTCCACGCTGCTGAAGATCCAGCTGCGCTGGATGGGTCACGTCTCCAGAATGGAGGACCATCGCCTTCCCAAGATCGTATTATATGGCGAGCTCTCCACTGGCCACCGTGACAGAGGTGCACCAAAGAAAAGGTACAAGGACTGCCTAAAGAAATCTCTTGGTGCCTGCCACATTGACCACCGCCAGTGGGCTGATAACGCCTCAAACCGTGCATCTTGGCGCCTCACAGTTTGGCGGGCAGCAGCCTCCTTTGAAGAAGACCGCAGAGCCCACCTCACTGACAAAAGGCAAAGGAGGAAAAACCCAACACCCAACCCCAACCAACCAATTTTCCCTTGCAACCGCTGCAATCGTGTCTGCCTGTCCCGCATCGGACTGGTCAGCCACAAACGAGCCTGCAGCTGACGTGGACTTTTTACCCCCTCCATAAATCTTCGTCCGCGAAGCCAAGCCAAAGAAAAGAACATTTAACCAGTCTTACAACTCAGATAATCTCCCTGTTGATCCAGGAATTCAACTGCTGGGTCAGTGCCTCTCCAAACCTTGACAATATTCCTCAGAATTATTCCACGTAATTTGTACCCCTGTGATAGTGGTGACTTACTGGTCCATCGATGTTCAACCCACCATTCACCATTTTCATGCAATAGTGGCACATCAGAAGTCTTCCAGTATGAGGCCTGTGGTAACAGAGAACTCAAAAATTAGAGTGAGAATTTGGGCCAGTTCATGCCTTGCTTAAAAGCCAAAAATAAAGTGAACTTCATCTGACAACTTACTTTTAAAGATGCTTAACCCTTATTTCTAAAATTCTCCTTTACATCAATGCCTTCTGTCAAGATAATTCTTAAGTATTCAGAATTTTCGACATTGTTACGAGCCCAGAGGACCCCAAAATCCAGCAGCAATAGATATTCACCACAACAAATGGTTACTTAAACAAAAGATGCTTTTAATTATCCTTAAACATGAAAATAGAATCAAACTTTAAATTATCTCTATTGACTTACTTAACCTAACTTAACCCCTTTCTAATTCTAAGCATACGTGTATGTAATGTGTGTGCAAGTTCAGAAAGGTTCTTTGGTTCACAGTCCCATCTCACTTCTAATTCCTCCAAGTTCACTGGTTGGAGGAAATTCTTATACTCTGCACAGAATTTAATATTTATAAAGTTCACCAGGCTTTGGTGCTTGAAAAAGTAAATGGTTACCACTCAGGAAGTGTCTTGTCGGATTTTTTTTAAAATTTTTTAAAATTTTTTCACACTATAAACCATATTGATCAAGATACATAGGGACATTTTTTCTCTTGAATATATATAGTGTCATTTTCTCCCGCTTTTTCCCCCCTCCCTTCCCTCCCTCCCTCACCCCCTTTCCCATTTATTTGAAGTTCAATCTATAAGATGCATTAAACCCGTTAAACAATGTTTTCACTTAATAAAAATAAACAAGAAATTTTACTGAGTCAGTTCTTTTCGTTGTCTTCTCCTTCTGTCATTTTAGGTGGTGGAAGTCCATGGTAGGATTTCTTTATTGTATTTCATGTATGGCTCCCATATTTGTTCGAATATTGTGATGTTATTTCTTAAATTATGTTATTTTTTCTAATGGAATACATTTATTCATTTCTATGTACCATTGTTGTATTCTCAAGTTGTCTTCGAATTTCCAGGTTGACATAATACATTTTTTTGCTACAACTAGGGGTATCATAACAAATCTTTTTTGTGCTCCATCCAAATCGAGTCCAAATTCTTTATTTCTTATATTACTTAGGAGGAAGATCTCTGGGTTTTTTGGTATATTGCTTTTTGTGATTTTTATTTAATATCTGGTTTAGATCTTCCCAAAATTTTTTCACTTTCTCACATGTCCAAATTGCATGAATTGTTGTTCCCGTTTCCTTTTTACAGTGAAAACATCTGTCTGATACTGTTGGGTCCCATTTATTTAACTTTTGAGGTGTGATGTATAGCTTGCGTATCCAGTTATATTGTATCATGTGTAACCTCGTGTTTATTGTATTTCTCATAGTTCCGGAGCATAGCTTTTCCAATGTTTCATTCTTTATCTTTATGTTTAGATCTTGTTCCCATTTTTGTTTAGGTTTACCGTTTGTTTCCTCATTCTCCTTTTCTTGTAGTTTGATGTACATGTTTGTTATAAATTTTTAAATTATCATATGTAATCACATATTCAAAATTTTTTCCTTCTGGTAACCTCAGACTGTTTCCCAATTTGTCCTTCAAGTAGGTTTTCAGTTGGTGGTATGCAAACATTGTATCGTGAGTTATATTATATTTATCCTTCATTTGTTCAAAGGATAATAATTTATTTCCCGAAAAAGAATTTTCTATTCTTTTGATCCCTTTTCTCTCCCATTCTCTGAAGGAAAGGTTATCTATTGTGAAAGGGATTAGTTGATTTTGCGTCAATATTAGTTTTGGTAGTTGGTAATTTGTTTTATTCCTTGCTACGTGAATCTTCTTCCAAATTCCTACGTTGCACCAATTTTTCATCCCATTTATATAATATATGTTCAGGTATCTTCTCCCTTATTTTATCTAGTTCCAATCTGGTCCAATCTGGTTTTTCCCTTGTTTGATAAAAATCTGATAGGTATCTTAATTGTGCGGCTCTATAATAATTCTTAAAGTTTGGTAGTTTGTACCATTCTGTTAATTTATCTAGTGTTATCCTCGGTTTCCCCCCTTTCCATAAGAATTTCCTTATTATTTTCTTTAGCTCCTTGAAGAATTTCTCTGTTAGGTGAATTGGCAATGACTGAAATAGGTATTGTATCCTTGGGAAAATGTTCATTTTAATACAGTTTATCCTTCCTATCAGTGTTAGTGGTAAGTCTTTCCAATGCTCTAAGTCGTCTTGTAATTTTTTCATTAATGGATGATAATTTCATTTATATAGATGGCCGAGATTTTTATTTAGTTGTGTACCTAGGTATCGCATTGCTTGTGTTTGCCATCTTTCTTAAACTTTGTGAAATCCGCATTATTCATTGGCATTGCTTCACTTTTATTTGCGTTGGTCTTGTACCCCGATACTTCTCCATATTCCTTCAATTTCCTATGTAATTCTTTTATTGATATTTCTGGTTCTGTTAAGTATATTATAACGTCATCTGCAAATAGACTGATTTTATATTCCTTCTCTTTTATTTTTTCCCTCTTATTTTATTTTCTGTTCTTATCAGTTCTGCTAGTGGTTCTATAGCTAACGTGAACAGTGAGGGAGATAGTGGACATCCCTGCCTTGTTGATCTGCTTAAGTTAAATTGTTTTGATATATATCCATTTACTGTCACTTTCGCCAATGGCCCCTTATATAATGCTTTAATCCAATTAATATATTTCTCTGGTAGGCTGAATTTTTGTAGTACTTTGAATAAATAATTCCATTCTACTCTGTCAAAGGCCTTCTCTGCGTCTGAAGTAACCGCTACTCTTGGAGTTTTATTTCCTTCTACTGCATGAATTAAGTTAATAAATTTACAGATATTGTCCGTTGTTCGTCTTTTTTAATAAATCCAGTTTGGTCTAGATTTACTATTTTTCGTACATAGTTGGCCAATCTGTTTGCTAATAGTTTAGCTGTTATCTTATAGTCTGTGTTAAGTAGAGATATTGGTCTATATGATGCTGGTGCTAGTGGATCTTTCACTGTCTTTGGTATTACTGTAATTATTGCTGTTTTGCATGAATCAGGTATGTTTTGTGTTTTATCAATCTGGTTGATTACTTCCAGGAGGGGAGGATTTAATAAGTCTTTAAATGTTTTATAGAACTCTATTAGGAGTCCATCCTCTCCTGGTGTTTTATTGTTTGGTAGTTTTTTTTAAATCTCCTGTAATTCTTCTATTTCAAATGGTTTTATTAATTTATTTTGCTCTTCTGTTTGTAATTTCGGTAGTTCAATTTTAGTTAGAAATTTATCTATTTTGTCTTCTTTCCCTTGGTTTTCAGTTTGATATAGTTGTTTGTAGAATTCCCTGAAGTTTTCATTGATCTCCGTTGGATTATATGTAATTTGTTTGTCCTTTTTCCTTAATGCCAATACCATTCTTTTAGTTTGTTCTGTCTTAAGCTGCCACGCTAGAATTTTGTGCGTTTTATTTCTCCTAGCTCATAATATTTCTGTTTTGTCTTCATTATGTTCTTCTCCACCTTATATGTTTGTAGTGTTTCATATTTTTTTTTGTCTGCCAATTGTCTTTTAGTTTTATCTTCCTTTATTGCTAATTCTTTTTCTGTATTTGTTATTTCCCTTTCCAACTGTTCTGTTTCTCGATTGTAGTCCTTCTTCATCTTAGTTACATAACTTATTATTTGCCCTCTGATGTACGCTTTCATTGTGTCCCATAGTATAAATTTACCTTTCACTGATTCCGTATTTATTTCAAAGTTCATTTTAATTTGTCGTTCAATGAATTCTCCAAAATCCTGTCTTTTAAGTAGCATGGAGTTTAATATCCATCTATTCATTCTTGGTGGGATGTCCTCTAGCTCTATTGCCAATAACAGGGGTGAGTGATCCGATAATAGTCTAGCTTTATATTCCGTTTTCCTAACTCTCCCTTGAATGTGGGCTGATAACAGGAATAGGTCTATCCTTGAGTATGTTTTGTGTCTACCTGAATAATATGAATATTCCTTTTCCTTTGGGTGTTGTTTCCTCCATATATCCAAAAGTTGCATTTCTTGCATCGATTTAATTATAAATTTGGTTACTTTGTTCTTTCTGTTAGTTTTTTTTCCCAGTTTTATCCATGTTTGAGTCCAAATTAAGGTTAAAATCTCCTCCTATTAGTATGTTCCCTTGCGTATCTGCTATCTTCAAAAAGATATCTTGCATAAATTTTTGATCTTCTTCATTAGGTGAGTATACATGGAGTAAATTCCAAAATTCTGAATATATCTGACATTTTATCATTACATATCTCCCTGCTGGATCTATTATTTCCTCTTCTATTTTGATTGGTACATTTTTATTGATTAATATAGCTACTCCTCTGGCTTTTGAATTATATGATGCTGCTGTTACATGTCCTATCCAATCTCTCTTTAATTTCTTGTGTTCCACATCAGTTAGATGTGTTTTTTGTACGAATGGTATATCAATTTCTTTATTTAGTATATTTAACAGTTTCTTCCTTTTGATTTGGTTATGTATTCCATTAATATTTAAAGTCATATAGTTCAACATAGTCATTTCATACTTTGTTTATCTTTCCTTTCTGTTTCATCATCACCACCTTCCCTTCTTATCCATTTCTGCTTTTTTTTGAACACATTATAAGACAACATTTCTAAAACAAAATATTTCCACTATTCTCATATCTAAAATTCCTTTAACCCCAATAGTCCCTCCCCTTTCTGAGTTGCCCCTTGTCCCTTGTCGGGCAACCACATTTCCCCTCTCCATTTGGATTTGCGAATCCGCTCGCAAGCGTCAACTGATTTCGCAGTGACTGTTATTCTTCTCCACCCAGCCCCCCCAGAAAAGATTTTAATCTTCATATATAACAAAGGTCACTCTCTTAATTCCCTCCTTACTTCCTTTCTTTCCCTTCTTAGTTCTTACTTATACTATGTAGTTTGTTGTCATTTTTGTTCTTGTTACATCTCTTCATCTCTCTGTCTGTTTTGTAGTTGTTCTGCAAATTTTCGTTCTTCTTCCGGATCTGAGAATAGTTTGCTTTGCTGCCCCGGGATAACTATTTTAAGTACCGCTGGGTATTTTAACATAAATTTATAACCTTTTTTCCATAGGGTCGTTTTGCTGCATTAAACTCTTTCCTCTTCTTCAGGAGTTCAAAACTTATATCTGGATAGAAAAAAAATTCCAGTGGTTTTTTTGTCTTCTCTTATTTTTTTCATTGCCTTCTCCAATTTATTTTCTCTTGTTGTATATCTTAGGAATTTTACTAGAATGGATCTTGGTTTTTGTTGTGGTTGTGGTTTAGGGGCTAATGTTCTGTGTGCCCTTTCTATTTCCATTTCTTCCTGTAATTCTGGCCTTCCTAGGACCCTGGGTATCCATTCTTTTATAAATTCTTTCATATTTTTGCCTTCTTCATCTTCCTTAAGGCCCACTATCTTTATATTGCTTCTTCTATTATAATTTTCCATTCTATCTATCTTCTGAGCTAACAGCTCCTGTGTTTCTTTAACTTTTTTTTATCAGATTCTTCTAATTTCTATTTTAAGTCATCTACCTCCATTTCTATGGTTGTTTCTCGTTCTTCCACCTTGTCTACTCTCTTTCCTATTTCGGTCATGATCATCTCTAATCTATTCACTTTTTCTTCTGTACTTTTTATTCTTTTTATTTCACTGAATTCTTGTGTCTGCCATTCTTTTACTGTTTCCATATATTCTTTAAAAAAATATATCCATGTACTTGCCCTTCCCTTCATCTTCCATTTCTCTGTGTTCTTCCTCCTCTTCTTCTGAGTCCACTCCAGGATCTGAGTCCTTTACCTCTGTCTCTTCTGGTTTTCTTGTTGGGTTGTTTATTTTATTTTGTTGGGTATTTTTGTTCTTCTTATTTTTATTGAGTGTCTTGGTGTTTGTCTTCTTCCTCTGAGTTGGTCATCTGTTGTTTCTTTGATTTTCTATTTTTATTCCCTTCCTTCTTGTTCCTGTTATTTTCTATGTTTTCCTGTTGAGAGTCTTGCTGTCATGTTATACTTGTCTGTTTCGGCTGTGGAGATTTACTCCTCAGCTGGTTCCCCCTCCCGTCGGTGTTGTTTTTGTCTTGTGCATCGCGCATGTGCGAGGATTCGCGCATGCGCAGTTGCGCACTTTTGTTTGGCTCCGTGAGCCATCTTTGTAGTCCTGAGTTCGGGGTTTCCACTCGGAGCGGGCTTCTCTCTCTATGGCGGGCTTCCTCGTACTGGCAAGGCCTTCACCTTCCTCTTCTGATGTCCTTCCTTTTTCTTTTCTTTCCGTTGTTTTTGGTTTTTCTTTCTTTGCTGCCATTTTCTCCACACTTTCACTTTCAATTTGTTATGGTTTCTGTGTTAGTGACTTTGTTTTTTTCTCTACCTTTTTACTTTTCTGGAGAGGGCTGGAATTTTCTTACCGGTCACTGCTCCATCATGTGACTTCCCCCAGTCTTGTCGGTTTTCAAAGAGAAATATGTTGTTCCTTTTTAATCAGCCACTTCAGTGTCTTGCTGATGGATTTGCCCCTTCAGGGTTCTCCAGATGATAACCTCTTTCTTTCAGGTCACCACAGAGTTCCTTTTGGTTTTGCTTATTCCAAGTGAAACATTAGATAGCCAGTCCTCTCCTCTTTCATGAACCACAAGGGTTTTGATCAGGGTATCTTACAACTGGGCTTCCCATAAGCTTGCCAGCTTGTCCTGTTCCAGTCCCAGCTGTTGTCTGCTTTCTGTAACACTGTACAAGTGATCTCTGTGTCTCTCCCTCTCTCTCTTAGAGAAAGCCTGTTTGACCCTCCCTGCTTGCAAAACCACATGACCCTATCAGAACAGCAAGTTCTCTTCCAGGAAGCATTGGCTCTGACATGCTCTTTCATTTGTTGCCCTTTTGCACACAACAATGCATGAGTGAATTCACTTGAGAACTCTTCAAAACTCTGGAGCCAATACATCTACCATGGGGCAGAGCTCCAGTAATTTAAATAAGATCTGTTTTAAAGTGTTTGTATGTGACCTACTCTAACAAACGTTTCCCAATTTATCTCCCAAAAACATACCTATATATATCTATATACTCTGTCACAACATCTACCTCCAAACTGGAATTGTCTTCAGTCTTCAATTGGGACCATTCTATTCTTTCTAATCTTCTCCCAGCAAGTGGGGTCAAGTGCTGCATGTGGGATAGATTTTCTATGAAAGCAACTGGCTTCTCAATTTCCTTTTTCATCTCACTCTTGCATCTATGCACCTCCAGTTCTCCTGTGTGAAGGTCTCAGTAATTAACTTTTTTTTTGCATCAGCAAGATATGATAATTTCTCTGCATCCAAATATGTCCAGTCATCCTGTTCCTCACCTCCCCACTCCTCCACCACTGAATGAAGATCCACTTCTTTTCTTTGATGACTTTGTAGTGTGCGTGCTGCTGTGAAGTTTGGAATGAAGATACACAGTCGAGGAGTCAATGTCAAAGACTGATTTATTGCACTGGAAGCTATGTTTGTATTCTCTCTCCACTGCTGACAACTGGAGTGACATCGCACAGTGCCAATCTCCGATTTAACAGCGTTGCAGCTATCGCTCATTATTTCCTGCCAAGCAGGTGTTCATCTGGGTCAAAGGTGATTGGCCTTCGTGGGGTCTGCACTGTTGCTGCGTTCATCGGCCATTTTGTGTTAGCGGGCCACTACAACTTCTCATTTCTTTACATTCAATTGACTGTTTTCAGTCTACTTTTGCTAATCGTATCCACACAGTGATGCTGACTTTCACCCAGATTAAAAACTTTTATGTTGACCTTGCTGTGTTCATGGCTATGATTTATACAAAATATTTCAACTTTTCTGGAAATAAAATGGTTTACACCATCTCTTTTTCTTGTTTGGTCCAATAGGATGTGTATATTTTCTTGTCACACGAATTAACTGTAAAAACCAATGAGAGCATCTGAACTAACTTATTGGATTATGCACCAATCTGCATGGTTAACCCTCTCTCAGATCTGTTATGTCCCAGGTTCCTGTTATAGATACAAGACCCCAATCTACAAGAAGAAAATCTGCTCTAGCAGGTACAGCATTATGTTAGTATTTTCCTATTGACAGAGTTTACCGTTCAGGGTAACCAAATATTTTACCCCATTTTTCAGCTCCAGTCTGAATTTCCTCTGTGCCAGTCCATAAATGCAGCTGTTGGTGGAGGAACTAAGTAGTTGTAACATGAATGCTGTTTGCTGGTAAATGAATATGGGATTACTGTAATACTTGTCTGTGTAATTGTAGTTTTGCATTTTCCATTTTAAGGAATGGATAAAATATGGTGTCCAGAGGACGATGAAATTGCCAGACAGAGCAAAAAGCAAAATCATGGACTTTTTGCGGTTCTCTCTCTCGGGATCATTGGGATTATCCACGTTACTCAGGAGCGCCCTACGGACTTTATTGGACTTTACGATGTGTTTGACAGTAAGTGCATTGAGCAGAAGGATGAGGGTGATTGGTACCAAAGGATTTAAAATGCTGCTGAACCACTCCATTGCTGCCCACCAGGGTGAGATAGAATAGGCATCAGTCACAATGCAGTGATAAGGGATGTTGTCAATTAGAATTTTGGAATCAAACACAAAGTAATAAGGGACATTCCACAAACAGGCTAGAGTGACCACCACTGCAATAACCACATTTGCTGTCCTTGTGGTACAATACTTTATTCTCAGATTTGGACATGAAATGGCCACAAAGCGATCGAAGGTGAAAGCGACTGTAAACCACACAGAGCAATCGAGGGCAGCCAATTTTGCTACATTTATCATGGTGCAGACTGGCGTGATGAACAAAATATTTATGGGCAGAAAAATGTTGTTAATTCTCTTCAGTATTACCTCGATGATCACCACCATGAAATCCACTGCTGCCATGGCAACCAAATAGCGAGTGATGCATTTGGAGAGTCCGCATTTCCCCCGGCGCAGAATGAAGATCGCCACCAAGTTCACTACGACAGGAGAAAAGGAAATGATCACCAGACCCTGCAATTAATCCAATGCAGAGTAAATACAGATGATTGATCAGAATTAAAGAATAAACTGCAGGTGGTGGAAATCTGAAATGAAGCTAAACATTCCTGAATCTCAAAATGGGTCAGGATGTATTTGTGAGGGTGTGGTGGGGTGCCAGAATTGAGAGAGACAGAGAGAGTGATTTAACATTACCTTCAAAGTGGAAGAAGAAATAAACAAGCTAGTTTTAAGTAGCACAGAGGGTAAAATAAGAATGCATAAGATAGAAGGATAACCTTTGATAGAGGGCTGCACGACGTAAACAACGTTATTTGATGGAGAACAAGTCGACAAACTAAGATAAAAGTTGCTAAATCCGAAGGAATGCAACCTGCCTCGAAGGGCAGGTTGTGTTCATGGAAAGAGATGAACTGAGCTGCATCGCAGGTAGATTTCCTGGTTTTGATTCCAGGAAATGAGTAAGTTATCTAAAAGGTTTGATATTTAGTTGGAAGGCTGCAATGAGCAATAATGGAACAGTTCTTCCTCTAATTTATATTAGAATTTGTTCCAACTGCCAAGGTTATAGATGGATTGGTCAGAGGGATGATGAAGAATTAAAGTGGCAAGGAAACTCAACATTGTGCTCTACAAAGTGGACACCCATCTGTGTTTGCTTTCTCCAGTGTGGAAGAGAGCATGGTGGGAACTCAGCAGTACACTAAATTGGAAGAAGAGGGTGAATTGCTACTTCACTTGGAAAGCCTGTGACCCATCTGGAAGAGAATAAAAAAAAGAGTGGATCTGGACTATTTTGAGGCTGTAAGAAGGATAGTAGAAATGCAGAAAGAAGGATGGAGTCCCCAGCATTGGAGCAGCAATGGGCTCAGTGACTGAATGGCCTGACAGGGAAGATGATCATGGACCAGACCAGCGAGCGACTCGGTGGCTAAGGGACACATATGGGCTGTGGGCTGCTGGATACTAGCTTATGGGAACCACATTATCAGAGATGGGATTCGAGCAGGTGCTGAGGAGGAGAAGGGCAACAGGTACTGAAGGCTTCCTGTTTATATCAGAGGTTGGGAGTTTGGGTTGCCAATGGATCATCCACGAATCTATGTGGCTGTATAGGCATGGAAACACTGGAGGCGAATCAATGGAAACTCGTTGTGTCTGAAGTGACTCTTGCTTCACTTCTCTTTTCCCTATTGGTAGGGGTTTTGGGTAATACGAATGGTGACTCTTTGTTTGCCTCACAGCAGACAAAAGTTAAAGTATATCGTGTATGTTTTACTTGTCAAATGCCTTCTGTAATTCCAAATGCACAACATTCACTACATTTCCCTTATCCAGCCTGTTTGTCACTTACTCAAGGAATTCCAATAGGTGTGTAAAGAAAGATTTTTCCTCAAGGAAACAATGCTGGCTTTGGACTATCCACCAAAATACTCTGTAATCTCATCCTTTACAATTGACTCCCAATATCTTTCCAACTACTGACGTCAACAAAACCAGCCTATAATTTCCTTTCTGGTGCCTCCCACCCTTCTTGAATCGTTGGATGACATTTGTGATTTTACATTCCTCTGGCAACATGCCAGAAACTATTGATTCCTAAAGGATCATTACCAATGCCTCAACAATCTCTACAGCTACCTCTTTTAGGACCCAGGGGCCCAATCCATCTGGTCCTGCAGATTTATCCACCCTTAAACTTTCAGCATTCTGAGCATTTTCTTCCTTGAGATAGCAACTCGCTGATTTCCCTTCCACGATGCCCTTCGACATCTGGTACACTGCTAGTGTCTTCCACCATGAAGAATGTTACAAAGACCTCATTTAGTACCTCTGCTATCTCCTTGTCTCCCATCATTATTTCTCCAGTGTCATTTTCTCCTGGTCCTACATCTACTCTCAGCTTTTGTTTATTCTTTAAATACTTGAAGAAACTGCTTGTATCCTCCCTGATATTATTTAAAACTACGTTCATATTTCATCCTTTCCCTTATTATGAGATTTTTCGTTAGCTTCTGTAAATTAAAAAAAAAATTTCAGACCTCTGTCTTCCAATATTTTTTTTGCTTCCACGTTGTCTTTGACTTCCCTCATAGGTCACAGTTGTGACATTTTTCCATTTCACTATGTATTTATCCTGCACGTTCCTCATTTTTTGCAGAAACTCCATCTATTGCTGCTCTCCCGATTTCCTAACTAGAGCCCCCTTCCAATCTACTTTGGCCAGCTGATGCCACTGTAATTTACTCCACTAAAACACTGGCACATCAGGTGTTAGTTTCTCTTTGTTAAAACTCAAGTTGAACTTGATCATATCAAGTACAAGTTTGTTGTGGTATCCAGAAGTTGTATTTGTGATCTGAATGGTGGGAATTGAGAAGACAAAAGGGCGAGTGATACGGTTTCATAAGAGAGTCCTGACCAGAGCAGAATGGTCGTTCTCTGAAATGAACAAGTGGATCAGGGAGTCAGGGGAAAAAATGGGGCATTTGCATGTTGAAAGGAAGGAAAGTTTGTCCTGTGATTGCAACTTACTGCAGGTGGTGGAACTGTAATATCTTTGTTACACATCTCTGTTTGCCTTGGTCTATCTCCCAGACACACACATTCTCTGCCTCTAATATATAAAAATGCATTGCAAGAGGAGAAAGGAACGTTTACATGGTATGCACAAAACATTATGCTTTGACTGGTTCCATTAACTTACCTGTAATGCCAACGACTGCAAGAATGGGATAGTAGATACGCTCAAGCATAAAGATCACTGGATAGTCCATTTGTACTTAGAAGAATGTTGTCCACTGCCACTGTCTGAAATGTGCCAGTTTAGTTATGCCAGCCCTTTAAGTATAAAGAAATGGTCCACTGGGACAGTCAGCTAGAGTGCACTTTGTTATATTCAATTAAATTACGTAACTTGCTCAACCATACCCAGAATCTGTTTTACTGGGTATTTATAAAATTGTTTTGTATTTCTTCGCAAAATACAGAATTTCCAAATAAATCCCTACATGATTGCCTTCGTCATCAGCAAGGGATTTGTACACCCAATTGCAGATCCTTCCCTCAACCTTCTCCACACAGAGCTGTTGGTTATCCAAAGAAGTGTATAACCTTTTTGAAGACTGTCCAGAATCTGAGTTTGTAGAATGGTACAAAGTTTCTTTGTATCAGTTAATCAGGTGGAAACCAACTGAGCAACATTAGTTGTGAGATGAACGTTGACAATTTCACAAACACTTTATCCACCAATTGCCTTGTTTGCCACATGACTATTGCCAGTTTGATTTTCAGTTCACTTGACCAAGCAAATACATTTATTATGTAAACATGAGAAAATGTAGAATTTTTTGCCAAAAAATTTCATTCAATATTATTATAATGTAGCCATCACTCCCTTTCAAGTTGACAGTGACCTTGGTTATCTTTCTTGCTTGTAACTTGTGTGAACTGTTTTCTTCACATCCTATTAGCATCTGCCATCTGCTGGTCGAAGGTGCTCCTTCTGAGGATGCCTTTCGGAATTCCCTCAGCTCTAGAAAAGTTCCACAGGACTATGGAGCACATCGTAGATGGGATAAATGGGGTAGGTATGTACAGGGATGACATGATCCTGTAGGAATCCAACCAAGAATAACACAGCGAGAGGCTCATTGAAGTGCTACAATGCATCCAGAAATGGATTAAAGTTAAACAGAGAAAAATGTCTGTTTGGTGTGCAGACATTCACCCTTCCGGGAGATAAACTGTAAGAGGCAGGTGTGGAGCCAAACAAGAGCAAAGTGAAAGCAATTTTAGAGATGCCCAGACCCACTGACAAAAAAATGTATTGAGAGTGCTGGGAATGATCCATTTCATTGGTAAATTTGAACCAAATCTGTCCTCAATACCATGTACTTCAGGAGATTGTTACAGGACAAATATGAATTCAAGTGGACAGACAACCACGAGGGAGAATGGGGACGACTGAAGACCATTCTAACTACAGAACCTATGCTTTTGATGCTCTTTGACGCATCCGGAAAGACAAAAATATCTACAGATGCTTCAAAAGATGGAATATTAGCCGCACTACTTCAGGCAGTGGGAGAAGATTGGGGGCCAGTAGCATCGCATCAAGGACCATGACAACATTTGAATGTTGAAGCGCACAGACTGAGGGTCTAGGTCTGGTCTATGGACTTGAGAAAATCCACAGTTTTGTGAGTGGTCTACCAACATTCTTGGCAGAGACAGATGACAAGCCATTAATAGCAATAATCAAGAAAATTATCAGTGAAATTATGCTGAGAAACCAAAGACTACAATGTTATAACTTTGAATTGGTGTAAAAACCAGGGAAACTTATTGTGTTAGCTGATGCGTTATCCTGGGCTACAATGTAGAGTGAAGCACACAATGAGAGTTCCACAGAGAAAGATGTGAATCTTCATGTAATCCAGTCACCGAATCTCTTCCCATAATCTGGCATGAAATCCAAGTAGATTGCAGCTGAAACAGAAAAGGACACAGTTCTAGAGAAAGGCATTAAGAATCTGAATGAAAGATGGCCAAGAGGTGAATGATACCCACATTACAACATCAGAGCTGAGCTGAGTTTTGTCAATGGGCTTCTACTCAGAATGGAATAGTCATTCCTCAATCTCTGCAACAAGAGATGCTGAAAAAGGTGTATGAGGGTCACCTTGGAATGGAAAAATGCAAGAGGAGGGCCAGAACTGCTGTTTATTGGCCAGGGATAAATGCTGACATTTGACAGATGATTTCAAGATGTGACACCCTGTAAACGGTCAAAGGAACCCATGATAACAACTGACTTACCAGCAGAACAATGGCAGAAAGTTGTGACTGATCTATTCCACATGGATGGAAAGAATTACTTGCTGGTTATTGATTATCTATTGAACTATCTGGAGATTGCGCTGCTTCCTAGCATGTCTGCTTCTTGTGTGATCCAATATATGAGACTGAACTTTGTAATACATAGAATTCCTCAAATTGTCTGCAGTAACAATGGACTATGCTACAGTTGTAGAGAATTCCAGAACTTTTCAGAAGAGTACTATTTCCACATGTGACTTCAAGTCCTCTGCATCCACGGTCAAATGGCAAAGCAGAGAAAGGAGTTCACATAGTTAAACAGCTGCTCAAGAATGCACAAGACAGTGGTTCAGATTCCTATCTAGCTCTATTGAGTTACAGAGCTTCACTGCTTGTACGTGACACGTCACTCACTGAGCTTCTGATGGGATGTAGACTATGCACCATACTTCCCTACTCTGATCTTCTTTGAAATACTGAAGAATTCATATTCAGTGGACTTTACAGAAACTATGGAGAATGCTATGCACATTTCACATGTAGCTGAAAATTGAAATGATCTCATCAAATGTAAAATCTGGAGGCAGGTCATCTGTATTGAACATTTTTACAAGGCTTCTGACTTTTCTGCAAAGTGCACAGAACGGTCACTCCTGAGAAGTTTATTTTCCTAAACAACAGATGGAAGCACAAGGAACTCCTGTTGTTTGATGGAGAAGGTGGGGGTTTTGCAAGTGAGAGTCACATGGGCTTTCTAGCAGTGGAAAGATGAAGGGGGAGAGAGAGAGAGAGAGAGAGAGAGAGAGAGAGAGAGAGAGAGAGAGAGAGAGAGAGACTGAACAGTCACAGCTGAAGCAAGCAGGAAAAGCTTGTTGGAACTGAAACAGAAAGCTCCAGAGTAAAGGATGGCTGGATGTCCTTTCTGTTTGATGTTTCTATTGGAATAAGAGAACTGAAAGGAACTCTGTGGTAGCTTGAAAGAAAGAGGTTATCGTCTGGAGAACCCTGATGGGGGAAGTTTCATCAGCAAGACATTGAGGTGACTAATGGTGGTACTTCAGTTGTGGAAACCTTGGAACAACAAATCTCTCTCTGCAAACCTGACAAGCTCCTTCCTGAGTGGTAAACATTTACCTTTCAAGCACCAAAGCTTGGTGAACTTTATACGCGTTAAAATCTGTGCACAGTATAAGAATTGCCTGCAACCAGAGGAATGAAATTGAACTGTGAACCAAAGAACTTTTCTTAAATTTACACACACGTTACATGCATGTGCACTTGGAATTAGAAGGGGGAGAATTTCAGTTAGTTAAGTTAATAGTGATGTTAAAGTTTAATTCTGTTTTCATGTTTAAAGATAATTAAAAACAACTTGTTATAATGAATATCTATTCCTGCTGAGTTTTGGGGCCCTTTGGGCTCGTAACCCAAACGCTTCTGCAAGGGAGACAAAAAGCAAACTATGACAAGTTAGCAAGGAGCTTAGGGGCACTGGCACAACAGGACACAGTGAGACTCAGAGGTTCCAACACTTGGGATAAAAAGGCTACTGTTCTGGGAGAAGTAAATCCAGAATCCTACAATCAGAACAGAGGAGGTCAAATACTGAGGTGGGATTGAAAGATTCTGCAGAAAACACCAGAGATACTGAAGAAACAGGCCAATCAGGTTAATGCTGATCAACCGAGGAGACCCCACCAGTGGTGGACAGTAGTGGACCAGCAGAGCCATCACAAGCACCTGAGTTATGATACCCAAGTTATGATATCGTCAAACCACTCGTACATCATCACCAGGGGCCAAAGACCTTCTGTGCTCATTTTGAGATGTAGAACCAAACAGTGCAAACTAGTATCCCTGAAAGGGCTGAAGGCTCTGTAATATTTTATTTCTGAACATAATTCAAGAGGGTGAACCCTCGCGAGGCATCAGGATACTGAAAATCCTCGCCAGCCAACTATCTGGAACATTCACTGACATTTTTAATCTCACTTAGCTGCAGTCAGAGGTTCCCATTTGCCTCAAAAGAGCATCAATCATCCCTGTACCTCAGAAGCTTGACATGAACTGCCTCAATAACTACCGCCCAGAAGCACTAACTTCTACTGTAATGAAATGCTTTGAGAGGCTGGTCATGGCCAGAATTAATACCAACCTAAACATTTATGGGAATCAGTGCAATTCGCCCATCGTCACAATCGCTCCACAGCGATCACTGTCTCTTCACTCAGGCCTGGATCACCTCAGAAACAGCAATTCATGCATACGGCAGCTCTTCATCACCTACAGCTCGACCTTCAATACCATTATTCCCTCAGTTCTGGTCAAGAAGCTACAATCTCTAGGCTTTTGTACCTGACACTGCAACGGGACCCTCGACTTTCCCGTCGGAAGACAATAGTATGAATTGAAAACAACGACTCCTACTCACTGATTATCAACATAGGAATGCCTCAAGGATGTGTGCTTAGCCCACTGCCCTACTCATTACTCACCCATGACTGTGTGGCCAGACACAATTCTAATGCTGTCTACAAGTTTGCCCATGACACCACAGTTGTTGGCAGAATCACAGATTGCAATGAGGAAGTGTACAGGAGGGAGATAGATCAGCTCATTGAATTGTGTAATGACAATGACCTAGCACTCAATGTTAGCAAAATGAAGGAGATGATTGTGGACTTCAGGGGAAATCAGAGGAACATGACCCATCCTCCTTGAGGGCGCAGTAGTGGAGAGGATCAAAAACTGCAACTTCCTGGAAGTCAACATCTCCGAGGATCTGTCCTGGAGCCTCCATGTTGATGCAGCTATAAGGAAGGCTCACCAGCAGCCATACTTTGTGAGATGTCTGAGGAGATTTGGTATGTCACCAAAGACTCTCATAACTTCTACAGGTGTATCGTTGAGAGCATTGTGGCTGGCTGCACCATTGCCTGGTATGGAGGCGCCAACTCTCAGGACAAGAATAAACTCCAGAGGGTTGTTAATTTGGCCTGTGACATCATAGACACCAGACGTAACTCTATCAAGGTCATCTACATGAGGCGGTGTCTTTAAAAGGAAAAGGTAGCCTCTATCCTCAAAGACTCTCAGCACCCAGGCCATGGCCTCGTCACTCTGCTCTCATTGAGGAAAAGGTACAGGAGCCTAAAGACGAGAACTCAATGGCAGACGGACAGCTTCTTTCCTGCTCCCATCAGATTCCTGAATAATCAATGAACTTACTTTTCATGCACTATTAATTTTACTCTTTTTGTAGTAATGTTGTAAGATGGTTATAATATAAATGTTTGCACTTTGATGCTGGCGTAAACCACTAAATTTCATGACTTGTTCTTGACAATAAATTCTGACTCTGAAATGTAATGGGCAGTGGTTTCAATACAGAAATCCAAGACGTTGTTGATTATAATTCTGGGTTCATCCATAAAATAGAAAGGGATGCTCCTCAAACAGGCCAGCACCCATACAGTTGTTATAACCACGCTTGGGATCTTGGTCTTGGATCTGATAGCAAATGCTTTTCCCACAGTATCAAGAAAGTGTAAAGTACTTTGCAGTTTTAAATCTAAAAGGTGGTTGTATTTTAACGAAGCTGTCCGCGTGGGTATCAGAGACTTCAGTGATGCTCACTGGTTAGAATATTTTGTTGGAATTTGAAGGATTGTGTGGAATGGTCTCCAGGACTGTAGGCAGGTGAGGGGTTTGCAGTCCTGGTCTGGAGTGGGGAGCAAAAAGTAAAAGGCATGTCTGTGAGTTCTGTTATTGGAGTCTTGTCTGACTTTTAATCACAATTGTTTTTTTTACCAAAAGGAACATGGTGTGGCGGCACGCCATTAGGCAGGCGAACTGGCCCCGCTTGTAACACACGTGGCAGAGCAGCCGGACAAAACGGCGCCATTGGAGGTTTCCCCTTTGATCTCGGCACCGGGCTCAGATGCCCGCGCTTGGGGACCCATGTGACGCCCTGGTGACATTAGCGCCCCCAGCGTGGTTCTCAGCCAGGTTCGGGCTGGGAGTATAAGGCCAGCCAGGCCGCCTGCAATAAATCAGTTCTGCTCACTGAGTTCAACCTGTCTGGTTGTGTTATTTCAGTTAGCAGTGTAGCTGCTGTTACAATGGGTGACGCCGACAAGTTGAAACGCCTTTGAACCCAGCGTGAGCGACCCTTTGATCAGTGCTATAGCCATCAAGCTCCCTGACTTCTGGGTTCAGGAGCCAGAGATCTGGTTCAGCCACGCAGAGGCTCAGATTCACCACCGCCAGATTTCATCAGACACGACCAGGTTCTACCATGTCGTCGCCGCCCTGGACCAGGCCACTGCCAAACGTGTGCTGCACCTCGTTCAACACCCACCCATGGAAGATAAATATCGGACCATCAAGTGGGTACTCACCGGCTCCCTCAGACTATCCAGTTGCCAGCCTGCCGCTTGGATGCTGCATGTCAACGCTTGGGGGACATGTCCCCGATTGAGCTAATGGACGAGATGCCCGCATTCATGGACGAACACACCAACTGCCCACTTTTTGAGCGCACCTTTCTCGACCATCTGCCTAGGACATCTGGCTCCTGGTTGATATTCGAGGTAGGCGCCTGGTAGATGTCTGTACCTTCCAGGTTGTTTGCCTCAATTACTCCCGCACAGAGCAGCCACAGATGGCCATGATCAGCACGCCCAAGGATGAGTTCCAGTGTATCCTGGACGAGTTTTTGGCCCTGCTCAAGCCACAGTTCTCTGCTGCCTCACCGTACCATGGGATGTTCCATCACATCCCCACCTACGTCCCACCAGTCCATGCCGGCTCCCGTTGAATAAGCTCCAGGTGGCGAAGGAAGAGTTTTTGTATCTGCTGGAGCTGGGGAACATTTGGTGCTCCGACAGCCCTTGGGCCTCACCACTCCACCTGATCCTGAAAGTCTTCAGTGGCTGGCGCCCCTGTGGAGAATACTGGCGGCTCAACAAGGCGACCATTACCCGATCCCTCACATACAGGACTTTACAGCCAACCTGCATGGCGCAAGGGTATTCTCCAAGGTCGACCTGGTGCGCGGGTATTACCAAATTCCAGTGCACACCGAGGACATACCCAAGATGGCCATCATCACCACCTTTGGCTTGTTTGAATTTGTTTGCATGCCATTCTGGTTCAGAACGCCGCCCAGACCTTCTAGCGCCTTATGGACTCAGTGGGCCGGGACTTAGATTTCATCTTCGTTTTCTTGAATGACATCCTTGTTGCCAGCAGGGATCGGGCACAACACAAGGCCCACCTGTGCACCCTCTTCTCTCAACTGGCCAACTTCAGCCTCACAATCAACCCAGCCAAGTGCCAGTTTGGTAAAGAGTCCATGCGGTTCCTGGGCCATACCATCATGGCCGAAGGAGCCACGCCCGCTGCTACAAAGGTCACCACAATCAAGGAGTTCCCATGCCTGGACAACCTCAAGGGGCTGCAGGAGTTCATGGGTATGGTCAACTTCTATAACTCTTTCATCCCAGGCACTGCATGCATCATGCAGCCACTCTTCGCCCTCATTGCGGCCAAACACAAAACGCTTGCCTGGACTCCAGAGGCCTGCAGGGCATTTGAGGCCACGAAGGATGCCTTTGCGAAGGCTACCATGCATGCCCACCCATACACTGACCTGCATATGACACTCTCTGTCGATGCCTCTGTCACAGCCGTCGGCGCCATCCTGGAGCAGCAAGTGAACGGACAATGGAAGCCACTGGCATTTTTCTGCCAGCTTCTTCACCCACCAGAACGGAAGTATAGCACCTTCGACCGTGAGTTACTGGGCATGTAACTGGCGGTGTGGCATTTCCACCATTTTGTGGAGGGAAGAACTTTTACCATCTTTACTGACCACAAACCCCTCATTCAGGCACTCGCCATGGCAAAGGATCCCTGGTTGGCCCACCAGCAGCATCACCTCTCCTTCATGCCAGAGTTTACCACCGACATTTGGCACAAGGCATGGAAGTACAACATAGTCATTGATGCACTCTCATGACCAGCCATCTGCACGCTGACACATGGCCTCGACTGCGACCAGCTCGCCCGGGACCAGAAGTCCGACGAGGAGATGTGAGCCTTCAGGACTGCCAACATGGGCCTGTGGTTCCAGGATCTCCCGGCTCTTAGCAGTGAGGGCACCATCCTGTGTGATGTCTCCATGGGCACCCTGTGACCAGTGATTCCCCAGCAATGGTGCAGGCAAGTCTTCCACCATATCCATGACCTTTCGTACCCTTCCATCAGGTCCGCGGTCCATATGGTGGCAGAGCATTTCATCTGGCATGGGCTGTGGAAGCAGATCGCGGGCTGGGCCAGAATCTGCACCCATTGCCAGCTTTCCAAGGTGCACAGGCACACCAGAGCACCCGTACAGGAGTTTGAGCACGTCTGGGAATGGTTCAGCCACATTCACGTGGACATCATTGGGCCCTTACCTTTTCACGGTGGTGGACCGCACTACTTGTTGGCCCAAGGCGATCCCGATGCCTCCATGGACTCCTGCTCCCAAGCGCTGTTGTATGGTTGGGTCGTGTGGTTCGGCATACTGAATCACCTCACCAGTGATTGGGGTGCCCAGTTCACCCCTGCGCTCTAGGCACAGCTCGCCAACAGGTTGGGGATTGAGCTACACTGCACCACGGCGTATCACCTTCAGGCCAATGGGCTGGTCAAGCGACTACACCACCACCTTACGTCAACACTTATGGCCCGCCTCAATGGCCCCGACTGGGTGGACAAACTGCCTTGAGTGCTCCTGGGCATCCACTCAACGCCCAAAGAAGATCAACAGGCATCATCAGCTGAGCTGGTCTACGGCACACCTCTAGCACTACCCTGTGAGTTTGTCAACGCATCTCACAACCCCCAGCAGTCACTGCATGAGCTAATCCCCCACCTCCAGGCCCAGTTGGGCCCTTCACACTCCCACCACCACCCAGACTTGGCACACGGGCCTCTTACGTCCACAGTGAGAGCAGCACTCCGCGAAGTATGTTTTTATTCAGCAAGGCCCATCCACGGCACTTCTGCAGAGGCCTTACGAAGGGCCAAACAAATCATCCAGCATTCAGGGTCCATATTCACACTGGACATCGGCGGTAGGAGGGAACTGTTTATGGTGGACAGGCTGAAGCCAGCACACCTTGACCCCACTGAACCAGTAGTTGTGGCCCAGCCTAAGAAGCGAGGCCGCCCGACTAAAAAGGACATTGGCGTTGGTTTTGTGGGGGGGGTGCACTGTGCAGCAGCATGCTTTTAGGCAGATGAACAGGCCCCGCTTGTATTGTAACACACGCGGTGGGGCAGCTGGCCAAAATGGCGCCGTTGGGTGTTTCCCCTTCGACCTTGGCAAAGGGCTCAGAAGCCCGCGCTTGGGTACCCACTTTACACCTGGTGACGTCAGCACCCCAAGCGCGGTTCTCAGCAAATTCCAGGCAGGGAGAATAAGGCCAGCCAGGCAGTGTGCAATAAATCAGTTCTGCTCACTGAGCTCAATCCTTCTGGTTGTGTGTTATTTCAGTTAGCTACAATGGCAACTTTGGACATAGTTTAAATATTCATGGGGGAAGGAAACTCATGAACAAAGTAGCAAACAGATCCATCTGATTCTCTTTCCCAGATGCTGTCTGACTTGCTTGAGTATTTCCAGAATTTTCTGTAATTGCGACTTTTCTTTCTGTCAGATCTTTCACTGAGGAATGTTCAGATAAGGTGTAAATTTCTAGAGACACCTTACTCAGCCTTGCTTTTTAAAAAAAAAAAAAAAATTGTTTTTGGATTATTTTACAAGGTCGATAAATAGTATTGGTTACTTTTGAATTTTGTTCCAGTTGACATTTATTCTGTCTTGAATTTGGCAATATATTTCAACCAGTGTTTCTCATTGTTTCTTGTTTAAGAGACACAGATTCGCCTGTTGTCCACATGTAATTTATTCAATGGCTCTTTACAACTTTTACTCAGTCTTTCAACTCAGATAATCACCCTATTGATCAAGGAAATCAACTGCTGGGTCAGTGCCTCTCCACACCTTGACATAATATTCCTCAGAATTATTCCATGTAATTTGTACACCTGTGATAGTGGTGACTTACTGGTCCATAGATGTTTATTCATCATTTTGAAGCAATAGTGGCACATCAGAAATCTTCCAGTACGAGACCTGTGGTTACAGAGAGCTCAAAAGTTAGAGTGAGAATTTAAGTCATTTCATACTTTCCTTAAAAGCCAAAAATAAAGTGAACTTCATCTGGTAACTTACTTTGAAAGATGCTTGTCCTTAATCATTTCTAAAATTCTCCTTTCCATCAATATCTTCTGCAAAAAATAGATCTAAATATTCAGAACTTTCTGCATCTGCCTCCAAACTGGAGTTGTCTTCAGGTCTTCAATTTGGGACCGTTCTATTCTTTCTAATCTTCTCCCAGCAAGTGGGGTCGAATGCTGCATGTGGGAAAGATTTTCTGTGAATACAACTGGCTTCTCAATTTCCTTTTTAATCTCACTTTTGTATCTATGCACCTCCAGCTTCTCCTTTGGAGAAGTTCTCAGTAATGAAGTAATCTCTTTTTTGATCAGCAAGCTCTGTTCATTTCTCTGCATCTATAGATGTCCTGTCATGGCTATTCTCCTCCCCACCCTCCTCCACCAATGAATGAATCTGCACTTTCTTTTCTTTGATGACTGTAGTGTGCATACTGCCGCAAAGTGTGTAATGAAGACCGCAGTCGAGGAGTCAATGCACTGGCAGCTCTGCTTATATTCTCTCCCTGCTGCTGACAACAGTAGTGACATCACAGCATTACAGATCTCTGATTGGCTGGCAATCTCACCATTGCTCGTTGTTTCCCGCAATGTAGGTGTTCATCTGCATTCATCAGCCATTTTGTGTACCAGGTCATGTCTTTGTTAATGGACCACTACAACTTCTCATTTTTTTACATTCAATTTCAGTCCACTTTTGCTTATCATATCCACACCCAGTGATGTTGACTTTTACCCTGTAACTGAGTATTTAGAGGTGTTTTGGGAAAGATTATTAGAGCAGGTTGCACACAAATATTTTAAAACAGAATATTTTCAGGACTTTTGCAGAGAACTTTTTGCAAAAAGAGCAACAAAGTTGCAGCATACAGCTTGCCTGGGATAGCATGTGATTTTTGCGGGGAGAGAGAACAGTTTTGCTCTCAGAGAGGGAGGTATGAAACAGAGAGAAGGGAGAGAGAAATCAGTTCCAGAAGGACAAAGCTGGCAAACATTTGGAAGACTGCCTGCTAAAAAAAGAAGACTTGTTGTCTGAAAGGTGACCTGAAAGAAGGAGGATCATCTGGAGAACCCTGAAGGGGTAAAAAATGGTTTCGTCAGTGTCTTGGGTAAACTTATACTTCTCATTTTGTTCATTTTAGATTGGTCACAGTGTTTGAGCTACCAAAAGAAAATAGACACACACACCGAGAGCAGTTCAGTTTATACAAATGTTTATTACAAATTCAAAAGCTGATTTCACACTACAATATGCAAGCCCTTCCCAACTATACTTATCAATGCTTGGACTGGTCCCAACTGCCGAAGCGAGGCAATGGCTGCACACTTGTATTAGGTTGTCAGGGCGCCGGTAGCAGCTTCTTCACCTCCCCTGACCGGGACGTTGCTCGGACTCTGGCTGTTCTTCCTTCTTGACAAGGGGTGGTTAACAATTAATCATGCACCTACTCCTTCTAACATTTGTCAGTCAAAATCAAAACTGAACATACTATTCTACAATTTAGAAGATTAATTATTATGGAACCAGGATGTTATGATTTCCTGGTTTATCTCATAGATACAAAAACTTATTAAAACTTCTCGAGCAAGACAGGTTGTGACCAATTCGTCAATTTCAGAGTGTCGCATTTGACAACTGCTTTCCCTGGGCCTCACAGTGGAATTCCATTTCAAAGTGTATCTTCAGATAAATCCCCATGGCTGAATTTAATTACATCTGCTAGTTCTGAAAGTAAGGTGACCTGAGTGTGGACCCAGTGTCGTCAGTTCCACATAAGCAAAAAGCATCTGGGCACATGGTTTTAATCCTCCATTACAGTCAGAAAGACTGATTAAACAGGATTCAGGTGTGGATGTCCTGGAATAAAAGGAATCTCTCTCTGAAGACCAACAAGAACCCACTTGAGTGGAAACCATTTGTCTGTTAAGCACCAAAGCCTGGTGAACTTTGTTAATGCTAACTTCTGTGCACAGTACAAGAATTGCCCACAACTAGTGAGATTGGACTGTGATCCAAAGAACTTTTTAAAGCTTATATACACATTATACACACCTGCGTTTAGTATTAGAGGGGGATTAAGTAGGTTAAGTAAGTCAATAGTAATAAGTTAAGTTTGAATCAGTTTTCTTGTTCAAATATATTTTAAAACTACTTTTGTTTAAGTACTCCTTTGTGTTGTGGTTCATATCTATTCCTGCTTATCTTTTGGGTCCTGTGGACACCGTAACAGCCCAGATTAAAAACGATTATGGTGGCTTAGCTGTGTTAATGGATATGGTGTTCCAGAATATCCAAGTGAACCACACTGTTTTTTAATATGATTTATATGAAATATTTCTACTTTACCAGAACAGTTTACACCCGCTCTTTTTCAGGTTCAGTGCAATAGGTGGTATATATTTTCTTTACCCTTTTAATTTCGTGTCAGATCTAATGTGAGAGACAGAATCAAGTCATTGGATTCATCTACCAATCTTATATGGTTAACCCTCTCTCAGATCTGTTATAAATACAAGACCCCAATGTACAAGAAGAAAATCTGCAATACCAGGTACAGCATTATGTCAGTATTTTCCTATTGACAGAGTTTACCATTCAGGGTAACCAAATATTTTACCCCATTTTTCAGCTCCTGTCTGAATTTCCTCTGTGTCAGTCCATAGATGCATGTGTTGGTGGAGGAACTAAGTAGTTGTAACATGAACCCTGTTTCCTGGTAAATGAATATGGGGTTACTGTAATACTTGTCTGTGTAACTGTAGTTTGTGGTTTGCCATTTTAAGGAATGGATAAAATATGGTGTCCAGAGGACGATGAAATTGCCAGACAGAGCAAAAAGCAAAATCATGGACTTTTTGCGGTTCTCTCTCTCAGGATCATTGGGATTATCCACGTTACTCATGAGTGCCCTACGGACTTTATTGGACTTTATGATGTGTTTGACGGTAAGTGCATTGAGCAGAAGGATGAGGACGATTGGTACCAAAGGATTTAAAATGCTGCTGAACCACTCCATTGCTGCCCACCAGGGTGAGGTAAGGTAGGCAGCAGTCAAAATGCATAAATAAGGGATGTGGTCAATTAGGTATTTGGATTCAAACACAAAGTAAAAAGGGGCACTCCGCAAACAGGCTAGAGCAACCACCAGTGCTATAACCACACTTGTTGTCCTTGGGGTACAATACCTGGCTCTCATATTTGGACATGAAATGGCCACAAAGCGATCGAAGGTGAAAGCGACTGTAAACCACACAGAGCAATCGAGGGCAGCTACTTTTGCTACTAGTGTCATGGCACAGATTGGCGTGATGAACAAAAAATTTATTGGCAAATAAATGTTGTTAATTCTCTTCAGTATCTCCTCAAAAATCACCACCATGAGATCCGCTACTGCCATGGCGACCAAATAGCGAATGATGCATTTGGAGAGTCCGCATTTCCCCCGGCGCAGGATGAAGATCGCCACCAAGTTCACTGTAACAGTAGAAAAGGAAATGATCAACAGACCCTGCAATTAATCCAATGCAGAGTAAATACAGATGATTGATCAGCATTAAAGAATAAACTGCAGGAGGTGGAAATCTGAAATGAAACAAAACATTCCCGAAACTCCAAATGGGTCAAGAGGCATTTGTGGAGAAAGAGAGAGAGAGGGAGGGAGAGAGAGTGGGGGGGGGGGTGGGGGGGAAGAGAGAGAGAGAGAGAGAGAGAGAGAGAGAGATTTAATGTTTGTCCCAAAGTGGACACAGTAGAACCCCGTTGTAACGCAATGGTTCGGGTCCAGAAAATCTGTTAACGAAGAAAATGGGACCGTGCATAATCAGTCACAAAAACAGCATTTTCAAAAAAAATAAAGACCACCTGTGCAATACCTGTATTCACAATCATCTTTTTTGTTATTTCTTACAATCATCATTTTATTTCTTAAAAAAGTAATTGCCTGTTCGTTGCCTGAACACAGCAGGTCGCAGGTGGTGAGCGAGATCCCAAATGTCTCTGAGCTGGAGGATTTTTATGTGGTCCACTTCCTGGGTCTCCAGGCAATGGAGGTTAATTTTGAGGTACTCAGTGGCTTCGGACACCTTCGGGGTTGAGAGTGGAGGCTCCTCATTTGCGTCCTCCTATGTTTCGGGAACCAGTGCTATAGTAACGTTACGGATGAGCTCCGTCAGGTGCTCACATGACAGGCATTCGTCAACAGAAGAGAACCAGTGATAAAAATCCTCTCTGCTCATTTGAAACAGCCACTGAGCCTCACCCTCCTCCTCAGAAAGGTCAGACTCGGGGGTCAGAGGAGACAGTGAGTCAGTGCCTGGTGTTGGGTGAGAGGAGGAGGAGCCAAGAGACAGTATCAGAGGGTGAGTAGAATAATTTGCTGGACTTACTAGTTTGGCTAGTCCAATCTATATGTAAATTTGAGCTGGGAGTCGAAGGAGGAGAAGCTCGGAAAGAGTGACGTTGAGGTAAGCAGTTAAATACAAGGGCTTACTGCGGCTTGGGCCTACTCAAATCGGGCTGGGAGTCTGAGGAGGCAACAGCTGGAGTTTGAGCTGTGAGTCAGAGGAGCAGGAGCTTGGAGAGAGTGACTGGGTTAATTGGTCAAAGGTTAATTGGTCAAGGTTAATTGGTCAAGGGGCCAGTAAAAGGAGTAAAAGGGGAGGGAGCGGCCAGCGAGGAGTGGCACACTGAGTGAGTGGGGCACTGAAGGAGTGGGACTTGCAGCCTTTGGCTCAACAGGCTTAGGCAAAAGCAGGTGACGAGAAAGGTAAGTGGCATTATTTTAGCTCAGTCATGCCTATGGGGTTAGTGCTTTAAACTGGATGTCAGATGTGGGAACCATGGGTGAGTCCCACCCTCCCAAATAGCCACATCTGCGTCAGGTGCACCGAGATGCTGTTCCTTAAGGACCGAGTTGGGGAACTGGAGCTGCAACTTGAGGATCTACGGCTGGTAAGGGAGAGTGAGGAGTTGATAGATTCAACTTTCAAGGACATAGTTACCCCAAGACCAGACGTGTCAGGTAAGTGGGTAACTGTCAGGGGAGGGAAGAAAAATACCAGGAAAATGGAGAGCACACCTGTGAATATCCCTCTCAGTAACAGGTATATTTTGTTGGATGCTGTTGAGGGAGATGACCTGACAGAATCTGGCAGCAGTGACCAGGTCGATGGCACTGAGCCTAGCATGGTGGACCAAAGGGTAAAGAGGAATGCAGTGGTCATTGGGGACTCCATTGTCAGAAATACAGACAGGACATTCTGTGAGCCAGATAGGTATGCCCGCATGGTATGCTGCCTCCCTGGTGCAAGGGTGCGGGATATCTCAAATCGGGTCCAGGGTATTCTAAAAGGGGAAGGCGAACAGCCTGAAGTCTTGGTACATGTGGGTACCAATGACATAGATAAAAAGAAGGAGGAAGTACTGAAAAAGGATTACAGAGAGCTAGGACAGAAACTAAGAAATAGAACAGCCAGGGTGATGATCTCTGGTTTGCTACCTGTGCCAAGTACAACTGAGGACAAAAATGGAAGGTTAAGAAAAATGAATGTGTGGCTGAGGGGCTGGTGTAAAGGACAGGGTTTTGGCTTCTTGGATCATTGGGATCTCTTTTGGGGAAGGCATGACCTTTACAAGAAGGATGGGTTACACCTAAACCCAAAAGGGGTCAATATATTGGCAGCTAGGTTTGGTACAGCCATCGGGTGCGATTTAAACTAATTTGGCAGGGGGGTGGGATAAAACAGGAAAAGTTAGGTTAGGCAGCAAAAGTAAAAAATCAGAAAGAGCAAGGAGGGTGAAAAAAGCAAATCTGAAGGCTTTATATCTTAATGCAAGAAGCATTCGGAACAAGGTAGATAAATTGGCTGTGGAAATTGAGATAAACAAATATATTTGATTGGGATTACAGAAACATGGCTGCAGGGTGGGCAAGCCTGGGAACTTAACATCCCGGGGTATACGATATTTAGGAGGGATCGGCAAGAAAGAAAAGGGGGTGGGGTGGTATTGATGGTGAGAGAAGGGACCGACACGATTGACAGAAAGGATATCAACTCGGAAGATGCGGAATCTATATGGGTAGAACTGAGGAATAGCAAGGGGAGGAAAACTTTAGTGGGGGTGGTATATGGGCCTCCAAGTAGTAGTATAGAGGTGAGGGAAGGCATTAAAAAAGAAATTAGAAAAGGGTGCAATAAGGGAACAGCTGTCATCATGGGAGACTTTAATTTGCATATAGATTGGACTAGCCAAATTAGTAAAAATACTGAGGAGGAGGAATTCCTTGAATGTTTACGGGACGGTTATCTAGACCAATATGTCGAGGAACCAACTCGGGAGCAGGCCATTTTAGACTGGGTATTATGCAATGATAAGGGGCTAATCAACAATCTTGTTGTACAAGGCCCTTTGGGTAGGAGCGATCACAATATGATTGAATTCTCACTTGACATGGAGAGTGATGAAATTAAAACCGAGACTAAGGTCCTGAATTTAAATAAAGGGAATTATGATGGTATGAGACGGGAGTTGAGTAAGATTGATTGGGTGGTGTTTATGGGGGAGTTGACTGTGGATAGACAATGGAAAGCATTCACAGATCTAATGGAGAAATTGCAAAAATCATTTATACCGGTTTGGCATAAAAATAAACCAAAAAAGGTGACTCAACCATGGATAACAAGGGAAATTAGAGACAGCATTAGGTCCAAAGAGAGAGCATATCAATTGGCCAAAAAAGGTACCACAACTGAAGACTGGGAGCAATTCAAGATGCACCAAAAGAGGACAAAGGGATTAATCAAGAGAGTAAAAATAAATTACGAAAGTAAGCTTGCGGCAAATATAAAAACCGACTGCAAAAGCTTTTATAAATATGTCAAGAGGAAAAGATTGGTGAAATCCAGAGTAGGTCCTTTGCAGTCGGAATCAGGGGAATATATAATGGGGAATAAGGAATTGGCAGATGAATTAAATTCTTACTTTAGTTCTGTTTTTACAAGAGAGGATACATCCCAAGGATGTTGGGAAACATAGAGACTAATGCAAGGGAGGAGCTGAAAGAAATCAGTATCTCCAAGGACATGGTCTTGGGGAAATTGAAAGGATCGAAGGCAGATAAATCCCAAGTGCCTGATAATCTACATCCTAGGGTACTTAAAGAAGTGGCCATTCAAATAGCAGATGCTTAAAGAATTATTTTCCAGAACTCGATAGACTCAGGATCATTACCCATGGATTGGAGGGTAGCTAATGTTACCCCACTATTTAAAAAGGGGGGTAGAGAAAAAGCGGGGAATTATAGGCCGGTGAGCCTTACATCAGTAGTGGGCAAAATGATGGAATCCATTATTAAGGATGTAATAGCGGAGCATATGACTAGAAGAGAAGGGATCGGACGGAGTCAACATGGATTTACAAAAGGTAAATCGTGCTTGACAAATCTATTGGAATTCTTTGAGATGGTGACAGGTAAAATAGATGGGGGAGAGCCAGTGGATGTGGTGTACCTGGACTTCCAAAAGGCCTTCGATAAGGTCTCACATAAACGACTGGCATGCAAAATCAAGGCTCATGGGATTGGGGGCAAGGTATTGATGTGGATTGAGAACTGGCTGGCAGGTAGAAGACAGAGAGTTGGGATAAATGGCTCATTTTCTGAGTGGCAGGCGGTGACCAGTGGGGTACCACAGGGATCTGTACTGGGACCCCAGCTGTTCACAATTTACATTAACGATCTGGATGAGGGGATAGGATGTAATATCTCCAAATTTGCAGATAACACTAAGCTAGGAGGGGTTATGTGCACGGAAGAGGGGGTCAGGAAGTTCCAGTGTGATTTGGATAAATTGAAGGACTGGGCAGATACATGGCAAATGCACCAGAATATGGATAAATGTGAGGTTATCCACTTTGGTAATACAAACCGGAGGGCAGATTACTATTTGAATGGCAATAGATTAAGAGATGGGGAAGTGCAGAGAGACCTAGGGGTACTTGGACACTAGTCTCTGAAGGCAAGCATGCAGGTACAGGAGGCGGTTAAAAAGGCAAATGGTATGTTGGCCTTCATATCAAGAGGGTATGAGTATAAGAACAAGGATACCTTACTGCAGCTGTACAGGGCCTTGGTGAGACCCCACCTGGAGTATTGTGTGCAGTTTTGGTCACCTTATCTAAGGAAGGATGTTCTTGCAATGGAGGGAGTGCAGAGGCAATTCACCAGGCTGATACCTGGAATGGCAGGAATGACTTATGAGGAAAGATTGCGCAAATTGGGATTGTACTCGCTGGAGTTTAGAAGATTGAGAGGGGATCTCATAGAGACATTTAAAATTCTGGCAGGACTGGACAGAATGGATGCAGATGGGATGTTTCCAATAATGGGAAAATCCAGAACCCGGGGCCATGGTTTGAGGATAATAGGCAAACAATTTAGAACCGAGATGAGGAGGAATTTCTTTACCCAGAGGGTGGTGAATCTGTGGAATTCATTGCCACAGAGGGCAGTAGAGGCAGGTTCATTAAATATATTTAAGAGTGAATTAGATATATTTCTTCAAGATAAGGGTATTAAAGGTTATGGAGAGAAGGCGGGGACGGGGTATTCAACTTTAAGATCAGCCATGATCTCGTTGAATGGCGGAGCAGGCTCGAAGGGTCGAATGACCTACTCTTGCTCCTATCTTCTATGTTTCTATGTTTCTATCTGTGAAGATATCGAATCCTTGCTCATTATCATCTTATTCTTCCTTGGTGGATTTTCATCATGGAAAGACTGGACCCAGACCCTTCTCCCAACATTTTCCCACTCACGAGGAGCTGACTGCTGCCCAGCCCTTCCCACTTCATTAATGGCAAACTTCATTAATGTTCATGCTTTTCGGATAGTCTTCAGCGTTATTGATTCGTCAACAATTTGTCTGTAATTCTGCTTAAAATGGAGATGCTCCTCTGATCTAGGGGCTGGATCTTCAATGTAGAGTTTTTTGGGATGTAAGAAACTTGGATCTTTCTGTCACGACTTAATAGTTTGGCAGCTGGCAAGTGGGCGGAACAGTTGTCAAGCAAAAGAAGAGCTTTGGATTCTAGCATTTGCTAATGCAAATGGGTGCAGACAGCAGGGACAAAAGTTTTGTAAGACCAATCCTCAGAGATGGCATTGGTCAACCAAGCATTGCTGCTCTATGTGTACTCAAACAGTAACGACTTCATGTTAACCTGGTGGAAAAAACAGGGGGAGCGAAATTTGCCAATCATGATCAGTTTAACTTGTGGTCCAGTCTTGTTAGCAGAATACAACAATGTCATGCGATCTTTGGATTGATTGAACCCCTCACATTGATGGGCGTCATCTTTGCTGGACAGTGTGTGCTCTGGGATCACTTTGTAGCAGTGGGCTGTTGCATCACAGTTGTTCACTTGTTCTTTGATGCAGCCACCTTCTTCTGAGAAAGTTTTTAGTGCTGCTGGGTGTTCGCTGGTGGTGGCACTTGTCATCTGAGTGGATTTCTCCAGACACTAACACTTGAGAAATCCCATGACAGCGTTTAAACTGGTCCAGCCATCCATTACTAGCTTTGTACTGTGAGCTTTCTCTGATGATCAGCTGGTCAAACTTCTCGGCTTGACCTTTGAGAATAGGCCCAAAAACTGGAAGGCTTTCTGAGCGTGCTTGAATGACCCACTCATACAGGGAGTCATTGAGGCTGACATCTTTGGCTGTCTTCATGCATTTGGCCTTTAGTCCCGTCTCTTCCTCAACTTTCCAAAGTGACGCGCGTAACTTATCTACCTGAGATTTCCAGCCATGGAGTATTGATTCAGGTTCGCCGAGGTCTCATGCAACTTGGGTTTCTCTCTTATTCTTGATTGTATCATGTGTGTGTGAAGCTTATCTTTCACTGAAAAATGATTTCCATCTTCTAACCATGCGTTCTACAATTTCAATTTGAAAAAGAGGAAATAAAAGGTTCCACTGGCTACTCGCGTTAAATCCGGGTTCATGTTCCATCGGGATTCCACTGTGTTTGGTTGTACTTCACACCATGATACCCTGATACTACAAAGGAAAAAGTCAAAGATATGATAACAGCAGCGACTGAAATTTTGAAATAAAAACCGTAATCTTTTGCAGATGGTCCGTACAAAATAGGAGTCATTCAGAATGTAAAAAGGCCCTTTGGCCCATCAGATTTGTGTTGGCCTATTACACCAAGATCATTATTCTTGACCCAAGTTTTCCTCAACTTGACCGATGTTTGACAACTCACCTAACACCACTTGATGTATCTTTCAGATGTCAAAGAATACTGGAGATACCAGAGGAAACAAAAGGGAAACATGCAGACTCCAGACAGACAGTATTGGAGGCCAGCTATGAAAGCAGGTGATGGAGCTCTGAGGAAGAAGCCCTACTTACTGCACCATCGAGCAATGCAGTGTTTAAAAACACTGGAACATCTGTCATTAGTTTCTCCTTGTTAAAACTCAAATTAACTGTGATCATATCAAATAAAAGTTTGTTGTTGTATCCAGAAGTTGTATACAGGATCTGAATGATGGGAATAGAAAAGACAAAAGGGTGGGTGATGTGGTTACATGAGAGAGTGTTGAGCAGAGCAGAATGGTCCTTGTCAGAAATGGACAAGTGGACCAGGGAGTCAGAGAAAAAATGGGGCACCTGCTTACTGAAGGGAAGGAAAGTTTGTCCTGTGGTGGCAACTTAAAAACTGATGACACCAGAGGACACCAAAAGGTGAATGTGCAAACTCCACCCAGACAGTACTGGAAGCCAGAAATGAAAGCAAGTGGATGAAGCTCTGAGGAAGAAGCCCTACCAACTGCAACATTGAGCAATTCAGTTTAAATTTGCTTTGTCCAATGTGAAGAATTCCAAAAGTGAAAAACAGCAGATGAAAATAAACAAGACAAGAAAACAAAGGAGCATAAGTAGGCCATTCAGCCCATCAAGTCTTCCCAGCCATTTAATCATGAGCTGATCAATTTTCCCAATCAGCACCACTGCCTGGCCTTCACCCCATAATCTCTGATGCC
Organism: Narcine bancroftii; assembly: GCF_036971445.1. Taxonomy (NCBI): domain Eukaryota; kingdom Metazoa; phylum Chordata; class Chondrichthyes; order Torpediniformes; family Narcinidae; genus Narcine; species Narcine bancroftii. Next base: position 101,868,228 of record NC_091470.1, on the reverse strand, counting down.
CTGGCTAATCAACAACTAGTCAATCTCTGTCTTGATCTTTCAGTTTTCTGAGCACCTTCTGACTTGAAATAGTAACTCACTCACTTCCCTTCTCTGACACCCTTCGACACTGGCAAACTGCTAGAGGGTCCCACAGTGAAGAATGTTACAAAATATTCCAAATTTCCTGTCTCCCATTATTTTGCCAGTGACGTTTTCTTGTGGTCCTCTATCTACTCTCTCCTCTCTTTACTCTTTATATACTTGAAGAAGCTTTTTTGTATCCTCTTTGATATTATTTGCTGGCTGAGTTTCCTACTTCATCTTTTCCATTATGAGTTTTTCAGTTACCTTCTGCAAGTTGTTAAAATCTTCCCATCCTCTATCTTCCCACGAATGTTGGCTTCCTTCTATGCCCTCTATTTTTGCTTCACGTTGGCTTTGACATCTAGAGCAGCCACAGTTTGGATATTTTACCATTTGAATATTTCCTCTTTTTTTGGTATGTATTTATCTTGCACCTTCCGCATTTCATCCAGAAACTCCATCCATTGCTGCTCTGCCGTCTTCCTTATCAATAACCCAGTTCCTCTCTCATGCCACAGTAATTTCTTTTACTCCATTGAACTACCAACACATCTGACTGTATCTTCTGCTTGTTTAAACACAAATTAAATTCAATCATATCAAGTACTTGTTGTTGTATTCTGAAGTTGTATTTGGGATCTAAATTGTTGGAATTGAAAGACAAAAGGGCAGGTGATGTGGTTACATGAGGGAGTGCTGAGCAGAGCAGAATCGTCGTTGTCAGAAATGGACGAGTTGATCAGGGAAACGGAGAAAATGGGGCATTTGCCTGCTGAAAGAAAGGAATGTTAGTCCTGTGGTGGCAACTTATTGCAGGTGGTGGAACTGTAATATCCTTGTTACACATCTCCTTTTGCATTTCTCTATTTCCCAGACACACTCATTCTCTACCTCTATTATATAAAATTGATTATTTGCATGTTGCAGTGTAAGAGGAGAAAGAAACATTTACATGACATTCACTAAACATTGCAGTTTGACTGGTTCCATTAACTTACCTGTAATGCCAACGGCTGCAAGAATGGGATAGTAGATGCGCTCAAACACCAAGATCACTGGATAGTCCATCTTGTGCTTCAACGAAAGTTGTCGACTGCCACAGTCTGAAATGTACCAGTTTAGTTATGCCAGCTCTTTAAGTAGAAATGAATGGTCCTCTGGGACTGTCAGCTGGAGTGCATTTTGCTAAATTCAATTACACAACGTAACTTTATCAAACAAATCCAGAATCTGTTTCACTGGCTATTTTAAAAATTGTTTTGTATTTTCTTCACAAAATACAGAATTTCCAAATAAATCCCCATAAGGCTGCCTCATTAAACACCAGGGGAATTTTACTCCTATTTGCAGATCTTTCCCTCAACCAGCTCTAGACAGCTGTGGTTTCTTTGAAGATGATTCAGAATCAGAGTTTGTAGAATTTACCACAAATATACTAAGTTTCTTAGTATCAGTAAATCCGGTGGAAACCTACTGAGGAACATTAGTTGTGAGATGAACATTGACAATTTAACAAACACTTTATCCACCAATTGCCTTGTTTGCCACATAACTATTGTCAGTTTCATTTTCAGGCCACTTGAGCAATGAGACGAATATATTATGGAATCATATTCTGATTGCATGGTTTCGGTAAAAACCAGGGGAGGCAGCAATTGTGTCATCAATTCATCATGGTGCGCAGACGTGTCAATCATGTCCCAGTCCTGCTCCCACCACCTGGACCATCTGGTGATCAAGTGTCACCCCTTCTAGCTGCTGAGAGAGTTTGCTGCCATCATCCTGGTCACAGTGTAATGTCAGGTTGGCCCTGGAGGGACTAAGCACTGATGAGCAGCCATGAGACTGCACCTCTGGATGCCTTCCTGATCATTGTGGGAGACTTCAATCAGGCCAACCTGAAGAAATCACTAACTAACCACTACCAACATGCGAGACCAGGAAAATCAACACTCAACCACAACACCACCATGAAGAACACACACCACTACTGCATTTCGGCAAGTCTGATCACCTGGGTGTACGTCCACTCCCGGCATACGAGCAGAGACTGAAGACCACAGCACCAGCAGTGAAGACAGTGAAAGTATGGTTGAGGGAGGCCGAGGAGCGTCTGCAGAACTCCTTTGAATCAGTGGACTGGACCATATTCAAGAACTCATCCATAGACGAATGAATATGCAACAGGTGTCATCAACTTCATCAAGACCTGTGTGATTGAGTGTGTGCCCTTGCACACATATTGGGTGTTCCCCAATCAGGAGTCCTGGATGAATGAGAAAATCTGCTACCTCCTGAGTTTGAGAACAAGGTCATTTAAGGCCGGGGAATGTGATCTTTAGAAGAATTTCGTATATGACCTGCAGAATGCCATCTCTGAAGCAAAGTGGCAATTCCAGAGGAAGTTAGAGACAGAGACAGATACACGCCGGCTATGGCAGGGAGTGCAGGCCATACAGCCTACAAAGTGAGGGCAAACACTACAGATGACTGTGATGCTTCTCTACCTGATTAGCTGAATTCCTTCTAATCCCGATTTGAGAACAAGGACCAAGCAAAGCCTGAAAAAGTTGACGACTCTATGAAATTTGTCTCTGAGGGTGACGTCAGAACATTATTCAAGGGGGTGAACCCTCGCAAGGTGCCAGGCCCTGATGGCATACCTGGCAGGGTACTGAAAATCTGTGCCAACAAACTAGCCAGAGTGTTCACGGACATTTTCACCTCTCTTTGCTGCAGTTAGAGGTTCCAACCTGCTTCAAAAGACATCAATCATACTCGTACCCAAGAAGTGTGACCTGCTCAATGACTACCACCCAGTAGCACTAACTAAGACTGTGTATGAAATGTTTTGAGAGGCTGTTTGTGGCCAGAATTAACACGTACCTAAACAAATATCTGGACCCACTGCAATTCACCTATCATTACAATCACTCCACAGCAGATGCAATATCGCTGGCTCTCCACTCAGCTCTGGATCACCTCGAAAACAGCAATTGTTATATACAGCTGCTCTTCATAGACTACAGCTTGGCTTTCAATACCATTATTTCCCTCTGTGCTGGTCAAGAAGCTACAAACTCTGGGCATCTATACCCCACCCTGCAACTGGATCCTTTACTTTCTCATTGGAAGACAACGTCAGTATGAAATGGAAACAGTGTCTCCTCTTCGCTGATTATCACCACAGGCTTACCCCAAGGATGTGTGCTCATCTCACTCCCCTACTCATTATTCACTCATTCACTCAGGCTCAATTCCAATGCTATCTACAAGTTTGCCGATGACATCACAGTTGTCGGACGAATCACAAATAGCAATGAGGAAGTGTACAGGAGGAATCAGATTGTTGAGTGGTGTAATGGCAACAACCTTGCGCTCAAGGTCAGCAAAACCAAGGAGGTGATGGTGGACTTCAGGAGGAAGTCATTGGAACATGACCCAGTCCTCATCGAGGGCTCTGTAGTGGAGAGGGTCTTCAAATGACTGAATGTCAACATCTCCCAGGATCTGTCCTGTCTGCCCAAGTTGATGCAATCACAAAGAAGGATTGTGTTTGGCGATAGTTTGTGAAGTGTCGTTTTTTAAAAAACTTTATTCATTAGTTCAAAATACAGATAATAAGTAACATATAAACTAAACATGAACGATATATTTTATATATAAAAGAAAAAAGAAAGAAAAAGAGAAAAAAAGAGAAGCCCCCCCCTTTCAGCCAACTCTCCTAAGGAGAGTCATAAAGAGAAAAAAAAAGAAAAATTAAACATACATATTAAGATCTAATCAACGTAAATCAAAATGTAAATATTCTGAATATAACAGCCACATTAATAAAAAATCTATAGTTATCACGCGAAATGTGATTTTTTCCATTATTAAACAATATTTCACCTCAAATAAAACCAATATCCGTTTCCCATTTAATTTTAGATCTATCCCAACCCTTTTTATCCATACCATCCTGTAATATTTGATACATAAATGAAATATAACCCTTCTCTGGTACCTTCATAAGAAAAGTCTCAAATTTAGTCATTTCAGGTAAAATCATATCTCTACCAAACACATGCTTTACCAAAGATCAAATTTGATAATAAAGAAACAAAGAATTCTTATCAATACCATAACTGTCCCTCATCTGATCAAAAGATAAAAATTTACCTTCTTTAAGACAATCTCCCAAATTTTCCACACCTTTAAATCTCCAATGTAATAAACTTGGATTATGTATTGAGAAAGAAAGAAGTTGATTATTATACAACGGAGTCAAGGCCGACAATTCACCACTAGAACCTATCATTTTCTTTTTCTTTGTCCATAACTTCAATAAATGTTTTAATATGGCCACATTATGTTGCTGTAACAAATTTACATTCCATCTAAACAAAAATGAATGTATTTCAAATTCAAAAATATTTGCCATCTCAATTTTGGCCCAACTAAGGGGCTGTTCCAAATCCATCAATGAACTAATAAATTTAAGTTGGGCTGCTTCATAATAATTTTGAAAATGTGGTAAATGTAGTCCCCCTAGGTCATATTTCCAAGTTAATTTATTCAAGGCTACTCTTGAACATTTACCACTCCATAAAAACTCCCTAACCATTTTATTCAAATCGCAAAAAAAAATATTATCAAGTAAATACAGAATAGATTGAAATAAATATTGTATACGTGGAAAAATATTCATCTTAATTGTATTTATTATACCCAATAGATTAATAGGTAAATCTTTCCATTTAATCAAATCAGTTTTAATTTTTTTTTATTAACGGAACATAATTTAATTTATATAAAGATTGATAATTGACATCCATGATTATACCCAAATACTTAATTTGATCCATCCATTTCAAATTAAGAATGTTTTTATAAGCTGAATAATCTCCTTCACTCACTGGTAATATTTTGCTTTTTTCCCAATTAACTTTATATCCAGAAAGACGTCCATATTGCATCAAACACTCCTTCAAATGCAAAAATGATTGAGCTGGATTTGTTAGGTACACCAATACATCATCAGGAAATAAATTAATTTTATATTCCTCATCTAAAACTTTCATACCCTGTATCTGTGTATTCTGTCTTATCAACTGTGCCAATGGTTTGATCACTAATGCAAACAAAGCTGGTGATAAAGGACAATTTGACGAGTAGATCAGGTCAGTTTAAATGGTTCTGAAATCAAACCATTCGTCAGTACTCTAGCTACTGGTTTACTATATAAAGCCTTAATCCAACCAATAAAAAAACCAATAAAAACTTAAATTTCTCCAAAACTTTGAACAGAAAATTCCACTCAACTCTATCAAATGCTTTTTCAGCATCTAAAGATATCACCATCAGATGGTCTGAAGATTGTCGAAATCTATTAATCAAACTAATCACACGTAAAATATTATCTGAGGCATATCTATTCTTTATGAAACCTGTTTGATCCATATGAATCAGCTTAGGTAACAACTTAGCTAATCTATTCGCTAAAATTTTAGCCATCTCAATTTGAAGAGGGATAATTTTAATTTTATAATCTACATTCAACAACGAAATCAGTCGATATGAAGATACTTTCAAAGGATTTCTATCTTTCTTTGGAATTACTGTAATTAAAGCACTAGAACAAGACTCAGGCAATTCATAATGTTCTCCAACCTGATGTAGTCCATCTCCAAACACTGTAGAGAGGTCATTGTAAAAAAAATTTATAAAATTCAACCGAAAATCCATCATCACCAGACGATTTACCGTTCGGCATTTCCATCATAGCCATTTTAATTTCTGAGTCAGTAAATGGTGTTCCAACTCCTCTAACATCGGTAAGTTCAACTGTGATTAAAAAAATATCAATTGATCCATTTTCATATTTTCCATAAGATGTAAATAACTTTTAATAAAATGAACAAAATTCATCATTAATTTCACAAGGTTTATACATAATAAGCGAATTCCGTCTAACAGCATTAATATTCCTCGAAATCTGTTCCTTCTTTAATTGTCATGCCAATACCTTATGTGCTTTCTCTCCCCATTCATAATATCATTGTTTAGTTCTGTTAATCATACACTCAAATTGATAAGATTGCAAAGTATTATATTCCAGTTTCAACCTAGACAATTCTATTTTCTAATCTTCTGTAGCGTCTCTCTGAAACTCCTTTTCTAACTCACTAATCCATTTTTCTAACTCGACTGATTTAATCGATTCTTTTTTATTTTAAAAGTATAACTAATTATTTGTCCTCTCAAATAAGCTTTCATAGCGTCCCATACTACAAATTTACTGTGAACAGAATTAGAATTTTCTTTCAAAAAGAAATTAATTTGTTCTTTCAAAAAATCAATAAATTCTGTATTTTTTAACATATATTAAACCTCCAACGATAAGCCACTTGAACTTTCTCAGAAGTTATATATGTAAAGTATAACAAAGAATGATCCGAAATCACCCTGCTTTTATATTCCGCTTGTTGTATTTTCCCCTGTAAATGTGCTGATACTAAAAAAAGTAAATCCTTGAAAATGATTCATGTCTAGCTGAATAAAAGGAGAAATCCTTCTCTGTCAGATTAAGACGTCTCCAAATATCCACTAAGTTGAGATCTTTCATCAACGCTTGAACCTGAACTGCCATTTTAGATTTCTTAACTTTCTTTGGGGACTTATCTAATAAAGGTTCCAAAACACAATTAAAATCACCACCAACTAAAACATTCTCATTAGCCTGACCCAGATATAAAAATGCATCAGAGATAAATGTTTCATCATCTTCATTTGGGGCATAAATATTAAGTAAAGTCCACAATTCACTAAAAATCTTACAATTCAATTTAAGAATACATCCTGCCTTTTCCTCCATTGATTGTAATTCAAAAGATAAATTCTTATGTATCAAAATTGCTACACCTTTAGCCCTAGAGTTAAATGAAGAAGAATATACATGCCCTACCCAATCCCTCTTCAATTTCATACTTTCCTTGACATTCAGATGTGTTTCTTGTAAAAGAGCGACATCAATTTTCATTTTCTTAATATACACCAAAATACGTTTACGCTTAATTTGACTGTTTAAACCTTGAACATTAAAAGTAGCAAATCTCAACTTTGACATATCTACTAATATTACTAAGAACTAATAGTATCTATATATAAAAACTCAAAACAATGTAAATAGGCCCTCCAATAGGAGAAAAAGACTAAATAAAGACTAAATAAAATAAAAATGAAAGAAATAGAAAAAAAGTAAAAAAAAATACCCCCCAAAAAAACTACCAAAAGATAGTAATCCCTAAACCAAACTGGTGGATCACCCACCAGTGCCTGATGACTAATAGAACATAGAGAAAATCTCTCCATCCCCAGCCAAACAAAGAATAACAACAAGATATCATAATGACATAAAAATAAAGTAAGAATAAGAAAGTTCTTCTATTCATCCAAGAGATTCTAAACTCAGTGACTCCATTTCAGGAGAAGTTGGACTCTTTCCATTCCCATTTCTCCCATTTCTACCATTTCTTCCATTTCCAGAACAATCAGATTTTACTTTAGGAGACAATGGTGGACTACGTCTTTGTCCTTGTATATCTGGCAACGAATCAGCAAAAATCATTGCTTCACGCTCATTCTCAAAAAACCGAGATTGAAAGTCTCCACAAAACACCTTCAACACTGCCGGATAGCGAAAAGTAGACTAGAATCAGGATCCACTTCTTGGGAACACGCACCTTCCTCCTGAGAATGAGTAATTCCAGCGATATCCTTCTCCTGGTGGGTAGTAGTCATTTTTTTTCCAGCACCCACAGACAATCTTTGTGGCTTAGACATGGAAAAAAATAAACCTGAAGCTGTAGCAGGCTTTTTAGGCCCTAAATCTTCAACACTCCGAAAATGTAGTTTCTTCTGCACTTGAGGTTTAATCTTTTTACCATTAATGGCCATAACAGTTCCTTGATACTTTAAACTAAGTTTTTAAAAAAGTTTAAACTTAAAAACAAAGAGTCAAAAATGGGTTCTTAAAAGTCTGGCCAGAGAGGTCGAAATTACACATCTAGACTCTACGCCATCTTGCCACACCCCCCAGTTTGTGAAGTGTCTGAGGAGATTTGGATTGTCACGAAAAACTCTTGAAGCTTCTATAGGTGTCCTGTGGAGAGCCTTCTGGCTGGTTGCATCACTGTCTGGTACGGAGGCACTAATTCTCAGGACAAGAATAAACTCCAGAGGGTTGTTAACTCTTCCGACAAAATCACAGGTACCAGACTTCACTCCATCAAGGACATGTACATGCGACTGTGTCTTAAAAAAGTGGCCTCTATCCTCAAAGACCCCACCCCCCCCCACTACCCAGGTCATCCCCTCTTCATGCTGCTACTATCGGGAAAAAGGTACAGGAGCCTAAAGATGAGCATTCAGTGGCACAAGGACAGCTTCTTCCCCGCTGCCATCAGATTCCTGAATGATCAATGAACCAAAGACAGGGCCTGACTTTTCATGCACAATTATTGTTATTTATCTCATTTATCTCTCTTCTTTGGCTTGGCTTCGCGGACGAAGATTTATGGAGGGGGTAAAAAGTCCACGTCAGCTGCAGGCTCATTTGTGGCTGACAAGTCCGATGCAGGACAGGCAGACACGATTGCAGCGGTTGCAAGGGAAAATTGGTTGGTTGGGGTTGGGTGTTGGGTTTTTCCTCCTTTGCCTTTTGTCAGTGAGGTGGGCTCTGCGGTCTTCTTCAAAGGAGGTTGCTGTCCGCCAAACTGTGAGGCGCCAAGATGCACGGTTTGAGGCGTTATCAGCCCACTGGCGGTGGTCAATGTGGCAGGCACCAAGAGATTTCTTTAGGCAGTCCTTGTACCTTTTCTTTGGTGCACCTCTGTCACGGTGGCCAGTGGAGAGCTCGCCATATAACACGATCTTGGGAAGGCGATGGTCCTCCATTCTGGAGACGTGACCCATCCAGCGCAGCTGGATCTTCAGCAGCGTGGACTCGATGCTGTCGACCTCTGCCATCTCGAGTACTTCGACGTTAGGGGTGTAAGCGCTCCAATGGATGTTGAGGATGGAGCGGAGACAACGCTGGTGGAAGCGTTCTAGGAGCCGTAGGTGGTGCCGGTAGAGGACCCATGATTCGGAGCCGAACAGGAGTGTGGGTATGACAACGGCTCTGTATACGCTTATCTTTGTGAGGTTTTTCAGTTGGTTGTTTTTCCAGACTCTTTTGTGTAGTCTTCCAAAGGCGCTATTTGCCTTGGCGAGTCTGTTGTCTATCTCATTGTCGATCCTTGCATCTGATGAAATGGTGCAGCCGAGATAGGTAAACTGGTTGACCGTTTTGAGTTTTGAGTGCCCGATGGAGATGTGGGGGGCTGGTAGTCATAGTGGGGAGCTGGCTGATGGAGGACCTCAGTTTTCTTCAGGCTGACTTCCAGGCCAAACATTTTGGCAGTTTCCGCAAAGCAGGACGTCAAGGGCTGAAGAGCTGGCTCTGAATGGGCAACTAAAGCGGCATCATCTGCAAAGAGTAGTTCACGGACAAGTTTCTCTTGTGTCTTGGTGTGAGCTTGCAGGCGCCTCAGATTGAAGAGACTGCCATCCGTGCGGTACCGGATGTAAACAGCGTCTTCATTATTGGGGTCTTTCATGGCTTGGTTCAGCATCATGCTGAAGAAGATTGAAAAGAGGGTTGGTGCGAGAACACAGCCTTGCTTCACGCCATTGTTAATGGAGAAGGGTTCAGAGAGCTCATTGCTGTATCTGACCCGACCTTGTTGGTTTTCGTGCAGTTGGATAATCATGTTGAGGAACTTTGGGGGACATCCGATGCGCTCTAGTATTTGCCAAAGCCCTTTCCTGCTCACGGTGTCGAAGGCTTTGGTGAGGTCAACAAAGGTGATGTAGAGTCCTTTGTTTTGTTCTCTGCACTTTTCTTGGAGCTGTCTGAGGGCAAAGACCATGTCAGTGGTTCCTCTGTTTGCGCGAAAGCCGCACTGTGATTCTGGGAGAATATTCTCGGCGACACTAGGTATTATTCTATTTAGTAGAATCCTAGCGAAGATTTTGCCTGCAATGGAGAGCAACGTGATTCCCCTGTAGTTTGAGCAGTCTGATTTCTCGCCTTTGTTTTTGTACAGGGTGATGATGGTGGCATCACGAAGATCCTGAGGCAGTTTACCTTGGTCCCAACAAAGCTTGAAAAACTCATGCAGTTTGGCATGCAGAGTTTTGCCGCCAGCCTTCCAGACTTCTGGGGGGATTCCATCCATACCTGCTGCTTTGCCACTTTTCAGTTGTTCGATTGCCTTATATGTCTCATCCAGGGTGGGAACCTCATCCAGCTCTAGCCTTAGGGGCTGTTGAGGGAGCTGGAGCAGGGCGGAATCTTGGACTGAGCGGTTGGCACTGAAAAGAGATTGGAAGTGTTCTGACCATCGGTTGAGGATGGAGATCTTGTCGCTGAGGAGGACTTTGCCGTCTGAGCTGCGCAGCGGGCTTTGGACTTGGGGTGAGGGGCCGTACACAGCCTTTAGAGCCTCGTAGAAACCCCTGAAGTCGCCAACGTCCGCGCTGAGCTGGGTTCGTTTGGCGAGGCTAGTCCACCACTCATTTTGGATCTCCCGGAGTTTGCGCTGAAGATGGCTGCATGCGCGACGGAAGGCTTGTTTCTTCTCTGGACAGGACGGCTTTGTAAGGTGAGCCTGGTGGGCAGCTCGCTTCTTTGCCAGCAGCTCCTGGATTTCCTGGCTGTTTTCGTCAAACCAGTCCTTGTTTTTCCTGGAGGAGAAGCCCAGTACCTCTTCAGTGGATTGCAGTATGGTAGTCTTCAACTGATCCCAGAGGGTTTCAGGGGACGGGTCCGTGAGGCGGGTTGCAACGTCGAGCTTTGCTTTGAGGTTTGCCTGGAAGTTTCCTCTCGCTTCGTCTGACTGCAGGTTTCCAACATTGAACCTCTTTCTGGGGGCTTTATTGTTCCTGGGCTTTGGCTTGAAGTGAAGGTTGAGCTTGCAGCGAACCAGCCGGTGGTCAGTGTGGCATTCCGCGCTAGGCATGACCCTGGTGTGGAGCACATCTTGTTTGTCACTTTCTCGCACCAGGATGTAGTCCAGGAGGTGCCAGTGTTTGGATCGGGGATGCATCCAGGTGGTCTTAAGGCTGTCCCTCTGCTGAAAAAGGGTGTTTGTAATGACAAGTCGCTGTTCTGCGCAGAGCTCCAACAGGAGGCGCCCATTGTCGTTGCACTTGCCAACGCCATGCTTGCCCAGGATTCCTGGCCAGGTTTCTGAGTCTTTGCCGACACGAGCGTTGAAGTCGCCCAGGATGACAACCTTGTCGGCTGTAGGGGTACGTTGGATGAGGTTGCGCAGGTCGGTGTAGAACTTGTTCTTTTCTGCTGGTTCCGCCTGGAGGGTTGGAGCATAGACACTGATGAGGGTGATGTGACGCTTGTTTTGAAGTGGGAGTCGCATGGACATGATTCGGTCCGAGAGGCCTGTCGGAAGGTTTTCGAGTTTGGAGGCAATGAAGCTCTTGACCATGAAGCCTACACCAGATAGGCGTCGTTCATCCGAAGGCTTGCCAGACCAGTAAAGTGTGTAGCCCGCGCCGCGTTCTTGGAGGCTGCCTACATCTGCCAGGCGGACTTCACTGAGAGCGGCTATGTCGATGTCAAGTCTGAGGAGTTCATGTGCAATGAGGGTAGACCGACGTTCAGGTCGGTGGCTGTCAGCCTTGTCTAGCATGGTTCTGATGTTCCAGCATGCTAGCTTGAGTTTGTGATCATCTTTTGAGGGGGAGGACGTCCTCCCCCTCCACGTCCTCCCCCTCTTATCTCATTTATAGTGTTAATATTAATGTCTGCTCTGCGATGCTGCAGCAAAACACCGAATTTCATGACTTGTTCATGACAAAAAAATCCTGATACTGATTATGAATAGCCATGAGGAAATTTACCATTTTTCGCCCAGGATATTGAATTTGCTGTCTTCACATTTTAACCATTAGCTCCCTTTTTTGGTGACAGTGACCTTATTTTTCACTGCTTGCACCTTATGTGAACACAATGTTTTCTTCACATCCTGTCAGCATCTGCATTCTGCTGGTCTAAGGTGCTCCAGCTCACTTCGATTATATTTAAATAAACTGGGTGAGCTCCACATCTCCACTCACCAAGGCCCTGAAAGTCATGCCCTTTGGAATTGGATCTCTGTTGAAATGTACCTCATACCATATTTATTTTATAAATATTCCATTAAAAAAAACCTATTGCCCCAATGTAATGCACGTCGAAAGGACCAAAGACTTGTTGATCCAGACCAAGGCTTTTATTAATCACATGTAGGTTGACCAGTTCAGAATGACCTGGTCTGGCTAGGAGCAATCCTTTAAGATCTGCCAGTAAGTGTGGCTATGCTCTCAGCCAATCACAGTTATCCTACAATACAATCTGTACATATACACATTGGTGATAGAATCTGTACCATCACACCCGATTTACAAGGACTCTGTGATTTCACATTTGGTCATGTGGGGAGTTGACGTCAAAAGAAGTCATTTTCACCTTTGGAATTCAGTTCCATGATCCAGATGTGGACCACAGCTCCAATGGGATCTGGAGCTCAGAGATCCTGATAGAAACCAAAATCAGTATTGATGAGTGGTGAATGCCAGTTGACGGTACTGCCACACTGTTGGTGGCACCTTCTGTATTTTTTTTTTAAGTTGGATAGCACAGCTGAATGGATTATTTCAACTTGAGAACAGAGAACATAGTTCACTGCAGCATAGGACAGGCCCTTTGGTCCTCAATGTTGTGCTGCCCTATATATTCCTACCAAAATAAAATTAAAAGTCTTCCTACCTCATATCCCTTTATATGTCTTTCTTCCATATGCCAAAATGTTTCAGCCTCCACCACCACCTGTGGCCAGTCATTCCACTCATCCACAACTCACTGTGTAAAAAAAAAATACCCCTGATGTCTCCCCTAAATATTCCTCCTTCATTTTGTACAGATAACCTCTGGGGTTTTATGCTCCTGCCCTTGGAGAAAGGCACTGGCTGTCCACCTTATCGATGCCTCTCAGAATCTTGCAGACATCTATTGTAGTGCAACACTATGTGTATACATGTATGTATGTGCTGGATGAGCTGGCCCACCCCCTGAACCTATCACTCCTCTCTCCCAGATATCCACATAAATCCTGTCACGCCCAAGCTCCTCCCTCAGTACCTGCCTTGGAACCGGGCCAATAACATGCAAGCTGTGCTGACATTTTAAGGTGATTAAAGCCTATTAATCACGACTCTCTATCTGATTGTGGTTGCGATTAGTAGTACATCTATGTAGTCACCTCTCATGTTTCTACGCTCCAAAGAGAAAATCCCAAGCTCTGCTAAACCTGCCTCTTAAAACTTATTTTACAATCCAGACAACACCCTGGGAAATCTCCTCTGCACCGTCTCCATACCTTCCACATCCTTCCTGACATAAACAGATCGGAACACAAGAGCAGCTTCTTCCCCTCTGCCATCAGATTCCTGAATAATGAATGAACCAAAGAGGCTGCCTTACTCTTCGTGCCCAACTACTATTTATTTTTTATAGTAATGCCGTAAAATGATTATAATAGGTATGTTTGCACGATGTTGCTGCCGGAAAACACCGAATTTCATGACTTGTTCATGACAATAAATCCTGATTCTCGTTTCTCTCTGAAGTTCCTCTGTGTCAGTCTGTAGAGGCAAGAAGTCTGAAGTTTTCAGTCTTAGATCTTTTTCTCGTCCACAATCCAAATTCAGCAGGTCAATCTTCATGTCCACCTAATAATGGAGCTTAGTAAGTGTCAGTGGTCATTGCGACAAAACTAGCTCAGGTTGACACTTCTGTATCTAAGGGAGAATTGCTAAATGCTGATTTCCACAACTGTTTGGAGCACGATTAATGACTGCAGACTGTCCATCACTGCTGGAGTTAAGGAGTTGAGTAGTTGCAGCATGTAGCCTGTTTGCTGGGTGATGTATTTGGGGCGATTGTAGTACTTGTCTGTATAATTGTAGTTTTTTAACCTGCCAATTTAAGGAATGCACAACATATGTTGTCCAGAGGAGGATGAAAATGGCAGACAGAGTGAAAAGCAAAATCAGGGACTTCTTGCTGTTCTCGCTCTTGGGATCATTTCGATTATCTATGTTATTCATGATGGCCTTGTGGACCTTATTGATTGATGGTATGAGCTTTCAACAAGAGGATGAGTACAATTGGTATAAAAGGCATTAAGATACGGTAAAAACATTCATATGCCGCCAAAAGGGGCAAAGTATAATAGGCAGGGGTTTCGACACAGAAATACGGGATGCTGTTAATTATAATTCTGGACTCCTTCATAAAATAGAAAGGGATGCTCCTCAAACAGGCCAACACCCACATAATTGCTATCACTACACTGGCTATTCTTGGAATATAAGACCTTGGTCTCAGATGTGATAGAGAATGTCAATTCCACAGTATCAAGAAAATGTAAAGTACTTCGCAGTTTTAAATCTAAAAGGTGGTTGTATTTTAACAAAGCTGTTGGTGGGTATCCGAGACTTCAGTGACGCTCACTGGATGGAATATTTCTTTGGAATCTGAAGGATTGTGTGGAATGGTCTCCAGGAGTGTTGACGGGTGAGGGGGTTGAAGTCCTGCTCTGGAGTTGGGAGCAAAAAGCATGTCTCCAAGTTCTGTTACTGAGAGTCTTGTATGAATTTTAATCAAAATCTTTTTTACCAAAAAGAAAATGGTGACTTTTGACACAGCTTAAACCTTTGGGGGAAAGGAAACTCCAGAACAAAGGAGCAATCAGATGCTGCCCGACTTGTGAATGTTTCCAGCATCTTCTGAGTTTAGACTTCTGTAATTGTGTCTTTACTTTCAGTCAGATCTTTCTCTGAGGAGATGTTTAGATACGGTGTAAATTTTGAGGGATATATTACTCAGCCTTGATTTTTAAAAAATTGTTACTGGATTATAGAACATTTAATGAATTTTTTCTGCCCCCCGTTCCCACAGTCCACCAAGGAGCCACCTTAATTCTCTCATTTATTGATCTGTCACTGCTAGCAGACACATTGCTTCAACACACTGCCTTTTACAGGTAGATTGATAATTTTGGATTCTTTATCGTTTTGGGTGAGTTGCCACTTACTGTCTTGAATTTTGAAAAAGTTTGAGGCAATATTTCTTATTATTCCTTGATCGAGAGACACAGATTCACCTGTAGATGCAATGGTATGTTGTCCACATATAATTTATTCAATGTCTGTTTACAACTTTTACCCAGTCTTGCAACTCAGATAATCACCCTGTTGATCCAGGAATTCAACTGTTGGGTCAGTGCCTCTCCACACCTTGACATAATATTCCTCAAAATTATTCCACGTAATTTGTACACCTGTGATGGTGGTGCCTTACTGGTCCATAGATGTTTAATCACCATTCACCATTTTCACGCAATAGTCGTACATCAGAAATCTTCCAGTACGAGGCCTGTGGTAACAGAGAACTCAAAAGTTATAGTGAGGATATGGGCCATTTCATGCCTTCATAAAAGCCAAAAATAAAGTGAACTTCATATGGTAACTTATTTTTAAAGTGCTTGACACTTAACATTTCTAAAATTCTCCTTCTATCAATTTCATCTGTAAAGATAGATTCAGAACTTTCCACATCTGTCTCCACATCTGTCTTCAGGTCTTCAGTTGGAACCGTTCTATTCTTTCTAATCTTCTCCTAGCAAGTGGGGTCAAATGCTTCATGTGAGAAAGATTATTTGTGAATGCAACTGGCTTCTCAATTTCCCTTTTAATCTCACATTTGCATCTATACACCTCCAGCTTCTCCTGTGTGAAGTTCTCAGCACTGCTTTATTGAGCTCCGTTCATTTTTCTGCATTTATGAATGTCCAGTCGTGCTGTTCCCCACACCCCTGACCACTGAATGAAACTTCACTCTCTTTGATGCGTTCTCAATCCTTACCATTGAATTGACTGTTTTCACTCCACTTTTGGTAATCGTATCCACACCCAATGACATTGGCTTTGGTCCAGGTTCAAATGTGTTTAGTGACCCTGCAGTATTCATGGTTATAGTGTTCCAAATCATCCATGTTTTTTCAATATGATTTATATGAAATATTTCTTGTTTACTGGAAACAAAACAGTTTAAACCCTCTCTGTTTCTGGTTAGGTCCAATAGGTGTATATTTTCTTGACCTGTGGTAATTTATTGTCAAAATCAAAGTGATTCTGACCCAGATTCCTCTTACAAATACAAGACACCAATTTACAAGAAGAAAATCTGCAATACCAATGTTATGTCTCTGTGTTACTTGGGAAGCATCTTAAATAACCTAAAGATTCGACATTCAATTAAAAGAAGAGATTTTACTTACTGATATCTTCCATCATCACAGACTGTTCACACACTCACATTTACATATACATACGCCCCACAGTAGTGCACCACAGTGAGAAGGGTGTATTCTTAGGCAGTAACAAAATAGTTGACATGATCCTGACTATAACAAGCAGGTACAGCATTATGTCAGTATTTTCCTATTGACAGAGTTTACCATTCAGGGTAACCAAATATTTTACCCCATTTTTCAGCTTCTGTCTGAATTTCATCTGTGTCAGTCCATAGATGCAGGTGCTGGTGGTGGAACTAAGTAGTTGTAACATGAACCCCGTTTCCTGGAGAATGTATATGGGGTTACCGTAATACTTGTCTGTGTAATTGTAATTTTGCATTTGCCATTTAAAGGAATGGATAAAATATGGTGTCCAGAGGATGATGAAATTGCCAGACAGAGCAAAAAGCAAAATCATGGACTTTTTTCGGTTCTCTCTCTCGGGATCATAGCAATTATCCACGTTACTCATGAGTGCCCTACGGACTTTATTGGACTTTATGATGTGTTTGACGGTAAGTGCATTGAGCAGAAGGATGAGGGTGATTGGTACCAAAGGATTTAAAATGCTGCTGAACCACTCCATTGCTGCCTACCAGGGAGACGTAAAATAGGCAGCAATCTCAATGCAGAAATAAGGGATGTTGTCAATTAGATATTTGGGTTCATAATGAAAGTAATAAGGGACATTCCACGAACAGGCTAGAGCGACCACCACTGCTGTAACCACACTTGCTGTCCTCTGGGTTCAATACCTGCTCTCAGATTTTGACATGAAATGGCCACAAAGCGATCAAAGGTAAAAGCGACTGTAAACCACACAGAGCAATCGAGGGCAGCCAGTTTTGCTAAATTTTCATAGCTGTGACTGGCGTGATGTACAAAAAATTTATTGGCAAATAAATGTTAATTCTCTTCAGTATCACCTCAAAAATCACCACCATGAGATCTGCTACTGCTATGGCAACCAAATAGCAAGCGATGCATTTGGAGAGTCCGCATTTCCCCCGGCGCAGGATGAAGATCGCCACCAAGTTCACTGCAACAGGAGAAAAGGAAATGATCACCAGACCCTGCAATTAAGCCAATGCAGAGTAAATACAGATGATTGATCAGAATTAAAGAGTAAACTGCAGGTGGTGGAAAACTGAAATTAAACAAACTTGCCAGAAACTCCAAATGGGTCAGGAGGTATTTGTGGTGAGAGAGAGACAGATTTAATTTTACCCCCAAAGTGGGAGTAAACGTAATCATGTTGGTTTTAAGTTGTACAGAGTGGAGAATAAGAATGGATAAGACAGAAGGAGAACTGGTCATACAGGGCTGCACGATGCAAACAACACCATGAAACCCTGAATTACAATAAAAAAGACATGATAACAGCAAATACTGGAACTTTGAAATAAAAATAACAATTTTTAGCAATTGATCTCTATAAATAGAGTCATACAGAATATAAATAGGCCCTTTGGCCTATTAGGGTTCTGTTAACCTATTACACAAAGCTCATTCGTTCTTCTCAATTTGACCAATGTTCAACCACTCACAAAACAGCACTTGATGCATCTTTCGGATGTCAAAAAAACTGATGACAACAGAGGACACCAAAAGGTGAAAGTGCAAACTCCATACAGACAGTACTGGAAGACGGAAATGAAAGCAGGTGTATGGACCTCTGAGGAAGAAGCCCTACTAACTGCACCATTGAGCAAATCAGTTTAAATTTGCTATGTCCAATGTGAAGAATTCCAAAAGGAAAAATAACACATGAAAAGAAACAAGAAAACAAAGGAACATAAGTAGGCCATTCAGCCCATCAAGTCTTCCCAGCCATTTAATCATGAGATAATCCACTTCCCCACTCAGCACCACTGCCCGACTTCATCTCATAACCTCTGATGCTTTGGCTAATCAACAACAAGTCAATCTCTGTCTTGATCTTTCAGTTTTCTGAGCACCTTCTGATTTGAAATAATAACTCACTCACTTCCCTTCCCTGACACCCTTTGACACTGGCAAACTGCTGGAATCTCCCACAGTGAAGAATGTTGCAAAATACTCCAAATCTCCTTGTCTCCCATTATTTCTGCAGTGACCTTTTCTCGTGGTCCTCTATCTACTCTCTCCTCTCTTTACTCTTTATCTACTTGAAGAAGCTTTTTGATTCCTCTTTGATATTATTTACTGGCCTAGTTACCCACTTCATCTTTTCCATTATGAGTTTTTCAGTTACCTTCTACAAGTTGTTAAAATCTTCCCATCCTCTTTCTTCCTATGAATGTTGGCTTCCTTCTATACCCTCTCTCTTGCTTTCACGTTGGCCTTGACATCCTGAATCAGCCACAGTTCGAATATTTTACCATTTGAATATTTCCTCTTTTTTTGGTATGTATTTATCTTGAACCTTCCCCATTCCTTACAGAAACTCCATCCATTGCTGCTCTGCTGTCTTCCCAACTAATGTCCCAGTTCCTCTCTCATGCCACTGTAATTTCCTTTAATCCATTGAACTACCAACATATCTGACTGTATCTTCTGCTTGTTAAAATTCAAAGTAAATTCAATCATATAAAGTACAAGTTTGTTGTTTTTATCCAGAAGTTGTATTTGGGATCTGAATAGTGGGAATAGCAATGACAAAAGGGCAGGTGATGTGGTTACATGAGAGAGTTCTGAGCAGAGCAGAATGGTTGCTGTCAGAAATGGAATAGTGGATCAGGGAGTCAGGGGAAAATGGGGCGTTTGCTTGCTGAAATTAAGGAAAGTTTGTCATGTGGTGGCAACATATTGCATGTGTTGGAACTGTAATATCCTTGTTGTACATTTCTGTTTGCATGGCTCTATCTCCCAGACACACTCATTATCTGCCTCTAATATATAAAATTGATTATTTGGATGTTGCAGTGTAAGAGGAGAAAGGAACATTTATTTGGCATTCACTAAACTTTGCACGTTGACAGGTTCCATTAACTTACCTGTAATGCCAATGGCCGCAAAAAATGGGATAGTAGATACACTCAAACAACAAGATCACTGGATAGTCCATGTTATGAAAGTTGTCCACCACCACTGTCTGAAATGTGCCAGTTTAGTTATGCCAGCCCTTTAAGTAGAAAGGAATGATCTGTGGAGACACTCAGCATGAAGCACTTTGTTATATTCAATTAAACAACGTAACTTAATCAACCAAACCCAGAATCTGTTTCACTGGCTATTTTTAAAATAGTTTTGTATTTTCTTCACAAAATACAGAATTACCAAATAAATCCCCACAAGGCAGCCTCATTAAACACCAGGGGAATTTTACTCCTATTTGCAGATCCTTCCCTCAACCAGCTCCACACAGCTGTGGGTTCTCTGAAGAAATGAACTAACCTTTTTGAAGAAGATTCAGAATCTGAGTTTGTAGAATTTACCACAAATGTTCAAAGTTTCTTTGTATCAGTATATCAGGTGGAAACCTATTGAGCATCATTAGTTGTGAGATGAACGTTGATAATTTCACAAACACTTTATCCACCAATTGCCTTGTTTCTCACATAACTATAGTCAGTTTCATTTTCATGTCACTTGACCAATGAGATGAATATATTATATAATCATGAATAGCCATGAAGAAATTTATAATCTTCCACCCAAAATATTGAATTCACCTAATTTTTGCTGCGAGTACCTTATATGAACTAAATGTTTTCTTCACATCCTATTAACATCTGCATCCTGCTGGTCTAAGTTGCTCCAGCTCACCTTGATTATATTAATTCAGTAAAGTAAAATGAACTGGGTGAGCTCCACATTTCCACTCACCAAGGTCCTGAAATTCATGTTCCCAGAATTGGTTCTCTGTGGAAATGAACCTCAAGCAACCTTTCATTATCTAAATGTTCCTTTAAAAAATCTTATTGCCCAAATTTTCAAGGATTCTCTGATTTCACATCTGGTCAGATGGGCAGTTGACATCAAAAGAAATCACCTTCACCTTTGGAATTCTGCTCCATGATCTTTGTGTGGACCACAGCTCCAATGGATCTGCAGTTCAGAGATCTTGATAGAAACCAAAATAGATATTGATGAGTGACTGGTGAATACCAGTTGACGCGACTGCCACACTATTGATGGCACTTTCTGTACCTTTGTTAAGTTGGATAGCACAGTTGCCTTTGGTCCTCGATGTTATGCTACCCTATATATTCCTACCAAAATAAAATCTGAAGTCTTCCTACCTCATATCCCTCTATTTTTCTTACATCCATGTGCCTGTCAAAGATTCTCCAAATATGCCCCAAATGTTTCAGCCTTCCCCACCACCTGTGGCCAGGCATTCCACACACCCACAACTCTCTTCAAAACATTCCTCCTTCATTTTTTACAGACAACCTCTGGTGTTTTCTGCTCCAGCCCTGGGAAAAAGACATTGGCTGTCTACCTTATCGATTGGCCTCTCACAATCTAGCAGACATCTATGAAGTCACCTCTCATCCTATGCTCTAAAGAGGAATGTCCCAGTTCTTCTAAACTAGCCTCATAAGACATATTTTGTAATCCAGGCAACATCCTGGGAAATCTCCTCTGCATCCTCTCCATACCTTTCACATCCTTACTGAGATGAGCAGAAATGAACACAATATTCTAAGCCTGGTCTCACTAGGGCTTTATTGAGTTGAAACATGAAGAAACATGGATAATCTTTATCCCCTGAACAATGAAGCCCAGTATCTCGTTGGCCATGTTAACTATCCTATCAACCAGTTCGGAGACCTTGAGAGATGTTTAGACCTCAAGATTCCTCTGTTCTTCCATACTGTTAAGTATCAGACGCTTAACCTGCACTCAGCGATCAGGTTTTACCTTCACAATCACAACTTCATGTGGCATGATGTCTTCATTCTCTCCTCTCTTGTTGATCTGGTATGATCATTATGGTAAAACATTCTGGTGAGATTTGCTTCACAGTGATCAGACATGGTTCTGCATTCACCAGTAATAAGATTTTTACTGTCAACACACAATCAATGTGGGTTGGCAATGAATGCAGTGTTTATTGAGTTCATTATTATGGGACAGAAGGAGTCATCATTTCTAACTAGGTCTGTTTCATGTAGGGAAAAGGGGATCAAATGCTTGCTTTGCCCAGAAATGTCCCAATGCCTGGTGCACATTAATAGTTAAGACATCACAATGAAGTCAAACATCTGAGCTCTGTCTGAGGGTATAAGCAAGAACTCCCAGGGCCATCTATTTCAATTCTCCTTGGTATTCCTGTATGGATTTGGCTGCCTGTTTCTGCTTGCACCTGAGGAAGGGCTCAGGCTTGAAATGCTGGTCACCCTTTACTTCCTGTAGATGCCCCGTGACCTGCTGAGCTTCTCCAGCATGTTTGTGTACTGGCCCATGCTTGTTTGCTGGAAGAATCCCTGGAGCCTGTGCTGCCTGATAACAGCAGAGGTCCTGAGCCCCAAACCCAGGCGCTGAGTATCCTCTCCACTCGTCTCAGACTGGCAACCTGCAGACTTCATGGGTGCCTCCCCTACAGGGGGCATTTCATTACAGAAGGAGAGTCCAGATAGGAAATGGGCTCAATGGCACCAATCGCCAGAACGAGAACCTCTTTACTTTAGTAACCTGGAGGGGGGGGGGGGGCGGGTGGTGGGAAACCAAAGGGAAAGTTTCCAAGTTAGCTGAAGAATCAAAAATTGGCGGAAGGCCATGTTGTCATGGGAACATTGTAATCCCCCTAGTGTGATGCAGGTCAAAAGAATGACTGGGTGAAAAATCTGGAAAGGTTAGCGCAACTCTATTACAGTGCCATTGAACCAGGCGGGTATCCAGTCTTGTCCGTTGACAAGATGGGGCTTTGGAAACATCATGTCATGTTTCTCCTGGACAGCCTTAGACCCTATAAAATGAACGCTGAACATGAGAAGTTACCAATGACGTGTAGGGCTTTTGAAGGTCCTCAGTCACCAATGACTTGGAGTGCTTTAGGGGTTTTGGAACCAGGTCGAGGGACTGTGACTTGGATTCTAGGCTGGACAAGGCAGGAGGCTGAGGGAATGAGGCAGTACTTGCCCATTTCATTGTAGTTTACTACCTGCCATTTTAAGAAATATACAACATATTGTTACGAGCCCAAATGAATCTAAAACCCAGCAGCAAAAGATATTCACCAAGACAAATAGTTACTTAAACAAAAGTTGCTTTTAATTATCTTTAAGCATGAACAGAATCACACTTTAACATAACTATTAACTTAACTTAACCTAACTTAACCCCCTTCTAATTCTAAGCACACGTGTATGTAATGTGTGTGTGTAAGTCCAGAAAAGTTCTTTACTTCACAGTCCAATCTCACTTCTCATTCCTCCAAGTTTACTGGTTGTAGGCAATTCTTATAATGTGCACAGAATTTAATATTTATGAATTTCACCAGGCTTTGGTGCTTGAAAGGTAAATGGTTACCTCTCAGGAACGTTCTTGTTGGTTTTCTGAGAAAGATTTATCGTTCGCTGGACACCCTCAGGTGATTCCTTTCAATCAGCCACTTCAGTGTCTTGCTGAAGAAACTTCCCCATCAGCATTTTCCAGATGATACCCTCTTTCTTTCAGGTCACCACAGAGTTCCTTTTTGTTTCCCTTATTTCAAGTGAAATAAGGACTGAGGCATTCAGTCCTCTCCTCTTGTATGAACCATCAGGCTGAACTAAGCACTCACAACCTGTCTTCAAAATGGGGTTTTTCATCAAGCTTGCCATGTTCTAGTCCCAGCTGTTGCTTCTGACTGTAAAACTGCAGAACTGATATCTCTCTCACTCTCTCCTCCCCCCCCTTCTCTCTCTATCTCTCACAGAGAAAATCCTGTTTAATGCCCTCTCTGCTTTCAAAAAATCACATGACTCTCTTAAAACAGCAAGCAGCACTCCCAGACAGCCTGCAGCTCCGAACCTACTCCTCTGGGTTCTTTCATCTGTTGCTTTTCAAAACAACAATCCATTAGTGAATTCCTTTGGGCACTCTCCAAAGCTTTTGCCAAGGCTCTTGGAGCAGGCCTGTTTTGCTTGAGCAGAGCTCCAGTATTTTAAATGAGATCTGTTTTGAAGTGTTTGTATGTGACCCCACACTAAAAAAATCTTCCCCAATTTATCTCCCAAAATCATATCTCTAATCTGTCACAATATATTGTCCAGAGGAGGACGAAATGGCCCAACAGAGTAAAACGCAAAATCAAAGGGCTTCTTGTGGTTTTTGTTCTCAGAGCCACTGTGATTATCCATGAGGACCTTGCGGACTTTATTAGACTTGATGATGTGTTTGATGGGAAGGATATTGAACAAAAGGATGAGGACGACTGGTATCAAATGAGTTATGATACTGCTGAACCTCTCAAACACTGGCCACAGGGCCGATGTGTATTAGGTAGAGGTTTTAATAAGGAAAAGGGATTTTGTAAATTGTAATTCTGGGTTCATACATAAAATAAAAAGGGATGTTCCTCAAACAGGCCAGCACCCAGACAATTGCTATAACGACATTGGCTGTCTTTGGGATATAAAACCTTGGTCTTAGATCTGATCTGATAGCGAATGCAGGTTCCACATTATCAAGAAAGTGTAAAGTACTTTGCAGTTTTAAATCTAAAAGGTGGATGTATTTTAATGAAGCTGTTGGTGTAGGTATCTGAGACTTCAGTGATGCTCACTGGTTGGAATATTTTGTTGGAATTTGAAGGATTGTATAGAATGGTCTCCAGAACTGTTGACAGGTGAGTGGTTTGCAGTCCTGATCTGGAGTGTGGAGCAGAAAAGTAAAAGGCATGTCTGCAAGTTCCATTATTGAAATCCTTGTATGAATTTTAATCACAATTGTTTTACCAAAAAGAACATGGTGACTTTGGACACAGCTTAAACCTTCATGGGGGAAGGAAACTCCAGAACAAAGGAGCAATCAGATCCATCTGATTCTCCTTCCCAGATGCTGCCCGACTTGTTGAGTGTTTCAAGCTTTTTCTGAGTTTAGACCTGTAATTGTGACTTTACTTTCAGTCAGTTCTTTCTTGATGAATGGTGTAAATTTCTAGAGAAACCTTACTGTACCTTGCTTTCATCTGACATCTCACTTTTAAAGATGCTTGACCTTTATCATTTCTTAATTTCACCTTTTTGTCAATAAATTCTGTAAAGATAGATCTAAATATTCAGAATTTCCACATCTGCCTCCAAACTGGAGTTTTCTTCAGGTCTTCAAATAGGACCATTCTATTCTTTCTAATCTTCTCCCAGGAAATTGGATGAAATGCTGCATGTGTGATAGATTTCGATGAATGAAACCGGCTTCAAAATTTCCTTTTTAATCTCACTTTTGCAAATATACAGCTCCTGGAGAGTGAATCCAAGGAAAACATCTAGTTGGAAGGAGTTTTAAAAACGTGCTGAACAACTTACCAACATATTCACAAATATCTTCAACACCTCACTCTGACAGGGTATGTACCCACCTGTTTCTCAGGCATCAATTACACAGGCCTTAATGACTATCGATCAGTAGCACTTACATCAATCATGATGAAGTGTTTTGGAAGGCTGATGTTGAAACATACAGTATCAGTTCCACCATGGATCAGTTCCAGTTCACCTATCATAGCAATAGGTCTATGTAGGGTGGATGTCATCTCACTGGCTCTACACAGAGCCCTGGAGCACCTGAACAGCAATGATGCATTCATTAGGAGCTCTTTACTGACTAAACTTTGGTACTTAACACCATCAACCCTCAAAAGCTCCAGGACATGGGACTCAACACTACAATGAGTAATTGGATCCTGGATTTCCTCAGCTACAGACCACAATCCGTGATGATTGGAAAGAGCATCTCCTCCATAATCTCCATCAGTACCAGAGCACAACAGAGCTGCATTCTTAGCCCCTTTCTCTATTCACTTTACACCTATGACTGTGTAGCTCTGTATGACAAAAACACCATCTACAAATTTGCCAACGATACCACTGTAGTGAGCTGAATAAAGAAAGGTGATGAGTCAGTATGCGGGAGGGAGATTCAACATTTGGCTGAATGGAGCACCAACAACAAACTTGCGCTCAATGTCACCAAAACCAAGGAACTAATTATTGACTTTAGGAAGGGAGAACCAGAGGTGAATGATCTAGTGATCATTGGGGGATGAGAGGTGAAGAGGGTGAACAAATTTAAGTTCTTGAGAGTCATTATGTCAGAGGAACTTTCCTGGACACAAAAAACTAATGGCATCATGAAGAAAGCACATCAGCGCCTCTACATCCTTAGGAATTTGCAGAGGTTTGGTATGACTTCAGAAAATCTGGTAAATTTCTACAGAAGTGTGGTGGAAAGTGTGCTGACTGGATGCATCAGGGTTTGGTATGGGGTTACCAATACCCTTGAGCATAAAGCCATGCCAAAGGTAATGGGCACAGCGCAGTACATCACAGGCAAAACCCTTCCTACCATTGATTACATCTATATGTCGGAGAGCAGCAGAAATCATTAAGGAACCAAACCACCCAGCACACGCTCTGTTCTCACTACCACCATTAGGAAACAGGCATCGGTGCCACAAGACTCGCACCACCAGGTTCAGAAACAGCTGCTACCCCTCCACTGTCAGACTCTGGAGATTAAACTCAATCAGATACTCATGTAAGAACTCTTAATTGTGCATTTTATTGATTTTCTTTTTATTCTCTCTTTATTGCGCATTCATTTAGTTTACATTTTGTTATCTGTTTACAGTTCTTTATTTCTTTACATGTCTATATTGTGTACATTTTTTTTTGCCCTACAAATAAGTGGTAATTCTGCCTGGCCTGCAGGAAAAAGAACCTCAAGTTTGTATGTGAAGCCATATCTGGCAGTAAATCTGAAATCTGAGTTTCTCCTGTGTGAAGGTCTCAGTACTGAAGTCATCTCTTGTTTTTGCTTCATCGAGCTCTGTTCATTTCTTTGCATCTATGGATGTCCAGTCATGTCGGTTCCCCCCCCCTCCTCAACCACTGAATGAAGCTTCACTCTCTTCCCTTTGATGAGTTCTCATTCCTTTCAATTGAACTGATTGTTTTCAGACCACTTTTGCTAATCATATCCACATCCAGTGACGTTGGCTATAATCCAGATTAAAACCTTTTTGTGACCTTGCAATGTTTACCTTGCAGGGTATGGTGTTCCAAATCATCCAGGTACACCACTGAGACTTTTGAATATGATTTTTTTTTTAATTAAATCTTTCTTGTTTACTGTTTACACCCTCTCTGTTTCTGGTTTGGTCTAATCGGTGTTTTATCTTTTTCTTGACCCTGTTAATTTACTGTCAAAACTAATAAGACAGTCTGAATCAATTCATTGGATTCATCTACCAATCTACATGGTTAACTCTCTCTCAGATCTGTTTATGTCCCAGGTTGTTGTTATAAATACAAGACCCCAATCTACAAGAAGAAAATCTGCAATACCAGATACAGCATTATGTCAGTGTTTTCCTATTGACAGAATTTACCGTTCAGGGTAAGCAAATATTTTACCCCATTTTTCAGCTCCTGTCTGAATTTCCTCTGTGTCAGTCCATAGATGCAGGTGTTGGTGGTGGAACTAAGTAGTTGTAACATGAACGCCGTTTCCTGGTGAATGAATATGGGGTTACTGTAATACTTGTCTGTGTAATTGTAATTTTGCATTTGCCATTTAAAGGAATGGATAAAATATGGTGTCCAGAGGACGATGAAATTGCCAGACAGAGCAAAAAGCAAAATCATGGACTTTTTGCGGTTCTCTGTCTCAGGATCATTGCAATTATCCACGTTACTCATGAGCGTCCTACGGACTTTATTGGACTTTACGATGTGTTTGACGGTAAGTGCATTGAGCAGAAGGATGAGGATAATTGGTACCAAAGGATTTAAAATGCTGCTGAACCACTCCATTGCTGCCCACCAGGGTGAGGTAAGGTAGGCAGCAGTTGTAATGCAGAAATAAGGGATTTTGTCAATTAGATATTTGGGTTCAAATGTAAAGTAATTAGGGACACTCCGCAAACAGGCTAGTGCACCTACCACTGCTGTAACTAAACTTGCTGTCCTTGGGGTGCAATACTTGTGTCTCAGATTTGGACATGAAATGGCCACAAAGCGGTCGAAGGTGAAAGCAACTGTAAACCACACAGAGCAATCGAGGGCAGCTAGTTTTGCTACAAGTATCATGGCACAGACTGGCGTGATGAACAAAAAATTTATTGGAAAATATATGTTGTTAATTCTCTTCAGTATCACCTCAATGATCACCACCATGAGATCTGCTACTGCCATGGCAACCAAATAGCGAGTGATGCATTTGGAGAGTCCGCATTTCCCCCGGTGAAGGATTAAGATCGCCACCAAGTTCACTGTGACAGGAGAAAAGGAAATGATCACCAGACCCTGGAATTAATCCAATGCAGAGTAAATACAGATGATTGACCAGCATTAACGAATAAACTGCAGGTGGTGGAAATCTGAAATTAAACAAAACATGCCAGAAACTCCGAATGGGTCAGGATGGATTGAGACTTTTAGAGAATTTTATGCTAACTTTTTTACTTCTGAATTTAAGAATGATTATGTTTCAGTGTTGTATTTCCTGGATCAATTGAATTTCACCTGTACTTTCTAAAGAGAAAATGGCTAGTTTTGAGAAACCTATTTTTCAGTAGGATGTAGCTGTAGATTTTTCCTCACTGCAGTCAGGTAAATCTCTTGGACCAGATGGATTTCCTGCAGAATTTTATAAATCCTCTAAACAACTTGTACCTCATTTTTCTTTGGTATTGGCTGATTTATTTAAGGAAGAGAAATTACCTTTATCATTTAATGAGGCTTGCATTTCTCTTTTTTTTAAAAAAGGGAAAAAGCCAACAGAATGTACTTCTTATGGACCTATATCATCACTTAACATTGTTATGAAGATTTTATTTAAGGTTTTAGCAGATAGTTTAGAAAATAAAACAACTATTATAGACTCAGAGCAAACTGACTTCATTAAAAATCTCTCCTCCTATTATAATATACATAAATTGCTGAATATTCTATATCTGCTTTCTACTCCATTGATTGAATGCGTTCTTTCATTAAATGCTGAAAAAGCATTTGATTGAGTTGAATGGCATTATTTATTTGCTGCATTGAGTAATTTATTTCAATTTCTCAGGAGTCAAGTACAACTGATGCAAAAAATTATAATTAACCAAACCATATCTAACATTAGTCAATTTAGTTACCCCTTCATGACACATATCCTCCCAATCTTCCTGAGGTATAACATAAGTTAAATCACTTTCCCATTTATTTCTAGATTTCTCCAAATTCGGTTTATCCATAGTTTCCTGTAACAATCGATCCATATCTGAAATAAATCCTCTCTTTGGTATAAAAGGAATCAAAGATTCAAATTTCGTTAACTTAAGTAAACTCATCTCTTTACCCTAATTATCCCTTATCATAGGTCTAAGTTGGTAATACACAAATAAAGAATTTACTGGTATACCAAATTTCTCCCTCAGTTGATTAAAAGAAAGAAACTTTCCCTCTTCAAAACAATCCTGTATCACTTCTCTACCCTGAGAATACCAGATCTTTAAATATCTATTAATCGTTGATTCTTAAAATTTAATTTTAGTCCAGATGTTATTAAATGGATGAAATTTTTATATTCAAGCCCCAAAGCTTTGGTCCATTCTAATTTACAACAATCGATTATGTTTAATCTCAATAGGGGAACGTGGCAGGGTTGTCTTTTAATTCCTTTGCTTTTTGATATAGTATTGGAACCATTTTCTGTTGCACTTTAACAGTGTAGAGAATTTAATGGTATAATTAGAGGAGGGATTGAACATAAAGTTTCACATTATGCAGATGATTTTTTGATTTTTATTTCAAATCCTGAAATTTCTATACCAAGCATGTTAATCATTTTTGATAAATTCAATCATTTCTCAGATAGTAAGTTAAATTTACATAAGAGTGAACTTTTACTCTCAAAAGGTGGTTTTAAGGACTATTCCAATTTTGCATTTAAAATAACGAAAAACATTTCCAATATTGAAGAATTACAATTATGAATAATTATAAAAACTTACTGACAGAGCATTTCTGGGTCATGTTTGATATGATTAAACAATCATTATTGGGTTGGTCTCCTCATCTGTTACAATGATGGGTCATATTAATTTGATTAAAATGAATATTTTACCTAAATTTTTGTATCTTTTTCAAGCATTACAAATTTTTATCTCCAAATCTTTTTTCAGCTCACTGGATTTGGTTATTTCAACATAGGAAAGGGCAAAGAAAACACTATTTGACAATGTGGAAAAAAACACATAAACAAAGCCCATCTTCAAAAGACCACACTAAATGGAGGATTCTCACTTCCATATTTTAGATTATATTTCTTCTTTAGCTTGGCTTCGCAGACGAAGATTTATGGAGGGGTATGTCCACGTCTGCTGCAGGCTCGTTGGTGACTGACAAGTCCGATGCGGGACAGGCAGGCACGGTTGCAGTGGTTGCAAGGGAAAATTGATGGGTTGGGGTTGGGTGTTGGGGTTTTCCTCCTTTGTCTTTTGTCAGTGAGGTGGGCTCTGCGGTCTTCTTCAAAGGAGGTTGCTGCCCGCCGAACTGTGAGGCGCAACATGCACGGTTGGAGGCGATATCAGCCCACTGGCGGTGGTCAGTGTGGCAGGCACCAAGATATTTCTTTAAACAGTCCTTGTACCTCTTCTTTGGTGCACCTCTGTCTTGGTAGCCAGTGGAGAGCTCGCCATAGAACGCGATCTTGGGAAGGTGATGGTCCTCCATTCTGGAGACGTGACCCACCCAGCGCAGTTGGGTCTTCAGCAGCGTGGATTCGATGCTTGCGGACTCTGCCAGCTCAAGTAATTCGATGTTGGTGATGAAGTCACTCCAATGAATGTTGAGGATGGAGCGGAGACACCACTGATGGAAGCGTTCTAGGAGCCGTAGGTGATGCCGGTAGAGGACCCATGATTCGGAGCCGAACAGGTATGACAACGGCTCTGTACACACTGATCTTTGTGAGTTTCTTCAGGTGGTTGTTTTTCCAGACTCTTTTGTGTAGTTTCAAGGAATGGCATAGTAAAGGGATTCAAAGTTTCAAGGATCTTGTTATCAAAATAAATTTGTCTCTTTCGAGCATATATCAGCCAAATTTAATCTTTCCAATAGGTTTTTTTTTAGATATTTACAAATGAGGCATTTTGTTCAGCCCAACAAATCTGATTTTCTACAGATTTTTAACACTAAGACTCCAGATCTGCCTTTTAATATACAATGTTATTTTCATGGTGGATTACTATCGGGTATTTATAATAATTTACTGGATTAAATTCAGTCCCAATGGCTGGGATCAAAAGAGATTGGGAACAAGACTGGAACATAACATTTTCAGATGTAGATTGTACTCAACACTCAGTTTGATTAATGATTCATCATTTTGTGCAAGACATTGTTTATTACAATTTAAGGTGGTGCACGGAACTCATGTCTAAACTTAAATTATCCTGTTTATATGCAAATATTGATCCCTTTTATGAGAAATGTCAAATTTTGAAGACAGTCTGATTCATATTCTCTGGGAATGCCCAAATTTAGAGGGATTCTGGAAAGAGATTTTTCAAACTCTATCAACAACTTTCAAGATTAACTTGGAACCCTGTTTGTTAATTGCTCTGTTTGGGTTTTCTCGTGACTCAGATGAACCTCAATTGGCATCTCAGCAAAAAGTCTTAGCTTTTATCCCATTGATAGCCAGATGAGCTATTTTATTGAAATGGAGTGGAGATTCATCCCCTACTCGTACACAATGGTTATATGATGCAATGTCCTATTTAAGTTTAGAGAAAATCGGATATAATATTA
Organism: Narcine bancroftii; assembly: GCF_036971445.1. Lineage (NCBI taxonomy): Eukaryota > Metazoa > Chordata > Chondrichthyes > Torpediniformes > Narcinidae > Narcine > Narcine bancroftii. Next base: position 101,836,784 of record NC_091470.1, on the reverse strand, counting down.
AAGATAGAAAGTTTCAATTTATGAAATTGTGGGGCTAATTCTTCAAATATTTTTATAGTTGGAAGAATTAATAATTACTGTATATTCCAATTATTCTTCGTCTGTTCTCCAGCGATTCCACATTATTATTGATTTTTTTTCTCCTATTATAAAAAAGGGAACCTTGATGAGAGGGAGGGGATGGATTAGTTTAGTTTAGTGGATTAGTTGTTTTGAATAAAAAGATCCTTGAAACTTTGAATCCCTTTACTATGCCATTCCTTGAAACATGCATCCAACAAAGATGGTTTAATACGATAGTTATCTATAATTGGACTAGCCAGTGAAAAAAACTTTAATTCCAAAGAATTTCCTAAACTGAGTCCAAATTCTCAAACTATTTATTATTTAGGAAAAGGAAACTGGTAAAAAGGATCTTAAAAGGCGAACATAGAGGTTTTTCAGTAAATGTAACTCCATTTCTACCCAGGAAGGGCGATTCACTGATTTATCCACATAAAAGTAAATTATGCATATTAATCACCCAATAGTATAATCTAAAATATTGAAGTGATAAAAGGCCTTTTGGCCCATCAGGCTTGAGTTGACCTGTTACACCATTATTTAAATGAAAGCAGGTAGATGGAGCACTGAAGAAGAAACTCTACTAACTGCACCATTCTTTAATTCAGTTTAAATTTGTTTTATCCAATATGAAGAATTTCAGATCATTGAGACTTAAAAATAGTTCACGAAAAGAAACAAGTCCAGAACACATAGGAGCATAAATGGGCCATTCAGCCCATCGAGTCTTCCCAGCTATTTTATCTTGATTTGATTCACTTTCCCACTCAGCATCATTGCCCGGCATTCTCCACAGAACATTTGATGCCCTGGCTAATCAAATGACCTGCCCTCCAGAACCGCGTGGGGCCACAAATCCCTGTGATTCCCACCTTCTGGCTGAAGAAATTTCTATCCCTCTGTGTTCTAAGTGGATGCCCTTCGATCCTGAGGTTGTGCCCACATGTCCTGGACTCTCCTACCATGGGAGAAAACCTTTCTAAATCTACTGTGTCTACGCCCTTCAACATTCAAACTCTTTCAATGAGATCCCCCTCCATTGTCCTAAATTCCAACAAGTTCAGGTCAAGAGCTGTCAAATGCTCCTCATATGATTGCCCTTTCATTCCCGCAATTTTCCCAGTGAATCCCCTTTAAACCCTCTCCAATGTCAGCTCATCATTTCTGAAATGAGAACCCCAAAACTGCACACAAATGCTCCAAGTGAGGTCTCAACAGGCTCAACATCATATCCCTGCTCTTATATTATATTCCTATTGAAATGAACTCCAGCATTGTATTTGACTTCTTCACCACTGACTCAACTTGCAGGTATACCTTCAGGCCATCCTACACGAGGAACAACAAGTTCTTTGCATCTAGGTATTTTTAGTTTGAACCAAAATGCATGACCATACACTTTCCTACATTAAATTTAATTTGCCACTTCTCTGCGTATTCTTCCAATCTGTCTAATTCCTTGTTTTCTCCATATTTCCTCCACATTACCAGCACCTCCACTTACCTTTGTATCATCTGCAAATTTGCCCATAAAGCTATTCATTCCATAATCCAATTCATTAATATAAAAAGAAATGGCCCCAACACTAACCCCTGTAATAAAACTGGCAGCCAATCGGAATCTGATCCTTGTACTCCAAGACTCTGCATCCTGTCAACCAGCTGATGCTCTGTCTGTGCCTGAATGGTTCCTGTTATATCATGGGCTCCTGTTAACTCGCCTCATGTGTTGCACGTTGTAAAATGCTTCTGAAAATCCATATGCACAACATCCACTTCACCCTCCTTATCCAACCTGTTTGTCAATTCCTCAAAGAATTCCAATAGATTTGTCAAACAAATTCTCAAACACAGACATCAGGCTAACCAGCCTATAATTTCCTTTCTGATGCCTCCCATCCTTCTTGAATCGTCGGGTGACATATGCAATTTTCTCATCCTCCGGGCCTGAGCCAGAGAGATCATTTCTAGAGTCTCCACAATTTCTCTCGCTTCTTCTTTCAGGACTTTAGGGTGAAAACCTTCATTGTGGAACCTTGTTAAACATCTCTGTTTGCATTGCTCTATCTCCCAGATACACACAGTCTCTGCCTCTAATATATAAAAATGATTATTTGCATGTTGCAGTGTAAGGGGAGAAAGCAATGTTTATACGGCATTCACTAAACATTGCGCTTTGACTGGTTCCATTAACTTACCTGTAATGCCAACGGCTGCAAGAATGGGATAGTAGATGCGCTCAAACACTAAGATCACTGGATAGTCCATGTCATGCTTCAAGGAAAGTTGTCCACCGCCACTGTCTGAAATGTGCCAGTTTAGTTATGCCAGCCCTTTAAGTAGAAAGGAATGGTCCGCGGGGACACTCAGCTAGAGTGCACTTTGTTATATCCAATTAAACAGCGTAACTTAATCAACCACATCCAGAATGTGTTTCAATGGCTATTTTTAAAATTGTTTCATATTTTCTTCACAAAATACAGATTTTCAAAATAAATCCCCACAAGGTTCCCTCATTAAACACCATGAGAATTTTATGCCTATTTGCAAATTTTTCCCTCAACCAGCTCCACACAGCTGTTGGTTATCTGAAGAAATGTAATAAACTTTTGGAAGACGATTCAGAATCTGAGTTTGTAGAATTTACCACAAATGTACAAAGTTCCTTTGTATCAGTAAATCCTGTGGAAACCAACTGAGCATCATTAGTTGTGAGATGAACGTTGACAATTTCACAAACACTTTATCCACCAATTGCTTTGTTTGTCACATAACTATTGCCAGTTTCATCATGAATAGCCATAAGAGAATTTATAATCTTCACCCAAAATAGTGAATTCACCTTGTTTTTGCTGCTTGCACCTTATGTGAACACAAAGTTTTCTTCACATCCTATTAGCATCTGCATTCTGCAGGTCTAAGGTGCTGCATTATATTAACTCAGTGAAGTAAAATAAACTGGGTGAGCTCCACATCTCCACACAGTAAGGTCCTGAAATTCATGCCCCCGGAATTGGTTCTGTGTGGAAATGAACCTCATACTATTTTTATGGACCCAGAGGACCCCAAAACCCAGCAGCAATAGAAATTCACCAGGACAGATGATTACTTATACAAAAGTTGCTTTTAATTATCTTTAAACATGAAAACAGGACCAAACTTTAACTTATTACTATTAACTTAACTTAATCTAGCTTAACCCCTTCTAATTCTAAGTGTATGTAATGTGAGTGTAAGTTCATAAAAGTTCGTTAATTCACAGTCCAATCTCACTTCTCACTCTTCCAAGTTCCCTGGTTGCAGGCAATTCTTATACTGTGCACAGAATTTAATATAAATTTCACCAGGCTTTGGTGCTTAAATGGTTATCACAGAGTGATTTGTTTCTCATTGGACACAAACTGATTCCTTCCAATCAGGGAATCAGCCCATCAGGGCTTTCCAGATGATAACCTTTCTTTCAAGTCACCATGGATTTCTTTTTCTGTTTCCGTTATTTCAAGTGAAACATTATACAGCTAGCCATCTCCTGCTGTATTAACCACAAGTGTTTGACCAGGCTGAACTTAGAAATCACAACCTGTCTTCAAAGTGGGGTTTTCCACATGCTTGCCAGCTTGTCCTGTTCCAGTCCCGACTGCTGCTGAACTGTAGAACTGAACTCTCTATCTCTCTCTCTCTCTCTCTCTCTCTCTCTCTCTCTCTCTCTCAGAGAAAATGACATGACCCTCTTAGAACAGCAAACTGCACTCAGACTGCGGAACCGGATCCAATCTTTATTGAATCTCCTTATCACCATTCTTCAAAGGTTTTGCAAAGGTCCTGAACTGTCTGGGTTGAGCAGAGCTCTGGCATTTTAAATGAGATCTGTATTGAAGTGTTTGTATGTGACCTTCAATTTTAAAAAAGTGCCACAATTTATCTCCTTTTAAAACATAGCTGTATACAATATAAAATATAACATTATCCGTCGCACTATCTTTGTTTATCTAAATGTCCCATTATAAAAACCTTTTGTCCTGATTTACAAGGATTCCGTGATTTCACGTTTGGTCAGGTGGGCAGTGGACATCAAAAGAAGTCATTTTCACCTTTGGAGTTCTGCTCCATGATCCACGTGTGGACCACAGCTCCATCTGGATCTGGAGCTCAGTGATCCTGATAGAAAGCAAAATCAGTATTGACAAGCATCTATTATTGTCTACTTGGTTCGGCTGGGAGTCGGAGGAGGAGTTCGGAGAGAGTCGGGCTGTGAGTCGTAGGAGGAAGAGCTTGGAGAAAGAGACGAGAAGGTAAGCTATAAAAGTCGGGTGCTTACCGGGGCTTGGGCCTACTTGAATCGGCTGTGAATCGGAGGAGGAGTTCGGAGAGAGTTAGGCTGTGAGTCAGAGGAGGAGGAACTTGCGGAAAGTGACAAGAAGGTAAGCTATAAAAGTCAGGGGCTGACTGGGGCTTGGGGCTACTTGGTTCGGCTGAGAGTAGGAGGTGGAGGAGCTTGGTGATGGTGACGAGACGGTGAAGTGAGCGGCCCGGCGAGCGAGCGATGCAGCGAAGGAGTGGGTCTTCCAGACTTTGGCTCAACAGGCTTAGGCGAAAACAGGCAGGAGAAAGGTAAGCGGCATTATTTTAACTCAGTCATACCTATGGGCTTAGTGCTTTGTACTGGGTGTCAGATGTGGGAACCATGTGTGAGTTCCACCCTCCCAGATAGCCATATCTGCGTCAGGTGCACCGAGATGCAGTTCCATAAGGACCGAGTTGGGGATCTGGAGCTGCAGCTTGAGGACCTGTGGCTGGTAAAGGAGAGTGAGGAGTTAATAGATTCAACTTTCAGGGAGATAGTTACCTCGAGACCAGATGTGTCAGGTAAGTGGGGAACTGTCAGGGGAGGGAAGAAAAATGCCTGGAAAATGGAGAGCACACCTGTGACGACTCCTCTCAGTAACAGGTATATTGTGTTGGATGCTGTTGAGGGAGATGACCTGACAGAAGCTGGCCGTAGTGATCAGGTCGATGGCACTGAGCCTGGTATGATGGTACAAAAGGTAAGAGGGAATGCAGTGGTCATTGGGGACTCCATTGTCAGAGGTACAGACAAGAGATTCTGTGAGCAAGATAGGTATATCCGCATGGTGTGCTGCCTCCCTGGTGCAAGGGTACGGGATATCTCAAATCGGGACCAGAGTATTCTGAAAGGAGAGGGTAAGCAGCCTGATGTCTTGGTACATGTGGGTACCAATGACATAGATAAAAGGAGGGAGGAGGTACTAAAAAAGGATTACAGTGAGCTAGGACAGAAGCTAAGAACCAGGACCGCCAGGGTGGTGATCTCTGGATTGCTACCTGTGGCAAGTGCAACTGAGGACAAAAATGGAAGGTTAAGACAAATGAATGAGTGGCTGAGAGGCTGGTGTAAAGTACAGGGTTTTGGCTTCTTGGACCATTGGGATCTCTTTTGGGGAAGGTATGATCTTTACAAGAAGGATGGGTTACACCTAAACCCAAAAGGGGTCAATATATTGGCAGCTAGTTTTGGTGCAGCCGTCGGATGCGGTTTAAACTAATTTGGCAGGGGGATGGGAACCTGTATGATAGGGCAAAGGACAGGAAAGATAAAACAGGAAAAGTTAGGTTAGGCAGCGAAAGTAAAAAATCAGAAAGAGCAAGGAGGGTGAAAAAAGCAAATCTGAAGGCTTTATATCTTAATGCAAGAAGCATTCGGAACAAGGTAGATGAATTGGCTGTGGAAATTGAGACAAACAAATACGATTTGATTAGGATTACAGAAACATGGCTGCAAGGTGGGCAAGCCTGGGAACTTAACATTCTGGGGTATACAATATTTAGGGGGGATCGACAAGAAAGAAAAGGGGGTGGGGTAGCTTTGATGATGAGAGAAGGGACCGACACGATTGACAGGAATGATATTATCTTGGAAGATGCAGAATCTATATGGGTAGAACTGAGGAATAGCAAGGGGCAGAAAACGTTAGTGGAGTTGGTATATAGGCCTCCAAATAGTAATGTAGAGGTGAGGGAAGGCATAAAAAGAGAAATTAGAGAAGCGTGCAATAAGGGAACAGCTGTCATCATGGGAGACTTTAATTTACATATAGATTGGACTAGCCAAATTAGTAAAACTACTGAGGAGGAGGAATTCCTTGAATGTTTACGGGACGGTTATCTAGACCAATATGTCGAGGAACCAACTCGGGAGCAGCCCATTTTAGACTGGGTATTATGTAATGAAAAAGGGCTAATCAGCAATCTTGTTGTACCAGGCCCTTTGGGTAGGAGTGATCACAATATGATCGAATTCTCACTCGACATGGAGAGTGAAGAAATTAAAACCGAGACTAAGGTCCTGAATTTAAATTAAGGGAATTATGATGGTATGAGATGGGAGTTGAGTAAGATTGATTGGGTGGTGCTTATGGGGGGGATTGACGGTGGATAGACAATGGAAAGCATTCAAAGATCTAATGGAAGATTTGCAGAAATCGTTTATACCGGTTTGACATAAAAATAAACCAAAAAAGGTGACTCAACCATGGATAACAAGGGAAATTAGAGACAGCATTAGGTCCAAAGAGAGAGCATATCAATTGGCCAAAAAAAATACCAAATCCAAAGACTGGGAACAGTTCAAGATGCAGCAAAGGAGGACAAAGGGATTAATCAAGAGGGCAAAAATAAATTACGAAAGTAAACTTGCGGCAAATATAAGAACCAACTGCAAAAGCTTTTATAGATATGTCAAGAGTAAAAGATTGGTGAAATCCAGAGTAGGTCCCTTGCAGTCAGAATCATGGGAATAAATAATGTGGAATAAGGAAATGGCAGACCAATTAAATTCTTACTTTAATTCTGTTTTCACAAGAGAGGATACAAATAACCTCCCAAGGATGTTGGGAAACATAGAGACTAATGCAAGGGAGGAGCTGAAAGAAATCAGTATCTCTAAGGACATGGTCTTGGGGAAATTGAAGGGATTGGGCCGATAAATCACAAGGGCCTGATAATCTACAACCTAGGGTACTTAAAGAAGTGGACATTCAGATAGCAGATGCTTTAAGAATTATTTTCCAGGACTCGATAGGCTCAGGATCAGTACCCATTAGCGTAGCTAATGTTACCCCACTATTTAAAAAGGGGGGTAGAGAAAAAGCGGGGAATTATAGGCCGATGAGCCTTACATCAGTAGCATGCAAAATGAATGAATCCATTATTAAGGATGTTATAGCAGAGCATATGACTAGTAGAGAAGGGATCGGACAGAGTCAACATGGATTTAAAAAAGGTAAATCGTGCTTGACAAATCTATTGGAATTCTTTTAGATGGTGACAGGTAAAATAGATGGGGGAGAGCCAGTGAATGTGGTGTACCTGGATTTCCAAAAGGCCTTCGATAAGGTCTCACATAAACGACTGGCTTACAAAATCAAGGCTCATGGGATTGGGGGCAAAGTATTGATGTGGATTGAGAACTGGCTGGCAGATAGAAGACAGAGAGTTGGGATACACGGCTCATTTTCTGAGTGGCAGGCGGTGACCAATGGGGTGTCACAGGGATCTGTACTGGGATCCCAGCTGTTCACAATTTACCTTAATGATCTAGATGAGGGGATTGGATGTAATATTTCCAAATTTGCAGACGACACTAAGCTAGGAGGGGTTGTGTGCACTGAAGAGGGGGTCAGGAAGCTCCAGTGTGATTTGGATAAATTGGGGGACTGGGCAGATACATGGAAATGCACTACAATGTGGATAAATGTGAGGTTATCCACTTTGGTAATACAAACCGGAGGGCAGATTACTATTTGAATGACAATAGATTGGGAGATGGGGAAGTTCAGAGAGACTTAGGGGTTCTTGTACACCAGTCACTGAAGGTGAGCATGCAGGTACAGCAGGTGGTTAAAAAGGCAAATGGTATGTTGGCCTTCACACCAAGAGGGTTTGAGTATAGGAATAAGGATATCTTACTTCAGCTGTACAGGGCCTTGGTGAGACCACACCTGGAGTATTGTGTGCAGTTTTAGTCACCTTATCTAAGGAAGGATGTTCTTGCAATGGAGGGAGTGCAGAGGCGATTCACCAGGCTGATACCTGGAATGGCAGGAATGACTTATGAGGAAAGATTGCGCAATTTGTGATTGTACTCGCTGGAGTTTAGAAGATTGAGAGGGGATCTCATAGAGATATATAAAATTCTGGCAGGACTGGACAGAATGGATGCAGAAGGGATGTTTCCAATGGTGGGGGAGTCCAGAACCCGGGGCCATGGTTCGAGGATAATAGGCAAACCATTTAGAACCGAGATGAGGAGGAATTTCTTTACCCAGAGGGTGGTGAATCTGTGGAATTCATTGCCACAGAGAGCAGTAGAGGCAGGTTCATTGAATATATTTAAGAAGGAATTAGATATATTTCTTCAGTATAAGGGAATTAGGGGGTACAGAGAGAAAGCGAGGATGGAGTACTGAACTTTAAGATTAGCCAGGATCTCAATGAATGGCGGAGCAGGCTCGAAGGGCCGAATGACCTACTCCTGCTCCTATCTTCTATGTTTCTATGTTATATTCAATTAAACAACATAACTTAATCAACCAAATCCACAATCTGTTTAACTGGCTATTTTTAAATTGTTTTGTATTTTCTTCACAAAATACAGAATTTCTAAATACATCCCCCACAAGGCTGCCTCATTATACACCAAGGGAATTTTACTCCTATTTGCCATTCCATCCCTCAACCATCTCCACACAGTTGTTAGTTGAACAGAAGAAATTAACTAACCTTTTTGAAGACAATTCAGAATCTGACTTTGTAGAATTTACCACAAATGTACAAAGTGTCTTTGTATCAGTAAATTCGGTGGAAACCTACTGAGCAACATTAGTTGTGAGATAAACATTGACAATTTCACAAACACTTTATCCACCAATTGCCTTGTTTGTCACATAACTATTGTCAGTTTCATTTTCAGGCCATTTGATCAATGAGATGAATATATTATATAATCATGAATAGCCATGAGTAAATTTATAATCTTCCACCCAAAATATTAAATTCAGCTCGTTTTTGCTGCTTGTACCTTATGTGAACTGAATGTTTTCTTCTCATCCTATCAGCATCTGCATCCTGCTGGTCTAAGGTGCTCCAGCTCACCTCGATTAGATTAACTCAGTGAAGAAAAATAAACTGGTCCTGAAATTGCTGCCCCCGGAATTGGTTCTCCATGGAAATTAACCTCGTTCTACCTTTGATTATCTAAATGTTCCATTAAAAACACCTATTTCCCCGATTTACGATAATTCCGAGATTTCACATTTCAGGTGGCAGTTGACATCAAAAGAAGTCATTTTCACCTTTGGAATTCAGCTCCATGATCCAGGTGTGGACCACAGCTCTAATGGGATCTGGAGGTCAGAGATCCAGGTAGAAAACAAAATCAGTATTGACGAGCAACTGGTGAATGCCAGTTGACGGTACTGCCACACTATTGATGGTACTTTCTGTAACTTTGTAAAGTTAGATAGCACAGCTGGATGGATTAATTCGACTTTGGTCCTCGATGTTGTGCTGCCCTATATATTCCTACCAAAAAAATAAAGTCTTCCTACTTCATACCCTCTATTTTTCTTTCATCCATGTGCCTGTCAAAGAGTCTCTAAATATGTCCCAAATGTTTCAGCCTTCACCACCACCTGTGGTCAGGCAGTCCACATGCCCACAACTCTGTGTTTCAAAAAGAATTACCCCTCATGTCTCTTCTAAACATTCCCCCTTCATTTTTTACAGACAACCTCTGGAGTTTTCTGCTCCAGCCCTGGGAAAATGACACTGGCTGTCCACCTTACCGATTGGCCTCTCACAATCTAGCAGACATCTATGAAGTCACCTGTCATCCTACGTTATTAAGAGGAAAGTCCCACTTCTACTGAACTAGCTTCAAAAGACTTACTTTGTAATCCAGGCAACATCCTGGGAAATCTCCCCTGCACCCTCTCCACACCTTCCACATCCTTACTGAGATGAGCAGAACCAAACACAATATTCTAAGCCTGGTCTCACCAGGGCTTTATTGAGTTGAAACATGACCTCATGCATCTTAAGGTTTATCCCCTGAACAATGAAGCCCAGTATCTCCTTGGCTGTCTTAACTCTCCTATCAACCAGTGCAGCAACCTTGAGAGAGTTTGGACCACGAAGTCACTTTCTTCTTCCACACTGTTAAGTATCAGACCCTTAACCTGTACTCAGCCATCAGGTTTGACCTTCTAAAATGCATCACCTCACAATCACAACTTTATGTGGCATGATGTCTTCATTCTCTCCTCTCTTGTTGATCTGGTATGATCATTATGGTAAAACATTCTGGTGAGATTTGCTTCACAGTGATTAGACATGGTTCTGCATGAATCATTAATAAGACTTTTACTGTCAACACACAATCCAGTGTTCAGTTTAGGTTGGCAGTGAATGCAGTGTTCACTGAGTCTGTTATTATGGGACAGAAGGAGTTGTTTTTTTCTAACTAGGTCTGTTTCATGTCGGGGAAAGTGGATCAAATGCTTGTTATTCATCCCTTTGCCCAGAAATGTCCCAATGCCTGGTGCACATTAATAGTTAAGACATGGCAATGAAGTCAAACATCTGAGCTCTGTCTGAGGGTGTAAGCAAGAATGCCCAGGGGCCATCTATTTCAATTCTCCTTGGTATTCCTGTATGGATTTGGCTGCCTGTTTCTGCTTATACCTGAGGAAGGGCTCAGGCTCAAAATGCTGGTCACCATTACTTCCTGTGGATGCCCCGTGACCTGCTAAGCTTCTCCATCATGTTTGTGTGCTGAACTGTCCTTGTTTGCCGGCAGCATCACTGGAGCAGGCGCTGCCTGATAACAACTGAGGTCCTGAGCCCCAAACCCAGGCGTTGAGTATCCTCTGCACTCGTCTCAGACTGGGAACCTGCAGACCTCATGGATGGCTCCCCTACAGGGGGAAGTTCATTACAGAATGAGTGTACAGAGAGAAAATGAGCTCAATGACACCAATCGCCAGAATGATATAATCATTTCAGCTGCCATCAATAACAACTCTTGATCTTATTCATCCAGATATTCAATTTGTTCTTCTTTATCATCTTCAGGTACAAGAATATCCTCTCTCGTCACCATGCTGAGTGTTTGAACCCTATCCCGCTGCACAAAATTGATCCAGGACCTCATGGAAATGCAACTTCAGGTGCATGATCATTGGGCCCATTGCGCAGTAGCAGGCGCTCACAAGCTCGTCAGATTGCATTGAAGCGCTACCTCCAGCACTATCCCGCCTGCTCCCCTGCCAATGTCATTGCTTCCACGGGCATGCTGGCTGACGTAAGCGCCATCTTTGCTCGGTCAGATCCCGGGGACATCGATCTTCTTTCAAGTTGATCCAGGGACATCTTCTGTGACTTGTGTTCCATGCTTAATTGATCCAGATGCTTCTTCTGCTCGGTAGGCCCAGCTGTTTCACCTTTTCCAACAACTTTAATAAATAATTTCTTCTGCTTCTGACCTTTTCCTTTCTTCATTTCTTGCAGCCCCAGCACTTAATAATGCACCTAATGAACTTTTTACCTTTTAAACAGTTTAAACTCAGGTATTAATTAGTCCTTCCAGGGAGAGACAGAATCCACATCTTGGTTCTATGCCATCTTGCCACCCCCCCACCCCCCACCACCGAAGGAAGGAAGGCCCAGAACTACAAAAATGGCTTCTCCTTTTAAATCTGTTACTTCACCTACTTCTAATCCTTCACCTGGACCAATGTTTGAGGAATTGACAAAATCGAATGAAAATATTATGATTTATGAAACTACTGGCTTTCATAATGTTGATGAACAATTTGTGGGTGTGAAAAGTAAAATATCAGATGTGCATGGAAAAATTGCAGCTATGAAAGAAGATCTTAATAAATATTTGATTGCGGTGGATGAAGGACAGGATAGATGCAAGAATGTGGAAGATAGAATGGATCAAGTGTAAGAATCAGTATCTGGATGGGATATGAAAAAGAATTGGTTTATCCAAAAAATTGATTCTTTGGAAAATCAAAGCCGAAGGAATAATGTAAAGATAGTTGGACTTCTGTAGGACATTAAAGCTCAAGATCTTACGGAATTTTTTCATAAATGGATTTCAGAAATACTAGGGATGGAAGCGTTTCCTGATGGATTTGAATTGGATAAGGCTCATCGAGCGTTAAGAAGAAAAAAAATTTTCCAGGACAACCTCCAAGAGCAGTTTTAATTTGATGTTTCAGATATCAAGATTGGGAGATGATTTTGTTTCTTGCGGTGCAGAAAGCCTGAATTGATCAGAATCCAATAATGGTTCAAGGTAGTAGAATTTTAGAATTTTTGGAGGTTATATAGTGGCATAAGGAGTTTAAGATGGGGAAGAAGGGTTACCGGTCGACATTTAGATATTGAACTGTTCTGAAAGTGTTTCAATTCATTGAGAAAGCTCAAGATGCCTTAACGTTTGTTAATTCTTTACCAGATAACAAGCTGAGTTTTGATCGTTCCAAAAAGCCAGCATCAATATTCCTAAAGTCAAGAATGAAAATGGGACTGAACTGCAATAGATGGAGATGCTACAAGTGATTGATTAGCTATCATTGATGTGGCGGAAGACATTATAAAGCAGTCTGGACAGTAATTTTATGACTTTTTTTCTATTTTATTTTACATGTCTTGCCGGGTGAGGCAGATGACCCGTTGAATTTGAAGTCATCTGCCACTAGTGGTATCGACCACATCCAGTCAACGAGGGGGGTTCTGCTTTGTGGTTTGGGGGGGAAGAGGGGAATTTTGTGTTTGTATTTTTGGTTGTTGGTTTAGTAAGAAAGGGGGGAGTTTTTGTTGCTGTTATTTCTTTTCTTTTAGGGTTTTTATTAGTTTTAGAGGGGAGCTGATTTGTAAGAGTTAATTTTGTTAAGTGCCACTCTATAGGTGATAATGAATAATTTGAATTTTGCGACATTTAATGTTAAGGGGTTAAATCACCCGATAAAATGGAAATGTGTATTGGATTGTATCAAAAAGTTGAAGGTGCATATAGGATTTTTGCAAGAAACTCATTTAACTGAGAAGGAACATTTGAAATTCAAAAGAGATTGGGTAGGACATGTGAGTGCTTCATCTTTTAATTCTAAGCTATTTAGAATTAAATAAGAAAGTAGCGTTTATTTTGGATTTTTTTTGTTAATGCTGGTAGGATTTTGGTAGTTAATTGCAAATTTATTTTGGAAACTTGGACCTTGATGAATGTTTATGCACCAAATGAGGACGATGAAGAATTTGTTACAGTTATTTTTTTAAATTTGAACCAATCGAATGGAAATATTTTAGTGGGAGGGACTTTAATTGTTGTTTATATCCTTTGTTGGATAAATCTCCAAAGATTTTTAAGAGAACTAAAATGGAAAAGAGAATTATTGAGGTAATGAAGGATTTAAATTTGGTAGAAATATGGAGAAAATTAAATCCTACCAAAAAAGATTATTCTTTTTATACTGCAAAGTATAATTCATATTCTAGAATTTATTTATATTTAGTTTCAGCTCAATTGCAAGGAAGATTTATACAAGCAGAGTATAAAAGTAGAGCATTGTCTGATCATTCGTTGTTGGCTGCTTGTTTGGGCACTGAGAAGGTAGGAAATACTTATCATTTGAGATTTAATGAGATGTTATTAAAAAGACCCGAGTTTATTAAATATATTAGAGAACAAATTACTTTTTATTTACAAATGAATCAAGATTCAATTCAGAGTAAATTTGTTTTATGGGATGCTTTAAAAGCATATTTGAGAGGTCAGATCACCAGTTATGCAGTTAGAATTAAAAAACAATATTTAATTGAATTTGGAAAAATAAATTGGAAGGTTAGAAAAAGAATTTCAGAAGAATTCTACTGAAGAAAATAAGATACCTTTATCTAATCTAAAATTATGATATAATACTTTGCAATCATATAAATATGAAAAAATGATTCAAAGACCGATACAGTGTTATTATGAATTAGATGGAGGGCTTTGGCTTGGCAATTAAAAATGGAAAAAGCATCAAGAATGATAAATGCAATTAGGAAAGATTCAGAGATTACTTACAAACCTCAGGAAATTAATGAGGAATTTTTAGATTTTATAGTGAACTTTATATATCCGAAAATAGACAAAATACTGAGCAAATTGATTTGTTTTTGGCTAATTTAAATTTGCCATCATTGACTGGGAAGGATATTAATGATTTAGATAGTCATTTTATGGAATTGGAATTATAGGAAGCACTGCAATTAGTGCTGGGAGGAAAGTCCCTGGGTGAAGATGGGTTTACAGTGGAATTTTATAAAGAATTTAATGACTTGTTGTTTCTGGTTTATATGAAAGTTGTGAAACAGGCAACTGAGATAGGTTTACTTCCAGAATCATTTTCGAGGCCGTTGATTACTGTTATTCCAAAGAAAGATAGAGATCCATTAAAGGTGTCTTCTTACCGACCAATTTTGTTATTAAATTTAGATTATAAAATTGTTGTGAAAGTATTAGTCAATAGATTGGCTAACTATTTGCCAAAATTAGTACATGTTGACCAAGCTGGATTTATAAAAGGTCAATATTCAGTTGATAATGTCACTAAATTGATTTCTATGATTAATGCTGCTAGACTACAAGCTAGACTACAATGAGAATGGCTTTGGATGTGTAAAAGGCTTTTGATAGGTTTGAGTGGAAATTTTTATATAAGGTTTTAGAAAAATTTCAATTTGGACTGCTCTTTACTATTTGGGTTAAAGCTTTATATACTAATCCTACAGCACAAATAATGACAAATGGTCTGATTTCGTTGGCTTTTACATTATCTCGATGAACTAGACAAGGTTATCCTCTTTCCTAGCATTATTTGCTTTGGTAATGGAACCTTTAGCTCAAGCTATTAGGCAAAATTTGGATATTAAAGATATCAAAGTAGGTGAACAAGAGAATAATTTGTTTGTTGATGATGTTTTAATATATTTAACATATCCTATAGAATCTTTGAGGGTGCTGCAAAATTTATTAAATCATTATGGTATATTGTCAAGTTATATGTTTAACTGGGAGAAGAGTGAAATATTGCTGATATCAGGTGAGGATTATTTAGATTGTAGACAGATGTATAAATTTAAATGGTCCAATAAGATTAAATATTTAGGAGTTTTCATTAATAAGGAATATCAGGACATATTTTTTGAATTATATATCTTTGTTGAATAAGATTAAAATTGGTTTACAGAAATGGAAAGATTTGCCATTAACTTTAATTGGGAGAGTAAATTGTATAAAAATGAATATTTATCCTTGTATACAATATCTTTTACAATCTATTCCATGTGCTACACCAAAGAAATTTTAAAAAGAATTAAATAAAGTAATTCAGTTATTTTTATGGAAGGGTAAATTGTCTAGGGTTTCTATGCATAAATTAATGTGGCGATACGAATGGGGAGGACTTCAATTACCATATTTTCAAAACTATTATGAAGCGGCACAGTTGAAATTCATTAATAGGTTGATTGATTTTCAACTCCACCTGTCTGGGCTAAAGTTGAATTGGATCAAATTTCTGAAAAAAATGAGTCAATTTTTTTAATAAATGGAATCCTTTATTGTTACAAAAATATAAATTACCAATATTAAAACATATATTGGATATTTGGTATAATCAGGATTAACGTAAGGGTTCAAAAGAGAAAAATTGTATCAGAATAAACTAATTCCATTTTCTTTAAGTAATCCTTATTTGAAAAATTGGGAACTGAGAGCAATTTGTATTATATAAGATTGTTTTGAGGCAGGTAAATTTTCTACATTTAATAGATTTAAAGAGAAATTTTGTATTTCTGCAAATTCTATTTTTGCTTATTATCAAGTTTGAGATTTTTTTGCGAACACAATTGGTAAGGATTTAATTTTACCAAGTCAATCTAAGTTTGAGATTTTAATGGTTGATAAGGGAACCATTGATAAGGATTTATATCGTATATGTATAGGTTGTTGCAAGAAAAGATGGATAAAGGGTTATATAGGACAAAAGAAATGGGAGAAAGATTTAGATATTGAATTGTCTTGGGAGGAATTGTCAAATATGTGTACTGATAGTGTTACAAAATTAATTAATGTGGGATATAGTATGGTTAATTATAATTTTATTCATCAATTCTATTTGACTCCTGAGAAGTTGAAGAAATATGTATTTAGTTTAATGGATTTGTGTTTTAGATGTGGAGAAAAGACAGGTACTTTTATGCAATGTGTATGGACATGTAAGAAAGTTAAATTCTTTTGGGAAAAAGTTATTAAATTTTTGAGAGATTTATTTACAATCGATTTGCAAATGGATCCAATGATGTGTTTATTGGTTGATAAGCCACAATTGGCATTTTTGCGGTTAGGGTTAGCGGTTGCAAGAAAATGTGTAGCGATTACATGGAAAATGAGGTGGAATGGAATATATAAAGATGGCATAATGAACAGCAATTGTGTTTATATTTGGAAAAAGTAACTTATAATTTTAAATAATTATTCTTTTTTTGTTAAAATGTGTATTGTATGGCTATTGATCTTAAGCAAAAGTTAAGTAAAGAGATTAATTATTAATTAATTTTAAATGTATAATTTTTTGTAAGTCTCTGAGGGATGGGGGAGTGATTTAAGAGAATGTAACTAATATAGAAAGGGAGGGGGGTGGGGGGGATGTTACCATTATTTTTCATATTTTGTATTTTTTCTTTTTTATATATCTGTATTTTTGTATCTTTGTATTTTCTTTCTACGTAATATTTTAATTTTTCTTTGGGGGGCATCTGATGCGCTCTAGTATTTGCCAAAGCCCTTTCCTGCTCACGGTGTCGAAGGCTTTGGTGAGGTCAACAAAGGTGATGTAGAGTCCTTTGTTTTGTTCTCTGCACTTTTCTTGGAGCTGTCTGAGGGCATAGACCACATCAGTAGTTCCTCTGTTTGCGCGAAAGCCGCACTGTGATTCTGGGAGAACATTCTCGGCGACACTAGGTATTATTCCTCAACATGGTTATTCAACTGCACGAAAACCAACAAGGTCGGGTCAGATACAGCAATGAGCTCTCTGAACCCTTCTCCATTAACAATGGCGTGAAGCAAGGCTGTGTTCTCGCACCAACCCTCTTTTCAATCTTCTTCAGCATGATGCTGAACCAAGCCATGAAAGACCTCAACAATGAAGACGCTGTTTACATCCGGTACCGCACGGATGGCAGTCTCTTTAATCTGAGGCGCCTGCAAGCTCACACCAAGGCACAAGAGAAACTTGTCCGTGAACTACTCTTTGCAGACGATGCCACTTTAGTTGCCCATTCAAAGCCAGCTCTACAGCGCTTGATGTCCTGTTTTGCGGAAACTGCCAAAATGTTTGGCCTGGAAGTCAGCCTGAAGAAAACTGAGGTCCTCCATCAGCCAGCACCCCACCATGTCTACCAGCCCCCCCACATCTCCATCGGGCACACAAAACTCAAAACAATCAACCAGTTTACCTATCTCGGCTGCACCATTTCATCAGATGCAAGGATCGACAACAAGATAGACAACAGACTTGCCAAGGCAAATAGCGCCTTTGGAAGACTACACAAAAGAGTCTGGAAAAACAACCAACTGAAAAACCTCACAAAGATAAGCGTATACAGAGCCGTTGTCATACCCACACTCCTGTTCGGCTCCGAATCATGGGTCCTCTACCGGCATCACCTACGGCTCCTAGAACGCTTCCACCAGCGTTGTTTCCGCTCCATCCTCAACATTCAATGGAGCGCCTTCATCCCTAAAATCGAAGTACTCGAGATGGCAGAGGCTGACAGCATCGAGTCTACGCTGCTGAAGATCCAGCTGCGCTGGGTGGGTCACGTCTCCAGGACCATCGCCTTCCCAAGATCGTATTATACGGCAAGCTCTCCACTGGCCATCGTGACAGAGATGCACCAAAGAAGAGGTACAAGGACTGCCTAAAGAAATCTCTTGGTGCCTGCCACATTGACCACCGCCAGTGGGCTGATATCGCCTCAAACCGTACATCTTGGCGCCTCACAGTTCGGCGGGCAGCAACCTCCTTTGAAAAAGACCGCAGAGCCCACCTCACTGACAAAATACAAAGGAGGAAAAACCCAACACCCAACCCCAACCAACCAATTTTCCCCTGCAACCGCTGCAACCGTGTCTGCCTGTCCCACATCGGACTTGTCAGCCACAAACGAGCTTGCAGCTGACGTGGACATTTACCCCCTCCATAAATCTTCTTCCGCGAAGCCAAGCCAAAGAAAGAATATTTTATAAAATTCTTAAATAAAATTTAAAAAAAAGATGAATGAGGTCATCATTACTTTAGTAACCTGGAAAGGGGGGGAGGGGGGAAATGAAGGGGAAAGTTTCGAGTTTCCTGACGAATCAAAAATTGGTGGAAAAGCATGTTGTTATGGAAACATTGTAAGCCCTCAATGGGATGCAGACTCGATGACATGAATGTTGAATATTAGAATTTGCCGATGACAAGCAGGGCTCTTGAGGGACCTCAGTCACCGATGACTTTGATCTCTTTGGGGGTTTTTGAACCAGATTTAGAGAGTGTGACTTGGATTCTGTGATGGACAAGGCAGGAGGTTGAAGTAATGAGGCAATACTAGCCTGTATAATTGTAGTTTATTACCCGTCAATTTGAGGAATGCACATCATGTTGTTACGAACCCAGAGGACTCTAAAACCCATCAGAAATAGATATTCACCAAGACAAATGGTTACTTAAACAAAAATTGCTATTAATTATCTTTAAACATGACACTAACTTATTACTATTAACTTAACTCAACCAAACTTAACCCCCTTCTAATTCTAAGCACACATGTATATAATGTTTATGTAAGTTCATAAAAGTTCTTTGATAAGTCCAATCTCACTTATCATTCCTCCAAGTTTACTGGTTGCAGGCAATTCTTATACTGTGCACAGAATTTAACATTTATGAATCTTTGCCAGGCTTTGATGCTTGAAAGATAAAAGTTTACCACTTAGGAAGTTTCTTGTCAGTTTTTAGAGGGAGATTCGTTGTTCACTGGACACCCACAACTGATTCCTTTCAATCAGCCACTTCAGTGTCTTGCCGAAGAAACTTGCACCATCAGGGTTTTCCAGATGATAACCTCTTTCTTTCAGATCACCACAGGGTTCCTTTTTGTTTCACTTATTTCAAGTGAAACATTAGACATCCAGTCCTCTCCTCTTGTATGAACCCCAAAGGCTTTGACCAGGCTGAACTAAGCACTCACAACCCGTCTTCAAAATGGGGTTTTTCAACACACTTGCCAGTTTCTCGTGTTTCAGTCCCAGCTGTCGCTTTTGACTGTAAAACTGCACAACTGATATCTCTCTCACTCTCTCTTTCTCTCTCTCTCTCTTTCACAGAGAAAATCATGTTTAACTCCCTCTCTGCTTGCAAAAACCCACATGACCATCTTAGAACAGCAAGCACCATTCCCACACTGCCTGTGGATCTGAAACTACCCCTTTGAGTTCTTTCATCTGTTGTTTTTCAAAACAACAATCCATTAGTGAAGTCCCTTGGGCACTCTCCAAAACTTTTGTTAAGGCTCTTGGAGGTACAGCAGGTGGTTAAAAAGGCAAATGGTATGTTGGCCTTCATACCAAGAAGGTTTGAGTATAGGAATAAGGATACCTTACTGCAGTTGTACAGAGCCTTGGTGAGACCCCACCTGGAGTATTATGTACAGTTTTGGTCGCCTTATCTAAGGAAGGATGTTCTTGCAATGGAGGGAGTGCAAAGGCGATTCACTAGGCTGATACCTGGAATGGCAGGAATAACTTATGAGGAAAGATTGCGCAAATTGGGATTGTACTCGCTGGTGCTTAGAAGATTGAGAGGGGATCTCATAGAGACATATAAAATTCTGGCAGGACTGGACAGAATGGATGCGGAAGGGATCTTTCCGCTGGTGGGGGAGTCCAGAACCTGGGGCCACAGTTCAAGGATAATAGGCAAACCATTTAGAACTGAGATGAGGAGGAATTTCTTTACCCAGAGGGTGGTGAATCTGTGGAATTCATTGCCACAGAGAGCAGTAGAGGCAGGTTCATTGAATATATTTAAGAGGGAATTAGATATATTTCTTCAATATAAGGGAATTAGGGGTTACGGAGAGAAGGCAGGGACGGGGTACTGAACTTTAAGATCAGCCAAGATCTCATTGAATGGCGGAGTAGGCTCGAAGGGCCAAATGACCTTCTCCTGCTCCTATCTTCTATGTTTCCATGTTTCTATTATGGGACAGAAGGAGTAATTTTGCATAACTATGTCCGTTTCACTTGAAGCAAATATGATCAAATCCTTGTATGCATTAGTCATAACTTTGCCCAGAAATGCCCCAATGCCTGGTGCACATTAATATTTTAAACATTGCAATGAAGCCAAATGCAGATTGGGTGTCTGCTTTGCCCAACATCTGAGCTCTGTCTGTGGGTGGATGTAAGAACTCCCAGGGGTTAAATATTTCCAAACTCCTTGGCCTTCCTGTACGGATTCATCTGCCCCAGTCTTGTCCATTGACAGGATGGGGATTGGGGAGCAGCATGTTGTGTTCCTACTGGGCAGCCTTAAACTATATGAAATGAAGGTTGAATGTGAGAAATTGCTGATGGTAAGCAGGGTTCCTGAAGGGCCTCAGCCATCAATAACTTCCAAGCGCTTGGGGGGGTTTTGGAACCTGGTGGAGGGAGTGTGATTGGATTAACTGCTGGACAGGGGAGGAGGCTGAGGGAATGAGCTGCAGGAGGTGGTGGAATCGGAGGAGACCATCAGATCCAGGGACTCTCAATGTCTCCAAAGGCACTCTCTTTTGGTTCTCTCTTCCCTTGACACTGGGACTGTATTAAAATCTTCATCCAGGCAAACAAAGGACAGACTTTTGTGTATTTTATGTATCTAATTCTATCCTTTTTCTCTCTCTTCTACTTTTGGAAGTTCTTCCAGTTCATTCTCATCTTCTAGTCATTCTGATTAGTATAATCTTGTGTAATATCGTCTAAAATATCATTAATTTCCTTTTGCTTATAACTAGGGAATCTGTCTGTTTTTATAGGATTTACTATTCTTAATGTTTAAATCTGCTAAGCTCAAACTTTGTGAGTCCATTCACCCAACTCAGTTTTGTTGTTTCGATTTTAACACAGCCTTTTCTGTCCTATATGTTTGTAGTGTATTAATTCTTAGCTTTTTATTCTCCAGTAATCTGTATTCTTCTTGTAGTCCTGCTCTTTGTTTCCAATTCTTTAATATCTTTTCCAAACTGTTTACTTCTGCCATATGTTCCCTCTTAAGATTGCTTGGATAGGATATAATTTGTCCCCTTAAATACACCTTTGAGCATGTCCCATATCAGAAAATTACTATTAGTAGACAGCAGATTTATTTCACAATATATTTCTATTTTTCACTTTATAAATTCTTTTCCTCAGACTTGGTTTTTAAAATACTATTACTAAATGATACAACCATTAATGATTTTTTTCTCTGCTCCAGTCCACCAAAGATCCACCATAATTCTCTGATTTCTTCACCTTTTGTTGTTAACAGACATTGCTTCAACACACTGCCTTCTACAAGGTAGATTAAGAGTGTTTGGCACTTTTTAATTTTGGTCTGGGTACCATTTACTCAGTCTTGAAAATGTTTGAGCCACTGTCTCTCATTGTTCCTTGTTCGAGAGACACAAATTCACTTGTAGACTCAATTGTATGTTGTCAACATATAACTTATTCAATGTCTGTTTACAACATTTACCCAGTCTTGTAACTCAAATAATCACCCTGTTGATCCAGGAAATCAACTGCTGGGTCAACCTAAAGATTCAAGATTTTACTTAATGATGTCTTCCACCATCACAGGACAGTTCACACACTCGCATTTACATATACGCCACAGTGGTGCACCACCGTTACTACAGTGAGAAGGATGTATTCTTAGGCAGTAAAACAATAGTTCACATGATCCTGATTCTATAACAAGCAGGTACAGCATTATGTCAGTATTTTCCTATTGACAGAGTTTACCGTTCAGGGTAACCAAATATTTTACCCCATTTTTCAGCTCCTGTCTGAATTTCCTCTGTGTCAGTCCATAGATGCAGGTGTTAGTGGAGGAACTAAGTAGTTGTAACATGAACGCCGTTTCCTGGTAAATGAATATGGGGTTACTGTAATACTTGTCTGTGTAATTGTAGTTTTGCAATTGCCATTTAAAGGAATGGATAAAATATGGTGTCCAGAGGACGATGAAATTGCCAGACAGAGCAAAAAGCAAAATCATGGACTTTTTGCGGTTCTCTCTCTCGGGATCATTGCGATTATCCACGTTACTCATGAGCGCCCTACGGACTTTATTGGACTTTATGATGTGTTTGACAGTAAGTGCATTAAGCAGAAGGATGAGGGTGATTGGTACCAAAGGATTTAAAATGCTGCTGAACCACTCCATTGCTGCCCACCAGGGTGAGGTAAGATAGGCAATAGTTGAAATGCATAAATACGGGATGTTTTCAATTAGATATTTTGGTTTACATGTAAAGTAATAAGGGATATTCCACAAACAGGCTAGTGTGACCACCACTGCTATAACCACACTTGCTGTCCTTGTGGTACAATACTTGTGTCTCAAATTTTGACACGAAATGGCCACAAAGCGGTCAAATGTGAAAGCAACTGTAAACCACACAGAGCAATCGAGGGCAGCCAGTTTTGCTACAAGTATTATAGTCGTCACTTGTGTGATGAACAAAAAATTTATGGGAAAATAAATGTTGTTAATTCTCTTCAGTATCACTTCAAAGATCACCACCATGAGATCTGCTACTGCCATGGCAACCAAATAGTGAGTGATGCATTTGGAGAGTCCGCATTTCCCCCGGTGCAGGATGAAGATTGCCATCAAGTTCACTACGACAGGAGAAAAGGAAATGATCAACAGACCCTGCAATTAATCCAATGCAGAGTAAATACAGATGATTGATCAGCATTAAAGAATAAACTGCAGGTGGTGAAAATCTGAAATGAAACAAAACATGCCAGAAACTCTGAATGGGTCAGGAGACATTTGTGGTGATAAAGAGAGAGAGAGAGAGAGAGAGAGAGAGAGAGAGAGAGAGAGAGATTTAACATAATCATGTTGGTTTTAAGTTGTACATAGGTGAGAATGAGAGTGGATAAGACAGAAGGAGAGCTTGTCATACAGGGCTGCCCGATGCAAACAACGATATCTGTTTTTTCGTCACACCACAAAACCCTGAATTACAATGAAAAAGACAAAGACGTGATAAGAGCAGAGACTTAAACTTAAAAATAAAAATAACAATCTTTAGCAAATCGTCTCCACCAAAAAGTCTCAAGTTCTCCTCAACTTGACCGATGTTCTACAACACACCTAAAACCACTCCATGCATTTTTTAGATGTCAAGGAAAACTGGTGAGACCAGAAGAGAACAAGCAAACACCACACAGACAGTAATGAGGTCAGAAATGAAAGAAGATAGATGGGACTCTGACAAAGATGCTCTACTAACTGCACCATTAAGCAATGCAGATTCAATTTGCTCAGTCAAATTTGAAGAAGTTCAAATTATTGTTTCCTTACACAACCTGCTCGTCTGCCTACCCTTATATCATCCACAAACCTGTTCATAAAATTATTAAAATCCAGTAAAGGTAGAAGCAGCCCCATCACTGACCTTTGTAAAAGCAAGTGGCAGCCAAGCAGAATATGATCTTATGTTCCAAGTCTCTGCTTCCAGCCAATCAGACAATGCTCCACCCACGCTCGTATGTTTCCAGTTATACCAGGGCTCCAGTTCATTCTCCCCAAATGTTCTCTGAAAATCCGAATACACAACGTCCACTGCATCTCCCTTATCCAGCCTGCTCGTCACTTTCTCAGAGAATTCCAATGGGTTTTTCAAGCAAGATTTTCCCTTGAGGAAGCCATGCTGACTTTGGCTGATCCTGTCATATGCTTCCAAGTGCTTTGTAAACTCATCCTTTACAATTGACTCCAACATCTTCCCAACCACTGATGTCAGATAAACCAGTGTATAATTTCCTTTCAGCTGACTCCCACCCTTCTGGAACAGTGAAGTGACAAATTTGATTTTCCAGTCCTCCAGGACTGTGCCAGAATCTATTGATTCCTGAAAGATCATAACCAATTCCTCAACAATCTCTCCTGCTATTTCTTACAGAACCTGACGTTACAATCCATCTGGTCCAGGAGACTTATCCACCCTTAGACTTTTCAGTTTTCTGAGCACCTTATGCCTTAAAATAGTAACTCATTCATTTTTGTGACACCCTTCAACACTGGCAAACTGCTAGAGTTTTCCATAGTGAAGAATGTCATAAAATATTCCAAATCTCCTTGCCTCCCATTATTTCTCCAGCGACATTTTCTCATGACCTGTATCTACTCTCTCCTCCCTTTACTCTTTATATACTTGAAGAAGATTTTCGGATCCTCTTTGATATTATTTGCTGGTCTAGTTTCCTTCCTCATCTTTTTCCATTATGAGTTTTTTAGTTACTTTCTGTAAATTGTTAAAAATTTCCCATCCTCTATATTCCCACAAATGTTGGCTTCCTTCTATGCCCTCTCTTTTGCTTTCACGTTGGCCTTGACATCCTGAGTCAGCCACAGTTGGGACATTTTACCATTTGAATATTTCCTCTTTTTCTGGTATGTATTTATCTTGCACCTTCCCCATTTCTACCAAAAATTCTATCCATTGCTTCTCTGCCATCTTCCTTTTTAATACCCAAGTTCCTCTCTCATGGCACTATAATTTCCTTTACTCCATTGAACTACCAACACATCTGACTGTACCTTCTGCTTGTTAAAACTCAAATTAAATTCAATCATATCAAGTACAAGCTTGCTGTTGTATCCATAAGTTGTATTTGGGATCTGAATGGTGGGAATAGAAAAGACAGAAGGGCGGGTGATGTGGTTACATGAGAGAACGTGAGGAGAGCAGGATGGTCATTGTCAGAAAAGGATGAGTGGATCAGGGAGTCAGGGAAAAAATGGGGTGTTTGCATGTTGAAGGGAAGGGAAGTCTGTCCTGTGATGGCAACTTATTGTAGGTGGTGGAACTCTAATATCCTTGTTACACATCTCTGTTTGTCTTGCTCTATTTCCTGGACACACACATTCTCTGCCTCTAACATATAAAAATGTATATTTGCATGTTTCAGTGTAAGAGGAGAAAGGAACGCTTACTTGACATTCACTGAACATTGTGCGTTGACTGGTTCCATTAACTTACCTGTAATGCCAACAGCTGCAAGAATGGGATAGTAGATACGCTCAAACACCAAGATTACTGGATAGTCCATGTTATCCATCAAAGAAAATTGTCTACCGCCACTGTCTGAAATGTGCCAGTTTAATAATGTGAGCTCTTTAAGTAGAAAGGAATGGTCTGCTGGGACACTCAGGTCGAGTGCACTTTGCTATATTCAATTAAACAATGTAACTTAATCAACCAAATCCAGAATCTGTTTCACTAGGTATTTTTAAAATTGTTTTGTATTTTTTTCCACAAAATACAGAATTTTCAAAATCATCCCCACAAGGCTGTTTCATTAAACACCAAGGGAATTTTACTCCTATTTGCAAATCGCTCCATCACCCTCTCCACACTGTGGAAATGAACTAACCTTTTTGAAGACAATTCAGATTGTAAGTTTGTAGAATTTACCACAAATGTACAAATTTTCTTTGTATCAGTAAATCTGTTGGAAACCTATTGAGCAACATTAGTTGTGAGATGAACTTTGACAATTTCACAAACACTTTATCCACCAATTGTCTTGTTTGTCACATAATTATTGTCAGTTTCATTTTCAGGCTACTTGACCAATGAGATGAATATATTATGTGGTCATGAATAGCCATGAGAGAATTTATAATCTTCACCCAAAGTATTGAATTCACCTCGTTTTTGCTGTTTGCCCCTTATGTGAACATAATGTTTTCTTCACATCCTATTAACATCTGCATCCTGCTGGTGTAAGATGCTCCAGTTCACCTCGATTATATTAACTCAGTAAAGGAAAATAAACTGGGTGAGCTCCACATCTCCACTCACCAATGTCCTGAAATTCCTCCCTCATGGAAATGAACCTCATGCTACCTTTGATTATCTAAATGTTCCATTAAAAAAACCTATTGCCCCAATTTACAAGGATTCCGTGATTTCACATTTGTTCAGGTGGGCAGTTAAAATCAAAGTTTTTGGAATTCAGCTCCATGATCCAGGTGTGGACCACAATGGTTGGCATTGAATGCAGTGTTCACTGAGTCCATTATAATGAGAGTGAAGAAGTCAGTTTTTCTAACTAGGTTTGTTTCAAATGTTTGTTATGCACTGCTCATCCCTTTGCCCAGAAATGCCCCAATGCCTGGTGCACATTAATAGTTAAAACATTTCAATGAAGCCAAATGCAGATTGGGTGTCTGCTTTGTCCAACATCTAAGCTCTGTCTGTAGATGGAAACAATAACTCCCTGCGGCTAACTCTTTCAATTCTCCTTGGCATTGCTGTATGAATTTATCCATTTCCATTGACAAGGTGGTGCTTGGGGAACAACATGTCGTGTACCTCCTGGGCAGCCTTGAACTCAACGGTTGTACGTGAGAAGTTGTCGATGGCAAGCAGGGCTCCTGAAGGGCCTCAGTCACCAATGGCTTTCAAAAGCTTTGGAACCAGGTCGAGGACGTGTGACTTGGGCAGAACACTGAGATACTGAGGCATAGAAGACAGTGGAATTGGAGGTGGCAGTTAGAGCCATGAGGCTCTCAGGGATTCTATTTTGCTTCTCCTTCTTCCCACAACACTGGCACTGTATTAACAGCTTCACTTTTCCTTTACAGGCAAACAAAGAAAAGATTTTGGTGCATTTTGTCTACATGATAATAAATTGAAACTTCATCTTGAACTTGCTATCAATATAAATGACAGTATATTTAAATGTTTCCTGTTAGTAAGTGCAGAGCTTTGTGAATTGATTACATTGTTAGCAAGTGTTGAGGGAAGACATACAATGGACCAAAATCTACATCAATAATAAACTCTGGACATTCGCAGACAATGTTGTCATTTGTTAGGGGTCAAAATTCATCAACTTCATTTCAGTCTTGAAAGACATCTTGACAAATGTGGATCATATTTGGAATATCTGTGTGGTGTCCTTTACAGAGTCATTGTTGCAATGAGGCCCAGTGCAAGCTTGAAGGAAAACAGCTCATCTTTTGCCTGGGCAATTTCCAGTCTTAACTGCTCCAACCTGAGTTAACTATCTTCCTATTTTGTGTCAAAGTGGACTTTGATGCTTGTCTTTTTTTTAAACTTTATTTATTTGAAGAATCATTAATAGTAATACAAAGTACATTACATAAAGAAAGTTTTAGGAGTATACATTAAAAAATAATAAAATTAAAAAAATAAGACAACTAAAAAAATTAAATCCCTACCCCCTTTCCACCCAATCAGCCAACTCTCTAAAGGAGAGCTAAAAATATATAAACGGAAACTAAAAGTATATAATAAATCAAAATATATCTAAATGCATATATTCCAAATATGGTAACCACTTATCAACAAAAAAAGAATAATTGTCATGTAAATTATATGTAATTTTTTCCATATCAATACAAGCTTTCAATTCATTATGCCATTGCATTATATTAATCACTATGTTATCTTTCCATGTACTTGCTACACGTTTTTGAGCTACGGACAATGCTAAATATATGAATACAAATTGAAATTTATCCAACCCAAATCCCCTTAAAGGAATCATATAATCCGTTAAAAAATAGATGGGTCTAATGGTAACTTAAAATTATATAATTTTTCCAAAATTAACTTAATTTCATCCCAGAATGGTTGTAAATACATAAAAGATCAGACAGGATGCAAAAATGTTCCAGTACATACACCACATCTAAAACAAGAATCCAAATTACTAAAACCATATTTTTTTTCAATTTCTCTGGTGTTAAATACAACTGATGTAAAAAATTATAATTAACCATTCCATACCGCATATTCATCAATTTAGTAACACTATCTTGACACGTATCTGCCCAATAATCTTCAGGAAAAACAAAAGCCTAATCATTTTCCCATTTAAGCTTAGATTTCTCCCATTCTGACTTATTCATATTGGCTTGTAATACTTGATACATAACAGAAATATCACCCCTTTTTGGTATAGAATAAATCAAAGACTCAAATTCCGTCAATACAGGTAAATCATCTCTCTACTGTTCATATTTTTCACCAAAGATCGAAGTTGATAATAAACAAATAAAGAACTTTCAGCAATATCAAAAAGCTCTTTTAATTGAGTAAATGAAAGAAACTGACCTTCTACAAAACAATCCTGTAATTTTTTTATACCCTTAAAATCCAAACTCTTTAAATGACTATTAAACATTGAAAAAGAAATAAGCTGATTATTATATAATGGAGTTAAAATTGACAATTTAAATTTTGATACTAAAATCTTATTTTTTATCCAATATTTTAATAACTGTTTTAATATCGACATATTATATTCCTGCAACAAATTTAAATTCCATTGAAATATAAATTGATGCACTTTAACTTCAGGAATACAGGCCATCTGAACTTTAGCCCAACTTGGAAGCTGGTCCAAATCCATCAATCTACTAATAAATTTCAATTGGGTTGCTTCATAATAATTCTGAAAATGAGATAATTGAAGCCCACCTAATGCATACTTCCAAGTGAGTCTATTTAATGCTACCTGTGGTAGTTTACCTTTCCATGAAAGTTCTCTCGTAACTTTATTTAAATCCTGAAAGAAACTCTTTGAAAGAGAACACGGTATTGATTGAAATAAATATTGAATACAAGAAAAAATATTCATCCTAATACAATTAACTTGACCAATTAAAGTTAATGGAAGATCTTTCCACTTAATTAGATCTGCTTTAATCTTCTTTAATAATGGAACATAATTTATATAAAGATTGATACTCAGTATTTACAATTATTCCTAAATATTTAATTTTATCAGACCATTTCAATTTTATAATATTTTTATACTCTGAATAATCTCCCTCTCCAACTGGTAAAATTTCTCTTTCATCCCAATTAACTTTGTATCCAGGTAATGTTCCATAATGTAATAAACATTCCCGTAAATGTAGCAATGATTGTTCTGGTTTGTTAAATATATCAAAGCATCACCTGCAAACAAATTAATCTTGTCCTCTTCATCCATAACTCTCCTCCCTCTTATCTGTTCATTCTGCCTTATAGTTTGAGCTAACGGTTCAATAGCCAATACAAACAGGGCTGGTGACAATGGACAACCTTGTTGAGTTGAATGTGTCAATTTAAACGATGATGAAACTTGACCATTTGTCACCACCCTAGCAGTCAGGTTCGTATATAAAGCTTTAACCCAACCAATAAAAAAAAGGGCCAAATTTAAACTTCTCCAGTACTTTAAATAAAAAAAATCCCATTCAACCCTATCAAAGGCATTTTCCGCATCAAGCGCAACCTGTCGATAAGCATTGACCAAACTAATCAATTGAAGAATATTATCTGAAGCATTTCTATTTTTAATAAAACCTGTTTGATCAACATGTATCAATTTAGGTAAATACTTAGTAAGTCGATTTGCTAGCATTTTTGCTATTATTTTATTATCAACATTCAATAAAGAAATAGGTCTATACGAAGACACTTTCAATGGGCTCTATCTTTTTTTGGGATTACAGTAATTAAAGCACTAGAATAAGATTCTGGTAACTCATGCTGTTCAGTCACTTGTTGTAATACCTCTCCGAACACCAAAGATAAATCTTCATAAAATGTTTTATAAAATTCCACCGAAAACCCATCATCACCTGGTGACTTCCCATTGGGCATTTCCAACATAGTCGCCTTAATCTCTAATTCTGTAAATGGAGCTTCCAGATCTATAACTTCCTTCTCTTCTAATGCTGATAGAATCATTATCCTGTTTCCCCTAAGAAGTATATAATTTTTTATAAAATGAACAGAGCTGGTCATTAATTTCCTGAGGTTTATAGGTGACTGTTGAATTCTTTTTTTACAGCATTAATAACCTGTGAAACCTGTTCCTTTTTTACTGCCATGCAAGTACTTAATGTGCCCTCTCACCCAACTCATAATATCGCTGCTTAGATTGATTAATTAAACATTCAAATTGATAAGTCTGCAATGTATTATAATACAATTTCAATTTAGTCAAATCCACTTTTTAAAAAATCTTCTGTCACTTCCTTCTGAATTTTCTTCTCCAATTCATCAATTTGCTTTTCTAATTCAAAGCTTTCAACCATATACTGTTTCTTAACTTTAGTGGTATAACTAATAATCTGTCCTCTTAAATAAGCTTTTAATGCATCCCATAACACAAAATTACTTTTTACTGAATTAGCATTTTCAGACAAGAAAAATGTAATCTGTTCTTTAACAAAAATAACAAACTCTGGATTTTCAACAACATTGTATTAAATCTCCATCTATAAGATGAATATACCACTTTTGAACTTATATAAGAAAAAATAATGAAGAATGATCTGATATAACCCTGCTTTTATATTCGCCTGTGATACGCTTCCTTGTAAATGTGCCGATACTAAAAAAAATCTATTCTAGAAAATGAATCATGTCGAGATGAATAAAAAGAAAAATCCTTCTCTGTAGGATTAATCCTTCTCCAAATATCCACTAAATTTAAATCCTTCATCAAGGCCCCAATTTGTATTGCCATCTTTGATTTCTTTATACTTTTTGGGGATCTGTCCAACAAAGGATTCAAGACACAATTAAAGTCTCCCCCAACTAAAATATTTTCATTAGCTTGATTTAATAACAAAAAAGCATCCAAAATAAAACACTCATCATCCACATCAGGTGCATAAATATTAAGCAAAGTCCAAAATTCAGTAAAAATTTACAATTCACCATTCAAATCCTTCCAGCATTCCCTTCCATGGTATGCAACTCAAAAGACAAATTCTTATGAATTAGAATTGCTACCCTCCACCCCCTTGCCTTAGAATTAAACGAAGAAAGAAAAACATGTCCAACCCAATTTCTCTTCATTTTCAAATGTTCTTTTTCAGTCAAATAAGTTTCTTGTAAAAAAGTAATATCAATTTTCATTTTCTTAATATAAGCCAAAACTCACTTTCACTTAATTGGATTATTCAACCCCTGAACATGAAAAGTTGCAAACTTCAAACTAGATATCTTTACAAACTAACAATATAATCACTTATTACAAAATATCACTCCCCTTCTAATAAATGAAAACCACTCTCCCGCCCCTAAATATTTTTTAAATATATATATATATATATATATATATATATATATATATGTAGAAACATTTTTAATTTATCCCCCCCTAAAAAAAGAAACACTACTCAAAGGTAGTAATGCCCTAAAAAACTGGGTGTGGTAAACCACACTAAACTATCAAAGATTTCAGTGTTATCCACCCCCTCAGCCAGAAATACATCATTCATATTAATACAATCCAGTACTGTAAATATATTCAACCCAGTAACTCTATTCCCAATAATTGTTCTGGGTCTTCAATATCAATAAGACTTTGTGTTAAAACCTCTTTCTTTCCATTTTTCCCATTCTTCCCATTCTGCCCATTTCCATTTCCATTGGCCCTCTTTTTGGGCAACAATGGTGAAACTCTTCCAAGTCCACGTAAATCCAGTAATGAATTAACAAAAACTAATGCATGTTAAGGAACCAACAAGAGAAAATGCTCTCCTGGATCTAGTGTTGTGCAATGAGATAGGTAGAGTAAATGATGTAATAGTCAGAGACCATATGGGAAATAGCGATCATAGTATGATTGAATTTCTCATTCAGATGGAAGGGGAAATAGTTAGATCTAAAACTAATATATTGTGCTTAAACAGGGGTGACTACCATAGGATGAGGGAGGAATTAGGCAGAGTGGACTGGGAGCACAGGCTAATTGATGAAACAGTTGAGGAACAGTGGAAGATTTTCAAAGAAATATTTTGTAATGCTCAACAAAAATACATTCCGGTCAGGAAAAAGGGCAGCAAGAGAGGAAAAAAATCAACCGTGGTTAACAAAGGAAATGAAGGAGAGTATAAAATTGAAGGTGCAGGTGTACAAAGGTGCAAAGATCAGTGGGAAACTGAAAGATTGGGATAACTTTAAGAGACAACAAGGGGTTACAAAGCAGGTAATAGGAAATGGGAAAAAGGATTATGAAAGTAAATTGGCACAAAATATGAAAACAGAAAACAAATAATTTTATAAATATATAAAATGGAAGAGGGTGGCCAGAGTTAACATAGAACTCGGAGGATGAGAAAGGAAAACTGGTAGCAAAAAATGAAGAAATGGCTGAGGCATTGAACAAATATTTTGTGTCACTCTTCACGGTGGAAGACACATCCAGCATGCCCAAGTGTGGAGTTAAGGATGTGAATGTTGGGGAAGGCCTTGATAAAATAGTTGTTACAAAGGAAGTAGTGATGGAGAAACTAATGGGACTAAAGCCAGACAAATCACCTGGTCCTGATGATATGCATCCAAGGGTTCTGAAGGAAATGGCAGAAGTTATAGTTGATGCATATACCATTCAAGGGCATATACCAAAATTCCTTGGATTCTGGGCAGGTCCCGGCAGACTGGAAGACAGCAAATGTCACGCCACTTTTTAAGAAGGGATGTAGGCAGAAGACTGGAAATTATCGGTCAATTAGCTTGATGTCTGTCGTTGGAAAAATGCTTGAAGCTGTCATTAAAGATGAAATAGTGAAACTTTTGGAACGTAAGGGTTCAATCAGGCAGACGCAGCATGGTTTTAGAAAGGGAAGATCTTGTTTGACAAATTTGTTAGGATTCTTTGAGGATATAATGGGTGTGGTGGATAGAGGGGAACAGGTTGATGTGGTATATTTGGATTTCAAGAAAGAGTTTGATAAGGTGCCGCATAAGAGGCTTATCAGTAAGTTACAGGAAAGTGGAGTCCGGGAAGTATATTGGCCTGGATTGAAAATTGGTTGTCTGAAAGGAGGCAGAGTGTCGGGATAAATGGGAGTTTTTCAGGTTGTGGTAAGTGGGGTGCCGCAGGGGTCGGTGCTAGGTCCACAACTGTTCATCATTTACATTGATGACTTGGAGGAGGGGACAAAATGTGATCAAGCCAAGTTTGCAGATGACACCAAATTGAGTGGAAGAGCAAATTGTAATGAGGATGTGGAGAGTCTGCAGAGGGATATAGTTAAGCTGGATGAGTGGGCAAAGGTCTGGCAGATGGAGTACAATGTTAGTAAGTGTGAGGTTATCCACTTTGGCAAGAAAAATAAAAGAGCTGAATATTATTTAAAGGGTGAAAAACTACAGCAGGCTGTTGTGCAGAGGGACTTGGGAGTGCTTGTGCATGAATCGCAAAAAGTTAGGTTGCAGGTCCAGCGGGTTATTAAGAAGGCAAATGGAATGTTGGCCTTCATCGCTAGAGGAACTGAATTCAGGAGTAGGGAGGTAATGTTGCAAATGTATAAGGTACTGGTGAGACCACACCTGGAGTACTGTGTCCAGTTCTGGTCTCCATATTTGATGAAGGATATACTGGCTTTGGAGACGGTCCAGAGGAGGTTTACTAGGTTGATCCCTGGGATGAAGGGGTTGACTTATGATGAAAGATTAAATCATCTAGGATTGTATTCGCTCAAGTTCAGAAGAATGAGAGGAGATCTTATAGAAACATATAGAAGTATGAAGGGTATGGATAAGATAAATGAAGGAAGGTTTTTTGAGCTGGCCGGGGAAACTAAAATGAGAGGACACAGTCTCATGATTCGGGGGAGTAGATTTAGGACAGAGATGAGGAAAAATAGTTTTTCCCTGAGAGTAGTGAATGTTTGGAATTCTCTATCCAGGGAAGAGGTTGAGGCTGCTTCATTAAACATATTTAAAATTTGGTTAGATAAATTTTTACATGATAGAGGACTTAGGGGATATGGGGAGAAGGCAGGTAGGTGGAGTTAGATCATAAATTATATCAGTCATGATCTTACTGAATGGCGGAGCATGCTCGATGGGCTATTTTTGGCCTACTCCTGTTCCTACTTCCTATGTTCCTATTCTCAAAAAATTGAGATTGAAAGTTAACATAAAATACCTTTAACACAGAAGGATCTCCAAAAGCAAATTTATAACCTTCCGCCACAGCAGTTCTTTAGACGAATTAAACTCCCGTCGTCGCCTAATAATTTATTGACTCAAATCTGCATTAAAAAATACTCTATTATTTTGAATCATCAATGGAGTTTTTTTTTTTAAATTTATTTATAGTATCTCCATACATTCATTTCAAATTGACTTAGTACAATATTACATAATAGATTCTAAATAATTTTCAATTTTTCACCCCCCCCCCCCCACCTTCCCATAACCCCTGGTTAATTCCCAAAAACCCAAATGGGTGTGGTATAAACCACAAGTGGCATATGACTTTCGGGAGCAGAAGTACCACTCCCCCCCCCCCCCCCCCCCCCCCCCCCTCCCCCCCCCCCCCCCCCCCCCCAGGCAGACAAAATACATGTATAAACCGAAAAATCATCACTTCTTATATCCATAAAACCCCGGTCCATCAATTTAACCAATCTTATTCATAAACTCTTTTTTTTGAAAATCCAAAATGCACCCTTTCCACCCTCCCAACACTGAGTTAAACATTGTTTACAATCAATAAAAGCTTTTTTTTAAAAAAATTTTTTCAAGTCTTCCTGAATTTCATCCACTGAATTAAAACACCTCTGAACATCCCAGTTCACACCGAATCTTCCATTCTTCTCAGTCTCAAGTTGAATTTGTAGCTTACTTTCAAAAAAAGATTTTTCAAATCTTTTAAAATTTTCTTGAAACATAATTCCTTCGGTCTTGATCTTCTAAAGCATCAATGTTATTCATATGTTCTTTCTTCTATGTTTCCCAATTTAATATCAAATTTTCCACTTTGTCAATCTTCTCAATGTTAAGTTGAAATTATTGTTTATTGTCAAGAAAAACTTATTCAAAATTTTTAACTCTTCTTGGACATTGCTCCTTCAACTTTAATTTTATAAACCATCAATCTTGTTCATAGTTTCTTTCTACTGAGTTTCCAAATTTAATAAAGTTTCAGTTTTTTCCAAATTTCTCAATATTAAACTGATCTTGTTGTTTAGTTTAAAAAAAACCTTTTCAAAACTATTAAAATCTGTTTGCAATGTATGCATACTCACAGATAATAAATTCACTCTTCCAATATTCCATCCAAAAAAAAATCACTGATAAACCTTATTGCAGGTCAAGGAGTTCCATATATATGTTTATCTTCAGAAAATATTTCAAATATTTCAAATCAACATTCGTCGCCCTTTCAAAAAGGAGTCCGAAATCAACTTTAATAAGTTCTGTTCTTGAGAAAATTCCAGCACCAACTCCGGCTCTGTCTGGGCAAATAGGTCAAATTTCTTCCAAAGTCAAAGAATGTAATTTTGTTCTGTATTTATAGATAATAAGTTCATCCTTCCGATATTCCATCCAAAAAAAATCACTAATAAACTTTAATGTTATCTGGATTTTTAAAACTCACGGGCAACCAATGCCAATTACTGTAATTTATCTTCATAAAACATTTCAAATCAATATTCATCACCATCTTTCAGAGGGGTGTCCAAGGCCAGCTTATCCGACAGTCCAATTAATGAGCTCCGTTCTTAAGAAGATTCCAGCCTTGACTCCGTGGTTCTGTCTGGGCAAGTAGGCCGAGTTTCTTCCAAAGTCGGAGAGTGTAGTTTTGTTCTGTATTTGAACTCTATTTTCCTTAATCTTTGTTGCCATTTTAAACTAAAAACAATTGATAAACAAAACAAAGACTTTTAACAGAAAATAAATATTCTTAAAACGGGTATTTATATAACTGCCTGTGGGAGACCGGGAATGCACGTCCGCTCCCTACGCCATCTTGCCACGCCCCCCCAATCATCATTGGAGATTGACTTTGTCTTGCCTTCTGTACCTCCAACCGTAGTATAATTTCTCTGTCTTGATAGTTCAGGCACCGAACTAAGACCGCTCGTGGTGGTTGTCCCAGTAACGGTTTCTTTCGTAACGCTCTATGTGCCCTCTCCAATACTAGACCTCCCGACACCTCGGGGATCCAACTCTTAAAATTTTTTATTGGATCGGACCCTTCAATGTCTTCTGGAAGACCCTCAATTTTCACATTATTTCTCCAACTTTGATTTTCCAATGAGTCAATTTTTTTCAGTAAATCTTTCTTCTGGGTTCCCCAATCCACAAATGAATATTCCACTTTCTCTATTTTTTCCCTTATACACTTATGCTTGTCTGAAGCCTTCTCTAAATAGCCTTCCTCCTAGGCACGTCCTACCCCATTACTATGCGTGACACATTATACAGTCAAGTGGCGTAACTGCCACATAAAGTCATCTCATGAAATAAGACTCTATAAAGCATTGGTGAGACCTCACTTGGAGTACTGGGTACATTTTTGGATACCTTATTCAAGAAAAGACAATGATCATGTTGGAGAGGGTTCTGAGAAAAGATATGAGAATAATACCAGAAATGAAAATGTTAGCAAATGAGGAATGTTTCTTGGCTTTTAGACTGTGCTCATTGGAGTACAGAAGGCAAATAGTGGCCTTTTGTCAGCTGATAGGCCTGGATAGAGTAGATGTGGCCAGGATGTCTCGCTTGGTTGGGGATTCAAGGACCTATGATAAAAGACATCAATTTAAAGCAGAGACTCTGACATTTTTTTTTAGTCGGAGGGTGATGAATCTGTGGAACGTGGCCACATGTGGTGAGGTCATTGAGTGTACTTAAGCAGAGTTTGGAAGATACTTGATTAGTCATGGCATCAAGGGTTATGGGGGAGAAACCCTGGGAGTGGGGCTGAGGGGAAAGATTAGATTGGTGGCTAATGGGCCTAATTCTGCTCCAATATCTTGCGATTTTAACATATTAAATAAATTCCCTTTCTTCCAATCGTCCTTCCCTCCTTCTTTGCTGTGAAAACTATGAGATGTTTTTCTTTCCCAGTCAATACATTCTCATAAGTGAATGACCCCATCTTCATTAATCTCCTTTTCCTCCTCTCTCATTTCGTCACATCCTTTGGAAGTATAACGATAAAAACAATATCAAAAGATTTTTCTGGACACTATTTAATATGCTGCTTAGATTCCTTCAATCACCTGAGTACCTCACCATTCATGGTGAGTTCTCCCAGCATCTTCTGTTAGATGTTAATGTTTCTGTAAATTTAGATATACAGCAGGATAACAGGCTCTTCTGGCCCACGAGCCCATGTCCCAAAAATACACCAATTAACCTTCAACCCTGGAACATTTTTGAAGGGTGTGAGGAAACCGGAGCACCCAGTGGAAACCCATGAAGACACAAGGAGTATGTACAAATTGCTAACTGCAAACCCAGGTCACTGGTACTGTAATAGTATAGCTATGCTAACTGATAATTTGAGGAGTACTTTCCATAATCTACAGTACCAGGTACAGTTTATGCCAGTTGTTTTCTATTTACACAGTTTCCCATTTACTGTGACCAAATATTTCACCCCATTTTACACTTCCTCTCTGAAGTTCCTTTGTGTCAGTTCATAGAGGCAAGTGTTGGTTCCGGAGCTAAGTAGTTGCAACATGTAGCCCGTTTTCTGGGTGATGTATTAGGGGCGACTGTAGTACTTGTCTGTATAATTGTAGTTTTTTACCCGCCATTTTAAGGAATGCACAACATACGTTGTCCAGAAGAGGATGAAAATGGCCAACAGAGTGAAAAGCAAAATCAGGGACATCTTTCAATTTTCGTTTTCGAGATCATTGCCAATATCCACTAATGTGTTTGGTGTGAAGGGCATTGAATAAGAATATGAGGATGATTAGTATCAAACAGGTTATGATACTGTTGAACCACTCGAACGCCAAACACTGGGGCAACATGCAATAGGCAGGGGTTTCTATACAGAAATATAGGATGCCTTTAACTATAATTCTGAGTTCATACATAAATTAAAAGAGATGTTCCTCAAACAAGCCAGCACTCACACAGTGACTAAAAATTCACCAGGTTTTTCTTTTAAAAAAAAATATTTATTAATAGTTATTAATTGTGTGTGTGTGTGTGTGTGTGTGTGTGTGTGTGTGTGTGTGTGTGTGTGTGTGTGTGTGTGTGTGTGTGTGAGTGTGTGTGTGTGTGTGAGTGTGTGTGTGTGTGTGTGTGTGTGTGTGTGTGTGTGTGTGTGTGTGTGTGTGTGTGTGTGTGATACCAAAAACATTACAGATTAGTCACAATTCTGGAAAGTCAGACCAAAGTTCAGTCTTGGAAATCCTGTGTTGAAATTCTCGACTTTTAAACTAATGCTCAGTAATAATT
This sequence comes from Narcine bancroftii, assembly GCF_036971445.1. NCBI lineage: Eukaryota > Metazoa > Chordata > Chondrichthyes > Torpediniformes > Narcinidae > Narcine > Narcine bancroftii. The sequence goes on along the minus strand of NC_091470.1, from coordinate 101,798,075 downwards.
ACAAAGAAGATGAGACACTGAGTGATCAGACTGCCAAAAACTCTTGAATCTTTGTCGAGTTGCTTCCAGAGAAATGTCCTTTCATACGAATAGTTGTCAAAGCTCCCCTTTTCCTTGCATCGAGGAAACAAAATGTGCGACTTCCACAATGCATCCAAAACCCAGGCACGGGTCAGACGAAATGGTTACGATCCAAATGCAGCAAATCCCCTGCTTCTTTAAATTAGATATGGGTTGATCAAAATGACCAGAGCAATGGTCACTGTGGTTTCAACAACTCCCCTGACAAGGAGAATTAGCAGAATTGTCCATTTCACAGTGTTTGATCAGATCAATACTGAAATATTGTTTCTTTAAGTGTTCCATTCACATGGCTCATCATTATATATGCCTCTCTATTCATTGATCCATCTGTTTTCCCTGGATATACAATCTTTTGTTCTTAGTTGAGAGCATTAAATTTGTTTATAGTTTGTACTTAATGGTGCCATTCCATCTGTGAACATTGTGAAAGCTGAATGTTTGCAACCTGCACCAAACCCCTCCCAAAGTGAACTGACTAAATAAAACAGGAGCTTGTATGCTTGCAGACCTTCAGGTACAAGACCTTGGACTCAGATCTGAATGAAAATGTAAATTCCTCAGCATCAATGAAGTGTAAAGTACTTTGCAGTTTTAAAGTTAAAAGAGTGATGGATTTAAGTGAAGTTGTTGGCGTGGGTATCCGAGACTTCAGCGATGCTCACTGGTTGGAATACTTCATTGGAATTTGAAGGATTGTGTGGAATGGTCTCCAGGACGGTTGACAGGTGAGGGGATTGCAGTCCTGGACTCAAGTGGGGAAAAATAAGTTCTTTTATTCGGAATCTTGTATGAAATTTAATAACAATTGTTTTTACTAAAAAGAACATGGTGACTTTGGCCACAGCTTAAACCTTCATGGGGGATGAAAACTCCAGAACAAAAGAGCAAACAGATCTGTCTGATTCTCTTTCCCAGATGCTGCCCGACTTGCTGAGTGTTTCCAGCCTTTTCTGTTATTGTGACTTTACTTTCAGTCAAATCTTTCTCTGAGAAATGTTCAGATATGGCGTAAATTTCTAGAGACACCCTACTCAGCCTTGCTTTTTTAAAAATTGCTACTGGATAATAGAACCATTAATTAATTTTTGTGCCCACAGTTCCCACAGTCCACCAAGGAGTACCTTAATTCTCTCATTTGTTGATCTGTCACTGTTAGTAGGCACATTGCTTCAACGCACTGCCTTTTACAAGGTAGATTATTTACCTTAGTTTCTTTTTCATTTTGGTCTGGGTGCCATTTACTCTGTCTTGAATTTGACAGAATGTTTGAGGCAGTATTTTTTTATTTGTTCCTTTGAGAAGAAGCACAAATTCAACCATTTTCACGCAATAGTCAACAATCTTCCAGTACACGGCCTGTGGTTACAGAGAACTCAAAAGTTTTAGTGAGAATTTGGGCCATTTCTTGCTTTCCTTAAAGCCAAAAATAAAGTGAACTTCATCTGGCAACTTACTTTTAAAGATGCTTGACCCTTACTATTTCTAAACGACATCGTTCCATCAATATCTTCCGTCAGGATAGATCGAAGAATTTAGAACTTTGTATATCTGCCTCCATATCTCTCTTCAGGTCTTCAATTGGGACCGTTTATTCTTTCCAATCTTCTCCCAGCAAGTGGGGTCAAATGCTGCATGTGGGATAGATTTACTGCGAATGAAACTGGCTTCTAAATTTCCTTTATAATCTCACTTTTGTAAATATACAGCTCCTGGAAAGTGAATCCGAGGAAAGCATCTTGTTGCACAAATAACTGGCTGAGTATTAAAAATCCGTTCTGACTAACTTACCAACGTATTCATGGTTATCTTCAACACCTTATTCTGGCAGAGCATGTACCCACCTGCCTTAAATGACTATCAACCAGTTTTTTACACCATTTTCTCTTGATCGAACCTTCCTTATCTTGAAGATGAAAGGAATTTGGGATTTTTCAATACATATATTTCTTTATATTTAATACAGGCACCTCTTTATACAGGCACGTAAATCCTTGCCTACATTAACATTTCAATGTTCTCAGTCTTCAATTCACAACTTTCAGCCATTGTTATTGAGGAAAAAACTGTTTATTTCAATGTTCAAAGAATCGTGAATAAAATACATAAAAGAATATAATTTGTACCATTTTTTCATGTTTGTATCACATGAGGTAATTTCCATGAAAATGATAGCAATTGATGTGTCCTGCAACACTTATTTTATCTAAGCCAAAATAGTAATGCTTAGTGTAAAAAAAACAAATACATTCCTACTTTACATTGCAATCATACCTGCAAATGTATAATAAATTTTAATGGAAATGGTCATTCAATTACAAAAGATTTCATCCCTTTAGTTAAAAAAAAGGCTTATGAATCCATATTACCCAAAGCCACTATAGCAACTCCCATGTCCTAGATTCAGACCCCTACCTCCCTATCAGATGTAAGTGTATATGTCAGTTGAATAATATAAGAGCTGAACACAAAGTTAATTGTCTGAAATGCTTCACATTCCTTTAAGGGCAATGATTCAAAGAACATTACAATCCACTTTCACATTGTAACTGCTTTGATTACCAGGATTCAGTAGACAATAAAAAAGATGAATAGGAGAATTGATCCGGCTGAGTTACACAGGTTAAACAGTAGAAAATGCATTTAGCACAATATGCAATTCTGTCTAAAGATTGAAATGTAGAAATTACTTCAGTAGTCCTGCAATCTGAGCTCATGCTGCAATCAAATGGGCACTCTTGTAAATCCAGTAAAGAACATAGCAAAACACGTTGCAGTGAAACCTGAAAGTCTACAGATTGCAGTAAAGCACAAAAATGCTGGAGGAACTCATCAGGGTCTAGAGGAGGTAAAGATATATAACCAATGGTTTGGCTTTGAGCTCTTAATGGTCAAGATCAGAATACAATAGTTGTGCTTTTATATTATGAAAGATATGTTGAATAAGTTAGTACATGTATATTTGCATTCAACTTAATTTTTGATGACAATGGCAAGGAAGTTTGAAAATCTGGTAGTGTGCCATGTACATTCTTGGATGAGTTTGTGACATTGTTGTAAGGATTTAAATAGGAATGTGTAATTGGATCCTGGATTTTCTCACCTATAGATAACAATCTGTGTTGATTGGGTAAAACATCTCCTCCACATTCTCCATCAGTACAGGAGTACCACAGGGTTAGGTTCTTAACCCCCCCACACCTATGTCTGTGGGGCTCAGTATGCCAATTAGACCATCTATAAATTTGCTGTCGATACCACGGTAATGAGTTGTATAAAGAAAGGTGATGAGTCAGCAAAGAGGAGGGAGATTCGAAACTTGGTTGAATGGTGCATCAACAACAACCTTGCACTCAATGTCACCAAAACTAAGGAACTAATTGTTGACTTCAGGAAGGGAGAACCAGAGGTGTACAATCTGGTGATCATTGGGGAATCAGAGGTGGAGAGCGTGAATCAATTTGGGAGTCATTATGTCAGAGGATCTTTCCTGGACACAACACACTAATGACATCATGAAGAAAGCACGTCAGCGCCTCTAATCCTCAGGAGTTTGCAGAGATTTGGTTTGACATCAGAAACTGGTAAATTTCTACAGATATGAAGTATAATGTCTGCTGACCAGCTGCATCAGGGTTTGGTATGGGATTACCAATACCCTTGAGTGTAAAGCCCTGCAAAAGTTAGTGAACACAGTGCAGTACATCACAGGCAAAACCCTCCTAACCATCAATAACATCTACAGGGAACACTGCCATTGGAGTGCAGCAGCAATCATCAAGGATCCAAACCACCCAGCATACGCCCTGTTCTCGCTACTGCCATCAGAAAAGAGGTGTAGGTGCCACAAGACTTGCACCACCAGGTTCAGAAACAGCTGCTACCCCTCCACCATCAGATCCTCAACAGCAAACTCAATCAGATACTCATGTAAGAACTCTTAATTGTGCACTTTATTGATTTTCTTTTTATTCTCTTTGTATTGCACAGTCTTTACTTGTTTACATTTGTACATTGTGTACAATTTTTTGTTGCACCTCAAATATGTGGTAATTCTGCCTGGCCCGTGGGAAAAAGAACCTCAGGGTTGTCTGGCAATAAACCTGAAACCTGAGTTTCTCCTGTGTGAAGGTCTCAGTACTGAAGTCATCTCTTGTTTTTGTTTCATCGAGCTCTGTTCATTTCTCTGCATTTATGGATGTCCAGTGGTGTCTGTCCCCCCCACCCCCACCACTGAATGAAGCTTCACTTTCTTCTCTTTGATGAGTTCTCAATCCTTTCCTTTGAATTGACTATTTTCAGTCCACTTTTGCTAATTGTATCCACACCCAGTGACGTTGGCTTTGATTCCAGATTAAAACCTCTTAGTGACCTTGCAGTGTTTATGGGTATGGTGTTCCAAATCATCCAGGTACACCACTGAGTTTTTTGAATATGATTTTTTAAATGAAATCTTTCTTGTTAACTGGAAACAAAACAGTTTACACCCTCTCTGTCTCTGGTTTGGTCCAATAGGTGTTTCTTTTTCTTGACCCATGTTGATTTACTGTCAAAACTAATAAGAGAGTCTGAATCAGTTTGTTGGATTCATCTACCAATCTATATGGTCAACACTCTCTCAGATGTTTATGTCCCTATACTTTATAAGTGGGATGAAAAGTTGGTGCAATATAAATGCTCACCAGTACTGCATCATTTACTTAATGCATGGAAGAAGATCCACTTAGAAAGGAAAAAAATGAATTACCAAATACCAAAATTATTATTGATGCAAAATCCACTAATCCCTTTTACAATAGATAACCTTTCCTTTAGAGAATGGGAGAGAAAAGGAATCAAAAGAATAGAAAATTGTTTTTTGGGAAATAATTTATTAACATTTGAACAGTTGAAGTTCAAATATGGAATAACTTATGGTACAATGTTTGTATACCATTAACTGAAAACCTACTTAAAGGACAAATTGGGAAGCAGGCTGAGATTACCAGAAGGAAGCAGCTTTGAATATATGATTACAGACACAATGATAATTAAAAGATTTATAACAAACATGTACATCAAACTGCAAGAGAAAGAAAATGATGAAATAAGCTATAACCCAAACAAAAGTGAGAAAAAGATCTAAATATAAAGATTAAAAAATGAAGTGTGGGAAAATTTATGCTCTGGAATTATGAAGAATGCAATAAACCTAAAGTTACATATGATACAGTATAATTGGTTACACAGGGTATATATCACACCCCAAAAATTAAAAGAATGGTTCCAGAGCATAACTTTTCCCATGTTTCATTTTTTATCTTTATGTTTAAATCTTTTTCCCACTTTTGTTTGGGTTTATAGCTTATTTCATAATTTTCCTTATCTTGCAGCTTAATGAACATGTTTGTTATAAATCTTTTAATTATCATTGTTTCTGTAATCACATATTCAAAGCTGCTTCCTTCTGGTAATCTCAGTCTGTTTCCCAATTTATCCTTTAAGTAGGCTTTCAGTTGATGGTATGCAAACATTGTACCATGAGTTATTCCATATTTGTAGTTCATTTGTTCAAATGTTAATAAATTATTTCCCAAAAAACAATTTTCTATTCTTTTAATTTCTTTTCTCTCCCATTCTCTAAAGGAAAGGTTATCTATTGTGAAAGGGATTAGCTCATTTTGCGTTAATAATAATTTTGGTAGTTGGTCATTTGTTTTTTTCCTTTCTACATGAATATTCTTCCATATGTTAAGCAGATAATGCAATACTGGTGAACTTCTATATTTCACCAACTTTTCATCCCACTTATAAAGTATATGTTCTGGTACCTAACATAACATAACATAACAATTCACAGCATGGAAACAGGCCATTAGGCCATTCTAGTCCGCACCGAACCAAACACCCCTCTCTAGTCCCACCTCCCTGCACAATGCCCATAACCCTCCATCTTCTTCTCATCCATATACCTGTCCAACCTTTTCTTAAATAATACAATTGACTCTGCCGCCACTATTTCTCCCGGAAGCTCATTCCACACGTCTACCACTCTCTGAGTAAAGAAGTTCCCCCTCATGTTACCTCTAAACCTCTGCCCCTTAACTCTTAACTCATGTCCTCTTGTTTCAATCTCTCCTACTCTTAACGGAAATGGTCTATCCACATCGACTCTGTCTATCCCTTTCATAATCTTAAATACTTCTATCAAATCCCCTCTCAACCTTCTACGCTCCAAAGAATAAAGACCTAATCTGTCCAATCTCTCCCTATACTCTAGATGCTTAAACCCAGGTAACATTCTGGTAAACCTTCTCTGCACTCTCTCCACTCTGTTTATATCCTTCCTATAATTAGATGACCAGAACTGCACACAGAACTCCAAATTAGGCCGCACCAACGTCCTATACAATCTCAACATCACCTCCCAACTCCTATATTCCATGCAATGATTTATAAAGGCCAGCATACTAAAAGCCTTCTTCACCACCCTATTCACGTGAGTTTATACCTTCAGGGAACGATGTACCGTTACTCCTAAATCTTTCTGCTCTTTTGTATTCCTCAATGCTCTCCCATTTACCACGTATGTCCTGTTCTGATTCTTCTTACCAAAATGAAGCACCTCACACTTATCAGCATTAAATTCCACCTGCCATTTTTCAGCCCACTTTTCTAAGCAGCCCAAATCCCTCTGCAAGCCTTGAAAACCTTCTTCATTATCCACTATTCCACCTATCTTAGTATCGTCTGCATATTTACTAATCCAATTCACCACCCCATCATCTAGATCATTAATGTATATAACGAACAACAATGGGCTCAATACAGATCCTTGAGGCACACCACTGGTCACCGGCCTCCAACCTGACAGACAATTATCCACTACCACTCTCTCCCCTCTCCCTTTCAGCCAATGTTCAATCCATTTGACTATCTCAAAATTTATACCTAAAGACTGCACCTTCTTAACTAACCTTCCATGTGGTACCTTATCGAAGGCCTTACTGAAGTCCATATAGACAACATCCACTGCGCTACCCTCATCCACATTCCTAGTCACCTCTTCAAAAAATTCAATCAGATTGGTCAAACATGACCTTCCTCCCACAAATCCATGTTGAGTGCTCCTGATCAGACCCTGTCTATCCAGTACTATCTCTAAGAATTTTCTCCATTAATTTACCTACCACAGACGTCAAACTTACAGGCCGATAGTTGCCAGGCTTCCTCCTTGAACCCTTTTTAAATAACGGAACCACATGCACAATGCGCCAATCCTCCGGCACTATCCCCATATCTAATGACATTTTGAAAATTACCGCCAGAGCCTCTGCTATTTCCTCCTTCACTTCACTCAATGTCCTGGGGAAGATCCCGTCTGGTCCCGGAGACTTATCCACCTTTATATTCTTCAAAAGCCCTAAAACTACATCTTTTGTAATCTCTATATTCCCCATATTTACCCAATTTGCTTTTTTTATCTCACATCTCCCAATATCCTTCTCCTTAGTGAATACCGAAGAAAAGAAACTGTTCAATATCTCCCCCATTTCTCTAGGCTCCACACACAGTTTTCCGCTCTGATTCTCTAAGGGACCAATTTTGTCTCTAGCTTTCCTTTTACCATTAACATATTTGTAGAACTCTTTTGGATTCGTTTTCACCCTGCTTGCCATAGTTTCCTCGTACCTTCTTTTAGCTTTCCTAATTCCTCTCTTAAGGTTCCTCTTACATTCAATGTATCTTTCAAACATCCCCTTAACTCCATGCTTCTTATATCTAATGTATGCCTCCCTTTTTCTTCGAACCAAGTTTCCAATATTCCTTGAAAACCACGGCTCTCTCAAACCTTTTGCCCCTCCTTTTAACCTAACAGGAACATAAAGCTTTTGCACTCTCCCATATTTTATCTAGCTCTATCCTGGTCCAATCTGGTTTTTCCCTTGTTTGATAAAAATCTGATAAATACCTTAATTGTGCTGCTCTATAATAATTTATAAAGTTTGGTAGCTGCAAACCACCTTGTTTGTACGATTTTGTTAATTTATCTAACGCTATCCTCAGTTTCCCCTCTTATTATTCTCTTTGGTTCATTGAAGAATTTCTCTGTTAAGGGAATTGGTAATGATTGAAATAGGTATTGTATCCTTGTGAAGATATTCATTTTAATGCAATTTACCCTCCCTATCAGTGTTAGTGACAATTATTTCCAATGATCTAAGTCATCCTGTAATTACTTCATTAATGGCTGATAATTTAATTTGTATAGATGGGTTAAATTATTATCTAGTTGAATACCTAGTTATCGGATTGCTTGTGTTTGCCATTTAAATGGTGATTCTTTTTTTAAACTCTGTGTAATCCACATTATTCATTGGCATTGCTTCACTTTTATTTGTGTTGATCTTGTACCCTGATATTTCTCCATATTCCTTCAATTTCTTATGTAGTTTTTTTATTGATATTTCTGGTTCTCCAAATAAACTGATTTTGTATTCTTTCTCCGTTATTTTTATCCCTTTTATTTTATTTTCTGCTCTAATCAGTTCTGCCAATGGTTCTATAGCTAACACAAACAGTGAGGGAGATAGTGGACATCCCTGCCTAGTTGACCTACTTAATTTAAATTGGTTTGATATATATCCATTTACTGTCACCTTCGCCAATGGTCCCTTATATAATGCTTTAATCCAATTAATATATTTTTCTGGTAGGTTGAACTTCTGTAATACTTTGAATAAATAATTCCATTCTACCCTGTCAAAGGCTTTCTCTGCGTCTAAAGCAACAGCCACTGTTGGAATCTTATTTCCTTGTACTGCATGGATTAATTTAATGAACTTACAGATATTGTTCGTTGTTTGTCTTTTCTTAATAAATCCTGTTTGATCTAGTTTTACAATTTTTGGTACACAGTCAGCCAATCTGTTTGGTAATAGTTTTGCTATTATCTTATAATCTGAATTAAGTAGAGATATTTTATGAAAAATATAATAAATATGAGGTTACACATGATAAAATATAATTGGTTACACAGGCTATATATCACGCCCCAAAAGTTAAATAAATGGGACCCAACAGTATCAGATAGATGTTTTCGCTGTAAGAAAGAAACGGGAACAGTACATGCAATTTGGGCATGTGAGAAAGTGAAAAAGTTTTGGGAAGGTCTAAATCAGGTACTAAATAAAATCACAAAAAGCAACATACCAAAAACTCCAGAGATCTTTCTTCTAAGTAATATGAGAAGTAAAGAATTTGGCCTCAAACTGAATGAAGTGCAAAAAAGATTTATTATGATAGCTTTAGCTGTTGCAAAAAAATGTATAATGTCAACTTAGAAATCAGAAGAGAGCCTGAGAGTACAGCAATGGTACATAGAAATGAATAAATGTATTCCATTTTAAAAAATAAATATAATTTAAAAATAAAGTCACATTATTTGAACAAATTTGGGAACCATACATGGAACACAACAGAGAGGGCTTGTCTTGGACCTCCACCCCCTAAAATGATAGAATGAGAAGAAGACGAAATGACCTGATCCAGTGTGTAAAAGTAGTTGACATCATTTTCTTGTTGATTTTCATTGTGTGATGACATTGTTTAATGGGTTTATTGTATTGTATATGTTGAATGTTTAGTGGGTTTGAAGGGAGGTGGGAAGGAGGGAGGGAAGGGAGGGGTGAAAAAAGCGGAGAAAATGCCACTCTGTATATTCAAGAGGGAAATGTTTGTGTGTACTTTGATTAATATGGTTCATAGTGTGAAAAATAAATTAAAAAAAATTAAAAGAATGGGATCCAATATTATCGGATAGATTTTTTCACTGTAAGAAGGAAATGGGAACAACAGTACATGCAATTTGGCCATGTACGAAAGTGAATACGTTTTGGGAAGAACTAAATCAGATATTAAATAAAATCACAAAAAATAACATACCAAAAAATCCAGAGATCTTTCTTTTAAGTAACATAAGAAGTAAAGAATTAGGCCTCAAATTGGATAAAGCGCAAAAAAGATTAGCAGTAGCAAAAAAATGTGTAATGTCATCTTGGAAAATAGAAGAGAGCATGAGAATACAGCAATGGTACATGGAAATGAATAAATGTATTCCATTGGAAAAAATAACATATGATTTAAAAAATAAAGTAACATTGTTTGAACAAATTTGGGAATCATACATGGAACATAACAGAGAGAGCTTGCCTCGGACCTCCATCCCCTAAAATGATAAGGACAAAATGACTTGATTCATTCTGTAAAAATAGATGACACATTTTTCTTGTTTATTTTCCTTTGTGTGAAGATATTGTTTTATGGTTTTATTGTATTGTTTATGTTGAATATTTATGGGTTTTGGAGGAGGGTGGGAAGAGATAGGGAGGGAAAGGGGGAAAAAAGGGAGAAAATGCCACTGTGTATATTTAATCAGAAATGTTTGTAGATATTTTGGTTGATATGGTTCACAGTGTGAAAAATAAAAAAAACTATTAAAAAAAAAATCAGTTTATGTCCCAGGTTCCTGTTATAAATACAAGACCCCAATCTACAAGAATAAAATCTGCAATACCAGGTATATCATTATGACAGTATTTTTCTATTCACAGAATTTACCGTTCAAGGTAACTAAATATTTTACCCCATTTTTCAGCTCCCGTCTGAATTTCCTCTGTGTCAGTCCATAGATGCAGGTGTTGGTGGTGGAACTAAGTAGTTGTAACATGAACCCCGTTTCCTGGTAAATGAATATGGAGTTACTGTAATACTTGTCTGTATAATTGTAGTTTGTGGTTTGCCATTTTAAGGAATGGATAAAATATGGTGTCCAGAGGACGATGAAATTGCCAGACAGAGCAAAAAGCAAAATCATGGACTTTTTGCGATTCTCTCTCTCGAGATCATTGCAATTATCCACGTTACTCATGAGTGTCCTACGGACTTTATTAGACTTTATGATGTGTTTGACGGTAAGTGCATTGAGCAGAAGGATGAGGATGATTGGTACCAAAGGATTTAAAATACTGCTGAACCACTCCATTGCTCCCCACCAGGGTGAGATAAGGTAGGCAGCAGTCACAATGCAGAAATAAGGAATGTTGTCAATTAGGTATTTGGGTTTGATCGCAAAGTAATTAGGGACACTCCGCAAACAGGCTAGTACGACCACCACTGCTATAACCACACTTGCTGTCCGTTGGGTACAATACTTATGTCTCAGATTCTGACGTGAAATGGCCACAAAGCGATCGAAGGTGAAAGCAACTGTAAACCACACAGAGCAATCGAGGGCAGCCAGTTTTGCTACAAGTATCATGGCACAGATTGGCGTGATAAACAGAAAATTTATTGGCAAATAAATGTTGTTAATTCTCTTCAATATCACCTCAATGATCACCACCATGAGATCCGCTACTGCCATGGCGACCAAATAGCGCGTGATGCATTTGGAGAGTCCGCATTTTCCCCGGCACAGGATGAAGATCGCCACCAAGTTCACTGCAACAGGAGAAAAGGAAATGATCACCAGGCCCTGCAATTAATCCAATGCAGAGTAAATACAGTTGATTGATCAGCATTAAAGAATGAACTGCCTGTGGTGGAAATCTTAAATGAAACAAAACATACCAGAATCTCCGAATGGGTCAGGAGACATTTGTAGTGAGAGAGAGAGAGGGGGAGAGGGGGAGAGAGAGAGAGAGAGACAGACAGAGAGTGAGAGAGAGAGAGAGAGAGAGAGAGAGAGAGAGAGAGAGAGAGAGAGAGAGAGAGATTTAACATAATCACATTGGTTTTAAGTTGTATAGAGAGGAGATTAAGATTGGATAAGACAGAAGGAGAACTGGTCATACAGGGCTACATGATGCAAATAACGATATTTGGTTTTTCTTCACACCATGAAACCCTGAATTATAATGAAAAAGACAAAGATGTGATAACGGCAGAGACTGAAAATTTGAAATAAAAATAACAATCTTTAGCAGATGGTATCCAACAAATAGACCCAACTTCTCCTCAACTTGACCAATATTCTACAATGCACTCCATGCATTTTTCAGATGTCAAGGAAAACTGGTGATACCAGAGGAAACTGAAAAGAGAACACAAACTCCACACAGACAGTAATGAGGCCAGAAGTGAAAGAAGATGGATGGAGCTCTGAGGAAGACGCACTACTCACTGCACCATTAAGTAATGCACATTAAATTTGCTCTGTCAAATGTGAAGAATTTCAAATTATTGTTTCTTCTACACAACCTGCTCCTCCACCTACCCTTGTATCATCCACAAACCTGTTCACAAAGCCATTCATTCCATTATGCAAATCATTAAAATGTGGCAATGGTAGAAGCAGCCCCATCACTGTAAAAGCTCGTGGCAGCCAAGCAGAATATGATCTTTGTGTTCCAAATCTCTGCTTCCAGCCAATCAGACAATGCTCCACCCACGCTCGTATGTTTCCAGTTATACCAGGGCTCTTGTTCAGTCTCCCCAAATGTCCTCTGAAAATCTGAATACACAATGTCCACTGCATCTCCCTTATCCAGGCTGCTCATCACTTTCTCAGAGAATTCCAATGGGTTTGTCAAGCAAGATTTTCCCTTGAGGAAACCATGCTGACTTTGGCTGATCCTGTCATGTTCCTCCAAGTGTTCTGTAAACTCATCCTTTACAATTGACTCCAACATCTTCCCAACCACTAACGTCAGGAAAATTAGCCTATATTTCCTTTCAGCTGACTCTCTCCCTTCTTGAACAGTGGGATGACAAATGTGATTTTCCAGTCCTCCGGGACTGTGCCAGAATCTATTGATTCCTGAAAGATCATTAGAGATTCCTCCACAATATCTCCTGCTATTTCTTACAGGACCTGACGCTATAATCCTTCTGGTCCAGGAGACTTATCCACCCTTAGACCTTTCAGTTTTCTGAGCACATTGTGCCTTAAAATAGTAACTCATTCACTTTCGTGACACCCTTCAACACTGGCAAACTGCTAGAGTCTTCCACAGTGAAGAATGTTGTAAAATATTCCAAATCTCCTTGCCTCCCACTATTTCTCCAGTGATATTTTCTCGTGGTCCTCTATATACTCTCTCCCACTTTACTCTTTATATACTTGAAGAACCTTTTTGGATCTTCTTTGATATTATTTGCTAGCCTAGTTTCCTACTTCATCTTTTTCCATTATGAGTTTTTCAGTTACCTTCTGCAGGTTGTTAAAAACTTCCCATCCTCTATCTTCCCACGAACGTTGGCTTCCTTCTATGTCCTCTCTTTTGCTTTCACGTTGGCCTTGACATCCCGAGTCAGCCACAGTTTGGACATTTTACCATTTGAATATTTCCACTATTTTTGGTATGTGTTTATCTTGCACCTTCCCCATTTCTTCCAGAAACTCCATCCATTGCTGCTCTGCCGTCTTCCCTGCTAATATCCCAGTTCGTCTCTCATGCCACTGTAATTTCCTTTTCTCCACTGAACTACCAACACATCTGACTGTACCTTCTGCTTGTTAAAACTCAAACTAAATTCAATCATATCATATACAAGTTTGTTGTTGTATCCAGAGGTTGTATTTGGGATCTGAATGGTGGGAATAGAAAAGACAAAAGGGCAGGTGATGTGGTTACATGAGAGAGTACTGAACAGAGCAGAATAGTGATTGTCAGAAATGGATGAGCAGGTCAGGGAAAAAATGGGGCATTTGCATGTTGAAATGAAGGGAAGTCTGTCGTGTGGTGGCAACTTATTGCAGGTGGTGGAACTGTAATATCCTTGTTACACATTTCTGTTTGCCTTGCTCTATCGCCCAAACACAGACATTCTCTGCTTCTAATATATAAAAATGTATATTTGCATGTTGCAGTGTAAGAGGAGAAAGGAATGCTTACTTGGCATTCACTAAACATTAACTTACCTGTAATGCCAATGGCTGCAAGAATTGGATAGTAGATGCGCTCAAACACCAAGATCACTGGATAATCCATGTTGTGTTTCAAAGAAAGTTGTCCACTGCCACAGTCTGAAATGTGTCAGTTTAGTTATGCCTGCCCTTTAAGTAGAAGGAATGATCCGTGGGGACACTCAAGTCAAGTACACGTTGTCTTATTCAATTAAACAACCTGACTTAATCAACGAAGTCCAGATTCTGTTTTTCTGGCTATTTTAAAAATTGTTTTGTATTTTCTTCACAAAATACAGAATTTCCAAATATATCCCCACAAGGCTGTCTCATTAAACACCAGGGGAATTGTACATGCATTTGTAGATCCTTCCCTCAACCATCTTCACACAGCTATTGGTTATTCATAGAAACTAATTACCTTTTTGAAGACAGACCAGATCTGTTTGTAGAATTTACCACAAATGTACGAAGTTTCTTTGTATCAGTAAATCCAGTGGAAATCTACTGAGCAACATTAGTTGAGAGATAAACGTTGACAATTTCACTAACACTTTATCCACCAATTGCCTCATTTGTCAGTTTCATTTTCAGGCCACTTGACCAATGAGATGAATTTATTATAGAATCATGAATAGTCATGAGGAAATTTATAATCTTCACCCAAAATATTGAAATCACTCACCTTACATTTTAACCATCAGCTGCTTTGTAGGTGACAGTGACTTTGTTTTTTGCTGCTTGCACCTTATGTAAACTCAACATTTTCTTCACGTCCTATCAGCATCTGCATTCTGCTGGTCTAAGGTGCTCCAGCTCACCTCAATTATATGAACTCTGTAAAATAAAATAAAATGGGTGAGCTCCACATCTCCACTCACCAAGGTCATGAAATTCATGCCCCTTGAATTGGTTCTCTGTGGAAATGTATCTCATGCCACATTAGGTGACCTAATAGTTCCGCTTTAAAAAAAAACTATTGTCCAGATTTACAAGGATTCTGCCATTTCACATTTGGCCAGGTGGGCAGTTGACATTGAAGGAAGTCACATTCACCTTTCGAATTCAGCTCAATGGTCCATATGTTGACTACAGCTCCTATGGGATCTGCAGCTCCAAGATCCTGCTAGGAAACAAAATAGTATTGATGAGCTACTAGTGAAGGCCAGTTGACAGTACATTGGTGATGACACTTTCTGCATCTTTGCTAAATTGGATCATGTAGCTGAATGGATTTGTCCAATTTTAGAACATAGAACTTGGAACACAAACGCGCAATGCAAGCCATTTTTCTATTGCAATATTTTATTTAGCTTTTTACTTATATTTAACAATCATCAACCATACAAAACTTCAAGAACCCCATCCCTCCAATGCATCCCCTCTGTAAATCCAATTAAACAAAGAAAAAAACAAAAAAATTGTTAGTGCGTATATTAAAACACATGGAGACATGATAGTATCACAATGTTCTACTCTTTACAGAGGTCTACTGGCTCCTCAGTAGCCATCATGACCCTATGGTGATGCCATTAAGGTGCCTATACGTTCTAAATAAGGCTGGCAGATTCTTAGGAAGGTGTTATATCGCTTCCTAAGACTATATGTGATCTTTTCAAGAGGAATGTATCTGTTCATTTCTGAAGAGCACCTATCAATGAGGAGAGGGGAGTCAGACTTCCATGTTACTGCAGTACATTTCCTGGCAATTACTGTGAATTTAATTTGGAAATTAGTTAGTGATCAACCAACACTCATAAAGTCCTCCTGAAGACAAAGATCTGGGTCTACTGGGAAGGTAACTCCAATGTCCTTAGTTAGGATGTCACAAAGGTCATAGCAGAAGGGTCCCAACTTTGTGCAGAGCCAGGTAGAGTGTAAGAAGTAACCAAACTCCATATCACATCTGAAACACATCTCTGATAACTCAGGTTTATGTTGGTGTAATTTCTTCGGATTGAGGCCTAAAGTTGAGGTTCTGGATTGGAAAAGAGCAAATTTCGTAGGAATAAGAAGGGATTTGGGGAGTATTGAGTGGGACAGGATATTTTCAGGTAAGGATGTTAATGAAAAATGGAGGATATTCAAAAAAGAAATTTTGAGGGTACAGAGTAGTTATGTCCCAATCTGGATCAAAGGAAAGGCTGGAAGTTCTAGGGAGGCTTGGTTTTCGAGGAATATTGGAAATTTGGTTAGGAGGAAAAGGGAGGTGTACAAGAGGTATAAAGAGTAGGGAGCTGAGAAGTTGAAGGAGGACTACAAGAAGTGTAGAAAGAATCTTAAGAAAGAAATTAGAAAGGCCAAATAAAGGCATGAAGAGGCTTTGGCTGACAGAGTAGAAATAAATCAAAAGGGTTTCTACAAGTACATTAAAAGTAAAAGATTAGTGAGAGATAAAATTGGACCCCTTGTAGATAGCGTGGGTAGGCTGAGTGAGAAGTCTGAGGAAATGGGGGAAATTTTGAATGATTTCTTTGCCTCGGTATTCACTAGGGAAAAAAATGTTGAACCAGTTGAAGTAAAGAAAAATAGTGGGGAGGTCATGAAGCATATAAGGATAACCGAGGAGGTAGTGATGGCTGTGTTAAAAAAGATAAAGGTGGATAAATCTCCAGGACTGGACAAAATATTCCCAAGGACACTCAGGGAGGCTAGTGGACTGTTAGTGGGGCCATTAACAGAGATATTTAGGATGTCACTGGCCACGGGGGTGGTACCAAAGGATTGGAGGGTGGCGCATGTGGTTTGTCTGTTTAAGAAAGGGTCCAAATGCAAACCTGGGAATTATAGGCCTGTAAGTCTGACATCTGTGGTGGGCAAGTTGATGGAAAGTGTTCTGAGGGATGTTATTTACAAATTTTTGGACGTACAAGGATTGATAGGGAGTAATCAGCATGGTTTTGTCAGGGGTAGATCATGCTTGACAAACCTGATTGAGTTCTTCGAGGGGGTTACAAAAAAGGTTGATGAAGGGAAAGCTGTGGATGTTGTCTATTTGGACTTTAGTAAAGCTTTTGACAAAGTTCCCCACAGGAAGTTAGGAAAAAATGTGGAGGCATTAGGTATAAATAAGGAGGTAGTGAAATGGATTCAGCAGTGGTTGGATGGAAGGTGTCAGAGAGTAGTGGTAGACAATTGTTTGTCCAATTGGAGGCCGGTGACTAGTGGAGTTCCTCAGGGTTCGGTCCTGGGTCCACTATTATTTGTTATATATATTAACGATCTGGATGTAGGGGTAGAGAATTGGATAAGCAAGTTTGCGGATGACACAAAGATTGGTGGTGTCGTGGACAGTGAGGTAGATTACCGTAGATTAAAAAGTGATTTAGGAAGGCTGGAGGTGTGGGCTGAGAAATGGCTGATGGAATTTAATACAGATAAATGTGAGGTGCTGCATTTTGGAAAGGCAAATTTAAATAGGTCATATACAATTGAGGAGTGCAGAGCAACAAAGGGATTTAGGAGTTATGGTAAATAGTACCCTCAAGGCTGATACTCAGGTAGATGGTGAGGTGAAGAAGGCATTTGGAATGTTGGCCTTCATAAATCGGAGTATTGAATTCAAGAGTAGGGAGGTTATGATGAAATTGTACAAGGCATTGGTGAGGCCAAATTTGGAGTACTGTGTACAGTTTTGGTCACCAAATTATAGGAAAGATATAAACAAAATAGAGAGAGTGCAGAGAAGGTTCACGAGAATGTTGACAGGATTTCAGGGTCCGAGTTACAGGGAAAGGTTGACAGACTGGGGCTTTTTTCTCTGGAGCGTAGAAGATTGAGAGGGGACTTGATAGAGGTGTTTAAGATTTTAAAAGGGACAGACAGACTAAATGTGGATAGGCTTTTTCAATTAAGAAAGGGAGAGATTCAAACTAGAGGACATGGTTTAAGATTGAAGGGGGAAAATTATAAGGGGAACATGAGGGGAAATTTCTTTATGCAGAGGGTGGTGGGGATGTGGAATGAGCTTCCGGCAGACGTGGTCGAGGCGGGATAATTGGTTACATTTAAGGAAAGACTGGATCGTTACATGGATAGGAGGGGACTAGAGGGGTATGGACCGGGTGCTGGTCAGTGGGACTAGGAGGGTGGGGATTTGCTACGGTATGGACTAGTAGGGCCGAACTGGCCTGTTCTGTGCTGTAAGTGGTTATATGGTTATATGGTTATATGGTTATATGGTTTGAGGTACAGTTGGAGATATTATAATGGATCAATTGATACCTGGCATTGATAGTAGCCAACAAATGTCCATGATACAGATCTGAGCAGAGTTTTTCAGCAATTGGAATGTCTAAATCTGACCCCCATCTCACTCTAGATTTATGCAAACCTGGCTTTGGCCCCTCATTCATCAATAAAAAGTACATTCTAGAAATAAATTTACATACCCAACCCTCATTAAGTTGTTTCTCCACTTCAGTGAGTCCTGGTAGAGTCATTTCAAGGTTTTTTTCTTGTCCTGAGCGACAGTGATGCAACCAGCCAGAATGCTCTCCATGGTACTCCTGCAGAAGTTTTCAAAATTCTTTGGTGAATCACCTCAAGTACCTTCCAATAACAACCTGAGTATATCTTGTCCAGTCCAATCTGAATGCTTTTAAGAATATCCAGCATTTCCCCTTTCCTAATCTCAACGTGGCCCAGCATGCAAGCTTGTCCTATTCTGATCTTACCTTGACTAAGGTAAGAAGCTCATTCCACATTCCCACCACCCTCTGCATAAATTTCCCCTCATGTTCCCCTTATAAGCAAAGTCTCTATTTCAGACCTCCCCAACCTCCTCCGTCTCCAGGCACATGTTGCCTCCTTTATTCACTCTCATCATTCTTCTGTTCTTTGCGTACCTATAGAACGCCTTTGGGGTTTTCTTAATCCTACTTGCTCAGGCCTTCGCATGCCCCATTCTAGCTCTTCTAAGTCCTTTCTAAAGATCTTTCCTGGTTACGATATAGTCTACTTCTCATGAACCCTTCCTGTTTTTTGATTCGTAAATCTAATGTGAGTCTTCATTCAATTTTCCCTTGAAAATCTGGCATGATCATTAAATGTTCTGGCTAGATTTGCTTCATTTGCAAAAATGATTTGCAGTGATTAGATATAGTTCTATATGCATTATTAATAATATTTTGACTGTTAACAGACAATCCACTGTTCAGTGTGGGTTGTTACTGAATGCTGTGTTCATTGGAATACTGCATGTGAACAAATAAAGAACTGTAAACAGGTAATAAATGTAAACAAACTGACAGTCCAATAGAGAGATTAAAAGAAAATCAATAAAGTCCATAAGTAAGAGTCCTTAAATAAGTCTTTGAGTTTGTCATTGAGGGGTCTGATAGTGGAGGGGTAGCAGCTGTTCCTGAACCTGATGGTGTGAGTTTTGTGGCACTTATACCTCTTTCCTGATGGCAGCAGCGTGTACTGGGTGGTGTGGATCTTTGATGATTGATGCTGCTCTCCAATGGCAGTATTCCCTAAAGATGTACTTAATTGTGAGGAGGGTTTTGCCTGTATTGTCTTGCGCTGTGTCCACTACATTTTGGAGGGCTTTATACCAGGCCATGATGTAGCTGGTCAGCACACTTTCCACTACACCTCTGTAGAAGTTTGCCAGGGTTTCTGATGTCATACCCGACTTCCACAAACTCCTGAGGAAGTAGAGGTGCTGATATGCTTTCTTCATGATGCCATTGGTGTGTTGGGTCCAGGGAAATTCCTCCAAGAATGTGACGCCTAAGAAATTAAATGAGCTCACCCTCTCCACCTCTGATCCTCCAATGATCATTGGATTGTATGCCCCTGGCTTTCCTGAGGTCAGCAATCAGCTCCTTAGTTTTGGTGACATTGAATGTGTCGTTGTTGTTGGTGGACCATTCAGCCAAGTTTTCAATCTCCATCCTGTGTGCTCACTCATCCCCTTTCTTTATACAACCCACTACCGTGGTATCGTAGGCAAATTTATAGATGGTGTTATTCTCATACCAAGCTACACAGTTGAAGGTGTAAAGTGTGTGGAGCAGGGGACTATTAATACAGCCCTGTGTTGCTCCAGTACTGATGGAAATTGTGGAGGAGATGTTCTTACCAATCTTCACTAATTGTGGTGTGGAGGTGAGGAAATCCATGATCCATTGACACAGTGGGCGTTAATTCCCAAGTCATAGACTTTACTGATCCTGATCAGTTTGAAGGAATGTGGTGTTAAATGCTGAACTGTACTTGATAAAGAACATTCTGATAAATGTATCTTTACTGTCCTGATGTTCCAGGGCTTTGTATAGAGTCATTAAGATGGCATCTGTTGCCAGGATAGGCGAACTGGAATCTATCCATGTCACCACTCAGACAGGAGCTGATGTGTTTCATCACCAATCTTTCAAAACACTTCATCACTGTTGAGGTAATTGTTACCGGTCAATAGTCATTAAGGCAGACCCTCGTTGTGAAAAATGCAACAATGGAGATGCTTCATTAATTCACATGTTCTGGACATGTCAGTGTTTTGAGAAATATTTGCACTGAACTATTTCAAACTTTCTCTGCACTTTTTAAAGTTAATTTTAAATCAAATCCCTTAACTGCTTTATTTGGTATTGTTGGAGAGAGTGACATAACGATAATGGCATCTGATTTGCATGTATTAGCTTCCATTTCCCTTATGGCTTGGCGGGTGGTGTTGCTCAGATGGAGGGGTGTTACCTCACCTACTCACACTCAATGGCTACGTCACTTCACGTCATGTTTAAACTTATAGAAAATTAGATGCTCAATTGCCAATTTCAATGTAAATTTTCAAACACTGTGGGGACCCTTTTTGAGTTACTTTTACAATCTTTGATTTGTTATGAAGGTAGAACTGTTGACGCATGAGGTAAGTTATCACTCTGAGAAGAATTTGATCTTTTTTGGCCAAACAGCTTCTTTTTTGGTAGTGGGTTTAGATTTTCTTTTTTTAATAATAAAATATCAATACAATATAATTTGTTTGATTAAAATGTGGGATATCCTGGTTGAAATTATATGGTTTGTGTAATGTTGTTAAAGTCGCACTTCTGTCAGCGTACAAAAAGGTACAGTAACAAACGACAAAGACCAAACCACAGTCTTTACTGTACAACACAAGCAAGAACGAGGGAAACCAGTGGTGGGTGGACAGAGTCACCTCACTAGTACTGTTTGAACCTCAGTCAAAGATCACAGTCACAGGGTGCAATATTTAAGGCATTTTCCTGAATACAAATTGGATAATATTTCTTTGAAGGTATTGCTACAGCTTATGTTTTACATTTTGCACATCCTCTTTCTAAAGACAGGGAAATGATTTGTTGTTGGTTATTTAATCTCATGTATCAGTTATAATTAAGAACATCCTTCTGGTATTCAAAAAAAATCAACAGAAGTCTGGAAGGGTTGCTCACAGTACACATCAGTATCTATTCTCTGCCTACCTGATTTCTGGTTTCCAATTTACATATGTAAATGGATAGTTTTATAGTAATCTTAGATTCTTGAAGTTAGCAATGGTGACCAAAACTTCAGCACAGAAACAATGCCATTCAGGGACTGAGTGGTGCTGGACACTTATTGCAGCCTTTAGATCGCGCCTAACAGTTAGCACTATTTTGTTAAAGAGATCAGGCAGGTATTAGGATATGGTTCAAGAGAAGAGGGGAGAATTGATCCCTGTCCTTGGTTACTCTCTCTCCCAGTTACTGATAAAGTCGGTGTGATGGTTTCTTAATCATAATTCCCATAACTAAATATTCTATAGCTAATATTCTTAAATGTATCTTTTTGACTTTTAACCTATATCTTTATGTGAAATTTCAGTGTTAATAAAAATATTGAAAAAGCGGGAAAAAAAAACTCCCAGTGGCCAACTTTAAATTCTCATTGGTTTTGCTGT
Organism: Narcine bancroftii; assembly: GCF_036971445.1. Classification (NCBI taxonomy): domain Eukaryota; kingdom Metazoa; phylum Chordata; class Chondrichthyes; order Torpediniformes; family Narcinidae; genus Narcine; species Narcine bancroftii. The sequence goes on along the minus strand of NC_091470.1, from coordinate 101,776,197 downwards.
ATGGATTTGTCTACCCCCCCCCCCCCCCCACCTTAGTCTTGTCCATTGACAGGGTGGTGTTGGGCAACAACATGTCGTGTACCTCCTGGGCAGCCTTGCACTCAATGGCATGAAGGTTGAACATGAGAAGCTGCCAATGGCAAGCAGGGCTCCTGAAGGGCCTTATCCACTGATGACTTATTCATGCTTTGGGGATTTTGGAACCAGGTCGAGGGAGTGTGATTTGGATTCATTGCTGGACAGGGCAGGAAGGTGAGGTAATGAGGTGCAGGAGGTGGTGGAATTGGAGGACTCCGAAGGGACACTCTTTTGCTTCTCTTTCTTCCCATGACACTGGGACTGTATTAACAGCTTCACTTTGTTTCAGGCAATCAAAGGAAAGAATTTTGTGTACGTAGCAATAAATTAAATCTTCATCTTGATCTTGCTATCAACATAAGCTCCAGAATATATTTCAATGTGTGGTGATATATCACCGGCCTACTCCACGGAGCAACCTCTGTACCTGCAGGAGTGTAAGGGAACAGGACAATACCTGGCCGTCTGTCAATCAGTCGGCCTGAATGGATCAAGCCCCACCCGGTCGGGTGTCAATCGCCCTCCGGGATATAAGCCTGCAATGGCCTCCCAAGGCCTCACTCAGAGTTGCTGCAGCTACAGCCAGCCTGTTGTACAGTCTTTACTGTGTGTGTCTGATTCTGGCTAACAGTGCACCACACAATGTTTCATATTAATAAGTGCAGAGCATTGTGAATTTGAATAGTCAGCCTTCGAGCCCCCTCCTTACACCTTACTATGCGTGACACATTATTCAGACAAGAAGCATATCTTCCTCAACATATCCCTTTTTTTCCAATCATCTGTCCCCACCTTCTTTCCCAGTCAATATGTTCTCATAAGCGATGTCTCCACTTTGGCCCCATCCTCATCAATTTTCTTTTCTTTCTCTCTCGTTCTGTCACAGCCTTTGGAAGCGTTTGATGAGAACAATATTGAAAAATCTTTCCAGACACTTTATTTAAATATTCTGCTTACTGTGGACATGCACTCTGAGATTCCTTCAAACACCTTCGTACCCTTCCAATAAATTAAATTTATAAGAAAACAGCACAGGTCCCGTACCCCACAAATACACCAATTAACCTGCAACCTCGGTACATTTTGAAGGGAGAGAGGAAACCGAAGCCCCCAGTAGAAACCCACACAGATACAGGGAGTACATACAAACTCCTTGCAGACAGCAGTGGATTTGAACCCGAATCACTGGCGCTATAACAGCAATCTGCTACACTAACCGATAAGTAGCAATGTAACTTCCATAATCTACAGTACCAGGTACAGATTTATGTCAGTTGTTTTCTATTTACACAGTTTCCTATTCATTGTGACCAAATATTTCACCCCATTTTTCAGTTCCTCTCTGAAATTCCTCTGTGTCAGTCCGTAGAGGCAAGTGTTGGTGCAGGAGCTGAGTAGTTGCAACATGTAGCCCGTTTGCTGGGTGATGTATTTGGGGTGACTGTAGTACTTGTCTGTATAATTGTAGTTTTTTACCCGCCAATTTAAGGAATGCACAACATACGTTGTCCAGAGGAGGATAAAATTGGCTGATAGAGTAAAAAGCAAAATCATGGACTTCTTACGGTTTTCTCTCTCTGAATCATTGCGATTATCCATGTTGCTCGTGAGGGCCTTGCGGACTTTATTAGACTTGATGATGTGTTTGATGGTAAGGGCATTGAACAAGAGGATGAGCACAATTGGTATCAAAGGCGTTAAAATACTGTCGAACCACTCATACGCTGCCCACAAGGGTGAAGTATAATAGGCAGTTGTTTCAAGGCAGAAATATGGGATGTTGTTAATTATAATTCTGGGTTCATACATAAAATAAAAAGGGATGCTCCTCAAACAGGCCAGCACCCACACGGTTACTATAACAACACTTGCTGTCCTTGGGATACAATACCTTGGCCTCAGATCTGGACATGAAATGGCCACAAAGCGATCGAAGGTGAAAGCGACTGTAAACCACACAGAGCAATCGAGGGCAGCAATCTTGGTGACAAGTTTCAAGGCGCAGATTGGTGTGATGAACAGAAAATTTATTGGCAAATAAATGTTGTTAATTCTCTTCAGTATCACCTCAATGATCACCACCATGAGATCCGCTACTGCCATGGCAACCAAATAGTGAGTGATGCATTTGGAGAGTCCGCATTTCCCCCGGCGCAGGATGTAGATCGCCACCAGGTTAACTGCAACAGGAAAGAGAGGATATCAATGAGTAAGAGCGACAGGCCACCGAGGTGGGATGAATGGAGATGACCCTCCACACGCAATGACAAATTAGTATTAGAAAAGAAGACCAAACCACAGCAACCGGAAACATTGCACCCATTTGTGAACAATGGGCTTGGTTTTCTTCTCTTTGCCTGGTTAGAGGGAATGCAAGAGGCAAGGGGGCAGGTGATTGATCCCCCACGGTTGCTGGGAAGGTGCGGTGGAAAGCAGAGTTGCTGCTGGTAGGGATGGAGGTGTGAAGCAGGGAGAAACAATGGCTTCGGCTGCTGAGCAGAGGGAAAGGTGTGGGATGGTGGCAATTGATGGCGAGTGGTGGAAATATACAAGTACTTGTTATAATCAAAACTCAAGGCTGGACGTCAAACAGGGGACTTTATGCAAAAATAAAGATACATGAACAATGTTTTGGGCTCCAGCCCTGAGCATACGAAATAAGAACAGGAGTCGGCCATCTGGCCCATCGAGCCTGCTCCGCTATTCAATGAGATCATTCTGATCTGATGATAGGCTCATTTCCACCGACTTGCCTCATCCACATATCCTTTAATTCCTTACTCTGCAAAAATCTACCCAATCTTGTTTTTAATTTATTTACCGAGGTCACCTCCACTGTTTCAATGGCCTGCAAATTCCACAGATTCACCACCTTCTAGGAATAGCAGTTCCTCATCATCTCCATCCTATCTACTACCCTGAACCTTGACATTATGTTTCCTAGCTCTAGTCTCTCCCACTAATGGTAACAACTTACTTACTTTGATCTTATCTATGCCTTTCATAATTTTCAGATTTCAGATTTTTTTGACAGAGTACATAAATGGCATCACAAACAACCCTGAGATTCTTTTTCCTGCAGGTGAGGGAGAACTGTACTCAACATATACATGTAAACAAATAAAGAACTGTAAACAGGTAATGAATGTAAAGAAAATGACTGTGCAATTCAGAGAGAATAAAAAATCTGTAAAGTGCACAAGAAAGAGTCCTTAAATGAGTCTCTGGTTATGTTTGTCATTGAGGAGTCTGATGGTGGAGGAGGAGCAGCTGTTCTCTTCAACCTGGTGGTCTGAGTCTTTCCTGATGGCAGCAGCAAGAACAGATGGTGTGGATCATTGATGATTGCTGCTGCTCTCCGATGGCAGCGTTCCCTGTAGATCAGTGGTTCTCAACATTTTTCTCTCCGCTCATAATCCCTATGCCATAGGTACTCTGTTAACGTAGATGGGTGGGAGGAAAAAGTTTGGAAACCACTGTTTTAATCAACCCTAATTGACTCGTTATTTGCACAGTTTTCCAAAGGAAATGGCCCAATGACAAATTTTCTCAAAATTGGGTCTAGAGCAGTGATTCTCAACCTTCCCTTCCCACTCACATCCCACCTTAAGTAATCCCCTACTAATCACAGAGCACCGATGGAATAGGGATTACTTAAAGTGGGACATGAGTGGGAAGAAAATGGTTGAGAACCACTGCTAAAGATGTTCTTCATTGTGGGGAGGGTTTTGCTGCGATGTTCTAGGCTGTGTCTACTACCTTTACAGAGCTTTACACTTGGAGGTATTGGGTCCCATACCAGACCATGATGTGGCTGGTCAGTACACTTACCACCACACATCTGTAGAAATTTACCTGGGTTTCTGGTGTTAGTCCAAACCTCCACAAACCCCTGAGGAAGTCAAGGCATTGGCGTGCCTTCTTCTCAATGCCATTAGTGTGTTGGGTCCAGGAAGGATCCTCTGAGATAGTGATGCCAAGAACTTAAATTTTCTTACCCTCTCCACCTCTCCTCCCCCAATGATCACTGGATCATACACCTCTGGCTTTCCTTTCCTGAAGTCAATATCAGTTCCTAAGTTTACATCACGTAAAATCCTAAGGATTCTTTTTTTCTGCAGGCAAACCAGGATTACCATTTAGTGGTAGTGCAAAAACTGTTCAAATAAAGAAATGTGAAAAAAACCTGGGATGCAGAGAGGAAAGCATCAATAAAATGCAAAAGTAAGAATCTTCTTTCTAAACTTTCGATAGGATCCCTTTTCATACTGAAGGGTTTAAGCCCAAAATGTCAGTTCTGTATCTTCTTCTTTGCTACATAAAGGATACTGTTTGACCTGCTGAGATTCTCGAGTATCGTGTTTTTACTTAAATCACAGTATCTGTAGACTTTCCTGTTTTACTCCAAGTACTTGTTCTACACCAAACCCTGCATCTTGTTGCGCAAGAGGAAAACCATTTACACATGTTCACAAAAAGTAACTGGACTTCGACTTATTCCATTTCTTTACCTGTAACGCCAACTGCTGCAAGAACAGGGTAGTAGATCCGTTCAAATTCAAAGATGACTGGATAGTCCATAAAAGGCATTGAGGAGAGTTCCCCGAAAGGCACTGGCAGCCAGCGATCAAATTAGAGTGTTCTTATGGGAAAGGAGTGATCCACTGGGACACCCAACTGGAGTGCATTCTGCTTGTTAGATTCAATTAAACACGCAACTTAATCAACCAAATCCAGAATCTGTTTTGAGGGTTATTTTTAAATTGTTTTTGCATTTTTTTTCAGAAAATATAAGTTTTCTGAAGAAATCCCACCATCCTTTCCCTCATCGTTCACCACGGTGGAGCCATTGGCTATCAAAAGAATCCTACTGACCTATTTGTAGATAACCCAGAATTTGAGATTGCAGGTATAATTTTACAAACCACGAGGCTCCCAGAGAAATCAGAACAATCTTGACTAGACCTGACATTGATAAAATGGAGAAGTGACACATAGAACAATGTACATTAATGATGATTTTGATTATGGTTTTGTGGCTGAATCTGCAGATGATCTTAAGTTAAGTGGTGGAGTAGGAAGTGTTGAAGATTGCAGAGAGACTTAGGAGAGTGGACAAAGAAATGGAATAAGTCGAGGTGCAATATTCAGAAATGTACAGTTGCACATTTTGGAGGGGGTGCAGGCAGATTATTATTTGGATGGGGAGAAAATTCAAAATTCAGAAGTGCAAAGGGACTTGGGGGTGCTCGTGGAGGATAACCTAAAAGTTATGTTGGCATTCATTTCAAGAGGAATAGTATATAAGAGTAAAGAGGTGTTGATCAGACTCTGTGGGGCACTGATGAGACCTCATTTCAAGTAATGTGTGTAGTGTAAGGCCCCTTATCTTAGAAGAGATGTAATGATGTTGGAGAGAGTAAAGAAGATTTACCAGGTTGATACCCAGAATGTAAGGGCTAACATATGAGGATCATTTATCGGCTCTTGGACTGTATTCATTGGAGTAAAGAAGGATGAGAGGAGATCTCGTAGAAACATTTTGAATGTTGAAAGGATTGGACAGAGTAGATGTGAATAAGATGTTTCCCTTGGTGGGTGAGTTCAGGGCAAGAGAGCACAAATATAATCTTAGAATTAGAGGGTACCCATTTAAAGTGGAGATGAGGAGAAATTTCTTTAGCCAGAGGGTCGTGGATTTGTGAAATTTGTTGCCACATACAGCTGTGGAGGCCCAGCGTGAGATGACGTCAACTGATGCTAGTGTTGAGCCAATTTTACTTTCACACTGGACACTTGAAAGGCTGATTGGCCGTTAATTCCTGCAACTACTTGCAAGTGTTGAAGGGGCTTTTGATAGCATTTGACAACATGTTCTATGACGTTGGTGATGATTAAATATAATCTGATTACAACTTGCCTGGCAGGAAACACAAGTCTGCAGACGCAGTGATTATAGTAAAAACACAAAGAAATGCGGGAGGAACTCGACCAGTCTGTCAGTGTCCATAGGAGGTAAAGGTATATTACCAATGTTTCGGGCCTGAGCCCTTCTTCAAGGTATAAGCTAGAAACAGGAAGGTGTCAGAATAAAGACTAGAGAGAGAAAGGCAGAAGACTGGCAGGGGAGGAGTCCAGACCAACAAACAAGATGTGTGAATTGGATATGATGAGAGGAAGGTGAGAATTGGTTTTGAGAAAGGAGACAGACGGAGAGGGAGGAGACCTGTGGAAAGGCAACAGGGGTGTAATTTAGACCAGCTTATGCAAGAAGGGATGCAGTTGCATCAGTAGACATAATCTAAATTCCACCATGAGGCCCAGGATGCATATGAATCAGTAGACATAATCTAATTTACACCATGGGGCCCAGAGATGCAGTTGTCTCTTGTTGGTCTCAGACTGTCAGGAGACCTTGGAAGATAAGTAAACCATTTATTCAGGGTGATGGGCTATGAGTAAACAATTTTTGGGTAATATAAGCCATGGTCCCGCTGCTGAATTTTCAGACTCTCTGAGGGGTGGAAACTTCTCTCAGCAAGAAGAACTTCTAGAGTCCAGCTAACGTCCCGGTTGGGGGAGGTGGAGAAGCTGCTACCGGCACCCCGACAACCTACTACAAGTGTGCGGTCATTGCCTCGCTTTGGCAGTTGGGACCAGTCCAGGCATTGATAAATATAATTGGGAAGGGCTTGCATATTGTAGTTTGAAATCAGCTTTTGAATTTGTAATAAACATTTGTATAAACTGAACTGCTCTCGGTGTGGGGATCTATTTTCTTTCACTAGCTTAAACAAACAAAGTGAGAGGTACAAGTTTACCCAGGACAAGGGGAAAAAATGGGGTGGGTTTTGACAGAAACTGGAGAAATCTATGTTAATGCCATCTGTTTGGCTTACCATTAGTCAGTTTAGATTTGCCCTGTTTTTTATGGAGAAGTGGTACGTTGTCCATCTGATGTCAGAGCTGTAATTACTGGAAAACTTGGTGAGAGGGAGGACTAATTCTGGCGTCCCATTTGGCTGCATGTCAGGGTCTTTCCCCTGTCATCTCTTGAGTTATCAATGATCTGAGTGAATCCGATATGGAAATATGACGAGGAGGGTTCAGAGCCGGATTTGTTGCTTCGTTTCTCTGATCCCGGCGCCTGTGGTGCCTGGCGTTTAAAGGAATTGTGACACCCAACGCTGCTCTCCACCAATGAAGATTCAGCCACAGGATCTCAGAGCATTCGACTCACAACTTTCCTGAGCGAATGACTTTCACCATGATATTCGTTTTCAATCTTCATGCTTGAAACAATTTAATTTTACGGCTTTATCACCAAACGGGATGATGTGGAAAGTTAGTAATTCCTCGATTATTAATATTGTGCTAATTTGAAGCATCGAAACATTGTGAAATAGTTTTCTTCCCGTCTATTATAGACTGAAAGCAGAATTACATTTAATAATATGGAACTTGGACTTTTCAGTAGGGTAACATGGGGAATAGAAACAGAACCAGAAAATGGGCCGACTTTGCTCAATCTTATAATTTTCAAGTGAAGAGCGTTCAAATGTGAGAATTGCTTTGATGACGCTTGTGTCCACACCTTGAGCAGTGTTCTCTGCCACTCCCCCACGAGGTCCCCATCAAAACAGTATTGTAATCGTTGACACTTCATCAGTTGCATTCATTGGGTCGTCTCCAAAATTGTCTCCAGTGGAAAAAGTGAGCAAAAATGAAACAAAAACTTCTCCGGTGACTCGGATTCACTCACAGGAGTCAATTTGATGTCATATCTTGCACAATCTGTTGTTGATGCAAAGGTGAAAAAAAGGGAGAAATGTGTTTTCATTGTATTGTGACAGGGTATATATGTTTTTGGGAGATAAATTAGGAAAGGTTTGTTAGAGCAGGTCACATACAAATACTTTAAAACAGATCTTATTTGAAATACTGGAGCTCTGCTAATGCTAGACATATTGGCCCCACAGCCTTTGTAAGAGCTTGGAGAGTGCCCAAGAGACTTCACTAATGGATTGTTGTTTACAAAAAGGAAACAGATGAAAGAGCTTGTCGGAGGCACATATTGTCTTGAAGGGAACTTGCTGTTCTAAAAGATTTATAACAAACATGTACATCAAGCTGCGAAAAGGAAAATGATGAAATAAGCTATAAACCCAAACAAAAGTGGGAAAAGGATTTAAACGTAAAGATAAGAAATGAAACATGGGAAAAGTTATGCTCTGGAACCATTCTTTTAATTTTTGAGGCATAATATACACCCTGTGTAACCAATTACACTGTATGATATGTAACCTTATGTTTATTGCATTCTTCATAGTTCCAGAGCATAAATTTTCCCACACTTCATTTTTTAATCTTTATATTTAGATCTTTTTCTCACTTTTGTTTGGGTTATAGCTTATTTCATCATTTTCTTTCTCTTGCAGTTTGATGTATGTGTTTGTTATAAATCTTTTAATTATCATTGTGTCTGTAATCATATATTCAAAGCTGCTTCCTTCTGGTAATCTCAGTCTGTTTCCCAATTTATCCTTTAAGTAGGCTTTCAGTTGATGGTATGCAAACATTGTACCATGTTATTCCATATTTGAACTTCAACTGTTCAAATGTTAATAAATTATTTCCCAAAAAACAATTTTCTATTCTTTTGATCCCTTTTCTCTCCCATTCTCTAAAGGAAAGGTTATATATTGTAAAAGGGATTAGTGGATTTTGCATCAATAATAATTTTGGTATTTGGTAATTCATTTTTTTTCCTTTCTAAGTGGATCTTCTTCCATATATTAAGTAAATGATGCAGTACTGGTGAGCTTTTATATAGCACCAACTTTTCATCCCACTTATAAAGTATATGGACATAAACATATCTGAAAGAGGGTTGACCATATGGATTGGTAGATGAATCCAACAAACTGATTCAGACTCTCTTATTATTTTTGACAGTAAATTAACATGGGTCAAGAAAGAAAAACACCTATTGGACCAAACTAGAAATAGAAAGGGTGTAAACTTTTTTGTTTCCAGTTAATAAGAAAGATTTCATTAAAAAAATCATATTCAAAAAACTCATTGGTGTACCTGGATGATTTGGAACACCATACCCATAAGCACTGGAAGGCCAGTAAAAGGTTTTAATGTGGATTAAAGCCAACATCACTGGGTGTGGATACAATTATCAAAAGTGGACTGAAAACAGTCAATTCAAAGGAAAGGATTGAGAACTCATCAAAGGGAAGAAAGTGAAGCTTCATTCAGTGGTGGTGGTGGGGGGGGGTGCAGACAGACACGACTGGACATCCGTAGATGCAGAGAAATGAACAGAAATCGATGAAGCAAAAACAAGAGGTGACTTCAGTACTGAGACCTTCACACAGGAGAAACTCAGATTTCAGATTTTTTGCCAGACATGACTTCACATACAACCCTGAGGTTCTTTTTCCCATGGGCCAGGCAGAATTACCACTTATTTGTAGTGCAATAAAAACACTGTACACAATGTACAAATGTAAACAAGTAAAGACTGTGCAATACAAAGAGAATAAAAAGAAAATCAATAAAGTGCACAAATAAGAGTTCTTACATGAGTATCTGATTGAGTTTGTTCTTGAGGATCTGACGGTGAAGAGGTAGCAGCTGTTTCTGAACCTGGTGGTGCGAGTCTTGTGGCACCAATACCTCTTTCCCGATGGCAGTAGCGAGAACAGGGCGTGTGCTGGGTGGTTTGGATCCTTGATGATTGCTGCTGCACTCCAATGGCAGTGTTCCCTGTAGATGTTATTGATGGTTAGGAGGGTTTTTCCTGTGATGTACTGCACTGTGTCCACTACCTTTTGCAGGGCTTTACACTCAAGGGTATTGGTAATCCCATACCAAACCCTGATGCAGCTGGTCAGCAGACATTATACTTCATATCTGTAGAAATTTACCAGTTTCTGATGTCAAACCAAATCTCTGCAAACTCCTGAGGATTAGAGGCGCTGACGTGCTTTCTTCATGATGTCATTAGTGTGTTGTGTCCAGGAAAGATCCTCTGACATAATGACTCCCAAACTGTTTCACGCTCTTCACCTCTGATTCCCCAATGATCACCAGATTGTACATCTCTGGTTCTCCCTTCCTGAAGTCAATAATTAGTTCCTTAGTTTTGATGACTTTGAGTGCGAGGTTGTTGTTCATGCACCATTCAACCAAGTTTCAAATCTCCCTCCTGTTTGCTGACTCATCACTTTTTTTTATACAACTCATTACCGTGGTATCGACAGCAAATTTATACATGGTCTAATTGGGCTACTGAGCCCCACAGACATAAGTGTGGGGAGTTAAGAACCTATTCCTGTGGTACTCCTGTACTGATGGAGATTGTGGAGGAGATGTTTTTCCCCAATCAACACAGATTGTTATCTATAGGTGAGAAAATCCAGGATCCAATTACACATTGTGAATAATTAATTTCATCTTCCAGATAAGGAAGGTTCGATCAAGAGAAAATAATGTAAAAAACTGGTTGATAGTCATTTAAGGCAGGTGGGTACATGCTCTGCCAGAGTAAGGTGTTGAAGATATCCAGAATGGATTTTTAAAACTCAGCCAGTTACTCCGTCCAACAAGATGCTTTCCTTGAATTCACTTTCCAGAAGCTGTATATTTACAAAAGTGAGCTTAAAAAGGAAATTTAGAAGCCAGGTTCATTCACAGAAAATCTATCCCACATGCAGCATTCGACCCCACTTGCTGGGAGAAGGTTAGAAAGAATAAACGGTCCCAATTGAAGACCTGAAGACAGATATGGAGGCAGATATGCAAAGTTCTAAATTCTTCGATCTATCCTGACGGAAGATATTGATGGAAAGGTGTCATTTAGAAATAGTAAGGGTCAAGCATCTTTAAAAGTAAGTTGCCAGATGAAGTTCACTTTATTTTTGGCTTTAAGGAAAGCAAGAAATGGCCCAAATTCTCACTAAAACTTTTGAGTTCTCTGTAACCACAGGCCGTGTACTGGAAGATTGTTGACTATTGCGTGAAAATGGTTGAATTTGTGCTTCTTCTCAAAGGAACAAATAAAAAAATACTGCCTCAAACTTCTGTCAAATTCAAGACAGAGTAAATGGCACCCAGACCAAAATGAAAAAGAAACTAAAGTAAATAATCTACCTTGTAAAAGGCAGTGCGTTGAAGCAATGTGCCTACTAACAGTGACAGATCAACAAATGAGAGAATTAAGGTACTCCTTGGTGGACTGTGGGAACTGTGGGCACAAAAATTAATTAATGGTTCTATTATCCAGTAGCAATTTTTAAAAAAGCAAGGCTGAGTAAGGTGTATCTAGAAATTTACGCCATATCTTTTTTTAAATGAAAAACCATAACAGTCTCCTGGTGAATTTTTAGTCACAGTGTGAGTGCTGGCTTGTTTGAGGAACATCTCTTTCAACTTATGCATGAACTCAGAATTATAGTTAACGGCATCCTGTATTTCTGTATAGAAACCCCTGCCTATTGCATGTCGCCCCAGTGTTTGGGGTTCGAGTGGTTCAACAGTATCATAACTTGTTTGATACCAATTATCCTCATATTCTTATTCAATGCCCTTCACACCAAACACATTAGTGGATATTGGCAATGATCCCGAGAACAAAAACTGAAAGATGTCCCTGATTTAGCTTTTCACTCTGTCGGCCATTTTCATCCTCATCTGGACAACGTATGTTGTGCATTCCTTAAAATGGCGGGTAAAAAAACTACAATTGTACAGACAAGTATTACAGTCACCCCTAATACATCACCCAGCAAACGGGCTACATGTTGCAACTACTTAGCTCCGGCACCAACACTTGCCTCTATGGACTGACACAAAGGAACTTCAGAGAGGAAGTGTAAAATGAGGTGAAATATTTGGTCACAGTAAATGGGAAACTGTGTAAATAGAAAACAACTGACATAAATCTGTACCTGATACTGTAGATTATGGAAAATACTCCTCAAATTATCAGTTAGCATAGCTATACTATTACAGTACCAGTGACCTGGGTTTGCAGTTAGCAATTTGTACATACTCCTTGTGTCTTCATGGGTTTCCACTGGGTGCTCCGGTTTCCTCACACCCTTCAAAAATGTTCCAGGGTCGAAGGTTAATTGGTGTATTTTTGGGACACGGGCTCATGGGCCAGAAGAGCCTGTTATCCTGCTGTATATCTAAATTTACAGAAACATTAACATCTAATAGAAGACACTGGGAGAACTCACCATGAATGGTGAGGTACTCAGGTGATTGAAGGAATCTCAGAGTGCATGTCCGCAGTAAGCAGCATATTAAATAGTGTCCAGAAAGATCTTTTGATATTGTTTTTATCGTTATACTTCCAAAGGATGTGACGAAATGAGAGAGGAGGAAAAGGAAATTAACGAGGATGGGGACATTCGCTTATGAGAATGTATTGACTGGGAAAGAGAAAACATCTCATAGTTTTCACAGCAAAGAAGGAGGGAAGGACGATTGGAAGAAAGGGAATTTATTTAATATGTTAAAATCGCAAGATATCGGAGCAAAATTAAGCCCATTAGCCACCAATCTAATCTTTCCCCTCAGTCCCACTCCCAGGCTTTCTCCCCCATAACCCTTGATGCCCTGACTAATTAAGTATCTTCCAAACTCTGCTTAAGTACACTCAATGACCTCACCACATGTGGCCACGTTCCACAGATTCACCACCCTTCGACTAAAAAAAAAATGTCAGAGTCTCTCTTTTAAATTGACGTCTTTAATCATAGGTCCTTGAATCCCCAACCAAGCGAGACATCCTGGCCACATCTACTCTATCCAGGCCCATAATCAGTCAAAAGGCCACTATTTGCCCCCCCCCCCATCCTTCTGTACTCCAACGAGCACAGTCTAAAAGCCAAGAAACATTCGTCATTTGCTAACATTTTCATTTCTGGTATTATTTTCATATCTTTTCTCAGAACCCTCTCCAACATGAGCATTGTCTTTTCTTGAATAAGGTGTCCAAAAATGTACCCAGTACTCCAAGTGAGCTCTCACCAATGCTTTATAGAGTCTTATTTCATGAGATGACTTTATGTGGCAGTTACGCCACTTGACTGTATAATGTGTCACGCAGAGTAATGGGGTAGCCGTGCCTCGGAAGAAGACTATTTAGAGAAAGCTTCAGACAAGCATAAGTGTATAAGGAAAAAATAGAGAAAGTGGAAGATTCATTTGTGGATTGGGGAACCCAGAAGAAAGAGTTACTGAAAAAAATTGACTCATTGGAAAATCAAAGTTGGAGAAATAATGTGAAAATTGTGGGTCTTCCAGAAAACATTGAAGGGTCCGATCCAATAAAAGTTTTTAAGAGTTGGATCCCCGAGGTGTTGGGTAAAGAGTTTTTCTCGGGAGGTCTAGTATTAGAGCGTTACGAAAGAAACCGTTATCGGGACAACCACCACGAGCGGTCTTAGTTCGGTGCCTGAACTATCAAGACAGAGAAATGATACTACTGTTGGCGGTACAGAAGGCAAGACAAAGTCAATCTCCATTGATGATTCAAAATAATAGAGTATTTTTTAATGCAGATTTGAGTCAATAAATTATTAGGCGATGAAGGGAGTTTAATTCGTCTAAAGAAGTACTGTGGCGGAAGGGTTATAAATTTGCTTTTCAAAATCCTGCTGTGTTAAAGGTCTTTTATGGTAACTTTCAATCTCAATTTTTTCAGAATGATCATGATGTATTAGTTTTTGCTAATTCATTACTGGATTTATGAGGACATGGAAGAGTCTCGCCACTGTCGCCCAAAAAGTGGGCCAATGGAAATGGAAATAGGTAGAATGGGAAGAATGGGAAAAATGGAAAGAAAGAGGTTTTAACACAAAGTCTTATTGACATTGAAGACCCGGAACAATCATTGGGAATGGAGTCATTGGGTTGAATATATTTACAGTACTGAATTATATTAATATGAATGATGTATTTCTGGCTGAAGGGGTGGATAACACTGAAATCTTTGATAGTCATCTGCCACTAGTGGGATTTACCACACCCAGTTTTTTAGGGTGTTACTACCTTTGGGCAGTGTTTCCTTTGTTAGGTGGGATTAATTAAAACATTTTCTACATACATATATGTATATATATATAGATATATATATATAGATATATATACATATATGTATATATATCTATATATATATAGATATATATATATATAGATATATATTCTTTTAAAAATAGTTAGGGGAGGGAGAGTGGTTTCCATTTATTAGAAGGGGAGTGATATTTTGTAGTAAGTGATTATGTTGATAATTTGTAAAGATATCTAGTTTGAAATTTGCAACTTTTAATGTTCAGGGGTTGAATAATCCAATTAAGTGAAAGTGAGTTTTGGCTTATATTAAGAAAATGAAAATTGGTATTACTTTTTTACAAAAACATATTTGACTGAAAAAGAACATTTGAAATTGAAGAGAAATTGGGTTGGACATGTTTTTTTTCTTCATTTAATTCTAAGGCAAGAGGGTGTAGCAATTCCAATTCATAAGAATTTGTCTTTTGAGTTGCATACCATGGAAGGGAATGTTGGAAGGGTTTTAAAAGTGAATTGTTAATTTTTACTGAATTTTGGACTTTGCTTAACATTTATGCACCTGATGTGGATGATGAGTGTTTTATTTTGGATGCTTTTTTGTTATTAAATCAAGCTAATGAAAATATTTTAGTTGGGGGAGACTTTAATTGTGTCTTGAATCCTTTGTTGGACAGATCCCCAAAAAGTATAAAGAAATCAAAGATGGCAATACAAATTGGGGCCTTGATGAAGGATTTAAATTTAGTGGATATTTGGAGAAGGGTTAATCCTACAGAGAAGGATTTTTCTTTTTATTCATCTCGACATGATTCATTTTCTAGAATAGATTTTTTTTTACTATCGGCACATTTACTAGGAAGGGTATCACAGGCAGAATATAAAAGCAGGGTTACATCAGATCATTCTTTATTATTTTTTTCTTATGTAAGTTCAAAAGTGGTACGTTCATCTTATAGATGAAGATTTAATACAATGTTGTTGAAAAATCCAGAGTTTGTTATTTTTGTTAAAGAACAGATTACTTTTTTCTTGTCTGAAAAAGCTAATTCAGTAAAAAGTCATTTTGTGTTATGGGATGCATTAAAAGCTTATTTAAGAGGACAGATTATTAGTTATACCACTAAAGTTAAAAAACAGTATATGGTTGAAAGCTTTGAATTAGAAAAGCAAATTGATGAATTGGAGAATTAATTTCAGAAGGAAGTGACAAAAGATTTAAAAAAGTGGCTTTGTCTAAATTGAAATTGTATTATAATGCTTTGCAGACTTATCAATTTGAATATTTAATTAATTGATCTAAGCAGCGATATTATGAGTTGGGTGAGAGGGCACATTAAGTACTTGCATGGCAGTAAAGAAGGAACAGGTTTCACAGGTTATTAATGCTGTAAAAAAAGAATTCAACAGTCACCTATAAACCTCAGGAAATTAATGACCAGCTCTATTCATTTTATAAAAAATTATATACTTCTTAGGGGAAACAGGATAATGATTCTATCAGCATTAGAAGAGAAGGAAGTTATGGATCTGGAAGCTCCATTTACAGAATTAGAGATTAAGGCGACTATGTTGGAAATGCCCAATGGGAAGACATCAGGTGATGATGGGTTTTCGGTGGAATTTTATAAAACATTTTATGAAGATTTATCTTTGGTGTTCGGGGAGATATTACAACAAGTGACTGAACATTATGAATTACCAGATTCTTGTTCTAATGCTTTAATTACTGTAATCCCAAAAAATATAGAGACCCGTTGAAAGTGTTTTCGTATAGACCTATTTCTTTATTGAATGTTGATAATAAAATAAGAGCAAAAATAATAGCAAAAATGCTAGCAAATCGACTTACTAAGTATTTACCTAAATTGATACATGTTGATCAAATAGGTTTTATTTAAAATAGAAATGCTTCATATAATATTCTTCGATTGTTTAGTTTGGTCAATGCTTATCGACAGGTTGCCCTTGATGCGGAAAATGCCTTTGATAGGGTTGAATGGGATTTTTTTATTTAAAGTACTGGAGAAGTTTAAATTTGGCCCTTTTTTTATTGGTTGGGTTAAAGCTTTATATATGAACCCGACTGCTAGGGTGGTGACAAATGGTCAAGTTTCATCATCGTTTAAATTGACATGTTCAACTCCACAAGGTTGTCCATTGTCACCAGCCCTGTCTGTATTGGGTATTGAGCCATTAGCTCAAACTATAAGGCAGAATGAACAGATAAGAGGGAGGAGAGTTATGGATGAAGAGTACAAGATTAATTTGTTTGCAGATGATGCTTTGATATATTTAACAAACCAGAACAATCATTGCTACATTTACGGGAATGTTTATTACATTATGGAACATTATCTGGAAATAAAATTAATTGGGATAAAAGATAAATTTTACCAGTTGGAGAGGGAGATTATTCAGAGTATAAAAATATTATAAAATTGAAATAGTTTGATAAAATTAAATATTTAGGAATAATTGTAAATGCTGAGTATCAATCTCTATATAAGTTAAATTATATTTCATTATTAAAAAAGATTAAAGTAGATCTAATTAAGTGGAAAGATCTTCCATTAACTTTAATTGGTCAAGTTAATTGTATTAAGATGAATATTTTCCCTCATATTCAATATTTATTTCAATCAATACTGTGTTCTCTTTCAAAGAGTTTATTTCAGGATTTAAATAAAGTTACAAGAGAATTTTTATGGAAAGGTAAACTACCACAGGTAGCATTAAACAGACTCACTTGGAAGTATGCGTTAGGTGGGCTTCAATTATCTCATTTTCAGAATTATTATGAAGCAGCCCAGTTGAAATTTATTAGTAGACTGATGGATTTGGACCACCCTCCAAGTTGGGCTAAAGTTGAGATGTATTCCTGAAGTTGAGGTGCATCAATTTATATTTTGATGGAATGTAAATTTGTTGCAGGAATATAATATGCTGATATTAAAACACATATTAAAATTATGGATAAAAAATAAGATTTTAGGATCAAAAGATAAATTGTCAATTTTAACTCCATATATAATAATCAGCTTATTTATTTTTCAATGTTTAATAGTCATTTAAAGAGTTTGGATTTTAAGGGTATAAAAGCATTACAGGATTGTTTTGTAGAAGGTCAGTTTCTTTCATTTACTCATTTGAAAGAGTGTTTGATATTGCTGAAAGTTCTTTATTTGTTTATTATCAACTTCGATCTTTGGTGAAAAATATGTACGGTAGAGAGATGATTTACCTGTATTGACGGAATTTGAGTCTTTGATTTCTTCTATACCAAAAAGGGGTGATATTTCTATTATGTATCAAGTATTACAAGACAATATGGATAAGTAAGAATGGGAGAAATCTAAGCTTAAATGGGAAAATGATTTAGCTTTTGTTTTTCCTGAAGATTATTGGGCAGATACGTGTCAAGATAGTGTTACTAAATTGATGAATGTGCAGTATGGAATGGTTAATTATAATTTTTTTACATCAGTTGTATTTAACGCCAGAGAAATTGAAATAATATGGCATTAGTAATTCAGATTCTTGCTTTAGATGTGGTGTATGTTTTAACTATTAATGTGCAGCAGGCATTGGGGCATTTCTGGGCAAAGGGATGACCAGTGCATAACAAACATTTGAAACAAACCTAGTTAGAAAAAACTGACTACTTCTCTCTCACTATAATGGACTCAGTAAACACTGCATTCAATGCCAACCATTGTGGTCCATACCTGGATCATGGAGCTGAATTCCAAAAGTGAAGGTGACTTTTTTTGATTTTAACTGTCCACCTGACCAAATGTGAAATCACGGAATCCTTGTAAATCGGGGCAATAGGTGTTTTTAATGGAACATTTAGATAATCAAAGGTAACATGAGGTTCATTTCCAGGGAGAACCAATTCCAGAGGCATGAATTTCAGGACCTTGGTGAGTTAAGATTTGGAACTCACCCAGTTTATTTTCCTTTACTGAATTAATATAATCGAGGTGAACTGGAGCACCTTACACCAGCAGGATGCAGATGTTAATAGGATGTGAAGAAAATATTATGTTCACATAAGGGGCAAACAGCAAAAATGAAGTGAATTCAATATTTTGGGTGAAGATTATAAATTTCCTCATGGCTATTCATGATTCCATAATATATTCATCTCATTGGTCAAGTGACCTGAAAATGAAACTGACAATAGTTATGTGACAGACAAGACAATCGGTGGATAAAGTGTTTCTGAAATTGTTAACGTTTATCTCACAACTAATGTTGCTCAATAGGTTTCCAACAGATTTACTGATACAAAGAAAATTTGTACATTTGTGGTAAATTCTACAAACTTACAATCTGAATTGTCTTCTAAAAGGTTATTACATTTCTTCTGTTCAACTAACAGCTGTGTAGAGAGGTTGATGAGGGATTTGCAAATAGTTGTAAAATTCCCTTGGTGTTTAATGAGACAGCCTTGTGGGGATGTATTTGCAAATTCTGTATTTTGTGAAAAAAATACAAAACAATTTTTAAAATATCTAATGAAACAGATTCTGGATTTGGTTGATTAAGTTACATTGTTTAATTGAATATAGCAAAGTGCACTCGACCTGAGTGTCCCATCAGACCATTCATTTCTACTTAAAGGGCTCACATTATTAAACTGGCACATTTCATACAGTGGCGGTAGACAATTTTCTTTGATGGATAACATGGGACTATCCAGTAATCTTGTTATTTGAGTGTATCTACTATCCCATTATTGCAGCCGTTGGCATTACTGGTAAGTTAATGGAACAAGTCAACACACAATGTTTAATGAATGTCAAGTAAGCGTTCCTTTCTCCTCTTACACTGAAACATGCAAATATACACTTTTAATATTAGAGGCAGAGAATGTGTGTGTCTAGGAGATAGAGCAAGGCAAACAGAGATGTGTAACAAGGATATTACAGTTCCACCACCTACAATAAGTTGCCATCACAGGACAGACTTCCCTTCCCTTCAACATGCAAATGCTCCATTTTTTCCCTTACTCCCTGATCCACTCATCCTTTTCTGACAACGACCATTCTGCTCTGCTCAGCACTCTTTCATGTAACCACATCACCCACCCTTCTGTCTTTTCTATTCCCACTATTCAGATCCCAAATACAAATGATCAATACAACAACAAGCGTGTACTTGATATGATTGAATTTAATTTGAGTTTTAACAAGCAGAAGGTACAGTCAGATGTGTTGGTAGTTCAGTGGAGTAAAGGAAATTATAGTGGCATGAGAGAGGAACTGGGGTATTAGTAAGGAAGATGGCAGAGAAGCAATGGATAGAGATTGTGGAAGAAATGGGGAAGGTGCAAGATAAATACATACCAAAAAAAGAAGAAATATTCAAATGGTAACATATCCCAACTTTGGCTGAGTCAGGATGTCAAGGCGAATGAGAAAGAAAAAGAGAGGGCATAGAAGGAAGCCAACATTTGTGGGAATATAGAGGATGGGACGATTTTAACAACTTACAGAAGGTAACTGAAAATCTCATAATGGAAAAAGATGAGGAAGGAAACTAGGCCAGCAAATAATATCAAAGAGGATCCGAAAATCTTCTTCATGTATATAAATGGAGGAGAGAGTAGATACAGGCCATGAGAAAATGTCACTGGAGAAATAATGGGAGACAAGGAGATTTGGAATATTTTTTCACTGTGGAAAACTCTAGCAGTTTGCCAGTGTTGAAGGGTGTCACAAAAGTGAATGAGTTACTACTTTAAGGCATAAGGTGCTCAGAAAACTGAAAGGTCTAAGGGTGGATAAGTCTCCTGGACCAGATGGATTGTAACGTCAGGTTCTGTAAGAAATAGCAGGAGAGATTGTTGAGGAATTGGTAATGATCTTTCAGGAATCAATAGATTCTGGCACAGTCCTGGAGGACTGGAAAATCACATTTGTCACCCCACTGTTCAAGAAGGGCAGGAGTCAGCTGAAAGGAAATTATACATTGGTTTTCCTGATGTCAGTGGTTGGGAAGATGTTGGAGTAGATTGTAAAGGATGAGTTTACAAAGCACTTGGAGGCATGTGACAGGATCAGCCAAAGTCAGCATGGCTTCCTCAAGGAAAAATCTTGCTTGACAAACCCATTGAAATTCTTTGAGAAAGTGACGAGCAGGCTGGATAAGGGAAATGCAGTGAACGTTGTGTATTTGGATTTTCAGAGGGCATTTGACAAGGTGCCGTACATGGGGAGACTTGAACAAGAAGCCCTGGTATAACTGGAAACTTACAAATGTGGGTGGAGCATCATCTGATTGGCTGGAAGCAGAGACTTGGAACATAAGATCATATTCTGCTTGGCTGCCACTAGCTTTTACAGAGGTCAGTGATGGAGCTGCTTCTACCTTTACTGGATTTTAATAATTTTGTGAACAGGTTTGTGGATGATACAAGGGTAGGCAGACGAGCAGGTTGTGTAAGGAAACAATAATTTGAACTTCTTCAAATTTGACTGAGCAAATTGAATCTGCATTGCTTAATGGTGCAGTTAGTAGAGCATCTTTGTCAGAGTCCCATCTATCTTCTTTCATTTCTGACCTCATTACTGTCTGTGTGGTGTTTGCTTGTTCTCTTCTGGTATGACCAGTTTTCCTTGACATCTAAAAAATGCATGGAGTGGTTTTAGGTGTGTTGTAGAACATCGGTCAAGTTGAGGAGTACTTGAGACTTGTTGATGGAGACCATTTGCTAAAGATTGTTATTTTTATTTCAAAGTTTCAGTTTCTGCTGTTATCATGTCTTTGTCTGTTTCATTGTAATTCAAGGTTTTGTGGTGTGAAGAAAAACCAGATATCGTTGTTTGCATCGGGCAGCCCTTTATGGCAAGTTCTCCTTCTGTCTTATCCACTCTCATTCTCACTTATGTACAACTTAAAACTAACATGATTATGTTAAATATCTCTCTCTCTCTCTCTCTCTCTCTCTCTCTCTCTCTCTCTCTTTGCCAGTGTCGAAGGGTGTCTCGAAAGTGAATGAGTTACTATTTTTTGCCCATAAATATTTTGTTCATCACGCCAGTCACAGCCATGATAAATGTAGCCAAACTGGCTGCCCTTGATTGCTCTGTATAGTTTACAGTCGCTTTCACCTTCGATCGCTTTGTGGTGATTTCATGTCAAAATCTGAGACACAAGTATTGTACCCAATGGACAGCAAGTGTGGTTATAGCAATGGTGGTCTCTCTAGCCTGTTTGTGGAATGTCCCTTATTACTTTACATGTAAACCAAAATATCTAATTGAAAACATCCCTTATTTATGTATTTCAACTATTGCCTATTTTACCTCACCCTGGTGGGGAGCAAAGGAGTGGTTCAGCACCATTTTATATCTTTTGGTACCAATAATTCTTATCCTTCTGCTCAATGCACTTACCGTCAAACACATCGTAAAGTCCAATACATATTTTATCCATTCCTTTAAATGGCAAGTGCAAAACTACAATTACACAGACAAGCATTACAGTAAGCCTATTTGCATTCACCAGGAAATGGGGTTCATGTTACAACCACTTAGTTCCTCCACTAACACCTTCATCTATGGACTGACACAGAGGAAAATCAGATAGGAGCTGAAAAATGGGGTAAAATATTTGGTTATCCTGAACGGTAAACTCTGTCAATAGGAAAATACTGACATAATGTTGTACCTGGTATTGCAGATTTTCTTCTTGTAGATTGGGGTCTTGTATTTATTACAAGAAACTGGGACATAAACAGATCTGAGAGAGGGTTGACCATATAGATTGGTAGATGAATCAGACAAATTGATTCAGACTCTCTTATTAGTTTTGACAGTAAATTAACAGGGTCAAGAAAAAAACTAACACCTATTGGACCAAACCAGAAACAGAGAGGGTGTAAACTGTTTTGTTTCTAGTTAAAAAGAAAGATTTCATTTAAAAAATTATAGTCAAAACACATATTCAGTGGTGTCCTGGGTGATTTGGAACACCATACCCTACAAGGTAAACACTGCAAGTTCACTAAAAGGTTTTAATCTGGATCAAAGCCAAAGTCACTGGGTGTGGATACGATTAGCAAAAGTGGACTGAAAACAGTCAATTCAATGGAAAGGATTGAGAACTCATCAAAGGGAAGAGAGTGAAGCTTTATTCAGTTGGTGGGGGGAGGGGTGGGGGGGCAGACACGACTGGACATCCATAGATGCTGAGAAATGAACAGAGCTCGATGAAGAAAAAACAAGAGATGACTTCAGTACTGAGACCTTCACACAGGAGAAACTCAGATTTCAGATTTACTGCCAGATATGGCTTCACATACAACCTTGAGGTTCTTTTTCCTGCGGGCCAGGCAGAATTACCACTTATTTGTTGTGCAAAAAAATGTTCACAATGTAGACATGTAAAGAAATAATGAACTGTAAACAGATAACAAAATGTAAATTAAATGAATGCGCAATACAGAGAGAATAAAAAGAAAATCAATAAAATGCACAATTAAGAGTTCTTACATGAGTATCTGATTGAGTTTAATCTCCAGAGTCTGACAGTGGAGGGGTAGCAGCTGTTCTTGAACCTGGTGGTGTGAGTCTTGTGGCACCAATACCTTTTTCCTGATGATGGCAGTGAGAACAGAATGTGTGCTGGGTTGTTTGGTTCCTTAATGATTTCTGCTGCTCTCTGACATCAGCGTTCCCTATAGATGTTATCAATGGTAGGAAAGGTTTTGCCTGTGATGTACTGTGCCGTGCCCATTACCTTTTGCATAGCTTTATGCTCAAGGGTATTGGTGACCCCATACAGCCGGTCAGCACACTTTCCACCACACGTCTGTAGAAATTTACCAGATTTTCTGATGCCATACCAAACCTCTGCAAATTCCTGAGGAAGTAGAGGCGCTGACATGCTTTCTTCATGATGCCATTAGTTTTTTGTGTCCAGGAAAGTTCCTCTGCGATAATGAATCCCAAAAAGTTAAATTTGTTCACCCTCTTCACCTCTCATCCCTCAATGATCACTAGGACGTTCACGTCTGGTTCTCTCTTCCGGAAGTCAATAATTAGTTCCTTGGTATTGGTGACATTGAGTGCAAGCTTGTGTTTGGGGCACAATTCAGCCAAGTGTTGAATCTCCCTCCCGCATACTGACTCATCACCTTTCTTTATTCAGCTCACTACAGTGGTATCGCCAGCAAATTTGTAGATGGTATTTTTGTCGTACAGATCTCCACAGTCATAGGTGTAAAGTGAATAGAGAAAGGGGCTAAGAACGCAGCCCAGTTGTGCTCTGGTATTGATGGAGATTGTGGAGGAGACGCTCTTTCCAATCGTCATGGATTGTGGTCTGTAGATGAGAAAATCCAGGATCCAATTACACATTGTGGTGTTGAGTCCCATGTCCTGGAGCTTTTGAGGGTTGATGGTGTTAAGTACCAAAGTTTAGTCAGTAAAGAGCTCCTAATGAATGCATCATTGCTGTTCAGGTGCTCCAGGGTTTTGTGTGGAGTTAGTGAGATGGCATCCACCCTACATAGACCTATTGCTATGATAGGTGAACTGGAACTGATCCATGGTGGAACTGATACTGTATGTTTCAACATCAGCCTTCCAAAACACTTCATCACTATTGATGTAAGTGCTACTGGTCGATAGTCATTAAGGCAGGTTACTACGCTCTTCTTGGCCACCAGTATTATTGATGCCTGATAAACAGGTGGGTACATGCCCTGCCAGAGTAAGGTGTTGACGATATCCGGTAATACGTTGGTAAGTTGTTCAGCACATGTTTTTAAAACTCCTTCTAACTAGATGCTTTCCTCAGATTCACTCTCCAGGAGCTGTATATTTGCAAAAGTGAGGTTAAAAAGGAAATTTTGAAGCCAGTTTCATTCATCGAAAATCTATCACACATGCAGCATTTCATCCAATTTCATGGAAGAAGATTTGAAAGGAGTCACGGGATGGAATAGTGGCCAGTAGGAGAATACTAGCCCTCTCCAGAAAAGACGGAAAAAAGTGAGGAAAAAACAAAGCCCCAGACACACAAATCATAACAAATAAAAAGTAAAGGTGTGGAGAAAATGGCACCAAAGAAAGAAAAACCAAAAATAACTGGAAAAAAAGAAGAAAGAAAGAATCCAGAACAGAAAGGTGAAGGCCTTACCTGTATGAAGAAGCAGGGACCCGCCCACTCCCTGAGGTCAGTAGAGACACTGTAGGGTCATGACCCATCGAATGCAGGACTGCAAAGATGGCTCACGGAGCCAAACAGAGGTGCGCTATGTGCACGACAAAGACAACACCGACGGGAGGGGGGACCAGCTGTGGAGTGGAACTTTACAGCACAAACAGCTGAGAAAGACCCGACAGCAGGGCTCCCAGCGGGAAGATACAGAAAATAACGGGAACGGGAATGAAAAAAGGAAACCAGAGACACAACAGATAACCAGCCCAGAAGAAGAGGATCAACATCAAGACACCATAAAAAAATACTCAACAAACTGAGACAAGCAGCTCAACAAGAAAGTCAGAAGAGACACAGATACAAGGAAGAGAAGTAGAAGACACAAACCCAAGAGCAGACACAGAAGAAGAAGAAGGAGAATACGAAGCTCTGCACAGAGGAATAGAAGGTAAAGTGAATGGACAGTACATAGATAAAAAATTTTTCAAGAATATATGGAAGCATCAAAAGAATGGCTGACACGAGAATTTAGTGAAATAAAAATAAAAATGAAAAGTACTGAAGAAAAAGTGAGTAGAATAGAGCTGGTCATAACAGATGTAGGGAAAGGATTAGAAAATGTGGAAGAATGTGTAATGGCAGTAGAAATGGAAGTGAATGACTTAAAAAGAAAATTGGAAGAAACTGATAAAAAAGTTAAAGAAACACAGGAGTTGTTAGCTCAGAAGATGGATATAATGGAAAACTATAATAGGAGAAACAATATAAAGATAGTGGGCCTTAAGGAAGATGAAGAATGCAAAAATATGAAAGAATTTATAAAAGAATGGATCCCCAAGGTCCTGGGAATGCCAAAACTGCAGGAAGGAAAGGAAATAGAAAGGGCACACAGAACATTAGCCCCAAAACCACAGACATAACAAAAATCAAGATCCATTTTAGTAAAATTCCTGAGATATACGACAAGAGAAAATATATTGGAGAAGGCAATGAAAAAAATGAGAGAAGACAAAAAAACCACTGGAATACAAAGGTCAATTTTTTTTTTCTACCCAGACATAAGTTTTGAGCTCCTGAAGAAGAGGAAGGAGTTTAACGCAGCAAAATCGATCCTATGGAAGAAAGGCTATAAATTTATGTTAAGATATCCAGCGGTGCTTAAAATAGTTATCCCAGGGCAGCAAAACAGACTGTTTTTGGATCTGGAGAAAGCACGAGAATGCCTGCAGGACAGAAAGAGAGATGAAGAGATGTAACAGGAACAAAGAATGACGACAAACTTCATATAAAGAAGAAAAATAATGTGTAAGTAAGAACTAAGGAGGGGAAGAAAAGGGAAGAAAGGAAGTAAGGGGGGAATAAAGAGGGTGAGCTTTGTGATTGAAGATAAAAGGCTTTTCTGGAGGGGGTTGGGTTGGGTGGGTAGAATAACAGTCACTGTGAAATCAGTTGATGCTTGCGAGCAGGTTTGCAATCCAAATGGAGAGGGGAGTTGTGGTTGGCCAGCAAGGGACAAGGGGCAACTCAGAGAGGGGAGGGGGACATTTGGGGTTAAGGGAATTTTAGATGTGGGAATAGTGGAAATATTTTATGTTTTAGAAGTGTTGTCTTACAGCGCGTTCAAAAAAAGAAATCCGAAATGGATAAGGAGGAAAGGTGGTGATGAGGAAGCGGAAATGAGAGGTAAACAAAGTATGAAATGGCCATGTTGAACTATATGACTATAAATATTAACGGAATACATAACCAAATCAAAAGGAAGAGGCTGTTAAATTTACTGAAGAAAGAAAAAATTGATATAGCATTCGTGCAAGCATTCGTGCAAGAAACACACTTAACTGAAGTGGAACACAAGAAATTAAGGAGAGACTGGGTAGGGCAGGTAATGGCACCATCATATAATTCAAAAGCCAGAGGAGTAGCTATATTAATCAATAAAAATGTACCAATCAAAATAGAGGAGGAAATAATAGATCCAGCAGGGAGGTATGTAATGATAAAATGTCAGATATATTCAGAATTTTGGAATTTGCTCAATGTATATGCACCTAATGAAGAGGATCAAAAATTTATGCAAGATATCTTTTTGAAGATTTTAGATATGCAGGGGAATATGCTGATAGGAGGGGACTTTAACCTTAATTTGGAGTCAAAGGTGGATAAAACTGGAAAAAAGACTAGCAGAAAGAACAAAGTAACCAAATTAATGGATATATGGAGGAGACAATACCGAAAAGAGAGGGGAAGGGGATATTTGGGGTTAAGGGAATTTTAGATGTGGGAATAGTGGAAAAATTGTATGTCTTAGAATTGTTGTCATACAGTGCATTCAAAAAAAGAAAACAAATGGATATGGGGGAAAGGTGGTCATGAGGAAGTGGAAATGAGAGGTAAACAAAGTATGAAATGGCCATGTTGAACTATATGACTATAAATATTAACGGAATACATAACCAAATCAAAAGGAAGAGGCTGCTAAATTTACTGAAGAAAAAAAATTGATATTATTTGAGTAGACAGAAAACATACTCAAGGATTGACCTGTTCCTTTTGTCAGCCCACATTGAAGGGAGAGTTAGAAAAAGAGAATATAAAGCTAGATTGTTATCTGGTCACTCACCCCTGTAATTAGCAATAGAACTGGAGGACATCCCACCAAGAACATATAGATGGAGATTAAACTCCATGCTACTTAAAAGACAAGATTTTAGAGAATTCATTGAGTGCCAAATTAAAATGTACTTTGGAATAAATATGGAATCAGTGAAAGATAAATTTATATTATGGGATGCAATGAAAGCCTTCACCAGAGGGCAGATAATAAGTTATGTAACTAAGATGAAGAAGGACTACAATCGGGAAATAGAACAGCTGGAAAGGGAAATAGCAAATACAGAAAAACAATTAGCAACAAGGGAAGATACAACAAAAAGAAGAGAATTGGCGGACAAAAAAATAAAATACGAAACGCTACAAATGTACAAGGTGGAGAAGAACATAATGAAGACAAAGCAGAAGTATTATGAGGTAGGAGAAAAAATGCACAAAATACTAGTTTGGCAGCTTAAAACAGAACAAACTAAAAGAACGGTATTGGCATCAAGGAAAAAGGACAAACAAATTAAATATAACCCAATGGAGATCAATGAAAACTTCAAGGAATTCTACGAGCAATTATATCGAACTGAGAACGAAGGGAAAGAAGACAAAATAGATGAGTTTCTAGCTAAAATTGAACGACCAAAATTGCAAGAAGTGGAGCAAAACAAATTAATAAAATCATTTGAAATAGAGGAAATACAAGATATATTTAAAAAACTACCGAACAATAAAACGCTGGGAGAGGATGGACTCCCAATAGAATTCTATAAAGCACTTAAAGACTTATTAATTCTTCCTCTCCTGGAAGTAATTAACCAGATTGAAGAAACACAAAACATGCCAGATTCATGGAAAACACAAATAATTACAATAATACCAAAGATGGGGAAAGATCCACTAACACCAGCATCGTATAGACCAATATCTCTACTCAACTCAGATTATAAGATAATAGCTAAACTATTAGCAAACAGATTAGCTGACTGTTTACCAAAAATTGTAAAACTAGATCAAACTGGATTTATTAAGAAAAGACGAACAACGGACAATATCTGCAAGTTCATTAACTTAATCCATGCAGTACAAGGAAACAAGACGCCAACTGTGGCGGCTGCCTTAGACACAGAGAAAGCCTTTGACAGAGTAGAATGGAATTATATATTCAAAGTACTACAGAGATTCAACTTACCAGAGAAATATATTAATTGGATTAAAGCATTATATAAAGGACCATTGGCGAAGGTGACAGTAAATGGATATATATCAAACCAATTTAAATTAAGCAGGTCAACTAGGCAGGGATGTCCACTATCTTCCTCACTGTTCACATTAGCTATAGAACCCTTGGCAGAACTGATAAGAACAGAAAATAAAATAAGAGGGATAAAAATAAAAGAGAAGGAATATAAAATCAGTCTATTTGCAGATGATGTCATAGTATACTTAACAGAACCAGAATTATCAATAAAAGAACTACATAAGAAATTGATGGAATATGGAGAAGTATTGGGGTACAAGATCAACACAAATGAAAGTGAAACGATGCCAATAAATAATGCGGATTTCACAAAGTTTAAGAAAGAATCACCATTTAAATGGCAAACACAAGCAATCTGATAACTAGGTATTCAACTAGATAATAATCTAGGCAATCTATACAAATTAAATTATCAGCCATTAATGAAGAAATTACAAGATGACTTAGAACATTGGAAAGATTTACCACTAACACTGATAGGAAGGGTAAATTGCATTAAAATGAATATCTTCCCAAGGATACAATACCTATTTCAATCATTACCAATTCATCTAACAGAGAAATTCTTCAAGGAGATAAAGAAAACAATAAGGAAATTCTTATGGAAAGAGGAGAAACCGAGGATAGCACTAGATAAATTAACAGAATGGTACAAACAAAGGGGCTTACAGCTACCAAACTTTAAGAATTATTAGAGAGCAGCACAATTAAGATACCTATCAGATTTTTATCAATCAAGGGAAAAACCAGATTGGACCAGATTAGAGCTAGATAAAATAGGGGAGAAGGTACCTGAACATATACTATATAAGTGGGATGAAAAGCTGGTGCAACATAGGAATTCACCAGTACTGCACCATCTGCTCAACATTTGGAAAAAGATTTATGTAGAAAGGAATAAAACAAATTATCAACTACCAAAATTAATATTGATGCAAAATCAACTAATTCTTTTCACAATAGATAACCTTTCCTTTCGAGAATGGATGAGAAAAAGGATCAAAAGAATAGAAAATTGTTTTTTGGGAAATAAATTATTATTATTTTAACAAATGAAGTACAAATATGGCATAACTCACGGTACCACCAAGTGAAAACCTACTTGGAGGACAAATTTGGAAGCAGGCTGAGGTTACCAGAAGGAAGCAGTTTTGAATATGTGATTACAGACAAAATGATAATTAAAATATTTATAACAAACATGTACATCAAACTGCAAGAGAAAGAGAACGAGGAAATAAGCTGTAAACCCAAACAAAAGTGGGAACAAGATCTAAACATAAAGATAAAGAATGAAACATGGGAAAAGCTATGCTCCGGAACTATGAGAAATACAATAAACACAAGGTTACGCATGATACAATATAATTGGTTACACAGGCTATACACCATGCCCCAAAAGTTAAATAAATGGAACCCAACAGTATCAGACAGATGTTTTTGCTATAAGAAGGAAACAGGAACAACAGTGCATGCAATTTGGGCATGTGAGAAAGTGGAAAAGTTTTGGGAAGATCTAAATCAGGTATTAAATAAAATCACAAAAATTAACATACCAAAAAAATCCAGAGATCTTTCTTCTAAGTAATATAAGAAATAAAGAACTTGGCCTCGATTTGGATGAAGCACAAAAAAGATTTATTATGATAGCCTTAGCTGTAGCAAAAAAATGTATGATGTCAACCTGGAAATCAGAAGAGAGCCTGAGAATACAGCAATGGTACATAGAAATTAATAAATGTATTCCATTGGAAAAAAAAACATATAATTTAAGAAATAACATCACAGTATTTGAACAAATTTGGGAACCGTACATGGAGCACAACAGAGAGGGCTTATCGCGGACCTCCACCACCTAAAATTACAGAATGAGATGAAGACGAAATGAACTGACCCAGTATGATGACACAATTTTCTTGTTTATTTTCATTGTGTGATGACATTGTTTAATGGGTTTAATGTATTGTATATATTGAACATTTAGTGGGTCGGCAGGGGGGGTGGGAAGGAGGGAGGGAAGAGAGGGGGAAAAAGGGGAGAAAATGACACTGTGTATATTCAAGAGGGAAATGTTTACGTGTATTTTGGTCAATATGGTTATTTGTGTGAAAAATAAAAAAAATTAAAAAAGAAGATTCAAAAGAATAGAATGGTCGCACTTGAAGATGTGAAGAAAACTCCAGTTTGGAGGCAGATGTGGAAATTCTGAATATTTAGATCTATCTTTACAGAATTTATTGACGAAAAGTTGAAATTTAGAAATGATAAAGGTCAAGCATCTTTAAAAGTGAGATGCCAGATGAAAGCAAGGCACAGTAAGGTGTCTCTAGAAATTTACACCATATCGGAACATTCATCAAGAAAGAACTGACTGAAAGTAAAGTCACAATTACAGGTCTAAACTCAGAAAAAGCTTGAAACACTCAGCAAGTCGGGCAGCATCTGGGAAGGAGAATCAGATGGATCTGATTGCTCCTTTGTTCTGGAGTTTCCTTCCCCCATGAAGGTTTAAGCTGTGTCCAAAGTCGCCATGTTCTTTTTGATAAAACAATTGTGATTAAAATTCATACAAGGACCCAAATAACAGAACTTGCAGACATGCCTTTTACTTTTTGCTCCCCACTCCAGACCAGGACTCCAACCCCCTCACCTGTCAACAGTCCTGGAGACCATTCCATACAATCCTTCAAATTCCAACAAATTATTCCAGCCAGCAAGTATCACTGAAGTCTCAGATACCCACTGACAGCTTTGTTAAAATACATCCACCTTTTAGATTTAAAACTGCAAAGTACTTTATACTTTCTTGATTCTGTGGAATCTACATTCTGTATCAGATCTGAGACCAAGGATTTATATCCCAAGAACAGCCAATGCTGTTATAGCAACTGTCTGGGTGCTGCCCTGTTTGAGGAACATCCCTTTTTATTTTATGTATGAACCCAGAATTACAATTTACAACATCCCTTTTCCTCATTAAAACCTCTACCTATTACACATCGGCCCTTTGGCCAGTGTTTGAGTAGTTCATCAGTATCATAACTCATTTGATACCAGTCGTCCTCATCCTTTTGTTCAATGTCCTTCCCATAAAACACATCATCAAGTCTAATAAAGTCCACAAGGTCCTCATGGATAATCACAGTGGCTCTGAGAACAAAAACCACAAGAAGCCCTTTGATTTTGCTTTTTACTCTGTTGGGCCATTTCGTCCTCCTCTGGACAATATATTTAGAGATTAGAGATATGATTTTGGGAGATAAATTGGGGCAGTTTTTTTTTAGTGTAGGTCACATGCAAACACTTCAAAACAGATCTCATTTAAAATACTGGAGCTCTGCTGAAGCCAGACAGGCCAGCTCCAAGAGCCTTGGCAAAAGCTTTGGAGAGTGCACAAGGGAATTCAGTAAGGGATTGTTGTTTTGAAAAGCAACATATGAAAGAACTCGGAGGAGTAGGTTCGGAGACATAGGATGTGTGGGAGTGCTGCTTGCTGTTCTAAGAGGGTCATGTTGTTTTTTGCAAGCATAGAGGGAGTCAAACATGGTTTTCTCTGTGAGAGAGAGAGAGAGATAGAGAGAGAGAGAGAGTGACAGAGAGTGTGACAGAGACATCAGTTGTGCAGTTTTACAATCAAAAGCAACAGCTGGGACTGGAACAGGAGAAGCTGGCAAGCGTGTTGAAAAACCCCATTTTGAATACGGGTTGTGAGTGCTTAGTTCAGCCTGGTCAAAGCCCTTGGGATTCATACAAGAGGAGAGGACTGGATGTCTAATATTTCACTTGAAAGAGGTGAAAATAAAAGGAAACCTGTGGTGACTTGAAAGAAAGAGGTTATCATCTGGAAAACCCTGACGGGGCAAGTTTCTTCGGTAAGACACTGAAGTGGCTGATTGAATGGAATCAGTTGTGGGTGTCAGTGAACAACAAATCTCCCTCTGAAAACTGACAAGAAACTTCCTAAGCGGTAACCATTTACCTTTCAAGCACCAAAGCCTGATGAAGATTCATAAATGTTAAATTCTATGCACAGTATAAGAAATGCCTGCAATCAGTAAACTTGGAGAACTTTTCTGAACTTACACAAACATTACATACATGTGTGCTTAGAATTAGAAGGGAGTTAAGTTAGGTTGAGTTAAGTTAATAGTAATAAGTTAAAGTGTCATGTTAAAAGATAATAAATACCAATTTTTGTTTAAGTAACCTTTTGTCTTGGTGAATATCTATTGCTGCTGGGTTTTAGAGTCCTCTGGGCTCATAAAAACATATTGTGTATTCCTCAAATTGACAGGTAATAAACTACAATTATACAGGCAAGTACTGCTTCAATCCCGCAGCCGCCTGCCTTGTCCATCACAGAATCCAAGTCACACTCTCTCAACCTGGTTCAAAAACACCCAAAGAGCTCAAAGTCATCAGTGATTGAGGTCCTTCAAGAGCCATGCTCTTCATTAGCAAATTATAATATTCAACATTCATGTCATAGAGTCCGCAACCCATTGAGGGCTTACAATGTTTCATGACAACATGGTTTTCCACCAATTTTTGATTCATCATCAAATTTGGAAAATTTCTCCGTCATTTCCCCCCCCCCCCCCAGGTTATTAAAGTATTAAAGTAACCATGATCTCATTCTTTTTTTGAAAATTTTATTTAAGAATTTTATAAAATATTACATAGAAAGAAAATACAAAGATAAAAAAGATATATAAAAATAAAAGAAAAAAAACAAAATATGAAAAATAATGGTAATATCCCCCACCCCTCCCTCCCTCTACTAGCTACATTCTCTTAAATCATTCCCCCACCCCTCAGAGCCGTACAAAAAATTATACATTTAAAATTAATTAATCAACGTGCCAGCTCTTTACTTCACTTTTACTTTAAATCAATAGCCATACAATCCAAATATAAACTCCACATTTTAACAATAAATGAATAATTACTTTGTAAATTTTGTTATTTTTTCCAAATATAAACACAATTGCTGTTCATTATGCCATATTTATATATTCAATTCCACATCATTTTCCAAGTTATCACTATACATTTTCTTGCAACCACTAACCCTAACTGCAAAAATGCCAATTGTGGCTTATCAGCCAATCCCAAAGTATCAGGATTCATGTAACCCAATAAACACATCATTGGATCCATTTGCAAATCGATTGTAAATAAATCTCTCAAAAATTTAATAACTTTTTCCCAAAAGAATTTAACTTTCTTACATGTCCATACACATTGCATAAAAGTACCTGTCTTTTCTCCACATCAAAAACACAAATCCGTTAAACTAAATCCATATTTCTTCAACTTCTCAGGAGTCAAATATAATTAATGAATAAAATTATAATTAACCATAGTATATCCCACATTAATTAATTTTGTAACACTATCACTACACATATTTGACAATTCCTCCCAAGACAATTCAATATCTAAATCTTTCTCCCATTTCTCTTTTGTCCTATATAACTCAACTTTATCCATCTTTTCTTGCAACAACCGATACAAATCAGATATAAATCCTTTTGTTTCCTTATCAACCATTAAAATCTCAAACTTAGATTGACTTCGTAAAATTAAATCCTTACCAAATTGCGTTCGCAAAAAAATCTCAAATTTGATAATAAGCAAAAATAGAATTTCCAGAAATACAAAATTTCTCTTATAATCTATTAAATATAGAAAATTAACTTGCCTCAAAACAATCTTATATCATACTAATTAATTTCAGTTCCCAATTTTTCAAATAAGGATTATTTAAAAAAATAGAATTAGTTTATTCTGATACAAATTTTCCCTTTAGAACCTATATATTGATATTGCTTATACCAAATATCCAAAATATGTCTTAATACTGGTAATTTATATTTTTGTCACAATAAAAGATTCCATTTATTAAAAAATTGACTCATTTCTTTTTCAGAAATTTGATCCAAATCAACTTTACCCAGACAGGTGGTTGTTGAAAATCAAACAACCTATTAATGAATTTCAAATGTGCCGCCTCATAATAGTTTTGAAAATTTGGTAATTGAAGTCCTCCCCATTCATTTTGCCACGTTAATTTATGCATAGAAACCCTAGACAATTTACCCTTCCATAAAAATAACCAAATTACTTTATTTAATTTTAAAAAAAATTTATTTGGTATCACACATGGACTAGATTGATAAACATTGATAAATATTCATTTTTATACAATTTACTCTCACAATTAAAGTAAATGGCAAATCTTTCCATTTCTGTAAATCAATTTTAATCTTATTCAACAATGATATATAATTCAAAAAATATAAGTCCTGATATCCTTTATTAAAGATAACTCCTAAATATTTAATCTTATTGGACCATTTAAATTTAGTCATCTGTCTACAATCTAAATAATCTCTCACCTGATATCAGCAATATTTCACTTTTCTCCCAGTTAACTTTATAACCTGACAATATATCATACTGATTTAATAAATTTTGTAGCACCCTCAAAGATTCTTTAGGATATGTTAAAAATTTTAAAACATCATCAACAAACAAATGAATCTTATACTCTTGTTCACCTACTTTGATACCTTTAATATCCAAATTTTGCCTTATAGCTTGAGCTAAAGGTTCCATTACCAAAGCAAACAATGCTGGTGAAAGAGGACAAGCTTGTCGAGTTGATTGAGATAATGTAAAAGCCGATGAAATCAGACCATTTGTCATTATTTGTGCTGTAGGATTAGCATATAAAGCTTTAACCAAAGTAGTAAAGAATGGTCCAAGTTAAAATTTTTCTAAAACCTTAAATAAAAATTTCCACTCAACCCTACCAAATGCCTTTTCCGCATCCAATGCCACTATTATTGGTTGATTAGCTTGTTGTCTAGCAGCATTAATCATAGAAATCAATTTAGTGACATTATCAACTGAATATTGACCTTTTATAAATCCATCTTGGTCAACATGTACTAATTTTGGCAAATAGTTAGCCAATCTATTAGCTAATACTTTCACAATTTTATAATCTAAATTTAATAACGATATTGGTCGGTAAGAAGACACTTTTAATGGATCTCTATCTTTCTTTGGAATAACGGTAATCAATGGCCTCGAAAATGATTCTGGAAATGAACCCATCTCATTTGCCTGTTTCACAACTTTCATATAAACCAGAAACAACAAGTCATTAAATTCTTTATAAAATTCCGCTGTAAACCCATCTTCACCCAGGGACTTTCCTCCCAGCACTGATTGCAATGCTTCCTATAATTCCAATTCTGTAAAATGACTATCTAAATCATTAATATCCTTCCCAGTCAATGATGGCAAATTTAAATTAGCCAAAAACAAATCAATTTGCTCAGTATTTTGTCTATGTTCGGAGGTATAAAGTTCATTATAAAATCTAAAAAATTCCTCATTAATTTCCTGAGGTTTGTAAGTAATCTCTGAATCTTTCCTAAATGCATTAATCTTCTTGATGCTTGTTCCATTTTTAATTGCCAGGCCAAAACCTTATGTACTCTTCCACCTAATTCATAATAATGCTGTTTCAGTCTTTGAATCATTTTTTCTTATTTATATGATTGCAAAGTATTATATCATAATTTTAACTTGGATAAATGTATCTTATTATCTTCAGTAGAATTCTTCTGAAATTCTTTTTCTAATCTTTCAATTTCTTTTGCCAAATTCTGACTTTCAATTAAATATTGTTTTTTAATTCTAACTGCATAACTGGTGATCTGACCTCTCAAATATGCTTTTAAAGCATCCCATAAAACAAATTTACTCTGAATTGAATCTTGATTCATTTGAAAATAAAACGTAATTTGTTTTCTAATATATTTAATAAACTCAGGTCTTTTTAATAACATCTCATTAAATCTTCAACAATAAGTATTTCCTACCTTCTCAGTGCCCAAACAAGCATCCAACAACGAATGATCAGACAATGTTCTACTTTTATACTCTGCTTGTATAAATCTACCTTGCAATTGAGCTGAAACTAAATATAAATAAATTCTAGAAAATGAATTATACTTTGCAGTATAAAAAGAATAATCTTTTTTGGTAGGATTTAATTTTCTCCATATTTCTACCAAATTTAAATCCTTTATTACCTCAATAATTCTCTTTGCCATTTCAGTTCTCTTAAAAATCTTTGGAGATTTATCCAACAAAGTATGTAAACAACAATTAAAGTCCCTCCCACTAAAATATTTCCATTCCATTTCGGTTGGTTCAAATTTAAAACAAGTATCTGTAACAGATACTTCATCATTCTCATTTGGCACATAAACATTCATCGAGGTTCAAGCTTCCGAAACATTTTTGCAATTCACCACCTAAATCCTACCAGCATCAACCAAAAAAGAATCCAAAATAAATGCTACTTTCTTATTTACCAAAATAGCTACTCCTCTGGCCTTAGAATTAAAAGATGAAGCAATCACATGTCCTACCCAATCTCATTTCAATTTCAAATGTTCCTTCTCAGTTAAATGAGATTCTTGCAAAAATCCTATATCCACCTTCAACTTTTTGATACAATCCAATAGACGTTTCCATTTTATCGGGTGATTTAACCCCTTAACATTAAACATCACAAAATTCAAATTGTTCATTATCACCTATAGAGTGGCACTTAACAAAATTAACTCTTACAAATTAGAATCAGCTCCCCCTCTAAACCAAAAATACAAAAACAAAAATTTCCCTCTTCCCCCCCAAACTACAAAGCAGAACCCACCTCGATGACTGGGCGTGGTCAATACCACTAGTGGCAGATGACTTCGAATTCAATGGGTCATCTGCCTCTCCCTGGCAAGACTTCTAAAAGAAAATAGAAAAAAAATCATAAAATTTTTGTCCAGACTGATTTATAATGTCAACCGCCACATCAATCAGTTGTAGCATCTCCATCTTCTGCAGTTCACTCCCATTTCCATTCTTGACTTTAGGAACATTAATGCTGGCTTCTTGGAAAGATCAAAACTCAGCTTGTTATCTGGTAAAGAATTAGCAAAAGTTAAGGCATCTTGAGCTTTCTCGATGAATTGAAATTGAGATGGCCCATAAACACTTTCTGAAAAGCTGGATATCTAAATGTCGACCTGTAACCCTTCTTCCACAACACCATCTTAAACTCCTTACGCCACTGTATAACCTCATAAAATTCTAAA
The DNA here is from genome assembly GCF_036971445.1 of Narcine bancroftii. Classification (NCBI taxonomy): domain Eukaryota; kingdom Metazoa; phylum Chordata; class Chondrichthyes; order Torpediniformes; family Narcinidae; genus Narcine; species Narcine bancroftii. Next base: position 101,738,820 of record NC_091470.1, on the reverse strand, counting down.
ACTCTACTACCTTGAACCATTATTGGATTCTGTTCAATTCGGGCTTTCTGCACCGCAAGATGCAAAATCGTCTCCCGATCTTGATATTTTAAACATATAATTAAAACATCTCTTGGAGGTTGTCCTGGAAAAAAATTTTCTTCTTAATGTTCGATGAGCCCTATCCAATTCCAATCCATCAGGAAACGCTTCCACCCCTAGTATTTCTGGAATCCATTTACGAAGATATTTCATAAGATCTTGAGCTTTAATGTCCTCTGGAAGTCCAACTATCTTTACATTATTCCTTCAGCTTTGATTTTCCAAAGAATCAATTTTTTGCATAAACAAATTCTTTTTCATATCCCATCCAGATACTGATTCTTCCACTTGATCCATTCTATCTTCCACATTCTTGCATCTTTCCTGTCCTTCATCAAACATTTATTAAGTTCTTCTTTCATAGCTGCAATTTCTCCACGCACATCTGATATTTTACTGTTCACACCCACAAATTGTTCATCAACATTATGAAAGCCAGTAGTTACATAAATCATAATATTTTCATTCAGTTTTGTTAACTCCTCAAACATTGGTCCGGGTGAAGGATTAGAAGTAGGTGAAGTAACAGATTTAAAAGGAGAAGCAATTTTTGTAGTTCTGGGCCTACCTTCCATTGGTGGGGTGGGGGGGGGGGTGTGGCTAGATGGCGTAGAATCAAGACGTGGATTCAGTCTCTCCCTGGAAGGAATAATTAATACCCAAGTTATATAAACTGTTTAAAAGGTAAAAAGTTCATTAGGTGCATTAAGTGCTGGGACTGCAAGAAATGAAGAAAGGAAAAGGTCAGAAGCAGAAGAATTTATTTATTAAAGTTGTTGGAAAAGGTGAAACAGCTGGGCCTACTAAGCAGAAGAAGCATCTGGATCAATTAAGCATGGATCCCAAGCCACAGAAGATGTCCCTATATCAACTTGAAAGAAGATCAACGTCCCCGGGGATCTGACCGAGCAAAGATGGTGCCGATGTCAGCCAGGAAGCCAGTGGAAGCAGCACTATCGGCAGGGGAGCAGGCAGGATACTGCTGTAGCAGTGCTTCAGTGCATGCTGACGTGCCTGCGAGCGCCTGCTACTATGCAACGGGCCCAATGAGCATGTGTCCGATGTCACGTTTCCGTGAGGTCCTGGATCAATTTTGTGGAGCAGGATAGGGTTCAAATGCTCAGCATGGTGACTAGAGAGAATATTCTGGAACCTGAAGATTATGAAGAGGAAAAAATTGAATATCTGGATGAATAAGATCAAGAGTTGTTATTGATGGCAGCTGAAGTGATGATCTTGTTCTGACGATTGGTGCCATTGAGCCCATTTCCTACCTGGACTCTGCTTCTTTAATGAACTGCACCATATAGGGGAGCCACCCATGAGGACTGCTGGTTGCCAGTCTGAGACGAGTGCAGAGGATACTCAGCGCCTGGGTTTGGGGCTCAGGACCTCAGTTGTTATCAGGCAGTGCCTGCTCCAGGGATTTTGCAGGCAAACAAGGACAGTTCAGATGGAGAAGCTTAGCAGGTCATGGGGCATCCACAGGAAGTAAAGGGTGACCAGCATTTTGAGCCTGAGCCCTTCCTCAGGTATAAGCAGAAACAGGCAGCCAAATCCATACAGGAATACCAAGGAGAATTGAAATAGATGCCCCCTGGGAGTTCTTGCTTACACCCTTAGACAGACCTCAGATGTTCGACTTCATTGCCATGTCTTAACTATTAATGTGCACCAGGCATTGGGACATTTCTGGACAAAGGGTTGAATAACAAACATTTGATCCCCTTTCGCTACATGAAACAGACCTAGTTAGAAAAAAACAACTCCTTCTGTCCCATAATAACAGACTCAGTGAACACTGCATTCACTGCCAACCCACACTGAACACTGGATTGTGTGTTGACAGTAAAAGTCTTCTTAATGATTCATGCAGAACCATGTCTAATCACTGCAAAGCAAATCTCACCAGAATGTTTTACCATAATGATCATACCAGATCAACAAGAGAGGAGAGAATGAAGACATCATGCCACATAAAGTTGTGACTGTGAGGTGATGCATTTTAGAAGGTCAAACCTGATGGCTGAGTACAGGTTAAGGGTCTGATACTTAACAGTATGGAAGAACAGAGGGATCTTGGGGTCCAAATATCTCTAAAGATTTTCGCACTGGTTGATAAGAGAGTTAAGACGGCCAATGAGCTGCTGGGCTTCATTGTTCAGATTAAGATTCGTGAGGTCATGTTTCAACTTCTATAAAGCCCTTGTGAGACCAGGCTTAGAATATTGTGTTCAGTTCAGTTAATCTCAGTAAGGATGTGAAAGATATGGAGAGGGTGCAGAGGAGATTTTCCAGGATGTTGCCTAGATTACAAAATATGTCTTATAAGGCTAGTTTAGCGGAACTGGGACTTTCCTCTTTCAAGTGTAGGATGAGAGGTGACTTCATAGATGTCTGCTAGATTGTGAGATGCCAATCAGTAAGGAGGACAGCCAGTTTTTTTTCCCAGGCAGGGGCAGAAAACACCAAGGTTATCTGTACAAAATGAAGGAGGAATGTTTAGAAGAGACATGAGGGGTAATTGTTTTTAATGCAGAGAGTTGTGGGCATGTAGAATGCCTGGCCACAAGTGGTGGGGAAGGCTGAAACATTTGGGGCATATCTAGAGACTCTTTGACAAGCACATGGTTAAAAGAAAAATAAATGGATATGAGGTAGGAAGACTTCAAATTTTATTTTGGTAGGAATAAATAGGGCAGCACAACATAGAGGACCAAAGCAAACTAATCCATTCAGCTGTGCTATCCAACTTAACAGAGTTACAGAAAGTGCCATCAACAGTGTGTATACACCAGTCACTCATCAATACCTATTCTGGTTTCTATCAGGGTCTCTGAGCTGCAGATCCCAATGGAGCTATGGTCCACACATGAATCATGGATCTGAATTCCAAACGTGAAGGTGATTTATTTTTATGTGTTCTGCCCACCTGACAGAATCCTTGTAAATTGGGAAAATAGGTTGTATTAATGGAACTTATAGATAACCAAAGGTTGCATGACATTCATTTCCATGGAGAACCAATTCTGGGGTCAGGAATTTCAGGACATTGGTGAGTGGAGATGTGGAGCTCCTTTTCCTTTACTGAGTTAATATAATTGAGGTGAGCTGGAGCACCTTAGACCAGCAGAATGCAGATGTTGATAGGATGTGAAGAAAACATTCAGTTCACATAAAGTGCTTGCAGTAAAAAACAAGGCGAATTCAATATTTTGGGTGAAAGATTATAAATTTCCTCATGGCTATTCATGACTATGTAATATATTCCTCTCATTGATCAAGTGACCTGAAAATGAAACTGACCATAGTTATGTGGCAAACAAGGCAATTGGTGGATAAAGTGTTTGTGAAATTATCAATGTTCATCTCACAACTAATGTTGTTCAGAAGGTTTCCAGCAGATTTACTGATACAAAAAAACTTTGTACATTTGTGGTAAATTCTACAAATTCAGATATTGGATCACCTTCAAAAGGTTAATAAATTTCTTCAGAGAACCCACATCTGTGTGGAGATGTTGATGAGGGTATTTGCAAATAGGAGTAAAATTCCCCTGGTGTTTAATGAGGCAGCCTTGTGGGGATTTATTTGGAAATTCTGTATTTTGTGATGAAAATACAAAACAATTTTAAAAATAGCCAGTGAAACAGATTCTGGATTTGTTTGATAAAGTTATGTTGTGTAATTAAAAATAGGAAAATGCGCTCTAGCTGACAGTCCCAGCAGACCATTCATTTCTACTTAAAGGACTGGCATAACTAAACTGGTACATTTCAGACTGTGGCGGTCGACTCTTTGAAACACAACATGGACTATCCAGTGATCTTGGTGTTTGAGCGCATCTACTATCCCATTCTTGCAGCCGTTGGCATTACAGGTAAGTTAATGGAACCAGTCAAAGTGCAATGTTTAGTCAATGCCATGTAAATGTTTCTTTCTCCTCTTACACTGCAACATGCAAATAATCATTTTTATATATTAGAGGCAGAGAATGAGTGTGTCTGGGAGATAGAAAAATGCAAACGGAGATGTGTAACAAGGACATTACAGTTCCACCACCTGCAATAAGTTGCCACCACAGGACTAACATTCCTTTCTTTCAGCAGGCAAACGCCCCATTTTTTCCGACTCCCTGATCCACTCTTCCATTTCTGCAATGACCATTCTGCTCTGCTCAGCACTCCCTCATGTAACCACATCACCCTCCATTTTGTCTTCCAATTCCAACAAGTTAGATCCAAAATACAACTTCTGAATACAACAACAAACTTGTACTTGATATGATTGAATTTAATTTGTGTTTTAACATGCATAAGGTACAGTCAGATGTGTTGGTATTTCAGTGGAGTAAAGAAAATTACAGTGGCATGAGAGAGGAACTGGGGTATTGGTAAGGAAGATGGCAGAGCAGCAATGGATGGAGTTTCTGGAAGAAATGGGGAAGGTGCAAGATAAATATATACCAAAAAAAGAATTATTCAAATGGTAAAATGTCCCAACTGTGGCTGACTCAGTATGTCAAGGCCAATGTGAAAGCAAAAGAGAGGGCATAGAAGGAAGCCAACATTCGTGGGAATATAGAGGATGGGAAATTGTTAAAAACTTGCAGAAGGTAACTGGAAAACTCAGAATGGAAAAGATAAAGTAGGAAACTAGGCCAGCAAATAATATCAAAGAGGATCCAAAAATCTTCTTCAAGTATATAAAGAGTAAAGAGAGGAGATAGAGGACCATGAGAAAAGGTCACTGGAGAAATAATGGCAAGGAGATTTGGAAAATTTTGCAACATTCTTCACTGTGGAAGACTCTAGCAGTTTGCCAATGTCAAAGGGTGTCAGGGAAGGGAAGTGAGTGAGTTATTATTTCAATTCAGAAGGTGCTCAGAAAACGGAAAGATCAAGACAAAGGTTGACTGGTTGTTGATTAGCCAGGGCATCAGAGATTATGGGGTGAAGGTCGGGCAGTGGTGCTGAGTGGAGAAATTGATCAGCTCATCATTAAATGGTTGGGAAGACTTGATGGGCTGAATGGCCTACTTATACTCCTTTGTTTTCTTGTCATTTCATTTTGTGTGCTGTTTTTCACTTTTGGAATTATTCACATTGGACAAAGCAAATTTAAACTAAATTGCTCAATGGTGTAGTTGGTAGAGGTTCTTCCTCAGAGCTCCATCCACCCGCTTTCATTTGTGGCCTCCAGTACTGTCTGCATTGAGTTTGCACATTCACCTTTTGGTGTCCTCTGGTGTCATCAGTTTTCAAGTTGCCACCACAGGACAAACTTTCCTTCTCTTCAGCAGGCAGGCACCCCATATTTTCCCTGACTCCCTGATCCACTTGTCCATTTCTGACAATGACCATTCTGCTCTGCTCAGTACTCTCTCATGTAATCACATCACCCGCCCTTTTGTCTTTTCTATTCCCATCATTCAATTCCCGTATACAACTTCTAGATACAACAACAAACTTTTATTTGATATGATCGAGGTCAATTTGAGTTTCAACAAGGAGAATCTAATGACAGATGTTCCAGTGTTTTTAAACACTGCATTGCTCAATGGTGCAGTAAATAGGGCTTCTTCCTCAGAGCTCCATCATCTGCTTTCATATCTGGCCTCCAGTACTGTTTGCCAGGAGTCTGCACGTTTCCCTTTTGTTTCCTCTGGTATCTCCAGGATTCTTTGACATCCGAAAGATACCCACTCATACAGGGAGCCTCAATGACTCCCTGTATGAGTGGGTCGTTCAAGCACGCTCAGAAGGCCTTCCAGTTTTTGGGCCTATTCTCAAAGGTCAAGCCGAGAAGTTTGACCAGCTGATCATCAGAGAAAGCTCACAGTACAAAGCTAGTAATGGATGGCTGGACCAGTTTAAACGCTGTCATGGGATTTCTCAAGTGTTAGTGTCTGGAGAAATCCACTCAGCTGACAGTGCCACCACCAGCGAATACCCAGCAGAACTAAAAACTCTCTCAGAAGAAGGTGGCTGCATCAAAGAACAAGTGAACAACTGTGATGTAACAGGCCACTGCTACAAAGTGATCTCAGACCACACACTGTCCAGCAAAGATGACGCCCATCGACGTGAGGGGTTCAATCAGTCCAAAGATCGCGTGAAATTGTTGTATTCTGCTAACAAGACTGGAACACAAGTTAAAACTGATCATGATTGGCAAATTTCACTACCCCTGTTTTTTCCACCAGATTAACATGAAGTCATTACTGTTTGAGTACACGCAGAGCAGCAATGCTTGGATGACCAATGCCATCTTTGAGGATTGGTCTTACATAACTTTTGTCCCTGCTGTCTGCACCCATTTGCATCAGCAAATGCTAGAATCCAAAGCTCTTCTTTTGCTTGACAACTGTTCCACCCACTTGCCAGATGCCAAACTATTAAGTCGTCCAAATTTCTTACATCCCAAAGAACACTACATTGAAGATCCATCCCCTAGATTAGAGGATCATCTCCATTTTTAAGTAGAATTACAGACAAATTGTAGACAAATCATTAACACTGAAGACTATCTGAAGACACTCTCACTCTCTCTCTCTCTCTCTCTCTCTCTCTGTCTCTCTGTCTCTCTGTCTCTCTCTCTCTCTCTCTCTCTCTCTCTCTCTCTCTCCACAAATGCCTCCTGACCCATTTGAAATTTGTGGCGGGTTTTGTTGTATTTCAGATTTCCACCTCCTGCAGTTTATTCTTTAATGCTGATCAATCATCTGTATTTACTCTGCATTGGATTAATTGCAGGACATGGTGATCATTTCCTTTTCTTCTGTCACAGTGAACTTGGTGGCGATCTTCGTTCTGCGCCGGGGGAAATGTGGACTCTCCAAATGCATCACTTGCTATTTGGTCGCCATGGCAGTAGCGGATCTCATGGTGGTGATCATTGAGGTGATACTGAAGAGAATTAACAACATTTATTTGCCCGTAAATTTTTTGTTCATCACGCCAGTCTGCGCCATGATACTTGTAGCAAAACTAGCTGCCCTCGATTGCTCTGTGTGGTTTACAGTTTCTTTCACCTTCGACCGCTTTGTGGCCATTTCATGTCCAAATCTGAGAGCCAGGTATTGTACCCCAAGGACAGCAAGTGTGGTTACAGCAGTGGTGATCGCTCTAGCCTGTTCGAGGAATTTCCCTTATTACTTTCATTATGAACCCAAATATCTAATTGACAACATTCCTTATTTCTGCATTGAGATTGCTGCATATTTTACATCTCCCTGGTGGGTAGCAATGGAGTGGTTCAGCAGCATTTTAAATCCTTTGGTACCAATCATCCTCATTCTTTTGCTCAATGCACTTACTGTCAAACACATCCTAAAGTCCAATAAAGTCCGTAGGGCGCTCATGAGTAACGTGGATAATCCCAATGATCCCGAGACAGAGAACCGCAAAAAGTCCATGATTTTGCTCTTTGCTCTGTCTGGCAATTTCATCGTCCTCTGGACACCATATTTTATCCATTCCTTTAAATGGCAAACCACAAACTACAATTACACAGACAAGTATTACAGTAACCCCATATTCATTCTCCAGGAAACGGGGTTCATGTTACAACTACTTAGTTCCACCACCAACACCTGCATCTATGGACTGACACAAAGGAAATTCAGGCAGGAGCTAAAAAATGGGGTAAATTATTTGGTTACCCTGAATGGTAAACTCTGTCAATAGGAAAATACTAACATAATGCTGTACCTGATTGTTATAGAGTCAGGATAATGTGAACTATTTTGTTACTGCCTAAGAATACACCCTTCTCACTGTAGTTACTGTGGTGCACCACTGTGGGGCATATGTATATGTAAATGTGAGTGTATGAACAGTCATGTGATGGTGGAAGACATCAGTAAGTAAAATCTCTTCTGTTATTTGAATCTTGAATCTTGAATCTCTAATTATTTAAGAAGCCTCCCAAGTAACACAGAGACATAACACGGGTATTGCAGATTTTCTTCTCGTAAATTGGTGTCTTGTATTTGTAACAGGAATTTGGGTGTGAATCACTTTGGTTTTGACAGTAAATTAACACTGGTTAAGAAAATATACATCACCTATTGGACCAAACCAGAAACACAAAGGGTGTAAACTGTTTTGTTTCCAATTAACTGTGTGTGGATATGATTACCAAAATGGAATGTAAACAGTCAATACAATGGAAAGGATTGAGAACCCATCAAAGAAAAGAAAGTGAAGTTTCATTTAGTGGTGGGGTGGGCGAGTGGGGGGATCAGCAAAAGTGGACATCCATAGATGCAGAAAAATGATCGGAGTTCAATGAAGCAAAAAATAAGATTACTTCAGTACCGAGAACTTCACACAGGAAAAGCTGGAGGTGTATAGATGCAAATGTGAGATTAAAAAGACACTTGAGAAACCAGATGTATTCACAGAAAATCTTTCCCTCATGCAGCATTCGACCCCACTTTCTGGGAGAAGATTAGAAAGAATAGAATGGTCCCAATTGAAGACCTGAAGGCAGATGTGGAAAGTTCTGAATACTTAGATCTATCTTTACAGAGGATATTGATCGAATTGAGAATTTAAGCATCTTTAAATGTAAGTTGCCAGATGAAGTTCACTTTATTTTTGGCTTTTAAGGAAGGCATGAAATGTCCCAAATTCTCACTATAACTTTTGAGTTCTCTGTAACCACAGGCCTCATACTGGAAGATTGCCGATGTGCCATTATTGCGTGAAAATGGTGAATGGTGGGTTGAACATCTATGGACCAGTAAGTCACCATTATCACAGGTGTACAAATTACATCCAATAACTCTGAGGAATATTATGTAAAGGTGTGAAGAGGCACTGACCCAGCAGTTGATTTCCTGGGTCAACAGGGTGATTATCTGAGTTGCAAGACTGGGTAAATGTTCTGAACAGACATTGAATAAATTATATGTTGACAACATACAATTGAGTCTACAAGTGAATCTGGGTCTCCCAAACAAGGAACAATGAGAAACACTGGCTCAAACATTTTCAAGACCGAGTAAATGGTACCCAGACCAAAATTAAAAAGAGCGAAATACTCTTAATCTACCTTGTTAAAGGCAGTGTATTGAAGAGTCAAACACTCTTAATCTGCCTTGTAGAAGGCAGTGTGTTGAAGCAATATCTGTTAACAATAAAAGATAAATAAATGAGAGAATTAAGGTGGCTCCTTGAGGGATTGGGGCAGAGAAAATTAATTCATGGTTGTATCATTTAGTAATACTTTTTTAAAAAGCAAGTCTGAGTAGAAGAATTTATAAAGCGACAAATAGAAATATATTGTGAAATAAATCTGCTGTCTACTAATAGTAGTTTTCTGATATGGGACATGCTTAACAGTATATTTAAGGGGACAAATTATATCCTATCCAAGCAATCTTAAGAGGGAACATATGGCAGAAGTAAACAGTTTGAAAAAACATATTAAAGAATTGGAAACACAGAACAGGACGACAAGAAGAATACAGATTACTGGAGAATAAAAAGATAAGAATTAATACAATACAATACAAACATATAGGACATATAAAACCAAAACAACAAAACTGAGTTGGGTGAATGGACTCACAAACTTTGAGCTTAGCAGATTTAAACATCAAGGATAATGTACTATAAAAACAGAGACAGATTTCCAAGAATATAAGCAAAAAGAAATTAATGATATTTTAGACAATATTACATAATATTATACAAATCGGAATGACTAGAAGATGAGAATGAAATGGAAGAAATTTTCTTGAGTGTCAAACTTCCAAAAGTAGAAGGGAGAGAAAGGATAGAATTAGATACACAAAATACACAAAAGTCTGTCCTGTGTTTGTCTGTATGATTTTAATACAGTCCCAAATGTCGTGAGATGAGAGAACCAAAAGAGTGTCCCTTTGGAGACATTGAGAGTCCCTGGATCTGACAGTCTCCTCCGATCCCACCACCTCCTGCAGCTCATTCCCTCAGCCCCCTGCCCTGTCCAGCCGTGAATCCAAGTCACACTCCCTCCACAAGGTTCCAAAACCCCCCCAAGTGCTTGGAAGTCATCGGTGGCTGAGGCCCTTCAGGAACCCTGCTTACCATCAGCAATTTCTCATGTTCAAAGTTCATGCCATATACTTTAAGGCTGCCCAGGAGGAACACAACATGCTGCTCCCCAATCCCCATCCTGTCAATGGACAAGACTGGGGCAGATGAATTCGTACAGGAAGGCCAAGGAGTATTGAAATATTTAACCCCTGGGACTTCTTGCGTCCACCCAGACAGAGCAAAGCAGACACCCAATCTGCATTTGGCTTAACTGCAATGTCTAAACTACTAATATGCACCAGGCATTGGGGCATTTCTGGGCAAAGTGATGACCAATCCATACAAGCATTTGATCACATTTGCTTCAAGTGAAGCAAGTATAACTTCAAGTGAAATTATACAAAATTACTCCTTCTGTCCCATAATAACAGACGCTCGACAATACTGATTTTGCTTTCTATCAGGATCACTGAGCTCCAGATCTGGATGGAGCTGTGGTCCACACATGGATCATGGAACAGTATTCCAAAAGTGAAAATGACTTCTTTTGATGTCCACTGCCCACCTGACCAAATGTGAAATCATGGAATCCTTGTAAATCAGGGCCATAGGTATTTTTTAATGAGACATTTAGATAAACAAAGATATTGCGATGGATAATGTTATATTTTATATTGTATGTAGATATGTTTTAAAATTGTGGCAGGATTATTTTTAGTGAAGGTCACATACAAAGACTTCAAAAGAGATCTCATTTAAAATGCCAGAGCTCTGCTTAAGCCAGACAGTTCAGTACCTTTGCAAAACCTTTGAAGAATGTTGATAAGGACATTCAATAAAGATTGGGTCCGGTTCCGCAGTCTGAGTGCAGTTTGCTGTTCTAAGAGGGTCATGTAGTTTTCTCTGAGTGAGTGAGAGAGAGCGAGAGAGAGAGAGAGAGAGAGAGAGAGAGGGGGAGAGAGAGAGAGAGAGAGAGAGAGAGAGAGAGAGAAGAGAGAGAGAGAGAGAGAGAGAGAGAGAGAGAGAGAGAGAGAGAGAGAGAGAGAGAGCAAGAGAGAGAGAGAGAGAATTCAGTTCTACAGTTCTACAGTTCAGCAGCAGTCAGGACTGGAAAAGGACAAGCTGGCAAGCATGTGGAAAACCCCATTTTGAAGACAGGTTGTGAGTTCTTAGTTCAGCCTGGTCAAACACTTGTGGTTAATACAGCAGGAGATGGCTGGTTGTATAATGTTTCACTTGAAATAAGGGAAACAGAAAAAGAAATCCATGGTGACCTGAAAGAAAGAAGTTATCATCTGAAAAGCCCTGATGGGCAAATTTCTTCAGCAAGATATTGACGTGGCTGATTGGAAGGAATCAATTTGTGTCCAATAAAAAACAAATCTCTCTGTGGTAACCATTTAAGCACCAAAGCCTGGTGAAATTTATGTTTCATTGTGTGCACAGTATAAGAATTGCCTGCAACCAGGGAACTTGGAAGAGTGAAAAGTGAGATTGGACTATGAATTAACAAACTTTTATGAACTTACACTCACATTACATACAAGGGTGCTTAGAATTAGAAGGGAGTTAAGTTAGGTTGTTAATAGTAATAAGTTAAAGTTTGATCCTGTTTTCATGTTTAAAGATAATAAAAGTAACTTTTGTATAAGTAATCATTTGTCTTGGAGAATTTCTATTGTTGCTGGGTTTTGGGGTCCTCTGGGCCCATAACAATAGTATGAGGTTCATTTCCACACAGAACCAATTCCAGGGGCATGAATTTAAGGACCTTACTGTGTGAAGATGTGGAGCTCACCCAGTTTATTTTAATTTACTGAGTTAATATAATCAAGGTGATCTGGAGCACCTTAGACCAGCAGGATGCAGATGCTAATAGGATGTGAAGAAAACATTCAGTTAATATAAAGTACTCCTAGCAAAAACAAGGTGAATTCAATATTTTGTGTGGAAATTATAAATTTCCTCATGGCTATTCATGATTACGTAATATATTCATCTCATTGGCCAAGTGGCCTGAAAATGAAACTGACAGTAGTTATGTGACAAACAAGCCAATTGGTTGATAAAGTGTTTGTGAAATGGTCAACGTTCATCTCACAACTAATGATGCTCAGTTGGTTTCCACAGGATTTACTGATACAAAGAAACTTTGTACATTTGTAATAAATTCTACAAACTCAGATTCTGAAACGTCTTCAAAAAGGGTTATTACATTTCTTCAGATAACCAACGGCTCTGTGTAGATGGTTGAGGGAAGAATTTGCAAATGGCATAAAATTCCCCTGGTGTTTAATGAGGGAGCCTTGTGGGGATTTATTTTGAAAATCTGTATTTTGTGAAGAAAATTTGAAACAATTTTAAAAATAGCCAGTAAAACAGAATCTGGGTTTGGTTAATTAAGTTACGTTGTTTAATTGAAATTAATGAAGTGCACTCTAGCTGAGTGTCCCCATGGACCATTCCTTTCTACTTAAAGGGCTGGCATAACTAAACTGGCGCATTTCAGACAGTGACGGTCGACAACTTTCGTTGAAACACAAAATGGACTATCCAGTGATCTTGGTGTTTGAGCGCATCTACTATCCCATTCTTGCAGCCGTTGGCATTACAGGTAAGTTAATGGAACCAGTCAAAGCGCAAAGTTTAGTGAATGCCAAGTAAGCGTTCCTATCTCCTCTTGCAACATGCAAATAATCATTTTTATATATTAGAGGCAGAGACTGTGTGTATCTGGGAGATAGAGCAATGCAAACAGAGATGTTTAACAATGTTCCACCACTGAAGGTTTTCACCCTAAAGTCCTGAAAGAAGAAGCGAGATAAATTGCGGAGACTGAAGAAATGATCTCTCTGGCTCGGTCCTGGAGGACGAGAAAATCGCATATGTCACCCGACGATTCAAGAAGGATGGGAGGTAACAGAAAGGAAATTATAGGCTGGTTAGCCTGATGTCTGTGTTTGGGAAGTTGTTTGACAAAACTATTGGAATTCTTTGAGGAACTGACAAACAGGTTGGATAAGGAGGATGAAGTGGATGTTGTGCATATGGATTTTCAGAAGCATTTTACAAGGTGCAACACATGAGGCGAGTTAACAGGAGTCCATGATGTAACAGGAACCATACGGTCACAGACAGAGCTTTAACTGGTTGTCAGGATGCAGGGTGTTGGAGTACAAGGATCAGATACCGATTGCCAGTTTTTTTTACAGGGGTCGGTGTTGGGGCCATTTCTTTTTATATTAATAAATTGGATTATAGATTGAAAAGCTTTATGGGCAAGTTTGCAGATGATACAAAGGTAGGTGGAGTTGTGGGTAATGTGGAGGAAATACAGAGGATAGAGAAGGAATTAGACAGATTCGGAGAATACGCAGAGAAGTGGCAAATTAAATTTAATGTAGGAAAGTGTACAGTCATGCACTTCGGTAGAAAATAAAAAATGCAAAATATTTGTTTAAATGGGAAAAAAAATTGACAATACCTAGATGCAAAAGAACTTGTGGTTCCTCGTGTAGGACAGCCTGAAGGTAAACCTGCAAGTTGAATCAGTGGTGAAGAAGTCAAATGCAATGCTGGAGTTCATTTCAATAGGAACATAATATAAGAGCAGGGATATGGTGTTGAGCCTGGTGAGACCTCATTTGGAGCATTTGTAAGCAGTTTTGGGGTTCTCATTTCAGAAATGACAAGCTGACATTGGAGAGGGTTTAAAAGAGATTCACTGGGATAATTGCGGGAATAAAAGGGTGATCATATGAGGAGCATTTGACAGCTCTTGACCTGAACTTGTTGGAATTTAGGAGAATGGAGGAGGAACTCATTGAAAGAGTTTGAACGTTGAAGGGCGTGGACAGAGTAGATGTAGAAAGGTTTTCTCTCATGGTAGGAGAGTCCAGGATAAGCAGGCACAACTTCAGGATCGAAGGGCATCCACTTAAAACAGAGAGGGATAGGAATTTCTTTAGCAAGAAGGTGGGAAACAGAGGGATTTGTGGCCCCAGGCAGTTGTAGAGGGCAGGTCGTTTGATTAGCCAGGGCATCAAATGTTATGTGGAGAATGCCGGGCAATGATGCTGAGTGGGAAAGTGGATTAGATCAAGATAAAATAGCTGGGAACACACGATGGGCTGAATGGCCTATTTATGCTCCTATGTTTCTTTTCGTGCACTATTTTTAAGTATCAATGATCTGAAATTCTTCACATTGGATAAAGCAAATTTAAACTGAATTAAAGAATGGTGCAGTTAGTAGAGGTTCTTCCTCAGTGCTCCATCTACCTGCTTTCATTTAAATAATGGTGTAATAGGTCAACTCAAGCCTGATGGCCTTTTAATATTCTATATGACCTCTACTTTGTACAGACACCAAAGATCAAATCACAAAAGTTTGTGATTTTAATTTGAAAGTTTTGGTCGCTACTTTTATCACGTCTTTGACTTTTTCATTGTAATATCAAGGTTTCATGGTGTGAAGAATGGCCAAATACTGTTCTTTGCATCATGTAGCCCTGTATCATCGGTTTTCTCCTATCTTAACCATTCTTATTCTACCCTCTGTACAACTTAAAACCAACTTGTTTCTTTTTTCCCACTTTGGGGAAATATTATATCAATCTCTCTCTCTACAAATGCATCCTTTCTCTCTTTTTAAAGGGTTTCTTATAAACCCACTTATTAAACTGTTACATTAAAATAATAAAAAGGAGCAAAAGGGAAAAGTAATCTAACAACTAATGGAATAAACTAAACTAATCTATCCCCTCCCTCTCATCAAGGTTCTAGGAGAACAAAAAAATCAATAATAATGTGGAATCGCTGGAGAACAGACGAAGAATCATTCGAACATACAGTAATTATTAATTCTTCCAATTATAAACATATTTGAAGGATGGGCCCCACAATTTCATAAATTGAAACTTTCTGTCTTTAATATTATATTGAATATTCTCTAAAATAAATAGGACAATGCATCATATAACCACTGTGTACGAGTAGGGGATGAATCTCCTTTCCATTTCAATAAAATAGCTCGTCTGGCTATCAATGGGATAAAAGCTAAGACTTTTTGCTGAGACGCCGATTGAGGTTAATCAGAGTCATGAGAAGAAACAAACAGAGCAATTAATGGACAAGGTTCCAAGTTAATCTTGAAATTTATTGATAGAGTTTGAAAAATCTCTTTCCAGAAATCCCTGTAGATTTGGGCATTCCCAGAAAATATGAATCTGAGTGTCTTCAAAATTTGACATTTCTCATAACAAGCATCAATATCTGCATAAAAACAGGATTATTTAAGTTTAGACATGAGTTCCGTGCACCACCTTAAATTGTAATAAACGGGAGGAGTCACGTGATGGAGTAGTGGCCGGACGGTGAACTCCAGCCCTCTCCAGAAAAGTCGGGAAAAACAAGAGAAAATACAAAGGCACAGAAATACAAGTTAAAGAAAAGTGAGTATAAAGGTGGAAAGAAGATGGAGACAAAAGGAGAAAAATCAAAATCAACGGAAAGAAGAGAGGAAGAGAAGACAACGGAGGAAAAAGGTGAAGGCCTTACCTGTCCGAAGAGGCCCGCTGTGGAGAGAAGACCCCACTACCTCAGGTCGGTAGAAAAAGAACTACAACAATGGCTCACAGAGCCGAGTAAAAGTGAGCAACCGCGCATGAAAAAAAACACACCGACGGGAGGGGGGACCAGCTGGGGAGTCGATCTCCACAGCCGGCAACGACAGCTGCAGAACACCTGCAGCAAGAAGAGACCACAGAAGACAATGGAAACAAGAAAGAAGAGGAGGAAAGGGCACCAAAGAAACAACAGATGGTCAACCCAGAGGAAGAAGAAGAGGAAGAATACAGTGAAATAGATAAAGGGAAAGGCAAGGTAAAGGATATACTTGCTCTTGTTAGAGGATACATGGAGTCATTTAAAGAATGGCAAACACAGGAATTCAATGATTTAAGAAGAAGAATAAACAACACAGAAAAGAAAATAAATAAAATGGATATGACCTTAACAGAAATGGGGAAAAAAATGGACAAGATGGAAGAGCGGGCAGTAGCAGCAGAAATGGAGGTAGAAGACTTAAAAAAGAAATTGGAGGAATCTAATAAAAAAACTAAAGAGACACAAGAATTACTAGCCCAAAAAATAGATATAATGGAAAATTATAACAGAAGAAATAACATAAAGATAGTGGGCCTTACGGAAGATGAAGAAGGCAAGAATATGAGGGAGTTTATAAAAGAATGGATCCCTAAGGCCCTAGGATGTCCAGAACTACAGCAAGAAATGGAAATAGAAAGGGCACATAGAGCATTGGCCCCTAAACCACAACCACAACAAAAACCAAGATCTATTGTAGTAAAATTCCTAAGATATACTACAAGAGAAAAGGTACTGGAGAAGACAATGGAAAAAGTAAGAGAGGGCAACAAACCACTGGAGTATAAAGGGCAAAAAATCTTCATTTATCCAGATATAAGCTTTGAACTCCTAAAGAAGAGAAAAGAGTTCAATACAGCAAAAGCGATTTTATGGAAGAAAGGATATAAATTTACACTGAAGCATCCTGCGGTATTGAAAATATTTATTCCAGGACAACAAAACAGACTATTCTCGGATCCAGAAGAAGCACGAAAATTTGCAGAACAATTACAAAAATAGACTGAGGGATGAAGACGGGAAATGAGAGCAAAAATTATCACGATTGATATGTATGTGGGTAAAGACAAAAATAGACTGAGGGATGAAGACGGGTAAGGAGGGTAAAAATGACCACGATTGATATGTATGCGGGTAAAGAGGTATAAGAGTGAATAGAGACAATGGGCATATGTGAAAGTATCTGTAATTAGAGGAAAACATAGAGAGTATAGACAAGAATTAATAAGGGAAGGTAATGGAATAGAGAGAATAAGGAGGGAATTAAAAGAGTGACCTTTGTGACATATAAAAAGCGAAATCTTTTCTGGGGGGGCCTGGGTGGGGGAAAAGAGCGGTCACTGCAAAATCAGTTGACGCTTGCGAGTGGATTCGCAAATCCAAATGGAGAGGGGAGATGTGGTTGTCCGACAAGGGATAAAGGGCAACTCAGGAGGGGAAGGGGAGATTGGGGATAAAGAAGATAGAAATAGGAGAATAAGGAAAATGTTGGATGTTGTAGGAATGTTGTCTGGTAAAGAGTTGAAAATAAGAAAACAGAAATGGAAAAGGAGGAAAGGTAATGATGGAAAAACGGAAAGAGAAGATAAACAAAATATAAAATGGCTACGCTGAACTATATGACTCTAAATATTAATGGAATACATAACCAAATTAAAAGGAAGAAACTACTAAATTTACTGAAAAAGGAAAAAATAGATATAGCATTTGTCCAAGAAACACACTTAACTGAATTGGAGCACAAGAAATTAAAGAGAGATTGGGTAGGACATGTAACAGCAGCATCGTATAATTCAAAAGCAAGAGGAGTGGCTATATTAATTAGCAAAAATGTGCCATTTAAAATAGAAGAGGAAATAATAGATCCAGCAGGGAGATATGTTATGATAAAATGTCAGATATATTCAGAGCTTTGGAATCTACTTAATATATATTCACCTAACGAAGAAGATCAAAAGTTTATGCAAGATATCTTTTTGAAGGTAGCTAATACGCAAGGGAACATACTAATAGGAGGGGATTTCAATCTGAATTTGGATCCAAATATGGATAAAACGGGGAAAAAAATTAACAGGAAGAACAAAGTAACCAAATTTATAATTAAATCAATGCAAGAAATGAAACTTGTGGACATATGGAGGAAACAAAACCCAAAAGAAAAGGAATACTCACACTACTCGACTAGACATAAAACATACTCAAGGATAGACCTATTCCTGTTATCAGCCCACATTCAAGGGAGAGTTAGGAAAACGGAATATAAAGCTAGACTATTATCGGACCACTCACCCCTGTTATTGGCAATAGAGCTAGAGGACATCCCTCCAAGAATGTATAGATGGAGATTAAACCCCATGCTACTTAAAAGACAGGATTTTAGAGAATTTATTGAAAAACAATTAAAAATGTACTTTGAAGTAAATACGGAATCAGTGGAAGATAAGTTTATACTATGGGACGCAATGAAAGCATTCATTAGAGGGCAAATAATAAGTTATGCAACCAAGATGAAGAAGGACTGTAATCAGGAAACAGAGCAGTTGGAAAGGGAAATAATAAACATAGAAAAAAAATTAGCAATAAAGGAAGATACAACCAAAAGAAGAGAATTGGCGGATAAAAAAATAAAATATGAAACATTACAAACATATAAGGTGGAGAAGAATATAATGAAGACAAAACAGAAATATTATGAACTAGGTGAAAAAACACACAAAATCTTAGCATGGCAGCTTAAGACAGAGCAAACTAAGAAAATGGTATTGGCAACAAGGAAAAAAGACAAACAAATTACATATAATCCAAAAGAAATTAAGGAAAACTTCAGAGAATTCTATGAACAATTATACCGAACCGAAAACGAAGGGAAAGAAGGGAAAATAGATGAATTTTTGACTAAAATTGAACTACCAAAACTACAAATAGAGGAACAAAATAAATTAACAGAACCATTTGGAACAGTAGAAATACAAGAGATAATAAAAAATTTACCAAATAATAAGACACCAGGAGAGGATGGACTCCCAATAGAATTCTACAAAACATTTAAAGACCTAATAATACCGCCCCTCCTGGATGTAATCAACCAGATTGATGAGACACAAAACTTACCAGATTCATGTAAAACAGCAATAATTACAGTGATACTAAAACAAGGGAAAGATCCACTCTCACCAGCGTCATATAGACCAATATCTCTGCTAAACACAGATTATAAGATAATAGCTAAACTATTAGCGAACAGATTAGCAGAACAGGTACCGAAAATGGTAAATTTAGACCAAACTGGATTTATCAAAAAAAGACGCACAACAGACAATATTTGTAAATTTATTAACTTAATTCATGCAGTAGAAGGAAATAAAGCACCGGCAGTAGCAGTTGCTTTAGACGCAGAGAAGGCCTTCGATAGAGTAGAATGGAATTACTTGTTCAAAGTATTGCAAAAATTCAGTTTACCGGAGAAGTATATTAATTGGATTAAAGCATTATATAAGGGACCGTTAGCGAAAGTGACAGTAAATGGACATGTATCAAAGCAATTTAACTTAAGCAGGTCAACGCGGCAGGGATGCCCACTATCACCATTATTGTTTGCGCTAGCTATAGAACCACTAGCAGAATCGATAAGAAGAGATAATAATATAAAAGGAATAAAAATAAAAGACAGGGAATATAAAATCAGTCTGTTTGCGGATGATGTGATAGTGTATTTAACAGAACCAGAACTATCAATAAAAGAACTATATAAGAAATTGAAGGAATATGGAGAAGTGTCGGGATACAAGATAAACGTAAATAAAAGTGAAGCAATGCCTATGAATAACGCGGATTTCTCAAAATTTAAGGAGGAATCCCCATTCAGATGGCAAACGCAGGCAATAAGATACCTAGGTGTGCAAATAAACAAAAATCTAGGCCAATTATATAAACTCAATTACAATCCACTAATGAAAAAATTACAGGACGATTTAGAGCATTGGAAAGAGCTACCACTAACACTGATAGGAAGGATAAACTGTATTAAAATGAACATTTTTCCAAGGATACTATACTTATTTCAGGCATTGCCAATACAACTGACAGAAAAATTCTTCAAAGAGTTAAAGAAAATAATAAGGAGATTTTTATGGAGAGGGGGGAAACCGAGGATAGCACTAGATAAATTAACAGAATGGTATAAACAAGGAGGCTTACAATTGCCAAACTTCAAAAATTATTATAGAGCCGCACAATTAAGGTACCTATCAGATTTTTATCAAACAAGGGAAAAACCAGACTGGACGAGACTAGAATTAGATAAAATAGGGGAAAAGATACCTGAACACATATTATATAAATGGGACGAAAAATTGGTACAACATAGAACTTCTCCAGTATTACACCATCTCCTCAATATATGGAAGAAGATTCATGTAGAAAGAAATAAAATAAATTACCAAATACCAAAACTAATATTGACGCAAAATAAGCTACTCCCTTTTACAATAGACAACCTTGCCTTTAGAAAATGGGAAAAAAAAGGGATTAAAAGAATAGAAAATTGTTTTTCAGGAAGTAGATTCTTATCCTTTGAACAAATGAGAGATAAGTACAATATAACTGGAGATACAGCGCTGGCATATTACCAACTGAGATCCTACTTGAAAGATAAATTAGGAAGCAGCTTGAGTTTACCAGAGGGAAGTAACCTTGAATATGTGATTACAGATACAATGTTAATCAAAAGATTTATAAAAAATATGTATATTAAACTGCAAGAAAAGGAGAATGAGGAAACAAATGGTAAAACTAAACAAAAATGGGAACAAGATTTAAATATAAAGATAAAAAAGGAAACATGGGAGAAGTTATGCTCTGGAACGATGAGAAATACAATAAATACGAGGCTGCGTATGATACAATATAATTGGTTACACAGACTATACATTACACCGCAAAAGTTAAATAAATGGGACCCAACAGTATCTGATAGATGTTTTCGATGTAAAAAAGAAAGGGGAACAACAATTCATGCAATCTGGACATGTGAGAGAGTAGAAAAATTTTGGGATGATCTCAATCAGATATTAAATAAAATAACAGAAAACAATATACCAAAGAATCCAGAGATCTTTCTCCTAAGTAACATAAAAAATAAAGAATTTGGAATTGACTTGGAAGATGCACAAAAAAGATTTGTCAAGATAGCCCTAGCCGTAGCAAAAAAATGTATTATGTCAACCTGGAAATTGGAAGATAATTTGAAAATACAACAATGGTATATAGAAATGAATAAATGTATTCCATTAGAAAAAATAACATATAGTTTAAGAAATAATATTGAAATATTCGAACAAGTATGGGAGCCTTACATTAAATACAATAGCGAAAACCTACCGGGAACAAACATTACCTAAGTTGATGGAAGGAGAAGAAAAGAAAAGAATGGACTCAGTAGAATTTCTGGTGTATTTTTGTTGAACGACAACATTGTCTAACTGAATTAATGCAACCTAGATTGTATACCTAAAATGGATGAGAGGGGGGGGGGTGGGGGGGTGGCTTGGGAGGAGGGAGGGGGAGGGAGAAAAAGTCACTGTAAATGTGTGGAAAAGAAAAAGTGTATATCATGGCTATTGTGATTTATGGTGTGAAAAATAAAAAAGTTAAAAAAAAAAAATCTATTTTTCTATGTAAAGGCAAAGAAATCCAGCTTAAAATGTTTTTCCAAAAATTAGGCCACTATACTGCTAATGCTCTTGCTCTATCTCTTTTCAACTTGGAACAGAGTAGTTACATCGTGAAACATTCTCTACTAACAATGGCAGCATTGTGTTAAAGTTCAATGTTTTAACATTCGTAATATGATCCGTCTGCCAATATTTTGATATTCATTTTTATTGTAGGAACAGTGAAACATCCTTTCCGAGAGAATAGCATCAGCCACCCCTGTATTTAATCTTTGGAATGATTCAGAAATTGTTACCTACAATTATGATAAAGTAAAATAAAAAGAAATGGTGGGGGAAGAACAGGTCTCCCAGTGTCCATGGGAGGAAAAGATGTTTCGGGAGGAATGAGCAAAACGCAGGCAGGCACCAGAATAAAAAGGCCGGAGAGAAAAGAAGAAAGGACGGGAGAGGATCACAGGCCAACAGACAAAAGGTAAAACTGGACAGGAGAGGAAAGGTGAGAATTAATCAGGGAAGGATGGGGATGTGAATGCAGAGCTGGAGGTAAGGAGACAGAGGGGAAGGGAAAGAGAGAGAGAGAGACGGACAGAGCTAAAGGAAAAGAGAAATAGGGGAAGGGCAGAGACGGGAGTCTGATGGAAACCGGAGGTCTACATTAATGCCATCCAGTTGGAGGGTGCACGGGCAGAGTATGAGGTGTTGTTCCTCAGTCTGGCATTGCATGAGACCACGGAAAGACATTCCTGCATGGGAATTGAAATGAGTGGCCACTGGGAGATCCCTGTGATTGTCTGCATCCAAGCTCTTCAATATGGAGGAGACCACAACTGGAGCACCGGATGCAGTGGACGACCCCTGCAGATTTACAAGTGGAGTGTTGCTTCACTTGGAAGGACTGTTTGGGGCCCAGAATGGCGGTGAGGGAGGTGGTTTGAGGGGGTCACAGGAGTAAGTGCCAGGGGCTCAAAACATTGGTTATGTAAATATTGTGAATCTGCAGTTTCCATAAATATCAAATGTATAGATTTTCCATGGCTGCACTAGGACTGTTATCCAAAGCATGTAAACTATAGTCCCATGGTCAATAAAAGGAAGATCAGTAAAAAAAAAAATAAAAAAAAAAAATTGTAATAAACAATGTCTTGCACAAAATGATGAATCATTAATTAAAATGAGTGTTGAGTACAATCTACATCTTAAAATGTTATGTTCCATTCTTATTCCCAATCTCTTTTGATCCCAGCCATTGGGACTGAATTTAATCCCATAAATTATTATAAAAACCCGCTATTAATCCAGCATGAAAATAACATTGTATATTAAAAAGCAGATCTAGAGTCTTAGTGTTAGAAATCTGCGGAAAATCGGATAGCTTGGGCTGAACAAAATGCCTCATTTGTAAATATCTTAAAAAAAGCCTATTGGGAAGATTAAATTTGGCTGATATATGCTCAAAAGAGGCAAATTTATTTTGAATAAAAAGATCCTTGAAACTTTGAATCCTTTTAATATGCCATTTCTTGAAACATGTTTCCAACAAAGATGTTTTAATACGATGGTTATCTATAATTGGACGAGCCAATGAAAAAACTTTAATTCCAAAGAATTTCCTAAACTGAGTCCAAATTCGCAAACTATTTATTATTTAGGAAAAGGAAACTGGTAAAAAGGATCTTAAAATGGCCAACATAGAGGTTTTTCTGTAAATGTAACTCCATTTCTACCCAGGAAGGGCAATTAATTGATTTATCCATATAAAAGTAAATTATGCATATTAATCACCCAATAGTGTAATTTAAAATATGGAAGTGAGAATCCTCCATTTAGTGTGGTCTTTTGAAGATAGGCTTTGTTTATATGTGTTTTTTTGCACATTGTCAAATAGTGTTTTCTTTCCCCTTTCCTATGTTGAAATAACCAAATCCAGCGAGCTGAAAAAAGATTTGGAGATAAAATTTGTAATGCTTGAAAAAGATACAAAAATTTAGGTAAATTATTCATTTTAATCAAATTAATATGACCCATCATTTTAACAGATGAGGAGACCAACCCAATAATGATTGTTTAATCATATCAAACATGACCCAGAAATGCTCTGTCAGTAAGTTTTTATAATTATTCATAATTGTAATTCTTCAATATTGAAAATGTTTTTCGTTATTTTAAATGCAAAATTGGAATAGCCCTTAAAACCACCTTTTGAGAGTAAAAGTTCACTCTTATGTAAATTTAACTTACTATCTGAGAAATGATTGAATTTATCAAAAATTATTAATATGCTTGGTATAGAAATCTCAGGATTTGAAATAAAAATCATTAAATCATCTGCATAATGTGAAACGTTATGTTCAATCCCTCTTCTAATTATACCATTAAATTCTCTACACTGTCAAAGTGCAACAGAAAATGGTTCCAATTTACAACAATCGATTATGTTTAATCTCAAGAGGGGAATGCGACAGGGTTGTCTTTTAAGTGTTTTGCTTTTTGATAATCGATTGTTGTAAATTAGAATGGTCCAACACTTTGGGGCTTGAATATCCATTTAATCCATTTAATAACATCTGGACTAAAATTAAATTTTAAGAATCAATAATCATTGATAGGTATTGAAAGATATGGCATTCTCAGGGTATAAAAGTGATACAGGATTGTTTTGAAGAGGGACAGTTTCTTTCTTTTAATCAATTGAGGGAGAAATTTGGTATACCAGTAAATTCTTTATTTGTGTAATAGCAACTTAGAGCTCTGATAAGGGATAATTATGGTAAAGAGATGAGTTTACCTAAGTTAATGAAATTTGAATCTTTGATTTCTTTTGTACCAAGGAGAGGTTTTATTTCAGATATGTATCGATTATTACAGGAAGCTATGGATAAACCAAACTTGGAGAAATCTAGAAATAAATGATAAAACGATTTAACTTATGTTATACCTCAGGAGGATTGGGAGGTTATGTGTCATGAAGGGGTACCTAAATTGAATAATGTAAGATATGGTTTGGTTAATTATAATTTTTTGCATCAGTTATACTTGACTCCTGAGAAATTGAAAAAAATTACTCAATGCAGCAAATAAATAATGCCATTCAACTCAATCAAATGCTTTTTCAGCATCTAATGAAAGAACGCATTCAATCAATGAAGTAGAAGGCATATATAGAATATTCAGTAATTGATGTATATTATCATAAGGATTGATTTTTAATGAAGCCAGTTTGTTCTGAGTCTATAATAGTTTTTTTTCTAATCTATCTGCTAAAATCTTAGATAAAATCTTCATAACAATGTTAAGTAATGATATACGTCCATAAGAAGTACATTCTGTTGACTCTTTCCCTTTTTTTTAAAAAAAGAGAAATGCATGCCTCGTTAAAAGAAAAAAGGTAATTTCTCTTCCTTAAATAAATCAGCCAATACCAAAGAAAAGTGAGGTACAAATTGTTTAGAGGAGGATTTATAAATTACCATCTGGTCCAAGAGATTTACTTGACAGTAGTGAGGAACAATCTACAGCAACATCCTCCTGAAAATAGGTTTCTCTAAACTAGCCCTTTTCTCGTTAGAAAGTACAGTTGAAATTCAATCGATCCAGGAAATACAACATTGAAACATAACCATTCCTAAATTCAGAAGTAAAAAGTTAGCATAAAAATCTCTAAAAAGTATGAGTTTCTGGCATGTTTTGTTTCATTTAAGATTTCCACCACCTGCAGTTTATTCTTTAATGTTGATCAATCATCTGTATTTATTCTGCATTGGATTAATCGCAGGGTCTGGTGATCATTTCCTTTTCTCCTGTCACAGTGAACTTGGTGGGGATCTTCATCCTGCGCCGTGGGAAATGCGGACTCTCCAAATGCATCACTCGCTATTTGGTTGCCATGGCAGTAGCGGATCTCATGGTGGTGATCATTGAGGTGATACTGAAGAGAATTAACAACATTTATTTTCCAATAAATTTTTTGTTCATCACGCCAGTCTGCGCCATGATACTTGTAGCAAAACTAGCTGCCCTCGATTGCTCTGTGTGGTTTACAGTTTCTTTCACCTTCGACCGCTTTGTGGCCATTTCATGTCCAGATCTGAGACACAAGTATTGCACCCCAAGGACAGCAAGTTTAGTTACAG
Organism: Narcine bancroftii; assembly: GCF_036971445.1. NCBI lineage: Eukaryota > Metazoa > Chordata > Chondrichthyes > Torpediniformes > Narcinidae > Narcine > Narcine bancroftii. Next base: position 101,713,243 of record NC_091470.1, on the reverse strand, counting down.
CAGTGGTAGGTGCACTAGCCTGTTTGTGGAGTGTCCCTAATTACTTTACATTTGAACCAAAATATATAATTGACAACATCCCTTATTTCTGCATTGACACTGCTGCCTACCTTACCTCACCCTGGTGGGCAGCAATGGAGTGGTTCAGCAGCATTTTAAATCCTTTGGTACCAATCATCCTCATCCTTCTGCTCAATACACTTACCATCAAACACATCATAAAGTCCAATAAAGTCCGTAGGGCGCTCATGAGTAACGTGGATAATCTCAATGATCCCGAGAGATCGAACCGCAAAAAGTCCATGATTTTGCTTTTTGCTCTGTCTGGCAATTTCATCGTCCTCTGGACACCATATTTTATCCATTCCTTAAAATGGCAAATGCAAAACTACAATTACACAGACAAGTATTACAGTAACCCCATATTCATTCACCAGGAAACGGCGTTCATGTTACAACTACTTAGTTCCACCACCAACACCTGCATCTATGGACTGACACAGAGGAAATTCAGACAGGAGCTGAAAAATGGGGTAAAATATTTGGTTACACTGAATGGTAAACTCTGTCAATAGGAAAATACTGACATAATGCTGTACCTGGTATTGCAGATTTTCTTCTTGTAGATTGGGGTCTTGTATTTACAACAAGAACCTGGGACATAAACAGATCTGAAAGAGGGTTAACCACATAGATTGGTAGATGAATTCAACAAATTGATTCACCCTCTCTTATTAGTTTTGACAGTAAATTAACAGGGTCAAGAAAAAATAAAACACCTATTGGACCAAACCAGAAACAGAGGTATAGATTGTTTTGTTTCCAGTTAACAAAAAAGATATCATAAAAAAATCATATTCAAAACACTCAGTGGTGTACTTGGATGATTTGGAACACTATACCCATAAACACTGCAAGGTCACTAAAAGGTTTTAATCTGGATCAAAGCCAATGTCACTGGGTGTGGATACGATTAGCAAAAGTGGACTGAAAACAGACAATTCAATGGAAAGGACTGAGAACCCATCAAAGGGAAGAGAGTTAAGCTTCATTCAGTTGGGGGGGGGGGGGGGGGAACACACAGACACGACTGGACATCCATAGATGCAGAGAAATAAACAGAGCTCAATGAAGCAAAACCAAAAAATGACTTCAGTACCGAGACTGTCACACATGAGAAACTCAGATTTCAGATTTACTGCCAGACATGGCTTCACATATAACCTTGAGGTTCTTTTTCCTGCAGGCCAGGCAGAATTACCACTTATTTGTAGGGCAAAAAAAAATGTACACAATGTAGACATGTAAAGAAATAAAGAACTGTAAACAGATAACAAAATGTAAACTAAATGAATGCGCAATACAGAGAGAATAAAAAGAAAATCAATAAAATGCACAATTAAGAGTTCTTACATGAGTATCTGATTGAGTTTATTCTCCAGAGTCTGATAATGGAGGGGTAGCAGCTGTTCCTGAACCTGGTGGTGTGAGTCTTGTGGCACCAATACCTCTTCCCTGATGGTGGGAGTGAGAACAGAACGTGTGCTGGGTGATTTGGTTCCTTAATGATTTCTGCTGTTCTCCGACAACAGTGTTCCCTATAGATGTTATCAATGGTAGGAAGGGTTTTGTTTGTGATGTACTGCCATAATGGAAGATTCTAACCGTGTTTTTTACTTTTGCAGCCTTTGTTTCTGCAAGGCTGAGAACCTGCCTGTTTTTTTTAGAATCAGCTGACATAAGCTAAATTCCACCGAAGGGCCAGAGATGCATTTATCTGACGAAAGGACATCTGTGTACCAAGAACATTTAATCTTCCTGCTTGTTTTGGTCACAGACTGTCAGAGGCCTAGCCTAGTTGCAAAATAAACCATTGTATTCAAAATGATAAGCTGAAAATTACATTATTCAATAGAAGCCAAGGCATGCTAGCTTGCTCGCTTATCTTTCTTACGGTGCTGGGAATAGGTGCTTGGCTAAGCAGTTTTTGGGTAATATAAGCCATGGTCCCACTGCTGAAGTTTCAGACTCTCTGAGAGGTGGCAATATCTCTCAGCAAGAAGAAGAACTTCTAGAGTCCAGCTAACGTCCTGGTCTAGGGAGGTGGAGAAGCTGCTACCGACACCTGACAACTGACTACAAGTGTGCAGTAGTTGCCTCGCTTCCGCAGTTGTGACCAGTCCAGGTGTTGATAAGTATAGTTGGGAAGGGCTAACATATTATAGTTTGAAATCAGCTTTTGAATTTGTAATAAACTTTTGTATAAACTGAACTGCTCTCAGTGTGTGTCTATTTTCTTTCGGTAGCTCAAACACTGTGACCAATCTAAAACGAACAAAGTGAGAGGTACAAGTTTACCAGGACAATTGGCGTAGTCAGCAGGATTGGTCTCGAGATGTTTCGCTGAAAGAAAGAGGTGAGCCCTGAGCAGTTTTTGATTCCGAGATGGACTTCCAAAGACGATGGGTTTGGCATGTTGGCCAATACCCTTTCTTTGTTGGGGCCACCCATTAGTTGGGATGAGAAGTTAGATCCATCAAGTGCACCTCTGGGAGAGCAGGTTGCCACTCTCCTTCGAGAAAGTAAATTTCCTAGACCTAGCATTTCCTAGGGTTATTGGGGTACTGGCGACGCCATATTCCACACTTGGCATTGCTTTTGCATCCTCTATATAAGGTTACCCAAAAGAAAACAGACTTTGTATGGGGTGATGATCAGGAAAGGGCATTCCAGTCCGCCAAGCAGGCTATTCTTCAGGCCCTGTCCATTGCTCCCCGCATCCCCGATACCCCCTACGAACTGCAGGTCTCCATTACTGATGATGTGGCCTCCTGGAGCCTCTGGCAAAAACAAGAGGGCCGCCGAGTCCCTCTGGGATTCTGGTCACGAACCATGCCTGAGGCTGCCACTCATTATTCTGCTTTTGAACAACAGTTACTGGCCTGTTACTGGGCCCTGCTGGAGACGGAAAAAATGAAAGGCGATGCAGATGTTCAATTGCAACCTGCACTTCCATTAATGAACTGGGTCCTGGCTAATGATGCTGATCTAAAGCTCGGGCGGGCTCTGCAGTCTTCTATTGTTAAATGAAAGTGGTATATTTAGAGTCGTGCAACCAGAGGGCCTGAAGGGGTGGGCCGCATACACGAACAGGTGGCTGATCTTCCGTCTCGTCATGAGGACGTCGAACCCGCTTTTCCCCCTCCCCTACTCCCTTCACCAGTTCAGTGGGGTAAACCATATGATTCGCTCACTCCAGCAGAACAAGAGGATGCCTGGTATACTGATGGTAGCAGCCGGTGGGTGCAAGGAAAGCAAAAGTGGAAGTCGGTGGCTTACCATCCCAGGTCAGAAACTCACCTATCATAGGAGGGGATGGTGGCTCCAGTCAGTATGCTGAGTTGAAGGCCGTCACTTTACCACTAGACCCCCATGATCACCCTCTTCGCCTCTTTACTGGTTCCTGGGCTGTGGCTAATGGACTAGTGGTGTGGATGCATGATTGGCAAAAGAACGACTAGCTGATACATGACCACCCAGTATGGGCAAACAGTTGTGGCAGCTGTTGTGGGATGCTTCCCGCCATCGAGAGATAACCATAATGCGAAGATGAACATGGCACAATATAATGCAGTAGCAGATCAGCTTGCCTCTATCAGCCGCGCCGATACCGTCCCCCTGGCTCGATGGGCACGTGAACAGATTGGACATTTGGTGAAGAAGGGATCAGCTATGTGGGCCCGTACACATGCTTTACCGTCCATCAGGATGATGTCCGCATGGTCGTGTGTACATGCCCAGCTTGTGAAGTCCCGCACTGTTCCTCCTGGTCCTCATGGCCGAATAAGACGGGGTGCTCGCTCAGGCAAATTGATCACATTGTCTTTATGTTCAATAACGGAGATTGTGGAGGAGACGCTCTTTCCAAAAATCACAGATTGTGGTCTGTAGCTGAGGAAATCCAGGATCCAATTACATTTTGCAGTGTTGAGTCCCATGTGCTGGAGCTATTGAGGATGGATGGTATTAAGTGCCAAAGTTTAGTTGGTAAAGAGCTCCTGATGAATGCATCATTGCTGTTCAGGTGCTCCAGGGCTTTGTATAGAGCCAGTAAGATGGCATCCTCCCTTCGTAGACCTGATGCTATGATAGGTGAACTGGAACTGATCCTTGCTGGAACTGATACGGTATGTTTCAACATCAGCCTTCCAAAACACTTCATCATGACTGATGTAAGTGCTACTGGTTGATAGTCATTAAGGCAGGTTACTACGCTCTTCTTGGCCACCACTATAATTGATGCCTGATAAACAGATGGGTACATGCCCTGCCAGAGTGAGGTGTTGACAATATCAAGTTGGTAAGTTGTTCAGCACATGCTTTTAAAACTCCTTCCAATTAGAAGCCTTCCTTGGATTCACTCTCCAGGAGCTGTATATTTGCAAAAGTGAGATTAAAAAGAACATTTTGAAGCCAGTTTCATTCATCCAAAATCTATCACACATGCAGCATTTCATCCAATTTCCTGGGAGGAGATTAGAAAGAACAGAACGGTCCCACTTGAAGACCTGAAGAAAACTCCAGTTTGGAGGCAAATGTGGAAATTCTGAATATTTAGATCTATCTTTACAGAATTTATTGATAAAAAGTTGAAATTTAGAAATGATAAAGGTCAAGCATCTTTAAAAGTGAGATGCCAGATGAAAGCAAGGCACAGTAAGGTGTCTCTAGAAATTTACACCATATTGGAACATTCATCAAGAAAAAAACAACTGAAAGTAAAGTCACAATTAAAGGTCTAAACTCAGAAAAAGCTTGAAACACTCAACAAGTCGGGCAGCGTCTGGGAAGGAGAATCAGACGGATCTGATTGCTCCTTTGTTCTGGAGTTTCCTTCCCCCATGAAGGTTTAAGCTGTGTCCAAAGTCGCCATGTTCTTTTTGGTAAAACAATTGTGATTAAAATTCATACAAGGATCCCAATAACGGAACTTGCAGCCATGCCTTTTACTTTTCTGCTCCACACTCCAGATCAGGACTGCAAACCACTCACCTTTCAACAGTTCTGGAGACCATTCTATACAATCCTTCAAATTCCAACAAAATATTCCAACCAGTGAGCATCACTGAAGTCTCAGATACCTACACCAACAGCTTCGTTAAAATACAACCACCTTTTAGATTTAAAACTGCAAAGCACTTTACACTTTCTTGATACTGTGGAAACTGCATTCGCTATCAGATCCAAGACCAAGGTTTTATATTCCAAGGACAGCCAATGCCGTTATAGCAACTGTCTGGGTGCTGCCATGTTTGAGGAACATCCCTTTTTATTTTATGTATGAACCCAGAATTACAATTTACAAAATCCCTTTTCCTCATTAAAACCTCTACCTATTACACATCGGCCCTGTGGCCAGTGTTTGAGTGGTTCAGCAGTATCATAACTCATTTGATACCAGTCGTCCTCATCCTTTTGTTCAATGTCCTTCCCATCAAACACATAATCAAGTCTAATAAAGTCCGCAAGGTCCTCATGGATAATCACAGTGGCTCTGAGAACAAAAACCACAAGAAGCCCTTTGATTTTGCTTTTTACTCTGTTGGGCCATTTCGTCCTCCTCTGGACAATATATTGTGAGAGATTAGAGATATGATTTTGGGAGATAAACTGGGGCAGTTTTTTTTAGTGTAGGTCACATATAAACACTTCAAAAAGATTTCATTTAAAATACTGGAGCTCTGCTGATGCCAGACAGGCCAGCTCCAAGAGCCTTATCGAAAGCTTTGGAGAGTGCCCAAGGAACTTCATTAATGGATTGTTGTCTTGAAAAACAACAGATGAAAGAACTCAGAGGGGTAGTTTCAGATCCACAGGCAGTGTGGGAATGGTACTTGCTGTTCTAAGATGGTCATGTGGGTTTTTGCAAGCAGAGAGGGAGATAAATATGATTTTCTCTGTGAGAGAGAGAGAAAGAGAGAGTGAGAGAGACATCAGTTGTGCAGTTTTACAGTCAAAAGCGACAGCTAGGACTGGAACAGGAGAAGCTGACAAGTGTGTCGAAAAATCCCATTTTGAAGACGGGTTATGAGTGCTTAGTTCAGCCTGGTCAAAGCCTTTGGGGTTCATACAAGAGGAGAGGACTGGATGTCTAATGTTTCACTTGAAATAAGTGAAGCAAAAAAGAACCCTGTGGTGACCTGAAAGAAAGAGGTAATCATCTGGAAAACCCTGATGGTGCAAGTTTCTTCGGCAAGACACTGAAGTGGCTGATTGAAAGGAATCAGTTGTGGGTGTCAGTGAACAACAAATCTCCCTCTGAAAACTGACAAGAAACTTCCTAAGTGGTAAACTTTTACCTTTCAAGCATCAAAGCCTGGCAAAGATTCATAAATGTTAAATTCTGTGCACAGTATAAGAATTGCCTGCAACCAGTAAACTTGGACGAATGATAAGTGAGATTGGACTTATCAAATAACTTTTCTGAACTTACACAAACATTATATACATGTGTGCTTAGAATTAGAAGGGGGTTAAGTTTGGTCGAGTTAAGTTAATAGTAATAAGTTAGTGTCGTGTTTAAAGATAATTAATAGCAATTTTTGTTTAAGTAACCTTTTGTCTTAGTGAATATCTATTGCTGCTGGGTTTTAGAGTCCTCTGGGCACGTAAAAACATGTTGTGCATTCCTCAAATTTACAGGTAATAAACTATAATTATAAAGGCAAGTACTGCCTCATTCCCTCAGCCTCCTGCCTCATCAATCACAGAATTCTAGTCACACTTTCTCAATCTGGTTCAAAAATCCCCAAAGAGATCAAAGTCATCGGTGACTGAGGTCCCTCAAGAGCCCTGCTTGTCATCGGCAAATTCTAACATTCAACATTCATGTCATCGAGTCTGCATCCCATTGAGGGCTTACAATGTTTCCATGACAACATGCTTTTCCACCAATTTTTGATTCATCAGCAAATTCGGAAACTTTCCCTTCATTCCCCCCTCCCCCCCACCTTCTAGGTTACTTAAGTAATGATGATCTCATTCATCTTTTTTTGAAAATTTTATTTAAGAATTTTATAAAATATTACATAGAAAGAAAATACAAAGATACAAAAATACAGATATATAAAAAAGAAAAGAAAAAAATACAAAATATGAAAAATAATGGTAATATCCCCCCCACCCCCTCCCTCCCTCTACTAGCTACATTCTCTTATCTCCCTCCCCCACCTTACAAAAAATTATACATTTAAAATAAATTAATCAACACGCCAGCTCTCTACTTAACTTTTACTTAAGATCAATAGCCATGCAATCCAAATATAAACTCCACATTTTAACAATAAATGAATAATTATTTTGTAAATTTTGTTATTTTTTCCAAATATAAACACAATTGCTGTTCATTATGCCATCTTTATCTATTCAATTCCACATCATTTTCCAAGTTATCACTATACATTTTCTTGCAACCACTAACCCTAACTGCAAAAATGCCAATTGTGGCTTATCAGCCAATCCCAAAGTATCAGGATTCATGTAACCCAATAAATACATCATTGGATCCATTTGCAAATCAATTGTAAATAAATCTCTCAAAAATTTAATAACTTTTTCCCAAAAGAATTTAACTTTTTTACATGTCCATACACATTGCATAAAAGTACCTGTCTTTTCTCCACATCTAAAACACAAATCCATTAAACTAAATCCATATTTCTTCAACTTCTCAGGAGTCAAATAGAATTGATGAATAAAATTATAATTAATCATACGATATCCCACATTAATTAATTTTGTAACACTATCACTACACATATTTGACAATTCCTCCCAAGACAATTCAATATCTAAATCTTACTCCCATTTCTCTTTTGTCCTATATAACCCAACTTTATCCATCTTTTCTTGCAACAACCTATGCATTTACGATATAAATCTTTTTGTTTCCTTATCAACCATTAACATCTCAAACTTAGATTGACTTGGTAAAATTAAATCCTTACCAAATTGTGTTCGCAAAAAATCTCAAACTTGATAATAAGCAAAAATAGAATTTGCAGAAATACAAAATTTCTCTTATAATCTATTAAACATAGAAAATTAACCTTCCTCAAAACAATCTTAAATAATACTAATTCTTTTCAGTACCCAATTTTTCAAATAAGAATTATTTAAAAAAACAGAATTAGTTTATTCTGTTACAATTTTTCCCTTTAGAACCTATATGTTGATCCTGCTTATACCAAATATCTAACATATGTCATAATATTGGTCATTTATATTTTTGTAACAATAAAAGATTGCATTTAGAAAAATAATTGACCCATTTCTTTTTCATAAATTTGATCCAATTCAACTTTAGCCCAGACAGGTGGTTGTTGAACATCAAACAATCTATTAACGAATTTCAACTGTGCCGCTTCATGATAGTTTTGAAAATGTGGTAATTGAAGTCCTCCCCATTCGTATCACCACGTTAATTTATGCATAGAAACCCTAGACAATTTACTCTTCCATAAAAATAACCAAATTACTTTGTTTAATTCTTTTAAAAATTTCTTTGGTATCACACATGGAATGTGTGAAAGACATTGAAAGACATTGATAAATATTAATTTTTTATTCAATTTACTCTCCCAATTAAAGTTAATGGCAAATCTTTCCATTTCTGTAAATCAATTTTATTCTTATTCAACTAAGATATATAATTCAAAAAATATAAGTCCTGATATTAATTATTAATGATAACTCCTAAATATTTAATCTTATTGGAACATTTAAATTTCAACATCTTTCTACAATCTAAATAATCCTCACCTGATATCAGCAATATTTCACTCTTCTCCCAGTTAACTTTATAACCTGACAATATACCATACTGATTTAATAAATTTTGTAGCACCCTCAAAGATTTTTTAGGATATGTTAAAAATTTTAAAACATCATCAACAAACAAATGAATCTTATACTCTTGTTCACCTACTTTGATACCTTTAATATCCAAATTTTGCCTAATAGCTTGAGCTAAAGGTTCCATTACCAAAACAAACAATGCTGGTGAAAGAGGATAAGCTTGTCGAATTGATTGAGATAATGTAAAAGCCGATGAAATCAGACCATTTGTCATTATTTGTGCTGTAGGATTAGCATATAAAGCTTTAACCCAAGTAGTGAAGAGTGGTCCAAGTTGAAATTTTTCTAAAATCTTAAATAAAAATTTCCATTCAAACCTATCAAAAGCCTTTTCTGCATCCAATGCCACTATTATTGGTTGATTAGCTTGTTGTCCAGCAGCATTAATCATAGAAATCAATTTAGTGACATTATCAACTGAATATCGACTTTTTATAAATCCAGCTTGGTCAACATGTACTAATTTTGACAAATAGTTAGCCAATCTATTAGCTAATACTTTCACAACAATTTTATAATCTAAATTTAACAACAAAATTGGTCGGTAAGAAGACACTTTTAATGGATCTCTACCTTTCTTTGGAATAACAGTAATCAACGGCCTTGAAAATGATTCTGGAAATGAACCCATCTCAGTTGCCTGTTTCACAACTTTCATATAAACCAGAAACAACAAGTCATTAAATTCTTTATAAAATTCTGCTGTAACCCCTCTTCACCCAGGGACTTTCCTCCTGGCACTGATTGCAGTGCTTCCTATAATTCCAATTCCGTAAAACGAGTATCTAAATCATTAATATCCTTCCCAGTCAATGATGACAAATTTAAATTAGCCAAAAACAAATCAGTTTGCTCAGTATTTTGTCTATTTTCGGATGTATAAAGTTCATTATAAAATCTAAAAAATTCCTCATTAACTTCCTGAGGTTTATAAGTAATCTCCGAATCTTTCCTAATTGCATTTATCATTCGTGATGCTTGTTCCATTTTAAATTGTTAAGCCAAAACCTTATGTGCTCTTTCACTTAACTCATGATAATGCTGTTTCGGTCTTTGAATCATTTTTTCATATTTATATGATTGCAAAGTATTATATCATAATTTTAACTTAGATAAATGTATCTTATTATCTTCAGTAAAATTCTTCTGAAATTCTTTTTCTAACCTTTCAATTTATTTTTCCAATTTCTGACTTTCAATTAAATATTGATTTTTAATTCTAACTGCATAACTAATGATCTGACCTCTCAAATATGCTTTTAAAGCATCCCATAAAACAAATTTACTCTGAATTGAATCTTGATTCATTTGAAAATAAAAAGTAATTTGTTCTCTAATATATTTAATAAACTCAGGTCTTTTTAATAACATTTCATTAAATCTCAAACGATAAATATTTCCTACCTTCTCAGTGCCCAAACGAGCAGCCAACAACGAATGATCAGACAATGTTCTACTTTTTACTCTGCTTGTATAAATTTAGCTGAAACTAAATATAAATAAATTCTAGAAAATGAATTATACTTTGCAGTATAAAAAGAATAATCTTTTTTGGTAGGATTTTATTTCTATCAAATTTAAATCCTTCATTACCTCAATAATTCTCTTTGCCATTTTAGTTCTCTTACAAATCTTTGGAGATTTATCCAACAAAGGATATAAACAACAATTAAAGTCCCTCCAACTAAAATATTTCCATTCGATTGGTTCAAATTTAAAACAAGTAACTGTAACAGATACTTCATCATCCTCATTTGGTGCATAAACATTCATCAAGGTCCAAGCTTCTGAAAAAAATTTTCAATTCACCACCAAAATCCTACCAGCATTAACCAAAAAAAAATCCAAAATAAATGGTACTTCCTTATTTACCAAAATAGCTACTCCTCTGCCTTAGAAAAAAAAAGATGAAGCAATCACATGTCCTACCCAATCTCTTTTCAATTTCACATGTTCCTTCTCAGTTAAATGAGTTTCTTGCAAAAATCCTATATCCATCTTCAACTTTTTGATACAATCCAATACATGTTTCCATTTTATCGGGTGATTTAACCCCTTAACATTAAACATCACAAAATTCAAATTGTTCATTATCACCTATAGAGTGGCACTTAACAAAATTAACTCTTACAAATCAGCTCCCCTCTAAAACTAATAAAAATCCCCAAAAGAAAAGAAATAACAACAAAAAAACTCCCCCCTTACTTACTAACCCAACAACCAAAAATACAAAAACAAAAATTCCCCTCTTCCCCCCCAAACTACAAAGCAGAACCCCCCTTGTTGACTGGATGTGGTCGATACCACAAGTGGCAGATGACTTCGAATTCAACAGGTCATCTGCCTCTCCCTGGCAAGACTTCTAAAAGAAAATAGAAAAAAAATTATAAAATTATTGTCCAGACTGCTTTATAATGTCTTCCACCACATCAATCAGCTGTCGCATCTCCATCTTCTGCAGTTCACTCCCATTTCCATTCTTGACTTTAGGAACATTGATGCTGGCTTTTTGGAAAGATCAAAACTCAGCTTTTTATCTGGTAAAGAATTAGCAAAAGTTAAGTCACCTTGAGCTTTCTCAATGAATTGAAATTGAGATGGCCCATAAAACACTTTCAGAACAGCTATCATGTCGACCTGTAACACTTCTTCCACAAGACTGTCTTAAACTCCTTACGCCGCTGTATTACCTCCTGACTAAAATCCGCATAAAAGAAAACTCTACTACCTTGAACCATTATTGGATTCTGATTAATTCAGGGTTTCTGCACCGCAAGAAACATAATCGTCTCCCGATCTTGATATCTTAAACATCTAATTAAAGCTGCTCTTGGAGGTTGTCCTGGAAAAGTGTTTCTTTTTAATGCTCGATGAGCCCTATCCAATTCCAATCCATCAGGAAATGTTTCCACCCCTAGTATTTCTGGAATCCATTTACAAAAATTTTTTTGTAGGATCTTGAGTCCTGTGTAAGTCCAACTATCTTTACATTATTCCTTCGGCTTTGATTTTCCAAAGAATAAACAAATTCTTTTGCATATCCCATCCAGACACTTGATCCATTCTGTCTTCCACATTCTTGCATCTTTCCTGTCCTTCATCCACCGCAATCAAATATTTATTAAGATCTTCTTTCATAGCTGCAATTTCTCCACGCACATCTGATATTTTACTGATCACTCCACAAATTGTTCATCAACATTATGAAAGCCAGTAGTTATTTAAATCATAATATTTTCATTTGATTTTGTTAACTCCTCAAACATTGGTCCAGGTGAAGGATTAGAAGTAGGTGAAGTAACAGATTAAAAAGGAGAAGCCATTTTTGTAGTTCTGGGCCTACCTTCAATTGGTGGGGGGGGGGGGGGGCGGGGTGGCAAGATGGTGTAGAACCAAGACATGGATTCTGTCTCTCCCTGGAAGGACTAATTAATACCGAGTTATATAAATTGTTTAAAAGGTAAAAAGTTCATTAGCTGCATTATTAAGTGCTAGGGCTACAAGAAATGAAGAAAGGAAAAGGTCAGATGCAGAAGAAATTATTTATTAAAGTTGTTAGAAAAGGAGAAGAAGCTGGGCCTACCAAGCAGAAGAAGCATCTGGATCAATTAAGCATGGATCCCAAGCCACAGAAGATGTCCCTGTATCAACTTGAAAGAAGATCAATGTCCCTGGGGATCCGACCAAGCAAAGATGGTGCCGACGTCAGCCAGGACGCCCGTGGAAGCAATGCCATCAGCAGGGGTGCGGGCAGGATAGTGCTGTAGGCAGTGCTTCAGTGCATGCCGATGTGCCTGCGAGCGCCCGCTACTACACAACAGGCCCAATGATTATGCGCCCGATGTCACATTTCCCTGAAGTCCTGGATCAATTTTGTGCTGCGGGATTGGGTTCAAACGCTCAGCATCGTGACCAGAGAGAATATTCTGGAACCTGAAGATTATGAAAAGGAAAAAATTGAATATCTGGATGAATAAGATCAAGAGTTGTTATTGATGGCAGCTGAAATGATGATCTCGTTCTGGCGATTGGTGCTATTGAGCCCATTTCTTTTCTGGACTCTCCTTCTGTAATGAACTGCCGCATCTAGGGGAGCCACCCATGAGGTCTGCTGGTTCCCAGTCTGAGACGAGTGAAGAGGATACTCAGCGCCTGGCTTTGGGGCTCAGGACCTCAGTTGTTATCAGGCAGTGCCTGCTCCAGTGATGCTGCCGGCAAACAAGGACAGGCCAGTATACAAACATGCTGGAGAAGCTTAGGAGGTCATGGGGCATCCACAGGAAGTAAAGGGTGACCAGCATTTTGAGCATGAGCCCCTCCTAAGGTATAAGCAGAAACAGGCAGCCAAATCCATACAGGAATACCAAGGAGAATTGAAATAGATGGCCCCTGGGAGTTCTTGCTTACACCCTCAGACAGACCTCAGATGTTCGACTTCATTGCCATGTTTTTTTTTTCAATCTTTTTATTATTATTATAATTTATAAACACATACAGTTCAAAGAGATATAAAAAAAATACATAGTAAGTAATGAATTAATACAGAGATATTAAACAATAATATTACAGAATAAAAATATATCATAAAATAAAAATAAAAAAATTTTGATCAGTTTAGGGTGTGAACTATCTCTAAAAAAAAAGATATAATTAATAACAATATATGAAAAAAGAGAAAAAAAAAACCCCAAAAAAGAAGAAAAAACAAATCTGAATTTAAAAAAAACTTTAAAAAAAACTTTAAAAAAAAACCTACAGATATAGCTAAACCACGCTGATCACTCCGATCTCATCTTACAGCCCAATTATCATACATAATCATAGAAAAAAAACAGAGCCAGATCAACTCACCACAAATGAAAATATTGAATAAATGGTCGGCAGGTTAACTCAAACTTAGAAGGGGATTCATAGACAGAGTTTCTAATTTTCTCTAAATTTAAACATAGTATAGTTTGGGTAAACCATTGGAAAACAGTGGGAGGATTTACCTCTTTCCAATTTAATAGTATAGATCTTCTAGCCATTAGTGTAAGAAAAGCAATCATACGATCCGCAGGAAGAGATAAATAAGTCAAATCTATCATAGGCAAAACAAGAATCCTAGATTGGGGAAAAAATATTTACAGAAATCTAAACTAGAGGGAGGGTTGGCATTACCCAACTTTAGAATTTATTACTGGGCAATTAATATTAGTTACTTAAGGTATTGGTTGAATTATTCAGAATTATCTCTAAATCCCCATTGGGTAAATTTAGAAATTAAACCGATACAAAATTTTTCAATTAGCTCTATTTTGGGAGCTGCTCTCCCTTTTACTCTTACTAAATTATATAAACAAATTGATAATCCAATGGCTAAACATACACTACGTATATGGTTTCAATGCCATGTTTTAACTATTAATGTGCTCCAGGCATTGGAACATTTCTGGGCAAAGGGATGAATAGCAAGCATTTGATCCCCTTTCCCCGACATGAAACAGACCGAGTGAGAAAAAACAACTCCTTCTGTCCCATAATGACAGACTCAGTGAACACTGCATTCAATGGCAACCCACACTGAACACTGGATTGTGTGTTGACAGTAGAAGTCTTATTAATGGTGCATGCAGAACCATGTCTGATCACTGCGAAACAAATCTCACCAGAATGTTTTACCATAATGATCATACCAGATCAACAAGAGAGGAGAGAATGAAGACATCATGCCACATAAAGTTGTGATTGTGAGGTGATGCATTTTAGAAGGTCAAACCTGATGGCTGAGTACAGGTTAAGGGTCTAATATTTAACAGTGTGGAAGAAGAGAGGGACTTAGTGTTCTAAATCTCTCTCAAGGTTGCTTAACTGGTTGATAGGAGAGTTAAGACGGCCAAGGAGATACTGGGCTTCATTGTTCAGGGGATAGAGCTTAAGATTTGTGAGGTCAGGTTTCAACTCAATAAAGCCCTGGTGAGACCAGGCTTAGAATATTGTGTTCGGTTCTGCTCATCTCAGTAAGGATGTGGAAGGTATGGAGAGGGTGCAGAGGAGATTTCCCAGGATGTTGCCTGGATTACAAAGTAAGTCTTTTGAAGCTAGTTCAGTAGAAGTGGGACTTTCCTCTTAAGAACGTAGGATGACAGGTGACTTCATAGATGTCTGCTAGATTGTGAGAGGCCAATCGGTAAGGTGGACAGCTAATGCCATTTTCCCAGGGCTGGAGCAGAAAACTCCAGAGGTTGTCTGTAAAAAATGAAGGAGGAATGTTTAGAAGAGACATGAGGGGTCATTCTTTTGTAAACACAGAGTTGTGGGTGTGTGGACTGCCTGACCACAGGTGGTTGTGGAGGCTGAAACATTTGGGACATATTTAGAGACTTTTTCACAGGCATATGGATGAAAGAAAAATAGAGGGTTATGAAGTAGGAAGACTTTAGTATTTTTTTGGGAGGATTATATAGGGCAGCACAACATCGAGGACCAAAGTCAAACTAATCCATCCACCTGTGCTATCTAACTTAACAAAGTTACTGAAAGTACCAGCAATAGTGTGGCAGTACCATCAACTGGCATTCACCAGTCGCTCGTCAATACTGATTTTGTTTTCTACCTGGATCTCCGACCTCCAGATCCCATTAGAGCTGTGGTCCACACCTGGATCATGGAGCTGAATTCCAAAGGTGAAAATGACTTCTTTTGATGTCAACTGCACAGCTGAAATGTAAAATCACGGAATCCTTGTAAATTGGAGCAATAGGTTTTTTTAATGGAACATTTAGATAATCAAAGGTAGAACAAGGTTAATTTCCATGGAGAACCAATTCCAGGGGCAGGAATTTCAGGACCAGTTTATTTTACTTTACTGAGTTAATATAATCGAGGTGAGCTGGAGCACATTAGACCAGCAGGATGCAGATGCTGATAGGATGAGAAGAAAACATTCAGTTCACATAAGGTACAAGCAGCAAAAACGAGCTGAATTTAATATTTTGGGTGGAAGATTATAAATTTACTCATGGCTATTCATGATTACATAATATATTCATCTCATTGGTCAAATGGCCTGAAAATGAAACTCACAATAGTTATGTGACAAACAAGGCAATTGGTGGATAAAGTGTTTGTGAAATTATCAATGTTTATCTCACAACTAATGTTGCTCAGTAGGTTTCCACCAAATTTACTGCTACAAAGACACTTTGTACATTTGTGGTAAATTCTACAAAGTCAGATTCTGAATTGTCTTCAAAAAGGTTAGTTCACTTCTTCTGTTCAACTAATAACTGTGTGGAGATGGTTGAGGGATAGAATGGCAAATAGGAGTAAAATTCCCTTGGTGTATAATGAGGCAGCCTTGTGGGTGATGTATTTAGAAATTCTGTATTTTGTGAAGAAAATACAAAACAATTTAAAAATAGCCAGTTAAACAGATTGTGGATTTGGTTGATTAAGTTATGTTGTTTAATTGAATATAAACAAAGTGTGCTCTAGCTGAGTGTCCCAGCGGACCATTCCTTTCTACTTATAGGGCTGGCAAAACTAAACTGGCACATTTCCAACAGTGGACAACTTTCATTGAAGCATAACATGGACTATCCAGTGATCTTTGTGTTTGAATGTATCTACTATCCAATTCTCGCAGCCATTGGCACTACAGGTAAGTTATTCAAACCAGTCAATGCGTGAATGCCATTTAAACGTACCTTTCTCCTCCTACACTTCAACATGCAAATATACGTTTTTATATATTAGAGGCAGAGAAGGTGTATGTCTGACAATGATCATTCTGCGCTGCTCTGCACTCTGCAATGTAACCACATTGCACGCCCTTTTGACTTTTCTATTCCCACCATTCAGATCCCAAATACAACTTCTGGATACAACAGTAAGCGTGTACTTGATATGATTGAATTGAATTTGAGTTTTAACAAACCAAAGGAACAGTCAGATGTGTTGGTGTTTCAGTGGAGTAAAGGAAATTACAGTGGCATGAGGGAGGAACTGGGGTATTGGTAAGGAAGATGGCAGAGAAGCAATGGATAGAGTTTGTGGAAGAAATGGGGAAGGTGCACGATAAATACATACCAAAAAAATATTCAAATGGTAAAATGTCCCAACTGTGGCTGACTCGGGATGTCAAGGCCAACGTGAAAGCAAAAGAGAGGGCATAGAAAGAAGCCAACATTTGTGGGAAGATAGAGGATGGGAAGTTGTTAAAAACTTGCAGAAGGTAACTGAAAAACTCATAATGGAAAAGATGAAGTAGGAAACTAGGGCAGCAAATAATATCAAAGAGGATACAAAAATCTTCTTCAAGTATATAAAGAGTAATGAGAGGAGAGAGTAGATAGAGAACCACGAGAAAAGGTCACTGGAGAAATAATGGGAGACAAGGAGATTTGGAATATTTTGCAACATCCTTCACTGTGAAAGACTCTAGCAGTTTGCCAGTGTCGAAGGGTGTCAGGGAAGGGAAGTGAGTGAGATATTATTTCAAGTCAGAAGGTGAAACTGAAAGATCAAGACAGGGATTGACTGGCTATTGATTAGCCAGGGCATCAGAGGTTATGGGGAGAAGGCTGGGCTGTGGTGCTGAGTGGGGAAATGGATCAGCTCATGATTAAATGGCTGGGATGACATGATGGGCTGAATGGCTTATTTATGCTCCTTTGTTTTCTGGTTTTGTTTTCTTTTCATGTGCTACTTTTTCAGCTTTGCAATTCTTCACATTGGACAAAGCAAATTTAAACTGCATTTCTCAATGGTGCAGATGGTGGGGCTTCTTCCTCAGAGCTCCATCCACCTGCTTTCATTTCTGGCCTCCAGTACTGTTCACCTTTTGGTGTCCTCTGGTGTCAGCAGTGTTTTGACATCCAAAAGATGCATCAAGTGCTGTTTTGTGAGTTGTAGAACATCGGTCAAATTGAGAAGAACTAATGAGCTTGGTTAACAGATCCCTGATGGGCCAAAGGGCATTTTTATATTCTGCATGACTCCCTTTATAGAGATCATCACCGAAAGATTGTTATTTATATATCGGTTCCAGTCTCTGCTGTTCTCATGTCTTTGTCTTTTTCATTGTAATTCAGAGTTTCATGGTGGGAAGGAAAACCATATATTGTTGTTTTCATCGGAGAGACCTGTATGACAAGTTTTCCCCTCTGTACAACTTAAAACCAACGTGATTACTTTTTTTTCCCACGTTGGGGGAAATGTTAAATCTCGCTCTCTCTCTCTCTTCTCTCTCTCTCTCTCTCTCTCTCTCTCTCTCTCTCTCTCTCTCTCTCTCTCTCTCTCTCTCTCACTCACTCAGAGAAAACTACACGACCCTCTTGGAGCAGCAAACTGCACTCAGACTGCGGAACCAGAGCCAATCTTTATTGAATGTCCTAATCAGCATTCTTCAAAGGCTTTGCAAAGGTACTGAACTGTCTGGCTTGAGCAGAGCTCTGAAGTGTTTGTATGTGACCTTCACTAAAATTAAACCTACCACAATTTATCTCCTTTTAAAAAATATCTATATATTAATATAAAATATAACATTATCCGTCGCACTATCTTTGTTTATCTAAAAGTCCCATGAATAAAAACCTATTTCCCCAATTTACAAGGATTCCGTGATTTCACGTTTGGTCAGGTGGGCAAGGAACATCAAAAGAAGTCATTTTCACCTTTTGAACTCTGCTCCATGATCCACATTTATTTCTGCATTGCGACTGCTGCCTACCTTACCTCACCCTGGTGGGGAGCAATGGACTGGTTCAGCATCTACTATCCCATTTTTGCAACCGTTAGCATTACAGGTAAGTTAATGGAACAGTCAAAGTACAAAGTTTAGTGAATGCCAAGTAAGCATTCCTATCTCCTCTTGCACTGCAACATGCAAATAATCATTTTTATACATTAGAAGCAGAGACTGTTTGTTTCTGGGAGATAGAGCAATGCAAACAGAGATGTTTAACAAGGATCCACACTGAAGGTTTTCACACTAAAGTCCTGAAAGAAGAAGCAAGAGAAATTATGGAGACTCTAGAAATCATCTTTCCGGAATAAACTAATTCTGGCTCGGTCCCAGAGGACTAGAAAATTGCATATGTCACCTGACGATTCAAGAAGGATGGGAGGCAACAGAAAGGAAATTATAGGCTGGTTAGCCTGATGTCTGTGTTTGGGAAGTTGTTTGATAAACCTATTGGAATTCTTTGAGGAACTGACAAACAGGCTGGATAAGGAGGATGAAGTGGAAATTGTGCATATGGATTTTCAGAAAGCATTTTACAAAGTGCTACACATGAGGCGAGTTAACAGGAGCCCATGATATAACAAGAAAGATACAGACACGGACAGAGCATCAGCTAGTTGACAGGAAGCGTGTTGGAGTACAAGGATCAGATTCCAAATGCCTGCCAGTTGATAGTGAACTTTTTACAGGGGTCGGTGTTAGGGCTGCTTCTTTTCATATTAATAATTTGGATTATGAAATGAATTGCTTTATGGGCAAGTTTGCAGATGATACAAAGGTAGGTGGAGGTGTGGGTAATGTGGAAGAAACACGAAGGCTACAGAAGGAATTAGACAGATTTGAAGTGGCAAATTAAATTTAATGTAGGAAAGTGTACAGTCATACACTTTGGTAGAAAATATAAACATGCCGAATATTTTTTAAATGGGAGGAAAATTGACAATACCCAGATGCAAAATGACCTGGGGCAGGACAGCCTGAAGTTAAACTTACATGTTGAGTCGGTGGTGAAGAAGGCAAATGCAATGCTGGCATTCATTTCAATAGGAATAGTATATCAGAGGAGGGATATGATGTTGAGCCTGGTGAGACCTCACTTGGAGATTTTGTGAGCAGTTTGTGAGCAGTTTAAAAAATGAAGAGCTGACATTGGAGAGGGTTTAAAGGGGATTTGCTGGGATAATTATGGGAATGAGGAGTGTTTGCTCTGGGCCTGAACTCGTTGGAATTTATGAGAATGGAAGTGATCTCATTGAAACAGTTATCATTTTTGACATTCTCATTGTAAAACCAAGGTTTCATGGTGTGAAGAATGGCCAAATATTGTTCTTTGCATCATGCAGCGCTGTATCATCGGTTTTCTCCTATCTTAACTATTCTTATTCTACCCTCTGTACAACTTAAAACCAACTTGTTTCTTTTTCTCCCACTTTGGGGGAAACATTAAATAAATCTGTCTCTCTACAAATACATATTTTCTCTCTTTTTAAAATGTTTCTAATGAGTTCAACATACAAGCATACACAATAAATGATGATTGTAGACAAGAAAATATAAGAAGAAGGGAGAAAAAATATGGGAAAATAAAAAATATGCCTAATTACAATAATAGTTACTTATAACTCAATCCAGTAATAAACATGCAACCATGGCAGACCCATTTAATAAACTGTTACATTAGTTAAATTAAAATAATAAGAAGGAAAAAATAGAAAATTAATCTAACAACTAATGGACTAAACTAAACTAATTCATCCCCTCCCTCTCATCAAGGTTCCCTTTTTGGTAATTAGGAGAAAAAAATCTATAATAATGTGGAATCGCTGGAGAACAGACGAAGAATCATTCGAACATACAGTAATTATTAATTCTTCCAACTATAAAAATATTTGAAGAATTAGCCCCACAATTTCATAAATTGAAACTTTCTGTCTTTAATATTATATCCGATTTCCTCTAAACATAAATAGGACATTGCATCATATAACCACTGTGTATGAGTAAGGGATGAATCTCCTTTCCATTTCAATACAATAGCTCATCTGGCTATCAATGTGGTAAAAGCTAAGACTTTTAATGGAGACGCCAATTGAGGTTCATCTGAGTCACGAGAACAGAGAAATTAACGGACAGGGTTCCAAGTTAAACTTGAAATTTGTTGATAGTTTGAAAAATCTCTTTCCAGAATCCCTCTAAATTTGAGCATTTTCAGAAAATATGAATCAGAGTGTGTTCAAAATTTGACATTTCTCATAAAAAGGATCAATATCTGCATAGAAACAGGATAATTTAAGTTTAGACATATAGGTTTCGTGCACCGCTTTAAATTGTAATAAACAATGTCTTCCACAAAATGAGGAATCATTTAATCAAACTGAGTGTTGAGTACAATATACATCTGAAAATGTTATGTTCCAGTCTTGTTCCCAATCTCTTTTGATCCCAGCCATTGGGACTGAATTTAATCCAGTAAATTATTATAAATACCCACTATTAATCCACCATGAAAATAACATTGTATATTAAAAAGCAGATCTAGAGTCTTAGTGTTAGAAATTTGCGGAAAATCGGTTAACTTGGGCTGAACAAAATGCCTCATTTGTAAATATCTACAAAAAAGCCTATTGGAAAGATTAAATTTGGCTGATAATTGTTCGAAAGAGGCAAAATTATTTTGAATAAAAAGATCCTTGAAGCTTTGAATACCTTCTCTATGCCATTGCTTGAAGGCAAACTGATAGGGAAATGGATAGGAAGGAGAACATAGGGGTAGCTCCGGTAGACTGTGAAATCTCAAAGCCAGAGGGAGCAAAGAGGGATAGGAGATTTTCAGAGAGGGTGTCAGGGAGCAAATTGGAGAGAGCAGGGTGGTACAGTTTCAAGGTATTGTATATGAATGCATGGTATATAAGGAATAAAATGGATGAGCTTGAGACCCAAATGGACATTGGGGGATATGATCAGAGTAACAGAGACATGGCTACAGGTGGGACAGGATTGGGAAATTAATGCTCCAGGGTATACGTTCTATCGAAAAGACAGAAAGTTAGGTAGAGGAGATGGGGTGGCTCCATTGGTGAAGAATGAAATTCAGGCGCTGGAAAGGAAAGACATTGAATCAAGTGGAGTAGAGGCTGTTTGGAAAGAGTTGAGAAATTGCAACGGGAAAAGAACAATAATGGGGGTCATATACAGGAGCTCAGATGTGGGAATCAGCATAAATAAACAATTAAGAAAGGCACGTCAGAGTGGTAGTGACTTCAACCTGCAAGTGGACTGGGAAAATCAAGTAGGTGTGGGAAAACTAGAGAGAGACTTTATAGAATGTCTCTGAGATACATTCTTGGAGCAGCTTGTGATGGAACCTACCAGGGGGAAGTCATCTGGATTTGATTCTGTGCAATGATGTGGAGTTAATAAGGTACCTTGAGGTAGGGGTGCCATTAGGTAGTAGTGACCATAGTATGATTACTTTTAATCTGCAAATGGACAGGGAGAAGAAAAGGAAGTCAGAAACATTAGTGCGACAGCTGAATAAGGGTGACTATACAGCTATGAGGGAGGAGCAAAAATGGTCGGTATTTCGAGACATTTTTTCACAGGATTCAGAATATATTAATTCCAAGGAGGAGGAAAATCTCTACGAAGAGCAAATGGCAGCTGTGTTTGACAAAGGAAATCAAGTGCAGTATCAGGTCCAAAACAAACAAGTTTAAGATGGCAATGCTGAGTGGGAGGTTAGAGGATTTGGGAGCTTTCAAAAAGCAACAGAGAGAAACTGAAAAAGTCATTTGGGAGGGGAAAATGATGAACGAGAGTAAATTGCCAAGTAATATAAAATGGGATAGCAAAAGATTCTTCAGTTATGTAAAAAGGAAGAAATTGGTTAGGGGCAAAATTGGGCTTTTAAAAACATGGGAACATGGAGATGGCTGAGGAATTTAACAAATACTTTGCATCTGTTTTCACCAAGAGGATATAGGTTATGTCAGATAAGGGGTAGGGGTCAAGCAGTATCTAGGGACTTGGTGAAATTACCTAAGGAAACAGGGAATCTGATGGATATTCAGATCCAGAAGCAGGTGGTTGTGGGTAAATTGTTAGAACTGAGGCCTGATAAGTCCCATGGGCCTGATGGGCTGCATCCCAGGGTGCTTAGTGAGGTTGCTTGGAAATTATGGAACGAGTGGTCGACATTTTCCACAGTTCTTTAAGTTCAGGGGAAGAGCCTACAGTCTGGAGAGTGGCTGATGTTGTACTATTTTTTAACAAGGGAGGGAGAGAGAATATGGGAAATTATAGACCGGTCAGCCTGACGTTGGTGGTGGGGAAGATATTGGAATCCATCATTAAAGGAGAAATAGCAGAACACTTAGGAAGGAATAATAGTATCAGTGCTCATCAGCACGGGTTCCTTAAAGGAAAATCTTGCTTGACTAATCTCCTGGAATTTTTCAAGGACGTAACAAGGAGGGTGGACTCAGGAGAGCCAGTGGATGTGATGTTCTTGGACTTCCAGGAATCCTTTGATAAGGTCACACACAGAAGGCTAGTTAGCAAAATCAAGGAGCATGGTATCGGGGGTAGGGTGCTGATAGTTGGTTGAGAAATTGGAAACAAGTGGTTGGGATAAACGGGTCATTTCCTCGATGGTAGAATGTGATAAGTGAGGTCCCACAGGGGTCAGTGTTGGGCCCTCAGTTGTTTATCATTTATGTAAATGATTTGGATGAGGGGATTAATAACAACATTTGCAAATTTGCAAATGATATTAAACTGGGTGGTAGTGTGAAGTGCGAGGAGGGTGTCAGGAAATTGCAGGGGGACATGGAAAAGTTAGGGGAGTGGGCAGAAAGATGGCAGATGAAGTTTAATGTGAATGAAAGTGAGGCAGAAACAAGAGAGCAGAGTATTATTTAAATGAAATTAAGATGGGGAGCAGGGTAATGCAAAGGGATCTGGGCGTACTAGTTCACCAGTCATTGAAAACTAGCATGCAGGCTCAGCAAGTGGTGAAGAAGGCAAATGGTATGTTGGCTTTCATAAAGAGGGAATTGGAGTATAGGAGTAAAGAAGCCCTCTTGCAGTTGTACAGGGCCCTGGTGAGACCTAACCTGGAGTATTGTGTCATTCAGGTCCCCATATTTAAGAAAGGACATACTTGCTATTGAGGGAGTGCAGCACAAATTTATGAGGTTAGTTCCTGGGATGGCATGATTGTCATATGTGGATAGGCTTGAAAGACTTGGATTATATGTGATTAAGTTTAGAAGGATGAGGGGAGACATGATTGAAGTATTTAGGATTATCAAAGTGCTTGACAGGGTGAAATCAGAGCACATCTTCCCAATGATGGGAGAGACTAGGACTAGAGGGCATAGTTTAAGAATACAGGGAAGGCCATTTAAGATAAAATGAGGATACATTTTTTTACCCAGAGAGTTGTGGATCTGTGGGATACATTTCCACAGAGGATAGTGGGGGCAGATTTGCTCGATAGATTTAAGAGAGAGTTGGGTAAGGCTCTTGTGGGCAGGGGAGATAAGTGTTGTGGGAATAAGGCTGGGACTGGTTATTGAAAGAGAAATATCAGCCATAATACAATAAATGGCAGTTCTGGCTCGACGGGCCAATTGGACTACACCAGCATGCATTGTCTATTGTCTATAACAAAGATTGTTATCTATAATTTGACAAGCCAGTGAAAAAACTTTGATTCCAAAAAAATTCCTAAACTGGTAGCAAGTTTGCCTCATCCAAATTCTCAATCTATTTATTAATTTGGAAAAGGAAACTAGTAGAAAGACCAACAATGCCCAATATAGAGGTTTTTCAGTCAATGTAACTCCATTTCTACCCAGGAGGGGTGATTCATTGATTTATCCATATGTAATAATAAAAGTAAATTATGCATATTAATCGTCCAATAGTATAATCTAAAATCTGGAAGGATAATCCTCTATTTGGTGGTCTTTTGAAGATGGACTTTGTTCATATGTGTTTTTCCCCCTTCCCTACATAGTAATAGTTCAAAGCAGTGAGCTGAAAAAAAGATTTGTGGATAAAAAATTGTAATGCTTGAAAAAGGTACAAATATTTAGGTAAAATATTCATTTTAATCAAATTAATACATCCCATCATTGTAACAGATAAGGGAGATCAACCCAATAATGAATGTTTGATCATATCAAACAACAGCCAGAAATATTTTTTCAGTAAGTTTTTATAATTTTCATAATTGTAATTCTTCACTATTGAAAATGTGTTTCATTATCTTAAATGGAAAATTAGAATAGCCCTCAAAAGCACATTTTGTGTAAATGTTCACTCTTAAATTTAACTTACAACTTGAGAACTGACTGAATTTATCAAAAGTGATTAATATGCTTGGTATAGATAATTTCAGGATTTGAAATAAAAATCAATAAATCACCTGCATAATGGGAAATTTATGTCTAATCCCTCCTCTAATTATACCATTAAATTCTCTGCACTGTTGAAGTGCAACAGAAAATGGTTCCAATACTATATCGCAAAGCAAAAGACTTAAAGGACAACCCTGCCGCATTTCCCTATTGAGATGAAATATAGCCAATTGTAAATTAGAATGCACCAATGCTTTGGGGCTTGAATAAAAAAATGTAATCCATTTAAATAACATCTTGACTAAAATTATATTTACCCAATGCAGCAAATAAATAATCCCATTCAACTCAATCAAATGCTTTTTCAACATCTGATGAAAGAACACATTCAATCAATGAAGTCGAAGGCATATATAGAACATTCAGTAATTGATATATATTATAATAAGAATAACAATTTTTAATAATGCAGTTGGGTCTGCATTTCCAACAGATGGAAATTTTTGTTACTAATGTATCTGCTAAACCTTTAGATAAAATCTTCATATCAATGTTAAGTAATGATATAAGTCCATAAGAAGCACATTGTGTTGGCTCTTTCACTTTTTAAAAAATATATAAGAAATGCAAGCTTCATTAAAATATAAAGGTAATTTCTCTTGCTTAAATAAATCAGCCAATACCAAAGAAAAGTGAGGTATAAGTTGTTTCGAGAAGGATTTATAAAATTCTGCAGGAAATCCATCTGGTCCAGGAGATTTAGCTGACTGCAGTGAGGAAATAGCCACAGCTACATTCTCCTGAAGAATAGGTTTCTCTGAACTAGGCCATTTCTTTTGAGAAAGTACAGGTGAAATTCAATCAATCCAAGAAATACAACATTGAAACATAATAATTTCTCAAGTATACTTCCTAAAAGACTCAACCCATCCTTACCCATTCAGAGTTTCCAGCAATTTTTGTTCCATTTCAGATTTCCACCTCCTGCAGTTTACTCTTTAATGCTGATCAATCATCTGTATTTACTCTGCATTGGATTAATTGCAGGGTCTGGTAATCATTTCTTTTTCTCCTGTTCCAGTTAATGTGGTGGCGATCTTCAACCTGTGCCGGGGGAAATGTGGACTCTCCAAATGAATCACTCGCTATTTGGTTGCCATGGCAGTTGCAGATCTCATGGTGGTGATTATTGAGGTCATATTGAAGAGAATTAACAACATTTATATGCCAATAAATTTTTGTTCATCACGCCAGTCTGTGCCATGATCCTTGTAGCAAAACTAGCTGCCCTCGATTGCTCTGTGTGGTTTACAGTTGTTTTCACCTTTGAACGCTTTGTGGCCATTTCATGTCAAAAACTGAGACACAAGTATTGTACCCCAAGGATAGCAAACATGTTTATAGCACTAGCTTGTTTGCGGAGTGCCCCTAATTACTTTACATGTGAACCCAAATATCGAATTGACAACATCCCTTATTTCTGCATTGCGACTGCTACCAACCTTATCTCCACCTGACGTGCAGCAAGGGAGTGGTTCAGCAGCATTTAAAATCCTTTGGTACCAATCATCCTCATCCTTCTGCTCAATGCACTTACCATCAAACACATCATATAGTCCAATAAAGTCTGTGGGGCTCTCTTAAGTAACATGCATAATCACTAAGATTCCGAGAGAGAGAACCACAAAAAGTCCATGATTTTGCTTTTTGCTCTGTCTGGCAATTTCATCGTCCTCTGGACACCATATTTTATCCATTCCTTAAAATGGAAAATGCAAAACTACAATTACACAGACAAGTATTACAGTAATCCCATATTCATTCACCAGGAAACGGGGTTCATGTTACAACTACTTAATTCTACCACCAACACCTGCATCTATGGACTGACGCTGAGGAAATTCAGGCAGGAGCTGCAAAATGGGGTAAAATATTTGCTTACCCTGAACAGTAAACTCTGTCAATAGGAAAATACTGACATAATGCTGTACCTGCTATTGCAGATTTTCTTCTTGTAGATTGAGGTCTTGTATTTATAGCAGGAACCTAGGACATAAACAGATCTGAGAGAGGGTTAACCATGTAGATTGGTAGATGAATACAACAAATTGATTCAGACTCTCTTATAAGTTTTGACAGTAAATTTACAGGGTCAAGAAAAAATAAAACACCTGTTGGACCAAACCAGAAACAGAGAGGGTGTAAACTGTTTTGTTTCCAGTTAAAAAGAAAGATTTCATTTAAAAAATTATAGTCAAAAGACATATTCAGTGGTGTCCTGGGTGATTTGGAACACCTACAAGGTAAACACTGCAAGGTCACTAAAAGGTTTTAATCTGGATCAAAGCCAACGTCACTGTGTGTGGATACGATTAGCAAAACTGGATGAAAACAGTCAATTCAATGGAAAGGAATGAGAGCTCATCAAAGGGAAGAGACTGAAGCTTCATTCAGTTTGTGGGGGGGGGGGGGGGAGCAGACACGACTGGACATCCATAGATGCAGAGAAATGAACAGAGCTTGATGAAGCAAAAACAAGAGATGACTTCAGTACTGTGACCGTCACACAGGAGAAACTCAGATTTCAGATTTACTGCCAGACATGGCTTCACATACAATCTTGAGGTTGTTTTTTATTGCGGGCCAGGCAGAATTACCACTTATTTGTAGTGCAAAGTACACAATGTACGCATGTAAAGAATAAAGAACTGTAAGCAGGTAAGAAAATGTAATCTAAATGAATGCTCAATACAGAGAGAATAAAAAGAAAATCAATAAAGTACACAATTAAGAGTTCTAACTTACATGAGTATCTGATTGAGTTCATTCTCCAGAATCTGATAGTGGAGGGGTAGCAGCTGTTCCTGAACCTGGTGGTGTGAGTCTTGTGGCACAGATACCTCTTTCCTGATGGTGGCAGTGAGAACAGAACGTGTGCTGGGTGGTTTGTTTCCTTAATGATTTCTGCTGCTCTCCAACAACAGCTTTCCCTATAGATGTTATCAATAATAGGAAAGGTTTTGCCTGTGATATACTACGCTGTGCCCATTACCTTTTGCATGGCTTTACGCTCAAGGGTATTGGTGACAGGAGCTGAAAACTGGGGTAAAATATTTGGGGTAAAATACCCAACCCTATTGCAGCCGATCAGCACACTTTCTGCCATATTTCTTGAGAAATTTACCAGAGTTTCTGATGTCATACCAAACCCCTGCAAACTACTGAGGAAATAGAGGTGCTGACTTGGTTTCTTCATGATGCCATTAGTTTTTTGTGTCCAGGAAAGTTCCTCTGACATAATGACACTCATGAACTTAAATTTGCTCACCCTCTTCTCATCTCATCCTCTAATTATCACTAGATTGTTCACCTCTGGATCTCCCTTCCTGAAGTCAATAATTAGTTTGTTGGTTTTGGTGAAATTGAGTGTGAGGTTGTTGTTGGTGCACCATACAGCCAAGTTTTGAATTTCCCTCCTGAATATTGACTCATCACCTTTCTATACACAGCCCACTACAGTGGCATCGTCAGCAAATTTGTAGTTGGTATTTTTGTCGTTCAGAGCTACACAGTTATAGGTGTAAAGTGATTAGAGAAAGGGGCTAAGAATGCAGCCCTGTTGTACTCTGGTACTGATGGAGATTGTGGAGGAGTCACTAACACCTGCATCTATGGACTGACGCAGAGGAAATTCAGGCAGGAGCTGCAAAATGGGGTAAAATATTTGCTTACCCTGAACGGTAAACTCTGTCAATAGGAAAATACTGACATAATGCTGTACCTGGTATTGCAGATTTTCTTCTTGTAGATTGGGGTCTTGTATTTATAACAAGAACCTGGGTCATAAACAGATTTGTGAGAGGATTAACCACATAGATTGGTAGATGAATCCAACGAATTGATTCAGTCTCTCACATTAGTTTTGACAGTAAATTAACAGGGTCAAGAAAAAATAAAACACCTATTAGTGCAAGCCAGAAACAGAGAGGGTGTAAACTGTTTTGTTTCCAGTTAACAAAAAAGATTTCATAAAAAAAATCATATTCAAAACACTCAGTGGTGTACCTGGATGATTCGGAACACCATAACCATAAACACTGCAAGGTCACTTAAAGGTTTTAATCTGGATCAAAGCCAACTTCACTGGGTGTGGATACGATTAGCAAAAGTGGACTGAAAACAGTCAATTCAATGGAAAGGAATGAGAACTCATCAAAGAGAAGAGAATAAAGCTTCATTCAATGGGGTGGGGGGGGGGGGGGGACTGACACGACTGGACATCCATAGATGCTGAGAAATGAACAGAGCTCGATGAAGCAAAAAAATGAGATGACTTCAGTACTGAGACCGTCACACAGGAGAAACTCAGATTTATGTTTATTTGCAGTGCACACATGGCATCATATACAACCATGAGGTTCTTTTCTTGCGAGGCAGGCAGAATTACCCCTTATTGGTAGTGCAAAAAAATGTACACAATGTACACATGTAAAAAATAAAGAACTGTAAATATAACAAAATGTAAACTAAATGAATGTGCATTACAGAGAGAATAAAAAGAAAATTAATAAAGTGCACAATTAAGAGTTCTTACATGAGTATCTATTTGAGTTCATTCTCAAGAGTCTGATAGTGGATAGTGGAGGGGTAGCAGATGTTCCTGGTGGTCTGAGTCTTGTGGCACTGATACCCCTCCAGCAGTGAGAACAGAGCATGTGCTGGGTGGTTTGGATCTTTAATGATTTCTACTGCTCTCCAATGGCAGTTTTCCCTCTCGATGTTATCTGTGGTAGGAAGAGATTTGCCTGTAATGTACGGCGCTGTGTCCACTACATTTTGCGTGGCTTTACGCTCAAGGGTATTTACCAAACCCCGATGCAGCCGGACAGCACACTTCCAACACACTTCTGTAGAAATTTCCCAGAGTTTCTGATGTCATACCAAACCTGTACAAACTCCTGAAGAAGTAGAGGCGCTAACGCGCTTTCTTCATGATGCCATTACCTTTTGTGTCCAGGAATGTTTCCCTAAGATAATGAATCGCAAAAAGTTAAATTTGCTCACCCTCTTCACCTTTCATCTTCCAATGATCACTAGATCATTCATCTCTGGTTCTCCCTTCCTGAAGTCAATAATTACTTACTTGGTTTTGGTGACATTGAGTGCGAGCTTGTGTTTGGTGCACCATTCAGCCAAGTTTTGAATCTCCCTCCCGTATACTGACGCATCACCTTTCTTTATTCAGCTCACTACAGTGGTATCGCCAGCAAATTTGTAGATGCTGTTTTTGTCGTACAGAGCTACACAGTCATAGGTGTAAAGTGAGTAGAGAAATTGACTAAGAATGCAGCCCTGTTGTGCACTGGTACTGATGGAGATTGTGGAGGAGACAGTATTTCCAATCATCCCGGATTGTGGTCTGTAGCTGAGGAAATCCAGGATCCAATTACACATTGTGGTGTTGAAACCCATGTCTAGGAGCTTTTGAGGGTTGATGGTGTTAAGTGCCAATGTTTAGTCAGTAAAGATCTCCTGATAAATGCATCTTTGCTGTTCAGGTGCTCCAGGGCTTTGTATAGAGCCATTGAGATGACATCCACCCTACATAGAACTGTTGCTATGATAGGTGAACTGGAACTGATCCATACTGGAACTGATACTGTATGTTTCAACATCAGCCTTCCAAAACACTTCATCACGATTGATGTAAGTGCTACTTGTCGATAGTCATTAAGCCACCAGTATAATTGATGCCTGTTGAAACAGGTGGGTACATGCCCTGCCAGAGTGAAGTGTTGACGATATCCATGAATACATTGTTAAGTTATTCAGCATAGTTTTTAAAACTCCGTCCAATAAGATGCTTTCCTCGGATTTACTCTTCAGGAGCTGTATATTTGCAAAAGTGAGATTAAAAAGGAAATTTTGAAGCAAGTTTCATTCATCCAAAATCTATCACACATGCAGCATTTCATCCAATTTCCTGGGAGAAGATTAGAAAGAATAGAACGGTCCCACTTGAAGACCTGAAGAAAACTCCAGTTTGGAGGCAGATGCGGAAATTCTGAATATTTAGATCTATCTTTACAGAATTTATTGATAAAAAGGTGATATTTAGAAATGATAAAGGTCAAACATCTTTAAAAGTGAGATGCCAGATGAAAGCAAGGTACAGTAAAGTGTCTCTAGAAATTTACACCATATTGGAACATTCATCAAGAAAAAGCCGACTGAAAGTAAAGTCACAATTACAGGTCTGTAGAGCTCGTCAAAAGAATCAAAGACTTGTTGATTCAAACCAAGGCTTTTATTAGCAAAAGACAGGAGCTCTTCACAGGTGGCCGACCAGTCCGGAATGATCCGAACTGTCTAGGGACACAACCCTTTAAGGCCCAGACAGTAGGCGTGGCTTAGCTCTCAGCCAATCGCTGTAAGCACACTCTAGATACTGTAACTATATACACTATATACATTGGTGATAGATCTGTACTATCACAAGGTCTAAACTCAGAAAAAGCTTGAAACACTCAGCAAGTCGGGCAGCATCTGGGAAGGAGAATCAGACGGATCTGATTGCTCCTTTGTTCTGGAGTTTCCTTCCCCCATGAAGGTTTAAGCTGTGTCCAAAGTCACCATGTTCTTTTTGGTAAAACAATTGTGATTAAAATTCATACAAGATCCCAATAACGGAACTTGCAGCCATGCCTTTTACTTTTCTGCTCCACACTCCAGATCAGGACTGCAAACCACTCACCTTTCAACAGTTCTGGAGACCATTCTATACAATCCTTCAAATTCCAACAAAATATTCCAACCAGTGAGCATCACTGAAGTCTCAGATACCTACACCAACAGCTTCGTTAAAATACAACCACC
This sequence comes from Narcine bancroftii, assembly GCF_036971445.1. Taxonomy (NCBI): domain Eukaryota; kingdom Metazoa; phylum Chordata; class Chondrichthyes; order Torpediniformes; family Narcinidae; genus Narcine; species Narcine bancroftii. Next base: position 101,681,359 of record NC_091470.1, on the reverse strand, counting down.
TTTTAGATTTAAAACTGCAAAGTACTTTACACTTTCTTGATAATGTGGAAACTGCTTTCACTATCAGATCCAAGACCAAGGTTTTATATCCCAAGAACAGCCAATGCCATTATAGCAACTGTCTGGGTGCTGGCTTGTTTGAGGAACATCCCTTCTTATTTTATGCATGAACCCAGAATTACAATTTACAACATCCCTTTTCCTCATTAAAACCCTGTGGCCAGTGTTTGAGTGGTTCAGCAGTATCATAACTCATTTGCTACCAGTCATCCTCATCCTTTTGTTCAATATCCTTCCCATCAAACACATCATCAAGTCTAATAAAGTCCGCAAGGTCCTCATGGATAATCGCAGAGGCTCTGAGAACAAAAACCACAAGAAGCCCTTTGATTTTGCTTTTTACTCTGTTGGGCAATTTCGTCCTCCTCTGGACAATATATTGTGAGAGATTAGAGATATGATTTTGGGAGATAAAATGGGGCAGTTTTTTTTAGTGTAGGTCACATATAAACACTTCAAAACAGATCTCATTTAAAATACTGGAGCTCTGCTGAAGCCAGACAGGCAGGCTCCAAGAGCCTTATCAAAAGCTTTGGAGAGTGCCCAATGGAATTCACTAATTTTTGAAAAGCAACAGATGAAAGAACACAGAGGAGTAGGTTCAGAGCTGCAGGCTGTCTGGGAGTGCTGCTTGCCTAAAGTTGTGATTGTGAGGTGATGCATTTTAGAAGGTCAAACCTGATGGCTGAGTGCAGGCATACTTGTCGGATACTTAACAGTATGGAAGAACAGAGGGATCTTGGGGTCCAAACATCTCTCAAGGTCGCCGCACTGGTTGATAGGATAGTTAAGATGACCAATAAGATACTGGGCTTTATTCTTCAGGGGATAAACCTTAAGATTCGTGAGGTCATGTTTCAACTCTATAAAGCCCTGATGAGACCAGGCTTAGAATATTGTGTTCAGTTTTGCTCATTTCAGTAAGGATGTGGAAGGTATGGAGAGGGTGCAGAGGTGATTTCCCAGGATGTTGCCTGAACTACAAAATATGTCTTATAAGGCTAGTTTAGCAGAACTGGGACTTTCCCTCTTCAGAGCGTAAGATGAGAGTTGATTTCATAGATGTCTGCTAGATTGTGAGATGCCAATCGTTAAGGTGGACAGCCAATGTATTTTTCCCAGGGTTGTGAAGAAAACACCAGAAGTTGTCTGTAAGAAATGAAGGAGGAATGTTTAAAAGAGACATGAGGGTTTTTTTTACACAGTTGTGGGCGTGTGGAGTGCCTGGCCACAGATGGTGGGGAAGGCTGAAACATTGGGGGCATATTTAGAGAATAATTGACAGGCAGTTGGATGAAAGGAAAATAGAGGGATATGAGGTAGGAAGGATTTAGATTTTATTTTGGAAGGAATATATAGGGAAGCATAACATCAAGGACCAAAGATGATCTAATCCATTCAGCTGTGCTATCCAACTTAACAAAGTTACAGAAAGTGCCATCAACAGTGTGGCAGTATCATGAAATGGCATTCACCAGTCACTCCTCAGTACCTATTTTGGTTTCTATCAGGGTCCCTGAGCTGCAGATCCATCGGAGCTGTGGTCCACACGAGGTTCATGGAGCTGAATTCCAAAGGTGAAGGTGATTTCTTTTGATGTCAACTGCCCACCTGACCAGATGTGAAATCACGGAATCCTTGTAAATCAGGACTGTAGGATTTTTTAAAGGAACATTTAGATAACCAAAGGTAGCTTGAGGTTCATTTCCACAGACAACCAATTCTGGGAACATGTATTTCAGGACCTTGGTGAGTGGAGATGTGGTGCTCACCCAGTTTATTTGACTTTATTGAATTAATATAATCAAGGTGATCTGGAGCACCTTAGACCAGCAGGATGCAGATGCTAATAGGATGTAAAGAAAACATTCAGTTCATATAAGGTACTCCTAGCAAAAATGAGGTGAATTCAATATTTTTGGTGGAAATTATAAATTTCCTCATGGCTGTTCATGATTACATAATATATTCATCTCATTGGTTAAGTGACATGAAAATGAAACTGACTATAGTTATGTGGCAAACAAGGCAATTGGTGGATAAAGTGCTTGTGAAATTGTCGACGTTCATCTCACAACTAATGATGCTCAGTAGGTTCCCACCGGATGTACTGATACAAAGAAACTTTGTACATTTGTGGTAAATTCTACAAATTCAGATTCTGAATCATCTTCATAAAGGTGAGTTCATTTCTTCAGAGAACCCACAGCTGTGTGGAGTTGGTGGAGGGAAGGATCTGCAAATAGGAGTAAAATTCCCCTGGTGTTTAATGAGGCAGCCTTGTGGGGATTTATTTGGTAATTCTGTATTTTGCGAAGGAATACAAAACAATTTTAAAAAGAGCCAGTGAAACAGATTCTGGGTTTGGTTGATTAAATTAAGTTGTTTAATTGAATATAACAAAGTGCACTCTAGCTGAGTGTCCCTGCGGACCATTCCTTTCTCCTTAAAGGGCAGGTATAACTAAACTGGCACATTTCAGACAGTGGTGGTGGACAATTTTCGTTGAAACACAACATGGACTATCCAGTAATCTTGGTGTTTGAGCGCATCTACTATCCCATTCTTGCAGTCGTTGGCATTACAGGTAAGTTAATGGAACCAGTCAAAGCACAATGTTTAGTGAATGACATGTAAATGTTTCTTTCTCCTCTTACACTGCAACATGCAAATAATCATTTTTATATATTAGAGGCAAAGAATGAGTGTGTCTGGGAGATAGAGCCATGCAAACAGAGATGTGCAGCAACGATATTACAGTTCCAACACGTGCAATAAGTTGCCACCACATGACAAACTTTCCTTACTTTCAGCAGGCAAACGCCCAATTTTTTCCCTGACTCCCTGATCCACTATTCCATTTCTAACAGCAACAATTCTGCTCTGTTCAGAACTCTCTAATGTGACCACATCTCCCGCCCTTTTGTCTTTGCTATTCCCACCATTCAGATCCCAAATACAACTTCTGGATAAAACAACAAACTTGTACTTGATATGATTGAATTTATTTTGAGTTTTAACAAGCAGAAGACACAGTCAGATGTGTTGGTAGTTCAGTGGAGTAAAGGAAATTATGAGAGAGGAACTAGGGTATTAATAAGGAAGACGGCAGAGCAGCAATGGATGGAGTTTCTGGAAGAAATGAGGAAGGTGCAAGATAAATACATACCAAAAAAAGAAGAAATATTCAAATGGTAAAATATTCGAACTGTGGCTGTTTCAGGATGTCAAGGCCAACGTGAAAGCAAGAGAGAGGGTATAGAAGGAAGCCAACATTCATTGGAAGAAAGAGGATGGGAAGATTTTAACAACTTGTAGAAGGTAACTGAAAAACTCATAATGGAAAAGATGAAGTGGGTAACTAGGCCAGTAAATAATATCAAAGAGAATACAAAAAGCTTCTTCAAGTAGATAAAGAGTAAAGAGAGGAGAGAGTAGATAGAGGACCACGAGAAAAGGTCACTGCAGAAATAATGGGAGACAAGGAGATTTGGAGTATTTTGCAACAATCTTCACTGTGGGAGACTTCAGCAGTTTGCCAGTGTTGAAGGGTGTCAGGGAAGGGAAGTGAGTGAGATATTATTTCAAGTCAGAAGGTGCTCAGAAAACTGAAAGATCATGACAGAGATCGACTGGTTGTTGATTAGTCAAGGCATCAGAGGTTATGGGGCGAATGCCGGGCAGTGGTGCTGAGTGGGAAAATGGATCAGCTAATGATTAAATGGCTAGGAAGACTTGATGGGCTGAATCCCCAACTTATGCTACTTTGTTTTTTTTGTCTTGTTTCTTTTCATGTGTTACTTTCCAGTTTTGGAATTCTTCACATTGGACAAAGCAAATTTAAACTGCATTGCTCAATGGTGCAGTTAGTAGGGCTTCTTCCTCAGAGCTCCATCCACCTGCTTTCATTTCTGTCCTCCAGAACTATCTGCGTGGAGTTTGCACATTCACCTTTTGGTGTCCTCTGATGTCATCAGTTTATATGACATCCAAAAGATGCATCAAGTGCTGTTTTGTGAGTTGTAGAACATTGGTCAAATTGAGAAGAACTAATGAGCTTGGTGTAATAGGTTAACAGAATCTTGATGAGCCAAAGGGCCTTTTTATATTCTGTATGACTCTATTTATAGAGATCATCAGCTAAAAATTGTTATTTTTATTTCAATGTTCCAGTCTCTGCTGTTATCATGTCTTTTTTTATTGTAATTAAGGGTTTCATGGTTTTGTTTGCATCGTGCAGGTCCGTATGACCGGTTCTCCTTCTTTCTTATCCACTGTTATTCTCCCCTCTGTACAACTTAAAAGCAACAGGATTACTTTTTCTCCCACTTTGGGTAAGCGTTAAACCTTTCTCTCTCTCCCTGCCACAAATGCCTCCTGACCCATTCAGAGTTTCTGGTATGTTTTGTTTCATTTCAGATTTCCACCTCCTGCAGTTTATTCTTTAATGCTGATCAATCATCTGTATTTACTCTGCATTGGATTAATCGCAGGGTCTGGTGATCATTTCCTTATCTCCTGCTGCAGTGAACTTGGTAGCGATCTTCATCCTGCGCCGGGGAAAATGCGGACTCTCCAAATGCATCACTCGCTATTTGGTTGCCATGGCAGTAGCGGATCTCATGGTGGTGATCATTGAGGTGATACTGAAGAGAATTAACAACATTTATTTTCCAATAATTTTTTTGTTTGTCACGCCAGTCACAGCCATGATAATTGTGGCAAAACTGGCTGCCCTCGATTGCTCTGTGTGGTTTACAGTCGCTTTCACCTTCGATCGCTTTGTAGCCATTTCATGTCCAAATCTGAGAACTAGGTATTGTACCCAACGGACACCAAGTCTGGTTATAGCAGTGGTGGTCACACCAGCCTGTTTGTGGAATGTCCCTTATTATTTTACATGTGAACCCAAATATCTAATTGACCATATCCCTTATTTATGCATTGAGACCGCTGCCTACCTTACCTCACCCTGGTGGGGAGCAATGGAGTGGTTCAGCAGCATTTTAAATCCTTTGATACCAATCGTCCTCATCCTTCTGCTCAATGCACTTACGGTCAAACACATTGTAAAGTCCAATAAAGTCCGTAGGGCGCTCATGAGTAACGTGAATAATCCCAATGATCCCGAGAGAGAGAACCGCAAAAAGTCCATGATTTTGCTTTTTGCTCTGTCTGGCAATTTCATCGTCCTCTGGACACCATATTTTATCCATTCCTTTAAATGGCAAACCACAAACTACAATTACACAGACAAGTATTACAGTAACCCCATATTCATTTACCAGGAAACGGGGTTCATGTTACAACTACTTAGTTCCTCCACCAACACCTGCATCTATGGACTGACACAGAGGAAATTCAGACAGGAGCTGAAAAATGGGGTAAAATATTTGGTTACCTTGAACGGTAAACTCTGTCAATAGGAAAATACTGACATAATGTTTTACCTGGTCACCTCACTGACAAAAGGCAAAGGATGAAAAACACAACACCCAACCCCAACCAACCAATTTTCCCCTGCAACCGCTGCAACCATGTCTGCCTGTCCCGCATCGGACTTGTCAGCCACAAACGAGCCTGCAGCTGACGTGGACATTTACCCCCTCCATAAATCTTCGTCCGCGAAGCCAAGCCAAAGAACATAGAGTCAGGATAATGTGAACTATTTTGTTAATGCCTAAGAATACACCCTAATCACACTTGTAACTGTGGTGCATCACTGTGGGGCGTATGTATATGTAAATGTGAGTGTGTAAACAGTCACGTGATGGTGGAAGACATCAGTTAATAAAATCTCTTCTGTTATTTGAATCTTGAATCTCTAATTATTTAAGAAGCCTCTCAAGTAACATAAAGACATAACACTGGTATTGCAGATTTTCTTCTCGTAAATTGGTGTCTTGTATTTGTAACTGGAATTTGGGTGTGAATCACTTTGGTTTTGACAGTAAATTAACACTGGTTAAGAAAATATACATCACCTATAGGACCAAACTGGGAACAGAAAGGGTGTAAACTGTTTTGTTTCCAGTTAACTGGGTGTGGATATGATTACCAAAAGAGGATTGTAAACAGTCAATATAATGGAAAGGATTGAGAACCCATCAAAGAAAAGAAAGTGAAGTTTCGTTCAGTGGTGGAGGTGGGGAAGGGGGTGGGGGGGGATCAGCAAAAGTGGACATTCATAGATGCAGAGAAATGATCGGAGCTCAATGAAGCAAAAAATAAGATTACTTCAGTAACAAGAACTTCACACAGGAAAAGCTGGAGGTGTATAGATGCAAAGGTGAGATTAAAAAGGCACTTGAGTAACCAGATGCATTCACAGAAAATCTTTCCCTCATGCAGCATTTGACCCCACTTTCTGGGAGAAGATTAGAAAGAATAGAATGGACCCAATTGAAGACCTGAAGGCAGATGTGAAAAGTTCTGAATACTTAGATCTATCTTTACAGAGGATATTGATAGAATTGAGAATTTAAGCATCTTTAAATGTAAGTTGCCAGATGAAGTTCACTTTATTTTTGGCTTTTAAGGAAGGCATGAAATGGCCCAAATTCTCACAATAACTTTTGAGTTCTCTGTAACCACAGGCCTCATACTGGAAGATTGCCGATGTGCCATTATTGCGTGAAAATGGTGAATGGTGGGTTGAACATCTATGGACCAGTAAGTCACCATTATCACAGGTGTACAAATTACATACAATAACTCTGAGGAATAGTATGTCAAGATGTGGAGAGGCACTGACCCAGTAGTTGATTTCCTGGATCAACAGGGTGATTATCTGAGTTGCAAGACTGGGTAAATGTTCTGAACAGACATTGAATATATTATATATTGACAACATACAATTGAGTCTACAAGTGAATCTGGGTCTCTCAAACAAGGAACAATGAGAAACATTGGCTCAAACATTTTCAAGACCGAGTAAATGGTACCCAGACCAAAATTAAATAGAGTCAAACACTCTTAATCTACCTTGTTAAAGGCAGTGTGTTGAAGAGTCAAACACTCTTAATCTGCCTTGTAGAAGGCAGTGTGTTGAAGCAATATCTGTTAACAATAAAAGATAAAGAAATGAGAGAATTAAGGTGGCTCCTTGAGGGACTGGGGCAGAGAAAATTAATTCATGGTTGTATCATTTAGTAATACTTTTTTAAAAAGCAAATCTGAGTAGAAGAATTTATAAAGCGACAAATAGAAATATATTGTGAAATAAATCTGCTGTCTACTAATAGTAGTTTTCTGATATGGGACATGCTCAAAAGTGTATTTAAGGGGACAAGTTATATCCTATCCAAGCAATCTTAAGAGGGAACATATGGCAGAAGTAAACAGTTTGAAAAAACATATTAAAGAATTGGAAACACAGAACAGGACGACAAGAAGAATACAGATTACTGGAGAATAAAAAGATAAGAATAAATACAATACAAACATATAGGACAGAAAAGGCAAAACTGAGTTGGGTGAACAGACTCAAAAAGTGTTTAAGCTTAGCAGATTTAAACATCAAGAATAATAAATGATATAAAAACAGAGACAGATTTCCAAGTATATAAGCAAAAAGAAATTAATGATATTTTAGACAATATTACTGTGATAGTACAGATCTATCACCAATGTATAAAGTGTATATAGTTACAGTATCTAGACTGTGCTTACAGTGATTGGCTGAGAGCTTAGCCACGCCTACTGTCTGGGCCTTAAAAGGTTGTGTCCCTAGCCAGGTCGGATCATTCCGGACTGGTCGGCCACCTGTGAAGAGCTCCTGTCTTTTGCTAATAAAAGCCTTAGTTTGGATCAACAAGTCTTTGATTCTTTCAACGAGCTCTACAATTACACAACATTATACAATCAGAATAACTAGAAGATGAGAAGGAAATGGAAGAAATTTTCTTGAGTGTCAAACTTCCAAAAGTAGAGGGGAGAGAAAGGATAGAATTAGATACACAAAATACACAAAAGTCTGTCCTGTGTTTGCCTGTATGAAGATTTTAATACAGTCCCAAAGTCGTGAGATAAAAGAACCAAAAGAGAGTCACTTCGGAGACATTGAGTTCCTGGATCTGACGGTCTCCTCCGATTCCACCACCTCCTGCAGCTCATTCCCTCAGCCCCCTGCCCTGTCCATAGTGAATCCAAGTCACACTCCCTCCACAAGATTCCAAACCCCCCCCAAGTGCTTGGAAGTCATCGGTGGCTGAGGCCCTTCAGGAACCCTGCTTACCATCAGCAATTTCTCATGTTCAAAGTTCATGCCATATACTTTAAGGCTGCCCAAGAGGAACACATGCTGCTCCCCAATCCCCATCCTGTCAATGGACAAGACTGGGGCAGATGAATTCGTACAGGAAGGCCATGGAGTATTGAAATATTTAACCCCTGGGTCTTCTTGCGTCCACCCACAGACAGAGCAAAGCAGACACCCAATCTGCATTTGGCTTCATTGCAATGACTAAACTATTAATGTGCACCACGCATTGGGGCATTTCTGGGCAAACTGATGACCAATGCATACAAGCATTTGATCACATTTGTAGAACGATATGTTTTAAAAGGAGATAAATTATGGCAGGTTTAATTTTAGTGAAGGTCACATACAAACACTTCAAAATAGATCTCATTTAAAATGCCAGAGCTCTGCTTAAGCCAGACAGTTCAGTACCTTTGCAAAACCTTTGAAGAATGTTGATAAGGACATTCAATAAAGATTGGGTCTGGTTCTGCAGTCTGAGTGCAGTTTGCTGTTCTAAGAGGGTCATGTAGTTTTCTCTGAGTGAGTGAGAGAGAGCGAGAGAGAGAGAGAGAGAGAGAGAGAGAGAGAGAGGGAGAGAGAGAGAGAGAGAGAGAGAGAGAGAGAGAGAGAGCGAGAGAGAGAGAGAGAGAGAGAGAGAGCAAGAGAGAGAGAGAGCGCGAGAGAGAGAGAGAGTGAGAGAGAGAGAGAATTCAGTTCTACAGTTCTACAGTTCAGCAGCAGTCAGGACTGGAAAAGGACAAGCTGGCAAGCATGTGGAAAACCCCATTTTCAAGACAGGTTGTGAGTTCTTAGTTCAGCCAGGTCAAACACTTGTGGTTAATACAGCAGGAGATGGCTGGCTGTATGTTTCACTTGAAATAAGGGAAACAGAAAAAGAAATCCATGGTGACCTGAAAGAAAGAAGTTATCATCTGGAAAGCCCTGATGGGCAAATTTCTTCAGCAAGACATTTACATGGCTGATTGGAAGGAATCAGTTTGTGTCCAATGATAAACAAATCTCTCTGTGGTAACCATTTAAGCACAAAAGCCTGGTGAAATTTATGTTAAATTCTGTGCATAGTGTAAGAATTGCCTGCAACCAGGGAACTTGGAAGAGTGAGAAGTGAGATTGGATTGTGAATTAACAAACTTTTATGAACTTACACTCACATTACATACACGGGTGCTTAGAATTAGAAGGGAATTAAGTTAGGTTGTTAATAGTAATAAGTTAAAGTTTGATCCTGTTTTCATGTTTAAAGTTAATAAAAGCAACTTTTGTATAAGTAATCATTTGTCTTGGTGAATTTCTATTGCTGCTGGGTTTTGGGGTCCTCTGGGCCCATAACAATAGTATGAGGTTCATTTCCACATAGAACCAATTCCAGGGGCATGAATATCAGGACCTTACTGTGTGGAGATGTGGAGCTCACCCAGTTTATTTTATTTTACTGAGTTAATATAATGGAGCACCTTAGACCAGCAGAATGCAGATGCTAATAGGAAGAAAATATTGTGTTCATATAAGGTGCAAGCAGCAAAAACAAGGTGAATTCAATATTTTGGGTGGAAGATTATAAACTTCATGGCTATTCATGATTACATAATATATTCATCTCATTGGTCAAGTGGCCTGAAAATGAAACTGACAATAGTTATGAGACAAACAAGGCAATTGGTGGATAAAATATTTGTGAAATTGTCAATGTTCATCTCACAACTAATGTTGCTCAGTAGGTTTCCACCGAATTTACTGATACAAAGAAACTTTGTACATTTGTGGTAAATTCTACAAACTCAGATTCTGAATCGTCTTCAAAAAGGTTGTTACATTTCCATCTACAGATGGTTGAGGGAAGAATTTGCAAATGGCATAAAATTCCCCTGGTGTTTAATGAGGGAGCGTTGAGGGGATTTATTATGAAAATCTATATTTTGTGAAGAAAATATGAAACAATTTTAAAAATAGCCAGTAAAACAGATTCTGGGTTTGGTTGATTAAGTTACGTTGTGTAATTGAATATAACAAAGTGCACTCTAGCTGAGTGTCCCTGCGGAACATTCCTTTCTACTTAAAGGGCTGGCATAACTAAACTGGCACATTTCAGACAGTAGCAGTCGACAACTTTCGTTGAAACAAACATGGACTATCCAGTGATCTTGGTGTTTGAGCGCATCTACTATCCCATTCTTGCAGCCGTTGGCATTACAGGTACGATAATGGAACCAGTCAAAGCGCAACGTTTAGTGAAGGCCAAGTAAGCGTTCCTATCTCCTCTTGCACTGCAACATGCAAATAATAATTTTTGTATATTAAAAGCAGAGACTGTGTGTGTCTGGGAGATAGAGCCATGCAAAATGAGATGTTTAACAATGTTCCACCACTGAAGGTTTTTACCCTAAAGTCCTGAAAGAAGAAGCGAGAGAAATTGTGGAGACTTGAGAAATGATCTTTCTGGCTCGGTCCCGGAGGATGAGAAAATCGCATATGTCACCCGATGATTCAAGAAGGATGGGAGGCAACAGAAAGGAAATTATAGGCTGGTTAGCCTGTTGTCTGTGTTTGGGAAGTTGTCTGACAAACCTATTGGAATTCTTTGAGGAACTGACAAACAGGCTGGATAAGGAGGATGAAGTGGATGTTGGGCATATGGATTTTCAGAAGCATTTTACAAGGTGCAGCACATGAGACGAGTTAACAGGAGTCCATGATATAACAGGAACCATATGGTCACAGACAGAGCTTCAACTGGTTGTCAGGATGCAGGCTGTTGGAGTACAAGCATCAGATTTGGATTGGCTGCCAGTTTTTTTACAGGGGTTGGTGTTGGGGCCATTTCTTTTTATATTAATAAATTGGATTATAGAATGAATAGCTTTATGGGCAAGTTTGCAGATGATACAAAGGTAGGTGGAGGTGCGGGTAATGTGGAGGAAATACGAAGGATAGAGAAGGAATTAGACAGATTCAGAGAATACGCAGAGAAGTGGCAAATTAAATTTAATGTAGGAAAGTGTACGGTCATGTACTTCGGTAGAAAATAAAATATGCAAATTATGTGTTTAAATGGGAAGAAAATTGACAATACCTAGATGCAAAAGAACTTGGGGCTCCTTGTGTAGGACAGCCTGAAGGTAAACCTGAAAGTTGAGTCAGTGGTGAAGAAGTCAAATGCAATGCTGGAGTTCATTTCAATAGGAACATAATAAGAGCAAGGATATGATGTTGAGCCTGGTTAGACCTCAGTTGGAGCATTTGTGAGCAGTTTTGGGCTTCTCATTTCAGAAATGATGAACTAACATTGGAGAGGGTTTAAAAGGGATTCACTTGGATAATTGTGGGAATTAAAGGGCAATCATATGAGGAGCATTTGACAGCTCTTGACCTGAACTCGTTGGAATTTAGGACAATGGAGGGGGATCTCATTGAAAGAGTTTGTACATTGAAGGCGTAGATAGAGTAGATGTAGCAAGGTTTTCTCTCATGGTAGGAGAGTCCAGGACAAGCAGGCACAACCTCAGGATCGAAGGGTATCGACTAGGAACAGAGAGGGTTTGGAATTTCTTCAGCCAGAAGGTGGGAAACAGAAGGATTTGTGGCCCCAGGCGATTGTGGAGGACAGATCGTTTGATTAGCCAGGGCATCAAACGTTTTGTGGAGAATGCTGGGCAATGGTGCTGAATGGGAAAGTGGATTAGATCAAGATAAAATAGCTGGGAACGATCAATGGGCTGAATGGCCCATTTATGCTCCTATGTGTTCTGGACTTGTTTCTTTTGGTGCGCTATTTTTAAGTATCAATGATCTGAAATTCTTCACATTGGATAAAATAAATTTAAACTGAATTAAAGAATGGTGCAGTTAGTAGAGGTTCTTCCTCAGTGCTCCATCTACCTGCTTTCATTTAAATAATGGTGTAATAGGTCAACTCAAGCCTGATGGGCCAAAAGGCCTTTTAATATTCTATATGACCTCTACTTTGTACAGACACAAAAGATCAAATCACAAAAGTTTGTGATTTTAATTCGAAAGTTTTGGTCACTACTTTTATCACGTCTTTGAATTTTTCATTGTAATATCAAGGTTTCATGGTGTGAAGAACGGCCAAATATTGTTCTTTGCATCATGCAGCCCTGTATCATCGGTTTTCTCCTATCTTAACCATTCTTATTCTACCCTCTGTACAACTTAAAACCAACTTGTTTCTTTTTTCCCACTTTGGGGGAAATATTATATCAATCTCTCTCTCTACAAATGCATCCTTTCTCTCTTTTTAAAGTGTTTCTTATAAACCCACTTATTAAACTGTTACATTAAAATAATAAAAATGACCAAAAGGGAAAAGTAATCTAACAACTAATGGAATAAACTAAACTAATCCATCCCCTCCCTCTCATCAAGGTTCTAGGAGAACAAAAAATCAATAATAATGTGGAATCGCTGGAGAACAGACGAAGAATCATTCAAACATACAGTAATTTTAATTCTTCCAATTATAAACATATTTGAAGGATGGGCCCCACAATTTCATAAATTGAAACTTTCTGTCTTTAATATTATATCGAATATTCTCTAAATTAAATAGGACATTACATCACATAACCACTGTGTATGAGTAGGGGATGAATCTCCTTTCTATTTCAATAAAATAGCTTGTCTGGCTATCAATGTGATAAAAGCTAAGACTTTTTGCTGAGACGCCGATTGAGGTTAATCAGAGTCACGAGAAAAAACAAACAGAGCAATTAATGGACAGGGTTCCAAGTTAATCTTGAAATTTGTTGATAGAGTTTGAAAAATCACTTTCCAGAATCCCTCTAAATTTGGGCATTCCCAGAAAATATGAATCAGAGAATCTTCAAAAATTTGATATTTCTCATAACAAGCATCAATATCTGCATGGAAACAGGATAATTTAAGTTTAGACATATGAGTTCCGTGCACCACCTTAAATTGTAATAAACAATGTCTTGAACAAAATGAGGGATCATTAATCAAACTGAGTGTTGAGTACAACCTACATCTGAAAATGTTATGTTCCAGTCTCATTCCCAATCTCTTTTGATCCCAGTCATTGGGATTGAATTTAATCCAGTAAATTATTATAAAACCCCACTATTAATCCAGCATGAAAATAACATTGTATATTAAAAAGCAGATCTAGAGTCTTAGTGTTTGAAATCTGCGGAAAATCGGATAGCTTGGGCTGAACAAAATGCCTCATTTGTAAATATCTAAAAAAAAAAGCCTATTGGGAAGATTAAATTTGGCTGATAAATGCACAAAAGAGGCAAATTTATTTTGAATAAAAAGATCCTTGAAACTTTGAATCCCTTTAATATGCCATTTCTTGAAACATGTTTCCACCAAAGATGTTTTAATACGATGGTTATCTATAATTGGACGAGCCAATGAAAAAACTTTAATTCCAAAGAATTTACTAAACTGAGTCCAAATTCGCAAACTATTTATTATTTAGGAAAAGGAAACTGGTAAAAAGGATCTTAAAATGGCCAACATAGAGGTTTTTCAGTAAATGTAACTCCATTTCTACCCAGGAAGGGTGATTCACTGATTTATCCATATAAAAGTAAATTATGCATATTAATCACCCAATAGTATAATTTAAAATATGGAAGTGAGAATCCTCCATTTAGTGTGGTCTTTTGAAGTTGGGCTTTGTTTATATGTGTTTTTTTGCACATTGTCAAATAGTGTTTTCTTTCCCCTTTCCTATGTTGAAATAACCAAATCCAGTGAGCTGAAAAAAGATTTGGGGATAAAAATTTGTAATGCTTGAATAAGATACAAAAATTTAGGTAAAATATTCATTTTAATCAAATTAATATGACCCATCATTGTAACAGATGAGGAGACCAACCCAATAATGATTGTTTAATCATATCAAACATGACCCAGAAATGCTCTGTCAGTAAGTTTTTATAATTATTCATAATTGTAATTCTTCAATATTGGAAATTGTTTTCGTTATTTTAAATGCAAAATTGGAATAGCCCTTAAAACCACCTTTTGAGAGTAAAAGTTCACTCTTATGTAAATTTAACTTACTATCTGAGAAATGATTGAATTTATCAAAAATTATTAATATGCTTGGTATAGAAATCTCAGGATTTGAAATAAAAATCATTAAATCATCTGCATAATGTGAAACTTTATGTTCAATCCCTCCTCTAATTATACCATTAAATTCTCTACACTGTTAAAGTGCAACAGAAAATGGTTCCAATACTATATCAAAAAGCAAAGGACTTAAAGGACAACCCTGCCACGTTCCCCTATTGAGATTAAATGTAATCGATTGTTGTAAATTAGAACGACCAACACTTTGGGGCTTGAAAATAAAAATTTCATCCATTTAATAACATCTGGACTAAAATTAAATTTTAAGAATCAATGACTAATAGGTATTTAAAGATATGGTATTCTCAGGGTGAAGAGACTGCCATCCGTGCGGTACCGCACGGATGGCAGTCTCTTCAATCTGAGGCGCCTGCAAGCTCATACCAAGACACAAGAGAAACTTGTCCGTGAACTACTCTTTGCAGATGATGCCGCTTTAGTTGCCCATTCAGAGCCAGCTCTTCAGCGCTTGACGTCCTGCTTTGCGGAAACTGCCAAAATGTTTGGCCTGGAAGTCAGCCTGAAGAAAACTGAGGTCCTCCATCAGCCAGCTCCCCACCATGACTACCAGCCCCCCCACATCTCCATCGGGCACACAAAACTCAAAACGGTCAACCAGTTTACCTATCTCGGCTGCACCATTTCATCAGATGCAAGGATCGACAATGAGATAGACAACAGACTCGCCAAGGCAAATAGCGCCTTTGGAAGACTACACAAAAGAGTCTGGAAAAACAACCAACTGAAAAACCTCACAAAGATAAGCGTATACAGAGCCGTTGTCATACCCACACTCCTGTTCGGCTCCGAATCATGGGTCCTTTACCGGCACCACCTACGGCTCCTAGAACGCTTCCACCAGCGTTGTCTCCTCTCCATCCTCAACATCCATTGGAGCGCTCACACCCCTAACGTCGAGGTACTCGAGATGGCAGAGGTCGACAGCATCGAGTCCACGCTGCTGAAGATCCAGCTGCGTTGGATGGGTCACGTCTCCAGAATGGAGGACCATCGCCTTCCCAAGATCGTATTATATGGCGAGCTCTCCACTGGCCACCGTGACAGAGGTGCACCAAAGAAAAGGTACAAGGACTGCCTAAAGAAATCTCTTGGTGCCTGCCACATTGACCACCGCCAGTGGGCTGATAACGCCTCAAACCGTGCATCTTGGCGCCTCACAGTTTGGCGGGCAGCAGCCTCCTTTGAAGAAGACCGCAGAGCCCACCTCACTGACAAAAGGCAAAGGAGGAAAAACCCAACACCCAACCCCAACCAACCAATTTTCCCTTGCAACCGCTGCAATCGTGTCTGCCTGTCCCGCATCGGACTGGTCAGCCACAAACGAGCCTGCAGCTGACGTGGACTTTTTACCCCCTCCATAAATCTTCGTCCGCGAAGCCAAGCCAAAGATTCTCAGGGTATAAAAGTGATACAGGATTGTTTTAAAGAGGGACAGTTTCTTTCTTTTAATCAACTGAAGGAGAAATTTGGTATATCAATAAATTCTTTATTTGTGTATTATCAACTTAGAACTTTGATAAGGGATAATTATGGTAAAGAGATGAGTTTACATAAGTTAACAAATTTTTGAATGTTTGATTTCTTTTATACCAAAGAGAGGTTTTATTTCAGATATATATTGATTGTTACAGGAAACTATGGATAAACCAAATTTGGAGAAATCTAGAAATAAATGGGAAAGTGAGGGCTTTTGAGGGCTATTCCAATTTTCCATTTAAAATAATGAAAAACATTTGCAATATTGAAGAATTACAATGATGTTATATCTCAGGAGGATTGGGAGGTTATGTGTCTTGAAGGGGTAACTAAATTGACTAATGTAAGATATGGTTTGGTTAATTATAATTTTTTGCATCAGTTATATTTGACTCCTGAGAAATTGAAAAAAAATTACTCAATGCAGCAAATAAATAATGCCATTCAACTCAATCAAACACCTTTTCAGCATCTAATGAATGAACGCATTAAATCAATGGAGCAGAAGATATATATAGAATATTCAGTAATTGATGTATATTATAATAAGAAGAATGATTTTTAATCAAGCAAGTTTGCTCTGAGTCTATAATAGTTGTTTTTTTTCTGATCTATCTGCTAAAACCTTACATAAAATCTTCATCACAATGTTAAGTAATGATATTGGTCCATAAGAAATACATTCTGTTGGATCTTTCACTTTTTTAAAAAAATGAGAAATGCAAACCTCGTTAAAAGATAAAGGTAATTTCTCTTCCTTAAATAAATCAGCCAATACCAAAAAGTGAGGTACATGATGTTTAGAGAAGGATTTATAAAATTCTGCAGCAAATACATATGGTCCAAGAGATTTATCCGACTGCAGTGAGGAAATATCTACAGCTACATCCTCCTGAAAAATAGATTTCTCTAAACTAACCCTTTTCTCGTTAGAAAGTACAGGTGAAATTAAATCGATCCAGGAAATATAACATTGAAAGATAATCATTCTTAAATTCAGAAATAAAAAGTTAGCATAAAATTCTCTAAAAGTGGCAAGATGGCATAGGGAACAGACGTGCCTTTCAGACCTCTCCTGACTCTGATTTATTGTTTTGTCTTTAAGTGCCCGTTAAAGTTCTTTTAAAAGTTTATAAATAATAAGAGGTGCTGGATTAGTGCCTAATGGTTTATATGCTAAAAAAAGGTAAAAGAAAACATCAACAGACTGTTAAAAAACTACATTTTCTGAAATTGTCTGAGCCTACTTGTTTACAAGAAGCCAGGACTCACATAGAATGGATCCAGAAGAAGACGTACAGAATTTGGCATTGAAACTCCGTTTTATACCGGTAAGGCTCTTTGAAGGTCGCACTCAGCAGCTTTCAGAACAAAGAGCTGGCCGGGTGCCAGTATTTCACACAACGGCCACTGTGAGTGCTGTTACTGAGACTTTGACAGTTGAATCAGCTGGGGCGTCACCAGCTGGAGAGTTAAAGAGCTTCATTCGACTGCTACAGTGGTGGCGCTGCAAAATGCATCTTCAATTACAACGGTTTTTCCAGACATCGATTCAGTGAAGATGATTAAAGAGATTTGGCTTAAAGATAACCCTGATCTTCAGTCTCCTGGCATTGCTGGAGGGACTTTGAGAGGGATTTTTATACGAAGTCAAACTGCTAGAAAAGATACTAAATTAAGGGAAGAGACAGAAAATCCCGTGGTCTCTAAGGAACAGCAAGACCCCATTATGCCTGAATCTACTTCTGTTGAAATGTTTGCTAAGGATCTTGAAGATAAGATATATTCTGTATTGAGTCACTTAGCTAATTTTGTGAACCCGTTTATTTCCAAGATTAATGCGATGGCGAAAGCCATTAATGGAGCTTTTAAGCTTGAAACCATTGAAAGATTTGAAATGTGTAATCAAAGTTTAGTCGATGTACAGGATCAACTGCAAGATGAAAATAGAATAATTGAAACATTGCAGATCCAAAATAAAAATTTATCAAAAAAGGTTGATTATTTGGAGAATCAATCTAGACGGAACAACGTGAAAATTGTTGGTTTGCCAGAAGGCATAGAAGGACCAGATCCAAGAAAATGTTTTACTGAATGGATTCCACGAGTGTTAGGACAGAATAAATTCCCTGAAGGTTTAATACTGGAACGTGCTCATAGAGTTTTAAGAAGAAAATATTTTTCAGGACAGAATCCAAGACTTGTTCTGATCCATTGTTTAAACTATTGTGACAGAGAGACAATTTTACGTACGGCTATTAGAAATGCCCAGCAAAATAGATCTCCTTTGATGGTTCAGAATAATCCTGTTTTCTTCTATCAAGATTTGAGTCAAGAAATTATGTTTCAACGATGCGAATTTAATTCTGTGAAAGAACGGTTGTGGAAAAAAAGACATAAGGCAACATTCAGGTATTCTGCGGTACTGAAGATTTTTCAGGATGGAAATCAGCCAAAGTTCTTTGACAATCCTAAAGAGGTTATGGACTTTGCTCAGTCTCTACCAATCATGCAGTTTCAGGAACGATGTAGTCCTTCAAGGTCTCCAAAGAGAGAAGAGATGTAAGGTGGGATCCAGATTTTTAAAAGAAATGGAAGCAATGGTGACCGAAGTGGTAACGTTGATTTAAAAAAAATAAATCTTTTATCTTTTTTTTTGAGAAGAGTTTAAATAATGATGATAGTTTAATGAAATGGGAGATGGGAGAGGGAACTGGGTGGGCACTAGTTTCCAGAAGTCATCAGCTACCTGTGAGTTATCTCACACCTAATATTTTGGGGGAGTTACCGCTTTGGGCGGTTTAAACAGGAGGAGATAGTCATGACCTCTGACCTGTTTTTTTTTCTTTTTAATTTTTGGGTTAAGAAGTGAAGGTTTTTTTTAATTATTTTTTTTAAATAAATAATTTTTTTAACTCTTTTTGTTTTCTGATTGTAATTGAGAGGGAATTAGGAGGATTTTTTCTCTCCTTTTTTTTCTCTTTTTTGGGGGGGGGGGGTTTCTCTTTTTTCTCTCTTTTTTAAGAGGATGATGCCACAGAAGATAATAAGTCAAAAATTGAGGATGTTGAATTAGATGAAGAGGAAGATGAGGGCAAAGGCGATAAGAAGAAAAAGAAGAAAATCAAGTACAAATACATTGAGGGAGAAGAGTTTAATAAAATTAAGTTAATTTCGATAGAGAATTTTGAAGATGTTATAAATATGGAGAATTTTATGAGTTTGAACTTTTTTTCTTTTTTTTATATAAGGGGAGGGGAAGGGAATAAAAAGTTTATCTGATTGTTTTTCTAAGGTATGTTATTGTTCTCTCGATGAATTATAAAAGAAACTTGGTATTAATGGAAATTCTGTATTTATGTATTATTAATTATGATTTTTTGTATAACAGATATGTGGTTGATATATGATGTTAATATTTGAACTTAGTTTTAAAGTGGATTTTATTTGTTAAATACATGTATTATGTTTGATTTAAATATATGTTTAAGGGTATTATTTTAGTATTGACATATTTTTTTGTTAATAATTTTTTTTGTTGTTAAGTTTTATCCTTTTTTTTGTAAGTGGGGTTTTTACTATTTTATTTACAACATTGTTAATTAATTCTTCACTCTTTATTTTGGAGGGGAGGGTTGGACTAATTTTAAATTAGACGATTAACGTTGTGATATAATTATTGGGGGGGTTAATTTGTGTAGTTTAATGATGTAGTATTCTAATTTTTATTATCTTATTTTTTTATTATTTCTTTAAATGTAATTTTTATTTTATTCATGTCCTAAAATTTTAAATAAAGTTTAAAAAAAAATTCTCTAAACGTCTCAACTCATCCTGACCCATTTGGAGTTTCTGGCATGTTTTGTTTCATTTCAGATTTCCACCTCCTGCCGTTTATTCTTTAATGCTGATCAATCATCTGTATTTATTCTGCATTGGATTAATTGCAGGGTCTGGTAATCATTTCCTTTTCTCCTGTCGCAGTGAACTTGGTGGCGATCTTCATCCTGCGCCGGGGGAAATGCGGACTCTCCAAATGCATCACTCACTATTTGGTTGCCATGGCAGTAGCGGATCTCATGGTGGTGATCATTGAGGTGATACTGAAGAGAATTAACAACATTTATTTTCCAATAAATTTTTTGTTCATCACGCCAGTCTGCGCCATGATACTTGTAGCAAAACTAGCTGCCCTCGATTGCTCTGTGTGGTTTACAGTTGCTTTCACGTTCGACCGCTTTGTGGCCATTTCATGTCAAAATCTGAGACACAAGTATTGCACCCCAAGGACAGCAAGTATAGTTACAGCACTGGTAGGTGCACAAGCCTGTTTGAGGAATGTCCCTTATTACTTTACATTTGAACCAAAATATCTAATTGACAACATCCCTTATTTCTGCATTGCGACTGCTGCCTACCTTACCTCACCCTGGTGGGCAGCAATGGAGTGGTTCAGCAGCATTTTAAATCCTTTGGTACCAATCATCCTCATCCTTCTGCTCAATGCACTTACCGTCAAACACATCATAAAGTCCAATAAAGTCCGTAGGGCGCTCATGAGTAACGTGGATAATCCCAATGATCCCGAGACAGAGAACCGCAAAAAGTGCATGATTTTGCTTTTTGCTCTGTCTGGCAATTTCATCATCCTCTGGACACCATATTTTATCCATTCCTTTAAATGGCAAACTACAAACTACAATTACACAGACAAGTATTACAGTAACCCCACATTCATTCTCCAGGAAACGGGGTTCATGTTACAACTACTTAGTTCCTCCACCAACACCTGCATCTATGGACTGACACAGAGGAAATTCAGACAGGAGCTGAAAAATGGGGTAAAATATTTGGTTACCCTGAACGGTAAACTCTGTCAATAGGAAAATACTGACATAATGCTGTATCTGCTATTGCAGATTTTCTTCTTGTAGATTGAGGTCTTGTATTTATAGCAGGAACCTAGGACATAAGCAGATCTGAGAGAGGGTTAACCATGTAGATTGATAGATGAATACAACAAATTGATTCAGACTCTCTTATAAGTTTTGACATTAAATTTACAGGGTCAAGAAAAAGATAAAACACCTATTGGACCAAACCAGAAACAGAGAGGGTGTAAACTGTTTTGTTTCCAGTTAAAAAGAAAGATTTCATTTAAAAAATTATAGTCAAAACACATATTCAGTGGTGTCCTGGGTGATTTGGAACACCATACCCTACAAGGTAAACACTGCAAGTTCACTAAAAGGTTTTAATCTGGATCAAAGCCAACGTCACTGTGTGTGGCTACGATTAGAAAAACTGGATGAAAACAGTCAATTCAATGGAAAGGAATGAGAGTTCATCAAAGGGAAGAGACTGAAGCTTCATTCAGTTTGGGGGGGGGGGGGACAGACACGACTGGACATCCATAGATGCAGAGAAATGAACAGAGCTTGATGAAGCAAAAACAAGAGATGACTTCAGTACTGAGAACGTCACACAGGAGAAACTCAGATTTCAGATTTACTGCCAGTCATGGCTTCACATACAATCTTGAGGTTGTTTTTATTGCGGGCCAGACAGAATTACCACTTATTTGTAGTGCAAAGTACACAATGTACACATGTAAAGAATAAAGAACTGTAAGCAGGTAAGAAAATGTAATCTAAATGAATGCTCAATACAGAGAGAATAAAAAGAAAATCAATAAAGCGCACAATTAAGAGTTCTTACAGGAGTATCTGATTGAGTTCATTCTCCAGAATCTGATAGTGGAGGGGTAGCAGCTGTTCCTGAACCTGGTGGTGTGAGTCTTGTGGCACAGATACCTCTTTCCTGATGGTGGCAGTGAGAACAAAACGTGTGCTGGGTGGTTTGTTTCCTTAATGATTTCTGCTGCTCTCCAACAACAGCTTTCCCTATAGATGTTATCAATAGTAGGAAAGGTTTTGCCTGTGATATACTACGCTGTGCCCATTACCTTTTGCATGGCTTTACGCTCAAGGGTATTGGTGACAGGAGCTGAAAACTGGGGTAAAATATTTGGGGTAAAATACCCAACCCTATTGCAGCCGATCAGCACACTTTCTGCCATATTTCTTGAGAAATTTACCAGAGTTTCTGATGTCATACCAAACCTCTGCAAACTACTGAGGAAATAGAGGTACTGACTTGCTTTCTTCATGATGCCATTAGTTTTTTGTGTCCAGGAAAGTTCCTCTGACATAATGACACTCATGAACTTAAATTTGCTCACCCTCTTCACATCTCATCCTCTAATTATCACTAGATTGTTCACCTCTGGATCTCCCTTCCTGAAGTCAATAATTAGTTTGTTGGTTTTGGTGAAATTGAGTGTGAGGTTGTTGTTGGTGCACCATACAGCCAAGTTTTGAATTTCCCTCCTGAATATTGACTCATCACCTTTCTATACACAGCCCACTACAGTGGCATCGTCAGCAAATTTGTAGTTGGTATTTTTGTTGTTCAGAGCTACACAGTTATAGGTGTAAAGTGATTAGAGAAAGGGGCTAAGAATGCAGCCCTGTTGTACTCTGGTACTGATGGAGATTGTGGAGGAGTCACTATTTCCAATCATCACGGATTGTGGTCTGTAGCTGAGGAAATCCAGGATCCAATTACATTTTGCAGTTTTGAGTGCCTGTCCTGGAGCTTTTGAGGGTTGATGGTGTTAAGTGCCAAAGTTTAGTTGGTAAAGAGCTCCTGATGAATGCATCATTGCTGTTCAGGTGCTCCAGGGTTTTGTGTGGAGTTAGTGAGATGGCATACACCCTCCATAGACCTGTTCCTATGATAGGTGAACTGGAACTGATCCATGCTGGAACTGATACTGTATGTTTCAACATCAGCCTTCCAAAACACTTCATCACTATTGATGTAAGTGCTACTGGTCGATAGTCATTAAGGCAGGTTACTACGCTCTTCTTAGCCACCAGTATCATTGATGCCTGTTGAAACAGGTGGGTACATGCCCTGACAGACTGAGGTGTTGACAATATCCGGTAATACATTGGTAAGTTGTTCAGCATAGGTTTTTAAAACTCTGTCCAACAAGATGCTTTCCTTGGATTCATTCTCCAAGAGCTGTATATTTGCAAAAGTGAGATTAAAAAGGAAATTTTGAAGCCAGTTTCATTCATCGAAATATATCACACATGCAGCATTTCATCCAATTTCCTGGGAGAAGATTAGAAAGAACAGAACGGTCCCACTTGAAGCCCTGAAGCAAACTCCAGTTTGGAGGCAGATGTGCAAATTCTGAATATTTAGATCGATCTTTACAGAATTTATTGAAAAGGTGAAATTTAGAAATGATAAAGGTCAAACATCTTTAATAGTGAGATGCCAGATGAAAGCAAGGCACAGTAAGGTGTCTCTAGAAATTTACACCTTTCATCAAGAAAGAACTGGCTGAAAGTAAAGTCACAATTACAGGTCTGTAGAGCTCGTTGAAAGAATCAAAGACTTGTGATCCAAACCAAGACTTTTATTAGCAAAAGACAGGAGCTCTTCACAGGTGGCCGACCAGTCCGGAATGATCCAACCTGGCTAGGGACACAACCCTTTAAGGCCCAGACAGTAGGTGTGGCTTAACTCTAAGCCAATCGCTGTAAGCACAGTCTAGATACTGTAACTATATACACTATATACATTGGTGATAGATCTGTACTATCACAAACTCAGAAAAAGCTTGAAACGCACAGCAAGGCAGACAGCATCTGGGAAGGAGAATCAGATGGATCTGATTGCTTCTTTGTTCTTGAGTTTCCTTTCCCCATGAAGGTTTAAGCTGTGTCCAAAGTCACCATGTTCTTTTTGGTAAAACAATTGTGATTAAAATTCATACAAGGATCCCAATAACAGAATTTGCAGACATGACTTTTACTTTTTGCTCCCCTTTCCAGACCAGGACTCCAACCCCCTCAACCTTTCAACAGTCCTGGAGACCATTCCATATAATCCTTCAAATTCCAACAAATTATTCCAGCCAGCGAGTATCACTGAAGTCTCAGACACCCACCGACAGCTTTGTTAAAATACATCCACCTTTTAGATTTAAAACTGCAAAGTACTTTACACTTTCTTGATTCTGTGGAATCTACATTCTCTTTCAGATCTGAGACCAAGGTTTTATATCCCAAGAACAACCAGTGCCATTATAGCAACTGTCTGGGTGCTGGCCTGTTTGAGGAACATCCCTGTTTACTTTGTGTATGACCCCAGAATTATAATCAACATCATCCCTTTTCCGATATTGAAACCTCAGCCCTGTGGCCGTTGTTTGAGTGGTTCAACAGTATCATAACTTGTTTGATACCAGCTGTCCTCAACCTTTTGTTCAATATCCTTCCCATCAAACACATCATCAAGTCTAATAAAGTCCGCAAGTTCCTCATGGATAATCACAATGGTTCTGAGAATGAAAACTACAAAAAGCCCTTTGATTTTGCTTCTTACTCTGTTGGGCCATTTTGTTCTCCTCTGGACAATATATTGTGACAGATTATAGACATGATTTTGGGAGATAAATTGGGGCAGTTTTTTTTAGTGTAGGTCACATATAAACACTTCAAAAAGATTTCATTTAAAATACTGGAGCTCTGCTGATGCCAGACAGGCCAGCTCCAAGAGCCTTATCAAAAGCTTTGGAGAGTGCCCAAGGGACTTCACTAATGGATTGTTGTTTTGAAAAACAACAGATGAAAGAACTCAAAGGGGTAGTTTCAGATCCACAGGCAGTGTGGGAATGGTGCTTGCTGTTCTAAGAGGGTCATGTGGGTTTTTGCAAGCAGAGAGGGAGTTAAACATGATTTTCTCTGTGAGAGAGAGAGAGAAAGAGAGAGTGAGAGAGATATCAGTTGTGCAGTTTTACAGTCAAAAGCGACAGCTGGGACTGAAACAGGAGAAGCTGGCAAGTGTGTTGAAAAACCCCATTTTGAAGACGGGTTGTGAGTGCTTAGTTCAGCCTGGTCAAAGCCTTTGGGGTTCATACAAGAGGAGAGGACTGGATGTCTAATGTTTCACTTGAAATAAGTGAAACAAAATGGAACCCTGTGGTGACCTGAAAGAAAGAGGTTATCATCTGGAAAACCCTAATGGTGCAAGTTTCTTCGGCAAGACACTGAAGTGGCTGATTGAAAGGAATCAGTTGTGGGTGTCCAGTGAACAACAAATCTCCCTCTGAAAACTGACAAGAAACTTCCTAAGTGGTAAACTTTTACCTTTCAAGCATCAAAGCCTGGCAAAGATTCATAAATGTTAAATTCTGTGCACAGTATAAGAATTGCCTGCAACCAGTAAACTTGGAGGAATGATAAGTGAGATTGGACTTATCAAATAACTTTTCTGAACTTACACAAACATTATATACATGTGTGCTTAGAATTAGAAGGGGGTTAAGTTTGGTCGAGTTAAGTTAATAGTAATAAGTTAGTGTCGTGTTTAAAGATAATTAATAGCAATTTTTGTTTAAGTAACCATTTGTCTTGGTGAATATCTATTTCTGATGGATTTTAGAGTCCTCTGGGTTCGTAACAACATGATGTGCATTCCTCAAATTGACGGGTAATAAACTACAATTATACAAGCTAGTACTGCCTCATTACCTCAACCTCCTGCCTTGTCCATTGCAGAATCCAAGTCACACTCTCTCAATCTGGTTCAAAAACCCCCAAAGAGATCAAAGTCATCGGTGACTGAGGTCCCTCAAGAGCCCTGCTTGTCATCGGCAAATTCTAACATTCAACATTCATGTCATCGAGTCTGCATCCCATTGAGGGCTTACAATGTTTCCATAACAACATGCTTTTCTACCAATTTTTGATTCGTCAGGAAACTCGAAACTTTCCCCTTCATTTCCCCCCTCCCCCCCTTTCCAGGTTACTAAAGTAATGATGACCTCATTCATCTTTTTTTTAAATTTTATTTAAGAATTTTATAAAATATTACATAGAAATAAAATACAAAGATACAAAAATACAGATATATAAAAAAGAAAAAAAATACAAAATATGAAAAATAATGGTAACATCCCTCCCTGTCTATATTAGTTACATTCTCTTAAATCACACCCCCACCCCTCAGAGACTTACAAAAAATTATACATTTAAAACTAATTAATCAATGTGACTACCCTTTACTTAACTTTTCCTTAAGATCAATAGCCATACAATCCACATTTTAACAAAAAAAGAATAATTATTTTAAATTATAAGTTACTTTTTCCAAATATAAACACAATTGCTGTTCATTATGCCATCTTTATATATTCAATTCCACCTCATTTTCCATGTAATCGCTACACATTTTCTTGCAACTGCTAACCCTAACCGCAAAAATGCCAATTGTGGCTTATCAACCTATCTCAAAGTAGCAGCATTCATGTAACCCAAAAAACACATCATTGGATCCATTTGCAAATCAATTGTAAATAAATCTTTCAAAAATTTAATAACTTTTTCCCAAAAGAATTTAACTTTTTTACATGTCCATTTTTCTTCTTTTTTCTTTGGCTTGGCTTCGCGGACGAAGATTTATGGAGGGGGTAAAAAGTCCACGTCAGCTGCAGGCTCGTTTGTGGCTGACAAGTCCGATGCGGGACAGGCAGACACGATTGCAGCGGTTGCAAGGGAAAATTGGTTGGTTGGGGTTGGGTGTTGGGTTTTTCCTCCTTTGCCTTTTGTCAGTGAGGTGGGCTCTGCGGTCTTCTTCAAAGGAGGTTGCTGCCCGCCAAACTGTGAGGCGCCAAGATGCACGGTTTGAGGCGTTATCAGCCCACTGGCGGTGGTCAATGTGGCAGGCACCAAGAGATTTCTTTAGGCAGTCCTTGTACCTTTTCTTTGGTGCACCTCTGTCACGGTGGCCAGTGGAGAGCTCGCCATATAACACGATCTTGGGAAGGCGATGGTCCTCCATTCTGGAGACGTGACCCATCCAGCGCAGCTGGATCTTCAGCAACGTGGACTCGATGCTGTCGACCTCTGCCATCTCGAGTACTTCGACGTTAGGGGTGTAAGCGCTCCAATGGATGTTGAGGATGGAGCGGAGACAACGCTGGTGGAAGCGTTCTAGGAGCCGTAGGTGGTGCCGGTAGAGGACCCATGATTCGGAGCCGAACAGGAGTGTGGGTATGACAACGGCTCTGTATATGCTTATCTTTGTGAGGTTTTCCAGTTGGTTGTTTTTCCAGACTCTTTTGTGTAGTCTTCCAAAGGCGCTATTTGCCTTGGCGAGTCTGTTGTCTATCTCATTGTCGATCCTTGCATCTGATGAAATGGTGGAGCCGAGATAGGTAAACTGGTTGACCGTTTTGAGTTTTGTGTGCCCGATGGAGATGTGGGGGGGCTGGTAGTCATGGTGGGTACCAGCCCCCACATGTCCATACACATTGCATAAAAGTACCTGTCTTTTCTCCACATCAAAAACACAAATCCATTAAACTAAATACATATTTCTTCAACTTCTCAGGAGTCAAATAGAATTAATGAATAAAATTATAATTAACCATACTATATCCCACATTAATTAATTTTGTAACACTATCAGTACACATATTTGACAATTCCTCCCAAGATAATTCAATACCTAAATCTTTCTCGCATTTCTTTTGTCCTATCTAACCCTTTATCCATCTTTTCTTGCAACAACCTATACATATACGATATAAATCCTTATCAATGGTTTCCTTATCAACCATTAAAATCTCAAACTTAGATTGACTTGGTAAAATTAAATCCTTACCAATTGTGTTCGCAAAAAAATCTCAAACTTGATAATAAGCAAAAATAGAATTTGCAGAAATACAAAATTTCTCTTAAAATCTATTAAATGTAGAAAATTTACCTGCCTCAAAACAATCTTATATAATACAAATTGCTTTCAGTTCCCAATTTTTCAAATAAGGATTACTTAAAGAAAATGGAATTAGTTTATTCTGATACAATTTTTCTCTTTTGAACCCTTACGTTAATCCTGATTATACCAAATATCCAATAAATGTCTTAATATTGGTAATTTATATTTTTGTAACAATAAAGGATTTCATTTATTAAAAAATTGACTCATTTTTTTCAGAAATTTGATCCAATTCAACTTTAGCCCAGACTGGTGGTTGTTGAAAATCAAACAACCTATTAATGAATTTCAACTGTGCCGCTTCATAATAGTTTTGAAAATATGGTAATTGAAGTCCTCCCCATTCGTATCGCCACGTTAATTTATGCACAGAAACCCTAGACAATTTACCCTTCCATAAAAATAACTGAATTACTTTATTTAATTCTTTTTAAAATTTCTTTGGTGTAGCACATGGAATAGATTGTAAAAGATATTGTATACAAGGATAAATATTTATTTTTATACAATTTACTCTCCCAATTAAAGTTAATGGCAAATCTTTCCATTTCTGTAAACCAATTTTAATCTTATTCAACAAAGATATATAATTCAAAAAATATGTCCTGATATTCTTTATTAATGAAAACTCCTAAATATTTAATCTTATTGGAACATTTAAATTTAGACATCTGTCTACAATCTAAATAATCCTCACCTGATATCGGCAATATTTCACTCTTCTCCCAGTTAAGCATATAACTTGACAATATACCATAATGATTTAATAAATTTTGCAGCACCCTCAAAGATTCTTTAGGATATGTTAATTATATTAAAACATCATCAACAAACAAATTATTCTCTTGTTCACCTACTTTGATATCTTTAATATCCAAATTTTGCCTAATAGCTTGAGCTAAAAGTTCCATTACCAAAGCAAATAATGCTAGGAAAGAGGACAACCTTGTCTAGTTCATCGAGATAATGTAAAATCCAATGAAATCAGACCATTTGTCATTATTTGTGCTGTAGGATTAGTATATAAAGCTTTAACCCAAATAGTAAAGAGCAGTCCAAATTGAAATTTTTCTAAAACCTTGTATAAAAATTTCCACTCAAACCTATCAAAAGCCTTTTACACATCCAAAGCCATTCTCATTGTAGTCTAGCTTGTAGTCTAGCAGCATTAATCATAGAAATCAATTTAGTGACATTATCAACTGAATATTGACCTTTTATAAATCCAGCTTGGTCAACATGTACTAATTTTGGCAAATAGTTAGCCAATCTATTGGCTAATACTTTCACAACAATTTTATAATCTAAATTTAATAACAAAATTGGTCGGTAAGAAGACACCTTTAATGGATCTCTATCTTTCTTTGGAATAACAGTAATCAACGGCCTCGAAAATGATTCTGGAAATAAACCTATCTCAGTTGCCTGTTTCACAACTTTCATATAAACCAGAAACAACAAGTCATTAAATTCTTTATAAAATTCCGCTGTAAACCCATCTTCACCCAGGGACTTTCCTCCCAGCACTAATTGCAGTGCTTCCTATAATTCCAATTCCATAAAATGACTACCTAAATCATTAATATCCTTCCCAGTCAATGATGGCAAATTTAAATTAGCCAAAAACAAATCAATTTGCTCAGTATTTTGTCTATTTTCGGATATATGAAGTTCACTATAAAATCTAAAAATTCCTCATTAATTTCCTGTTTGTAAGTAATCTCTGAATCTTTCCTAATTGCATTTATCATTCTTGATGCTTTTTCCATTTTTAATTGCCAAGCCAAAACCTTATGTACTCTTCCATCTAACTCATAATAACACTGTATCGATCTTTGAATCATTTTTTCTTATTTATATGATTGCAAAGTATTATACCATAATTTTAACTTAGATAAAGGTATCTTATTTTCTTCAGTAGAATTCTTTTGAAATTCTTTTTCTAACCTTCCAATTTATTTTTCCAAATTCAATTAAATATTGTTTTTTAATTCTAACTGCATAACTGGTGATCTGACCTCTCAAATATGCTTTTAAAGCATCCCATAAAACAAATTTACTCTGAATTGAATCTTGATTCATTTGTAAATAAAAAGTAATTTGTTCTCTAATATATTTAATAAACTCAGGTCTTTTTAATAACATCTCATTAAATCTCAAATGATAAGTATTTCCTACCTTCTCAGTGCCCAAACAAGCAGCCAACAATGAATGATCAGACAATGCTCTACTTTTATACTCTGCTTGTATAAATCTACCTTGCAATTGAGCTGAAACTAAATATAAATAAATTCTAGAAAATGAATTATACCGTGCAGTATAAAAAGAATAATCTTTTTTGGTAGGATTTAATTTTCTCCATATTTCTACCAAATTTAAATCCTTCATTACCTCAATAATTCTCTTTTCCATTTTAGTTCTCTTAAAAATCTTTGGAGATTTATCCAACAAAGGATATAAACAACAATTAAAGTCACCTTCCCCTAAAATATTTCCATTCAATTGGTTCAGATTTTAAAAAACAATTGTAACAAATTCTTCATCGTCCTCATTTGGTGCATAAACATTCATCAAGGTCCAAGTTTCCAAAAAAAATTTGCAATTAACTATCAAAATCCTACCAGCATTAACAAAAAGAAAATCCAAAATAAATGATACTTTCTTATTTAATTCTAAATAGCTTAGAATTAAAAGATGAAGCAATCACATGTCCTACCCAATCTCTTTTCAATTTCAAATGTTCCTTCTCAGTTAAATGAGTTTCTTGCTAAAATCCTATATGCACCTTCAACTTTTTGATACAATCCAATACACATTTCAATTAAATATTGTCTTATTAATGACATTAAATGTCGCAAAATTCAAATTGTTCATTATCACCTATAGAGTGGCACTTAACAAAATTAACTCTTACAAATCAGCTCCCCTCTAAAACTAATAAAAACCCCAAAAGAAAAGAAATAACAGCAACAAAAACTCCCCACTTATTACTAAACCAACAACCAAAAATACAAACACAAAATTCCCCTCTTCCCCCCCAAACTACAAAGCAGAACCCCCCTCGTTGACTGGGTGTGGTCGATACCACTAGTGGCAGATGACTTCAAATTCAACGGGTCATCTGCCTCTCCCCGGCAAGACATGTAAAATAAAATAGAAAAAAAGTCATAAAATTATTGTCCAGACTGATTTATAATGTCTTCCGCCACATCAATCAGTTGTAGCACTCCATCATTTGCAGTTCACTCCCATTTCCATTCTTGACTTTAGGAATATTGATGCTGGCTTTTTGGAACGATCAAAACTCAGCTTGTTATCTGGTAAAGAATTAACAAACGTTAAGGCATCTTGAGCTTTCTCAATGAATTGAAACACTTTCAGAACAGTTCAATATCTAAATGTCGACCGGTAACCCTTCTTCCCCATCTTAAACTCCTTATGCCACTATATAACCTCCAAAAATTCTAAAATTCTACTACCTTGAACCATTATTGGATTCTGATCAATTCAGGCTTTCTGCACCGCAAGAAACAAAATCATCTCCCAATCTTGATATCTGAAACATCAAATTAAAACTGCTCTTGGAGGTTGTCCTGGAAAAATTTTTTTCTTCTTAACGCTCGATGAGCCTTATCCAATTCCAATCCATCAGGAAACGCTTCCATCCCTAGTATTTCTGAAATCCATTTATGAAAAAATTTCGTAAGATCTTGAGCTTTAATGTCCTACAGAAGTCCAACTATCTTTACATTATTCCTTCGGCTTTGATTTTCCAAAGAATCAATTTTTTGCATAAACAAATTCTTTTTCATATCTCATCCAGATACTGATTCTTACCCTTGATCCATTCTATCTTCCACATTCTTGCATCTATCCTGTCCTTCATCCACCGCAGTCAAATATTTATTAAGATCTTTTTTCATAGCTGCAATTTCTCCACGCACATCTGATATTTTACTTTTCACGCCCACAAATTGTTCACCAACATTATGAAAGCCAGTAGTTACATAAATCATAATTTTTCTATAAATCATAATATTTTCATTCGATTTTGTCAATTCCTCAAACATTGGTCCAGGTGAAGGATTAGAAGTAGGTGATGTAACAGATTTAAAAGGAGAAGCCATTTTTGTAGTTCTGGGCCTACCTTCAATTGGGGGGGGGGGGGGCGGGTGTGGCATGATGGCATAGAATCAAGATGTGGATTTTGTCTCTCCCTGGAAGGACTAATTAATATCTGAGTTTAAACTATTTAAAAGGTAAAAAGTTCATTAGGTGCATTATTAAGTGCTGGGGCTGCAAGAAATGAAGAAAGGAAAAGGTCAGAAGCAGAAGAAATTATTTATTAAAGTTGTTGGAAAAGGTGAAACAGCTGGGCCTACCGAGCAGAAGAAGCATCTGGATCAATTAAGCATGGAACACAAGTCACAGAAGATGTCCCTGGATCAACTTGAAAGAAGATCGATGTCCCCGGGATCTGACCGAGCAAAGATGGCACTGATGTCAGCCAGGATGCCCGTGGAAGCAGTGCCATTGGCAGGGGAGCGGGCGGGATAGTGCTGGAGGCAGCATTTCAGTGCAATCTGACGAGCCTGTGAGCGCCTGCTACTACGCAATGGGCCCAATGATCATGCACCTGATGTCGTATTTCCATGAGGTCCTGGATCAATTTTGTGAAGCGGGATAGGGTTCAAATGCTTAGCATGGTGACGAGAGAAGATATTCTGGTACCTGAAGATGATAAAGAAGAACAAATTGAATATCTGGATGAATAAGATCAAGAGTTGTTATTGATGGCAGCTGAAATGATTATCTCATTCTGGCGATTTGTGCCATTGAGCTCATTTTCTCTCTGTACCCTCCTTCTGTAATGAACTTCCCCCTGTAGGGGAGCCACCCATGAGGTCTGCTGGTTCCCAGTCTGAGACGAGTGCAGAGGATACTCAGTGCCTGGGTTTGGGGCTCAGGACCTCAGTTGTTATCAGGCAGCGCCTGCTCCAGTGATGCTGCCGGCAAACAAGGACAGTTCAGCACACAAACATGATGGAGAAGCTTAGCAGGTCACGGGGCATCCACAGGAAGTAATGGTGACCAGCATTTTGAGCCTGAGCCCTTCCTCAGGTATAAGCAGAAACAGGCAGCCAAATCCATACAGGAATACCAAGGAGAATTGAAATAGATGGCCCCTGGGCATTCTTGCTTACACCCTCAGACAGAGCTCAGATGTTCGACTTCATTGCCATGTCTTAACTATTAATGTGCACCAGGCATTGGGAAATTTCTAGGCAAAGGGATGAATAACAAGCATTTGATCCCCTTTCCCCGACATGAAACAGACCTAGTTAGAAAAAAACAACTCCTTCTGTCCCATAATAAGACTCAGTGAACACTGCATTCACTGCCAACCTACACTGAACACTGGATTGTGTGTTGACAGTAAAAGTGTTATTAATGATTCATGCAGAACTATGTCTAATCACTGTGAAGCAAATCTCACCAGAATGTTTTACCATAATGATCATACCAGATCAACAAGAGAGGAGAGAATGAAGACATCATGCCACATAAAGTTGTGATTGTGAGGTGATGCATTTTAGAAGGTCAAACCTGATGGCTGAGTACAGGTAAAGGGTCTGATACTTAACAGTGTGGAAGAAGAGAGTGACTTCGTGGTCCAAACTCTCTCAAGGTTGTTGCACTGGTTGATAGGAGAGTTAAGACAGCCAAGGAGATACTGGGCTTCATTGTTCAGGGGATAAACCTTAAGATGCATGAGGTCATGTTTCAACTCAATAAAGCCCTGGTGAGACCAGGCTTAGAATATTGTGTTCGGTTCTGCTCATCTCAGTAAGGATGTGGAAGGTATGGAGAGGGTGCAGAGGAGATTTCCCAGGATGTTGCCTGGATTACAAAGTAAGTCTTTTGAAGCTAGTTCAGTAGAAGTGGGACTTTCCTCTTAAGAACGTAGGATGACAGGTGACTTCATAGATGTCTGCTAGATTGTGAGAGGCCAATCGGTAAGGTGGACAGCCAGTGTCATTTTCCCAGGGCTGGAGCAGAAAACTCCAGAGGTTGTCTGTAAAAAATGAAGGGGGAATGTTTAGAAGAGACATGAGGGGTAATTTTTTTGAAACACAGAGTTGTGGGCGTGTGGACTGCCTGATCACAGGTGGTGGTGAAGGCTGAAACATTTGGGACATATTTAGAGACTCTTTGACAGGCACATGGATGAAAGAAAAATAGAGGGTATGAAGTAGGAAGACTTTATTTTTTTGGTAGGAATATATAGGGCAGCACAACATCGAGGACCAAATTCGAATTAATCCATCCACCTGTGCTATCTAACTTAACAAAGTTACAGAAAGTACCATCAATAGTGTAGCAGTACCGTCAACTGGCATTCACCAGTTGCTCATCAATACTGATTTTGTTTTCTACCTGGATCTCTGACCTCCAGATCCCATTAGAGCTGTGGTCCACACCTGGATCATGGAGCTGAATTCCAAAGGTGAAAATGACTTCTTTTGATGTCAACTGCCACCTGAAATGTGAAATCTCGGAATCATCGTAAATCGGGGAAATAGGTGTTTTTAATGGAACATTTAGATAATCAAAGGTAGAACGAGGTTAATTTCCATGGAGAACCAATTCCGGGGGCAGCAATTTCAGGACCAGTTTATTTTTCTTCACTGTTAATCTAATCGAGGTGAGCTGGAGCACCTTAGGCCAGCAGGATGCAGATGCTAATAGGATGAGAAGAAAACATTCAGTTCACATAAGGTACAAGCAGCAAAAATGAGCTGAATTTAATATTTTGGGTGGAAGATTATAAATTTACTCATGGCTATTCATGATTATGTAATATATTCATCTCATTGGTCAAGTGGCCTGAAAATGAAACCCACAATAGTTATGTGACAAACAAGGCAATTGGTGGATAAAGTGTTTGTGAAATTGTCAATGTTTATCTCACAACTAATGTTGCTCAGTAGGTTTCCACCGAATTTACTGCTACAAAGACACTTTGTACATTTGTGGTAAATTCTACAAAGTCAGATTCTGAATTGTCTTCAAAAAGGTTAGTTCATTTCTTCTGTTCAACTAATAACTGTGTGGAGATGGTTGAGGGATGGAACGGCAAATAGGAGTAAAATTCCCTTGGTGTATAATGAGGCAGCCTTGTGGGTGATGTATTTAGAAATTCTGTATTTTGTGAAGAAAATACAAAACAATTTAAAAATAGCCAGTTAAACAGATTGTGGATTTGGTTGATTAAGTTATGTTGTTTAATTGAATATAGCATAGAAACATAGAAGATAGGTGCAGGAGTAGGTCATTCGGCCCTTCGAGCCTGCTCCACCATTCAATGAGATCATGGCTGATCTTAAAGTTCAGTACCCCATCCCCGCTTTCTCTCTGTACCCCCTAATTCCCTTAAACTGAAGAAATATATCTAATTCCTTCTTAGATATATTCAATTAACCTGCCTCTACTGCTCTCTGTGGCAATGAATTCCACAGATTCACCACCCTCTGGGTAAAGAAATTCCTCCTCATCTCGGTTCTAAATGGTTTGCCTATTATCCTCAAACCATGGCCCCGGGTTCTGGACTCCCCCACCATTGGAAACATCCCTTCTGCATCCATTCTGTCCAGTCCTGCCAGAATTTTATATGTCTCTATGAGATCCCCTCTCAATCTTCTAAACTCCAGCGAGTACAATCACAAATTGCGCAATCTTTCCTCATAAGTCATTCCTGCCATTCCAGGTATCAGCCTGGTGAATCGCCTCTGCACTCCCTCCATTGCAAGAACATCCTTCCTCAGATAAGGCGACCAAAACTGCACACAATACTCCAGGTGTGGTCTCACAAAGGCCCTGTACAGCTGAAGTAAGATATCCTTATTCCTATACTCAAACCCTCTTGGTATGAAGGCCAACATACCATTTGCCTTTTTAACCGTCTGCTGTACCTGCATGCTCGTCTTCAGTGACTGGTGTACAAGAACCTTTAAGTCTCTCTGAACTTCCCCATCTCCCAATCTATTGCCATTCAAATAGTAATCTGCCCTCCTGTTTGCATTACCAAAGTGGATAACCTCACATTTATCCACATTGTAGTGCATTTGCATGTATCTGCCCAGTCCCCCAATTTATCCAAATCACACTGGAGCTTCCTGACCCCCTCTTCAGTGCACACAACCCCTCCTAGCTTAGTGTCGTCTGCAAATTTGGAAATATTACATCCAATCCCCTCATCTAGATCATTAAGGTAAATTGTGAACAGCTGGGATCCCAGTACAGATCCCTGTGACACCCCATTGGTCACCGCCTGCCACTCAGAAAATGAGCCGTGTATCCCAACTCTCTGTCTTCTATCTGCCAGCCAGTTCTCAATCCACATCAATACTTTGCCCCCAATCCCATGAGCCTTGATTTTGTAAGCCAGTCGTTTATGTGAGACCTTATCGAAGGACTTTTGGAAATCTAGGTACACCACATCCACTGGCTCTCCCCCATCTATTTTACCTGTCACCATCTAAAAGAATTCCAATAGATTTGTCAAGCACGATTTACCTTTTGTAAATCCATGTTGACTCTGTCCGATCCCTTCTCTGCTAGTCATATGCTCTGCTATTACATCCTTAATAATGGATTCATTCATTTTGCCTGCTACTGATGTAAGGCTCATTGGCCTATAATTCCCCGCTTTTTCTCCAACCCCATTTTTAAATAGTGGGGTAACATTAGCTACGCTCCTATCGATGGGTACTGATCCTGAGTCTATCGAGTCCTGGAAAATAATTCTTAAAGCATCTGCTATCTGAATGTCCACTTCTTTAAGTACCCTAGGTTGTAGATTATCAGGCCCTTGGGATTTATCGGCCCAATCCCTTCAATTTCCCCAAGACCATGTCCTTGGAGATACTCATTTCTTTCAGCTCCTCCCTTGCATTAGTCTCTATGTTTCCCAACATCCTTGGGAGGTTATTTGTATCCTCTCTTGTGAAAACAGAACTAAAGTAAGAATTTAATTGGTCTGCCATTTCCTTATTCCACATTATTTATTCCCATGATTCTGACTGCAAGGGACCTACTCTGGATTTCACCAATCTTTTACTCTTGACATATCTATAAAAGCTTTTGCAGTTAGTTTTTATGTTTGCCGCAAAGTTACTTTTGTAATTTATTTTTGCTCTCTTGATTAATCCCTTTGTCCTCCTTTGCTGCATCTTGAACTGTTCCCAGTCTTTGGATTTGGTATTTTTTTTGGCCAATTGATATGCTCTCTCTTTGGACCCAAAGCTGTCTCTAATTTCCCTTGTTATCCATGGTTGAGTCACCTTTTTTGGTTTATTTTTATGTCAAACCGGTATAAACGATTTCTGCAAATCTTCCATTAGATCTTTGAATGCTTTCCATTGTCTATCCACCGTCAACCCCCCCATAAACACCACCCAATCAATCTTACTCAACTCCCGTCTCATACCATCATAATTCCCTTAATTTAAATTCAGGACCTTAGTCTCGGTTTTAATTTCTTCACTCTCCATGTCGAGTGAGAATTAGATCATATTGTGATCACTCCTACCCAAAGGGCCTCGTACAACAAGATTGCTGATTAGCCCCTTTTCATTGCATAATACCCAGTCTAAAATGGGCTGCTCCCGAGTTGGTTCCTCGACATATTGGTCTAGATAACCGTCCCATAAACATTCAAGGAATTCCTCCTCCTCAGTATTTTTACTAATTTGGCTAGTCCAATCTATATGTAAATTAAAGTCTCCCATGATGACAGCTGTTCCCTTATTGCACGCTTCTCTAATTTCTCTTTTTATACCTTCCCTCACCTCTACATTACTATTTGGAGGCCTATATACCACTCCCACTAACGTTTTCCGCCCCTTGCTATTCCTCAGTTCTACCCATATAGATTCCGCATCTTCCGAGATAATATCATTCCTGTCAATCGTGTCGGTCCCTTCACTCATCATCAAAGCTACCCCACCCCCTTTTCTTTCTTGTCGATCCCCCCTAATTATTGTATACCCCAGGATGTTAAGTTCCCAGGCTTTCCCACCTTGCAGCCATGTTTCTGTAATCCTAATCAAATCATATTTGTTTGTCTCAATTTCCACAGCCAATTCATCTACCTTGTTCCGAACGCTTCTTGCATTAAGATATAAAGCCTTCAGATTTGCTTTTTTCACCCTCCTTGCTCTTTCTGATTTTTTACTTTCGCTGCCTAACCTAACTTTTCTTGTTTTATCTTTCCTGTCCTTTGCGCTATCATACAGGTTCCCATCCCCCTGCCAAATTAGTTTAAACCGCATCCGACAGCTGCACCAAAACTAGCTGTCAATATATTGACACCTTTTGGGTTTAAGTGTAACCTATCCTTCTTGTAAAGGTCATGCCTTCCCCAAAAGAGATCCCAATGGTCCAAGAAGCCAAAACCCTGTCTTTTACACCATTCATTTGTCTTAACCTTCCATTTTTGTCCTCAGTTGCACTTGGCACAGGTAGCAATCCAGAAATCACCACCCTGGCGGTCCTGTTTCTTAGCTTCTGTCCTAGCTCACTGTTATCCTTTTTTAGTACCTCCTCCCTCTTTTTATCTATGTTATTGGTACCCACATGTACCAAGACATCAGGCTGCTTACCCTCTCCTTTCAGAATACTCTGGTCCCGACTTGAGATATCCCGTACCCTTGCACCAGGGAGGCAGCACACCATGCGGATATACCTATCTGGCTCACAGAATCTCTTGTCTGTAACTCTGACAATGGAGTCCCCAATGACCACTGCATTCCTTCTTACCTTTTGTACCATCATACCAGGCTCAGTGCCAGCAACCTGATCACTGCGGCCAGCTTCTGTCAGGTCATCTCCTTCAACAGCATCCAACACAATATACCTGTTGCTGAGAGGGGTAGTAACAGGTGTGCTCTCCATTTTCCAGGCATTTTTCTTCCTTCCCCTGACAGTTCCCCACTTACCTGACACATCTGGCCTCGGGGTAACTATCTCCCTGAAAATTGAATCTATTAACTCCTCACTCTCCCTTACCAGCCGCAAGTCCTCAAGCTGCAGCTCCAGATCCACAACTTGGTCCTTAAGGAACTGCATCTCGGTGCACCTGACGCAGATGTGGCTATCTGGGAGGGTGTAACTCACCCATGGTTCCCACATCTGACACCCAGTACAAAGCACTAAGCCCATAGGCATGACTGAGTTAAAATAATGTCACTTACCTTTCTCCTCGCCTGCTTTCGCCTAAGCCTGTTGAGCCAAAGCCTGGAAGTCCCACTCCTTCGCCGTGTCACTCGCCGGGACGCTCAACTCTGCTCACCGGGCCACTCACGTCACCTCGCCAGGCTGCTCACCTCACCTTCTCGTCACTTTCACCAAGCTCATCCTCCTCACAGCCCGAATCTCTCCGAGCTCTTCCTCTGACTCCCAGCTGAACCAAGTGGGCCCAAGCCCCGGTAAGCCCCTGACTTTTATAGCTTACCTTCTCGTCACTTTCACCAAGCTCCTCCTCCTCACAGCCCAACTCTCTCTGAGCTCATCCTCCGACTCCCAGCCAAACCAAGTATCCCAACCTGAGTGTCCCAGCGGACCATTCCTTTCTACTTATAGGGCTGACATACCTAAGCTGTCACATTTCCAACACTGGACAACTTTCATTGAAGCATAACATGGACTATCCAGTGATCTTTGTGTTTGAATGTATCTACTATCCAATTCTCGCAGCCATTGGCATTACAGGTAAGTTATTCAAACCAGTCAATGCGTGAATGCCATTTAAACGTACCTTTCTCCTCTTACACTTCAACATGCAAATATACGTTTTTATATATTAGAGGCAGAGAAGGTGTATGTCTGACAATGACCATTCTGCGCTGCTCTGCACTCTGCAATGTAACCACATTGCACGCCCTTTTGACTTTTCTATTCCCACCATTCAGATCCCAAATACAACATCTGGATACAACAGTAAGCGTGTACTTGATATGATTGAATTGAATTTGAGTTTTAACAAACCAAAGGTACAGTCAGATGTTTTGGTGTTTCAGTGGAGTAAAGGAAATTACAGTGGCATGAGAGAGGAACTGGGGTATTGGTAAGGAAGATGGCAGAGAAGCAATGGATAGAGTTTGTGGAAGAAATGGGGAAGGTGCACGATAAATACATACCAAAAAAAATAAATATTCAAATGGTAAAATGTCCCAACTGTGGCTGACTCGGGATGTCAAGGCCAACGTGAAAGCAAAAGAGAGGGTATAGAAGGAAGCCAACATTCGTGGGAAGACAGAGGATGAGAAGTTGTTAAAAACTTGCAGAAAGTAACTGAAAAACTCATAATGGAAAAGATGAAGTAGGAAACTAGGGCAGCAAATAATATCAAAGAGGATACAAAAAGTTCCTTCAAGTATATAAAGAGTAAAGAGAGGAGAGAGTAGATAGAGGACCATGAGAAAAGGTCACTGGAGAAATAATGGGAGACAAGGAGATTTGGAATATTTTGCAACATCCTTCACTGTGAAAGACTCTAGCAGTTTGCCAGTGTCGAAGGGTGTCAGGGAAGGGAAGTGAGTGAGATATTATTTCAAGTCAGAAGGTGAAACTGAAAGATCAAGACAGGGATTGACTGGCTGTTGATTAGCCAGGGCATCAGAGGTTATGGGGTGAAGGCTGTAGTGCTGAGTGGGGAAATGGATCAGCTCATGATTAAGTGGCTGGGATGACATGATGGGCTGAATGGCCTATTTATGCTCCTTTGTTTTCTGGTTTTGTTTTCTTTTCATGTGCTACTTTTTCAGCTTTGCAATTCTTCACATTGGACAAAGCAAATTTAAACTGCATTGCTGAATGGTGCAGTTGGTGGGGCTTCTTCCTCAGAGCTCCATCCATCTGCTTTCATTTCTGGCCTCCAGTACTGTTCACCTTTTGGTGTCCTCTGGTGTCAGCAGTGTTTTGACATCCAAGTGTCAAAAGCATCAAGTGCTGTTTTGTGAGTTGTAGAACATCGGTCAAATTGAGAAGAACTAATGAGCTTGGTTAACAGAACCCTGATGGGCCAAAGAGCATTTTTATATTCTGCATGACTCCCTTTATAGAGATTATCACCTAAAGATTGATATTTTTATATCATTTCCAGTCTCTGCTGTTATCACGTCTTTGTCTTTTTCAATGTAATTCAGGGTTTCGTGATGTGAAGGACAACCAGATATTGTTGTTTTCATCGGACAGCCCTGTATGACAAGTTCTCCTTCTGTCTTGCCCATTCTTATTCTCCCCTCTGTACAACTTAAAACCAACGTGATTACTTTTGTATCCCACGTTGGGGGAAATGTTAAATCTCTCTCTCTCTCTCACACACACACAGAGAAAACTACATGACCCTCTTAGAGCAGCAAACTGCACTCAGACTGCATTCAATCTTTATTGAATGTCCTTATCAACATTCTTCAAAGGCTTTACAAAGGTACTGAACTGTCTGGCTTGAGCAGAGCTCTGGCATTTTAAATGAGATCTGTTTTGAAGTGTTTGTATGTGACCTTCACTAAAATTAAACCTACCACATTTTATCTCCTTTTAATACATATCTATATACAATATAAAAAATAACATTATCCGTCACACTATCTTTGCTTATCCAAATGTCCCATGAATAAAAACCTATTGCCCCGATTTACAAGGATTCCGAGATTTCACGTTTGGTCAGGTGGGCAATGAACATCAAAAGTCATTTTCACTTTTTGAACTCTGCTCCATGATCCACATTTATTTCTGCATTGCGACTGCTGCCTACCTTACCTCACCCTGGTGGGGAGCAATGGACTGGTTCAGCATCTACTATCCCATTCTTGCTGTCGTTGGCATTACAGGTAAGTTAATGGAAGAGTCAAAGTGCAAAGTTTAGTGAATGCCAAGTAAGCGTTCCTATCTCCTCTTGCACTGCAACATGCAAATAATCATTTTTATACATTAGAAGCAGATACTGTTTGTATCTGGGAGATAGAGCAATGCAAACAGAGATGTTTAACAAGGTTCCACACTGAAGGTTTTCACACTAAAGTCCTGAGAGAAGAAGCAAGAGAAATTATGGAGACTCTAGAAATCATCTTTCCAGAATAAAATAATTCTGGCTCAGTCCCAGAGGACTAGAAAATTGCATATGTCACCTGACGATTCAAGAAAGATGGGAGGCAACAGAAATGAAATTATAGGCTGGTTAGCCTGATGTCTGTGTTTGGGAAGTTATTTGACAAACCTATTGGAATTCTTTGAGGAACTGATGAGCAGGCTGGATAAGGAGGATGAAGTGGATTTTCAGAAAGCATTTTACAAGGTGCCACACATGATGCGACTTAATAGGAGCCTATGATATAACAGGAACCATATGGGCACAGGCAGAGCCTCGACTGGTTGTCAGGAAGCAGAATGTTGGAATACAAGGATCAGATTCCAATTGCCTGCCAGTTTTTATACAGGGGTCTGTGTTGGGGCCATCTCTTTTTATATTAATAAATTGGATTATGGAATGAATGGCTTTTTGGGAAAGTTTGCAGATGATACAAAAGGTAGGTGGAGGTGTGGGTAATGTGGAGGAAACATGGAGGCTACAGAAGGAATTAGACAGATTCGGAGAATAAGCAGAGAAGTGGCAAATTAAATGTAATGTCGGAATGTGTACGGTCATGCACTTCGGTAGAAAATAAAAAATGCAGAATATTTTTTAAATGGGAAGAAAATTGACAATACCCAGAACCAAAAGGACCTGGGGGCTCCTCGTGCAGGACGGCCTGAAGGTAAACTTGCAGGTTGAGTCGGTGGTGAAGAAGGAAAATGCAATGGCTGCGTTCATTTCAATAGGAATAGAATATAAGAGCGGGGATATGATGTTGAGCCTGGTGAGACGTCGCATGGAGCATTTGTTAACAGTTTTGGGGTTCTTATTTCAGAAATGATGAGCTGACTTTGGAGAGGATTTAAAGGGGATTCACTGGGATAATTGTGGGAATGAAAGGGTGATCATATGAAGAGCGTTTGACAGCACTTAGCCTGTATTCGTTGGAATTTAGGAGAATGGAGGGGGATCTCATTGAAAGAGTTCAAACGTTGAAGGGCATAGATAGAGTAGATGTAAAAAGGTTTTCTCCCATGGTGGGAGAGTCCAGAACAAGAGGGCACAACTTCAGGATCAAAGGGCATCCACTTAGAACAGAGATGGGTAGGAATTTCTTCAGCCAGAGGGTGGCAAACAGAGGGATTTGTGTCCACAGGTGGTTGTGGAGGGCAGGTCGTTTGATTAGCCAGGGCATCAAATGTTTTCTGGAAAAGGCCAGGCAATGGTGCTGTGGGAAGATGGATCAGATCAAGATAAAATAGCTGGGAAGCCTCAATGGGCTGAATGGCCTATTTATGTAACTATGTGTTCTGGACTTGTCTCTTTTTGTGTGCTGTTTTTAAGTATCAATGATCTGAAATTCTTCACAC
Source organism: Narcine bancroftii (assembly GCF_036971445.1). NCBI lineage: Eukaryota > Metazoa > Chordata > Chondrichthyes > Torpediniformes > Narcinidae > Narcine > Narcine bancroftii. The sequence continues at coordinate 101,638,047 of NC_091470.1, read as the reverse complement.
TGTATAAAGCAAATTTAAACAGAATTAAAGAATGGTGCAGTTAGTAGAGGTTCTTCCTCAGTACTCCATCTACCTGCTTTCAATTAAATAATGGTGTAATAGGTCAACTCAAGCCTGATGGGCCAAAAGGCCTTTTAATATTCAGTATGACCTCGACTTTGTACTGACACAAAAGATCAAATCACAAAAGGTTGCGATTTTAATTCGAAAGTTACGGTCGCTGCTGTTATCACGTCTTTGACTTTCTCATTGTAATATCAAAGTTTCATGGTGTGAAGAACTGCCAAATATTGTTCTTTGCATCATGCAGCCCAGTATTATTGGTTTTCTCCTATCTTAACCATTCCTATTCTCCCATCTGTACAACTTAAAATCAACTCGTTTCCATTTTCTCCCACTTTGGGGAAGATGTTATATCAATCTCTCGCTCTACAAATACATCCTCTCTCTTTTTAAAATGTTTTGTATGTGTTTAACGTACAAGCATACACAATAAATGATGATTCTATACAAGAAAATACCTACAGAAGGGAGAAAAAAATGGGTAAATAAAAAAATATGCATATCTACATTAATATAATATCTCAATCCAGCAATAAACATAATGTGTGCAACCATGTCAGACCCATTTATTAGACTGTTATGTTAAAATAATAAAAAGGTCAAAAGGGAAAAATAATCTAACACCTAATGATCTAAACTAAACTAATCCATCCCCTCCCTCTCATCAAGGTTTCCTTTTTTATAGTAGGAGAAAAAAAAACAATATTAATGTGGAGTCGCTGGAGAACAGTCGAAGAATAATTGGAATATACAGTAATTATTAATTCTTCCAATTATAAAAATAATTGAAGAATTGGCCCCACAATTTCATAAATTGAAACTTTCTATCTTTAATATTATATCCAATATTCTCTAAACTTAAATTGCACATTTCTTCATATAACCACTGTGTACAAGTAGGGGATGAATCTCCTTCCCATTTCAATAAAATAGCTCGTCTGGCTATCAATGTGGAAGCTAAGACTTTTTCCTGAGACGCCAATTGAGGCTCATCTGACCCATGATAAAAACCAACCAGAGCAATTAACAGACAGGGTTCCAAGCTAATCTTGAAATTTGTTGATTGATTTGAGTTTGAAAAATCTTTTTCCAGAATCCCTCCAAATTTGGGCATTCCCAGAAAATATGAATCAGAGAGTCTTCAAAAATTTGACATTTCTCATAAAAAGCATCAATATCTGCATGGAAAAAGGATAATTTAAGATAAAACATACATGCACTACCTTAAATTGTAATAAACAACGTCTTGCACAAAATGAGAAATCATTAATCAAACTGAGTGTTGAGTACAATTTACATCTGAAAATGTTATGTTCTAGTCTCGCTCCCAATCTCTTTTGATCCCAGCCATTGGGACTGAATTTAATCCAGTAAATTATTATAAATACTCACTATTAATCCATCATGAAAATAACATTGTATATTAAAAAGAAGATCTAGAGTCTTAGTGTTAGAAATCTGCTCAAAATCGGTTAGCTTGGGTTGAACAAAATGTCTAATTTGTTAATAACTAAAGAAAAGCCTATTGGAAAGATTAAATTTGGTTGATATATGCTTGAAGGAGGCAAAATTATTTTGAATAAAAAGATCCTTGAAACTTTGAATCCCTTTTCCATGCCATTCTTTGAAACCTGCATCCAACAAAGATGGTGGAAAAAGATGGTTTTCTATAATTGGACTAACCAGTGAAAGAACTTTACTTCCAAAGAATTTCCTAAACTGAGTCCAAATTCTCAATCCATTTATTAATTAGGAAAAGGAAATTGGTAAAAAAAAGGATCTTAAAATGGCCAACATAGAAGTTTTTCTCTAAATGTAATTCCATTTCTACCCAGGAAGGGCGATTCACTGATTTATCCATATGTAATAATAAAAGTAAATTGTACATATTAATCTTCCAATAGTATAATCTAAGATATGGAAATGTTAAACCTCTATTTAGTGTGTTTTTATAAAGATGGGCTTTGTTCAAATGTGTTTTTTTCCATATTGCCAAAAAGTGTTTTGTTTTTCCGCTTCCCTACATAGAAATAGCTGAAACCAACGAGCTGAAAAATGATTTGGGGATAAAAATTTGTAATGCTTCAAAAAGATACAAATATTTAGGTAAAGTATTTATTTTAATCAAATTAATACATCCAATCATTGTAACAGATAATGGAAACCAACCCAATAATGATTGTTTAATCATATCAAACATGACCCAGAAATGCTCTGTCAGTAAGTTTTTATAATTATTCATAATTGTAATTCTTCAATATTGAAAATGTTTTTCATTATTTTAAATGGAAAATTGGAATGGCCCTCAAAAGCACCTTTTGAGAGTAAAAGTTCACTCTTATGTAAATTTAACTTACAACCTGATCAATGACTGAATTTATCAAAAATGATTAATATGCTTGGTATAGAAATTTCAGTATTTGAAATAAAAATCAATAAGTTATCCGCATAATGTGAAACTTTATGTTCAATCCCTCCTCTATTTATACCATTAAATTCTCTACACTTTTGAAATGCAACAGCTAATGGTTCCAATTCTATATCAGAAAGCAAAGGACTTAAAGGACAACCCTGCCATGTTGCCCTATTGAGATTAAACATAATCAATTGTTGTAAATTAGAACGGACCAATGTTTTGAGGCTTGAATATAAAAATTTCATCCATTTAATAACATGTGGACTAAAATTAAATTTACTCAATGAAGCATATAAATATTCCCATTCAACTCAATCAAATGCTTTTTCAGCATCTAATAAAAGAACACATTCAAACAATGGAGTAGAAGGCATATATAGAATATTCAGTAATTGATGTATATTATAATAAGAAGAGCAACTTTTAATGAAGCCAGTTTGCTCTAAGTCTATAATAATTGATTTTTTTCTGATCTATCTACTAAATCCATAGATAAAATCTTCATGTTAAGTAAAGATTTAGGTCCATATGAAGTACATTCTGTTTGATCTTTCTCTTTTTTTAAAACATGATAAATGCAAGCCTCGTTAAAAGATAAAGGTAATTTTTCTTCCTTAAATAAATCAACCAAAACCAAAGAAAAGTGAGGTACAAGTTGTTTAGAGAAGGATTTATAAAAGTCTGCAAGAAATCCATCTGGTCCAGAAGATTTACCCGACTGCAGTGAGGAAATTGCTACAGCTACATCTTCCTGAAGAACAGGTTTCTCTAAACTAGCCCATTTCTCTTGAGAAAGTACAGGTGAAATACAATCAATCCAAGAAAATCAACATTGAAACATAATAAATTCTCAAGTATAAAGGTTAGCATAAAGTTCTCTGAAAGTCTCAACCCATCCTGACCCATTCGGAATTTCGGGCAGGTTTTGTTTCATTTCAGATTTCCATCACCTGCAGTTTATTCTTTAATGCTGATCAATCATCTGCATTTACTCTGCATTGGATTAATCGCAGGGTCACCATTTCATTTTCTCCTGTAGCAGTTAATGTGGTGGCGATCTTCAACCTGCGCTGGGGGAAATGCGGACTCTCCAAATGCATCTCTCACTATTTGGTTGCCATGGCAGTAGCGGATCTCATGGTGGTAATCTTTGAGGTCATATTGAAGAGAATTAACAACATTTACCTGCCAATATATTTCTTTCTCATCACACCAGTCTGCACCATTATAACTGTAGCAAAACTAGCTGCCCTCGATTGCTCTGTGTGGTTTACAGTCGCTCTCTCCTTCGATCGCTTTTTGGCCATTTCATGTCCAAATCTGAGACACAAGTATTGTAACCCAAGGTCAGCAAATGTGGTTACACCAGTGGTGGTCACTCTAGCCTATTTGCAAAGTGCCCCTTTTTACTTGGTGTTTGAGCCCAAATATCTAATTGACAACATTCCTTATTTATGCATTTTAACTGAGGCCTATTCTACCACATGTTGGTGGGAAGTAATGGAGTGGTTCAGCAGCATTTTACATCCTTTGGTACCAATCACCCTCATCCTTCTGCTCAATGCACTTACTGTCAAACACATCATAAGTCCAATAAAGTCCGTAGAGCGCTCATGAGTAACGTAGATAATCCCAATGATCCCCCGAGAGAGAGAACCGCAAAAAGTCCATGATTTTGTTTTTTGCTCAGTCTGGCAATTTCATCATCCTCTGGACACCATATTTTATCCATTCCTTTAAATGGCAAACCACAAACTACAATTACACAGACAAGTATTACAGTAACCCCATATTCATTCACCAAGATACAGGGTTCATGTTACAACTAAGTTCCTCCACCAATACCTGCATCTGTGGACTGACACAGGAAATTAAGACAGGAGCTGAAAATGGGGTAAAATATTTGCTTACCCTGAACGGTAAACTCTGTCAATAGAAAAATACTGACATAATGCGGTATTGCAGATTTTCTTCTTGTAGATTGGGGTCTTGTATTTATAGGAGGAATCTGGGACATAAACAGATCTGAGAGAGGGTTAACAATATAGATTGGTAGATGAATCCAATGAGTTGATTTCAGTCTCTCACATTAGTTTTGAAAGTAAATTTACATGGTTCAACATAATATTCACCGCCTATCTGACCAAATCAGTAAACTGTTTTGTTTCTAGTGAACAAGAGAGATTCTGTACAAATCATATTCAAGAGACTCTGTAGTTTACCTGGACAATTTGAAACACCATAAACCTTAAAACTACAAGGCCCCTATACAAGTTTCTTAAATGGACCAAAGCCAATGTCACTGGGTGTGGATACTATTAAGAACTCCTGTTTCATTTAGTGTGATTATCACTTTAAGGGCCAGTACAGGCTGTACCATATTCGCAGTTTTGAAGAGGAAAAAAGACATTGGGTACTTTTTCCAGGGACACAGGTGGTGAGAGACTCCTGTGTGAGGAACACTGAAAGAACAGAACTCTTTATGTCCAGTGGCCTTCTCCTCGAACACTGACCAGGAATTTCCTGTGTGATAATGGCAATTTGGCTGATTCTCCCTGTCAGGAGAATTGCTGCCTTGGATTATGACCAAACTATTGGTCATTTTGATTGATCCATACCTGGATTTTAGAAGCAAGGAAAAGGGGAATTGTGACAAATGTTCATTCGAAGGGATATTTCTCTGGAAGAAACTTGACAAGGATTTGTGTGTTTTCGGCCATCCAGTCACTTATTCTCTCCCATCTCCTTCGTGATGACTTCAATGCCACAGTTTAAAAGTCTACATTTCGACAATGGATTTCTAAGACTGAACTTTGGAATGACTTTCCAGAATTGTGCCTAAGCTGTAATGATTTGATTATCACACAAACACACACACAAGTACATAGTTGAGTGAGATTTGACTAATGTGCTATATTAATATTAGTTATTAATAAATATAGCATTTAAAAGAAAAATAAATACTGCATTGATAAATTTTCCATTGCTGCTGGTCTGTGACGTAAGAATATGATTAGTAAAACTCGACTTAAAACAGTCAACTGACTGTAAATAAATGAGAGGTCCTCAAAGGGAATGAAGTGAAGTTCATTCAGTGGTGGGGCGGGGAGAGTGGGGAACAGCCACGACTGCACATCCATAGATGCAGAGAAATGAACAGAGCTTGCTGAATCTACAAAGAGATAACTTCATTACTGACACCCTCACACAGGAGAAGCTGGATGTGTATAGATGTAAAAGTGAGATTAAAAAGGAAATTGAGAAGCCAGTTGCATTCACAGAAATGCTATCCCACATGCAGCATTCGACTGCACTTGCTGGGAGAAGATTAGAAAGAATAGAATGGTCCCAATTGAAGACCTGAAGACAGATGTGGAAAGTTCTGAATAATTCGATCTATTCTTACAGAAGATTTTGATGGAAAGGTGTAGTTTAGAAATTGTAAGGGTCAAGCATCTTTAAAAGTAAGTTGCCAGATGAAATTCACTTTATTTCTGGGTTTAAGGAAGGCATGAAATGGCTTAAATTCTCTCTACAACTTTTGAGTTCTCTTTAACCACAGGCCGTGTACTGGAAGATTGCTGATGTGCCACTATTGCATGAAAATGGTGAATCGTGGGTTGAACATCTTTGAACCAATAAGTCACCACTATCACAGGTGTACAAATTATGTGGAATAATTCTGAGGAATATTATGGCAAGGTGTGGAGAGGCACTGACCCAGCAGTTGATTTCCTGGATCAACAGGGTGATTATCTGAGTTGCAAGACTGGGTAAACATTCTAAACAGACATTGAATAAATTAAATGTGGACAACATACAATTGAAACTACAAGTGAATGTGTGTCTCTCAAATAAGGAACAATGAGAAACACTGGCTCAAACATTTTCAAGACTGAGCAAATAGTACCCAGACCAAAATTAAAAAGATCCAAACACTCTTAATCTACCTTGTCAAAAGCAGTGTGTTGAAGCAATGTCTGTTAACAATAAAAGATAAAGAAATGAGAGAATTAAGGTGATTCCTTGGTGGACTGTGGGAACTGGGGCAGAGAAAATTCATTCAGTAACAATTTTTTTAAAAAGCAAGTCTGAGTAAAAGAATTTATCAAATGACAAATAGAAATATTTGGTGAAACAAATCTGCTGTCTACTAATAGTAGTTTTCTGATATAGGACATCGTCAAAGTGTATTTAAGGCGACAAATTATATCCTATCCAAACAATCTTAAGAGGGAACATATGGCAGAAGTCAACAGTTTGGAGAGAAATATTAAAGAATTTGAAACACAGAACAGGACTACAAGAAGAATACAGATTACTGGAGAATAAAAAGTCAATAATTAATACAATGCAAACATATAGGGAAGAAAAGGCTGTGTTAAAACTTAAACAACAAAACTGAGTTGGGTGAATGGACTCACAAAGTTTAAGCTTAGCAGATTTAAACAGAGGAATCATCAAAAATGATCAATGCTATAAAAACAGAGACTGATTCCCTAGTATATATGCAAAAAGAAATTAATGAGATTTTAGACAATGTTACACAAAATTCTGCAAAGAGTAGTTCACGGACAAGTTTCTCTTGTGTCTTGGTGTGAGCTTGCAGGCGCCTCAGATTGAAGAGACTGCCATCCGTGCGGTACCGGATGTAAACAGCGTCTTCATTGTTGGGGTCTTTCATGGCTTGGTTCAGCATCATGCTGAAGAAGATTGAAAAGCTCACACCAAGACACAAGAGAAACTTGTCCGTGAACTACTCTTTGCAGATGATGCCGCTTTAGTTGCCCATTCAGAGCCAGCTCTTCAGCGCTTGACGTCCTGCTTTGCGGAAACTGCCAAAATGTTTGGCCTGGAAGTCAGCCTGAAGAAAACTGAGGTCCTCCATCAGCCAGCTCCCCACCATGACTACCAGCCCCCCCACATCTCCATCGGGCACACAAAACTCAAAACGGTCAACCAGTTTACCTATCTCGGCTGCACCATTTCATCAGATGCAAGGATCGACAATGAGATAGACAACAGACTCGCCAAGGCAAATAGCGCCTTTGGAAGACTACACAAAAGAGTCTGGAAAAACAACCAACTGAAAAACCTCACAAAGATAAGCGTATACAGAGCCGTTGTCATACCCACACTCCTGTTCGGCTCCGAATCATGGGTCCTCTACCGGCACCACCTACGGCTCCTAGAACGCTTCCACCAGCGTTGTCTCCGCTCCATCCTCAACATCCATTGGAGCGCTCACACCCCTAACGTCGAGGTACTCGAGATGGCAGAGGTCGACAGCATCGAGTCCACGCTGCTGAAGATCCAGCTGCGCTGGATGGGTCACGTCTCCAGAATGGAGGACCATCGCCTTCCCAAGATCGTATTATATGGCGAGCTCTCCACTGGCCACCGTGACAGAGGTGCACCAAAGAAAAGGTACAAGGACTGCCTAAAGAAATCTCTTGGTGCCTGCCACATTGACCACCGCCAGTGGGCTGATAACGCCTCAAACCGTGCATCTTGGCGCCTCACAGTTTGGCGGGCAGCAGCCTCCTTTGAAGAAGACCGCAGAGCCCACCTCACTGACAAAAGGCAAAGGAGGAAAAACCCAACACCCAACCCCAACCAACCAATTTTCCCTTGCAACCGCTGCAATCGTGTCTGCCTGTCCCGCATCGGACTGGTCAGCCACAAACAAGCCTGCAGCTGACGTGGACTTTTTACCCCCTCCATAAATCTTCGTCCGCGAAGCCAAGCCAAAGAAAAAACACAAAATTATACAAATCAGAATGACAAGGAGAATGAACTGAAAAAACTTCCAAAAGTAGAAGAGAAAGAAAGGATAGAATTAGATACACAAAATGCACAAAAGTTTGTCCTTTGTTTGCCTGGATGAAGATTTTAATACAGTCCCAGTATCGTGGGAGAGTGAACCAAAAGAGAGACTTTTCGGAGATATTGAGAGTCCCTGGATCTGACGGTCTCCTCTGATTCCACCACCTCCTGTAGCTCATTCCCTCAGCCTCCACCCCTGTCCAGCAGTGAATCCAAGTCACACTCCCTCCACCAGGTTCCAAAACCCCCCCCCCCAAGCGCTTGGAAGTTATTGATGGCTGAGGCCCTTCAGGAACCCTGCTTACCATCAGCAATTTCTCACATTCAACCTTCATTTCATATAGTTTAAGGCTGCCCAGTAGGAACACAACATGTTGCTCCCCAATCCCCATCCTGTCAATGGATAAGACTGGGGCAGATGAATTTGTACAGAAAGGCGAAGGAGTTTGGAAATTTTTAACCCCTGGGAGGTCTTGCATCCACCCACAGACAGAGCTCAGATGTTGGACAAAACAGATACCCAATCTGCATTTGGCGTCATTGCAATGTCTAAACTATTAATGTGCACCAGGCATTGGGACATTTGTGGGTAACATGATGACCAATGCATACAAGCATTTGATCACATTTTCTTCAAGTGAAATGAACATAGCTATGAAGAAAAGATTCCTGTACCATAGTAACAGACTTCAATTGAACACTGCATTCAAAGCCAACCCACACTGAACACTGGATTGTGTGTTGATAGTCACAACCCCTATTAATGGGTCCTGCAGATCCATGTCTAATCTCTGCAAAACATTTGTGAAGATGATGCAAATCTCACCAGAACATTTAACAATAATGGTCATACCAGAACAACAAGAAAGAGGTGAATGAAGACATAATGTCATGTAAAATTGTGTCTGTGAGGTGATGTATTTTGGAAGGTCAAACTTGAAGGCTGAGTACAGGTTAATGGTTGGATACTTAAAGTGTGCAAGAACAGAGGGACCTTGGGGTCTAAACATCTCTCAAGGTTGACGGACTGGTTGATAGGATAGTTAAGATGGCCAATAAGATGCTGGGCTTCATTGATCGAGGATAAAGTTTAAGATTTGTGAAGCCACGTTTCAACCCTTAAATCCCTGGTGCGTCTAGGCTTAGAATATTGTGTTCTATTCCGTTTATCTCAGATAGCAAGGATGTGGAAGGTATGGAGAAAGTGCAGAGGAGATTTCCCAGAATGTTGCTTGGATTGTAAAGTAAATCTCATGAGGCAAGTTTAACAAATCTTGGACATTTCTCTTTGGAGTGTAGAAGTAGGAGAGGTGACTTCATAGCTGTCTGCAAGATTCTGAGAGGCATCGATAAGGTAGACAGCCAGTGTCTTTTTCCCAGGGCAGGAGCAGCAAACACCAGAGGTTACCTATTAAAAATGGAGAGACATTAGGGGTAATTTTTTTTACACAGTCGCTTATGGATGTGTGGAATGCCTGGCCACAGTTGGTGGTGAAAACTGTTACATTACAGGCAATTTTAGAGATTCTTTGACAGGCACATGGATGAAAGAAAAATAGAGGGATATGAGGTAGGAAGACGTTTGATTTTATTTTTGGTAGGAATATATAGGGCAGGGCAGCACAACATTGAGACCAAAGTCAAACTAATCCATTCAGCTGTGCTATCCAACTTAACAAAGGTACAGAAAGTGTCATCAACAGTGTCGCAGCTTCGTCAACTGGCATTCACGAGTCGCTCATTAATACTGATTTTGGTTTCTCTCAGCACCTGGATCCTGGAGCTCAATTCCATTGGATTTACTGATACAAAGAAACTTTGTACATTTGTGGTAAATTCAACCAACTCACATTCTGGATCATCTTCAAAAATTTAGTTCATTTCTTCTGTTCATCCAACAGCTGTGTGGAGATGGTTGAGGGAAGGATCTGCAAATATGATGTGGGGATTTATTTGGATATTTTGGATATTGTGATGAAAGTATGAAACAATTTTAAAAATATCCAGTGAAACACGTTCTGGATGTGGTTGATTAAGTTATGTTGTTTATTTGCATATAACATAGTGCACTCTAGCTGAGTATCCCCACGGACCATTCTTTTCTTCTTAAAGGGCTGGCATATCTAAACTGGCACATTTCAGACAGTGGCGGTGGACAACTTTTGTTGAAGCACAACATGGACTATCCAGTGATCTTGGTGTTTGAGTGCATCTACTATCCCATTCTTGCACCGTTGGCATTACAGGTAAGTTACTGGAACCAGTCAAAGTGCAATGTTTGTGAATGATGTGTAAATGTTCCTTTCTCCTCTTACACTGTAACATTAAATAATCATTTTTATACATTAGAGGCAGAGATTGTGTGTGTCTGGGAGATAAAGCAATACAAACAGAGATGTGTAACAAGGTTCCACCACAGAAGGTTTTCATCCTGAAGTCCTGAAAGAAGAAGTGGGAGAAATTGTGGAGACTCTAGCAATGATCTTTCTGGAATAAACTAATTCTGGCTCATTCCCGGAGGACTCCAAAATCGCATATTTCACCCAACGATTCAAGAAGGGTAGGAACCAGCAGAAAGGAAATTATAGGCTGGTTAGCCTGATGTCTGTGTTGGGAAGTTGTTTGACAAACCTATTGGAATTCTTTGAGAAACTGACAAACAGGTTGGATAAGGAGGGTGAAGTGGAAGCTATGCATATGGATTTTCAGAAAGCATTTTACAAAGTGCCACACATGAGGCGAGTTAACAGGAGCCCATGATATAACAGAAAAGATGTAGGCACAGACAGGGCATCATCTGGTTGACAGGAAGAAGAGTGTTGGAGTACAAGGATCAGATTCCAAATGCCTGCCATTTGATAGTGAACTTTTTACAGGGGTCGGTGTTAGGCCTGCTTCCATTCATATTAATAATTTGGATTATGAAATGAATTGCTTTATGGGCAAGTTTGCAGATGATAAAAAGGTAGGTGGAGGTGTGGGTAATGTGGAGGAAACACAAAGGCTACAGAAGGAATTAGACAGATTCGAAGTAGCAAATTAAATTTAATGTAGGAAAGTGTACGGTCATGCACTTTGGTAGAAAATATAAACATGCAGAATATTTTTTAAATGGGAAGAAAATTGACAATGTCCAGATGTAAAAGGACCTGGGGCAGGACAGCCTGAAGGTAAACTTACATGTTGAGTTGGTGGTGAAGAAGGAAAATGCAATGCTGGCGTTCATTTCAATAGGAATAGTATATCAGAGGAGGGATATGATGTTGAGCCTGGTGAGACCTCACTTGGAGCATTTGTGAGCAGTTTTGGGGTTCTCATTTAAGAAATGAAGAGCTGTCATTGGAGAGGGTTTAAAGAGGATTCACTGGGATAATTATGGGAATGATAGGGTGATCATTTGAAGAGCGTTTGACTGCTGTTGGCCTGTATTTGTTGGAATTTATGAGAATGGAAGGGATCTCATTGAAACCGTTATCATCATTGACATTTTCATTGTAAAACCAAGGTTTCATGGTGTGAAGAACTGCCAAATATTGTTCTTTCCATCATGCAGCCCTGTATCATCGGTTTTCTCCTATCTTAACCATTCTTATTTGACCCTCTGTACAACTTAAAACCAACTTGTTTCCTTTTTCTCCCACTTTGGGGGAAACATTAAATAAATCTGTCTCTCTACAAATACATCCTTTCTCTCTTTTTAAAATGTTTCTAATGAGTTTAACTTATAAACATACACAATAAATGATGATTGTATACAAGAAAATATAAGCAGAAGGGAGAAAAAATATGGGTAAATTAAAAAAATATGCATAATTACATTAATAGTTACTTATAATAACTCAATCCAGTAATAACGTGTGCAACCATGGCAGACCCATTTAATAAACTGTTACATTAAAATAATAAAAAGGAAAAAAGAGAAAAATAATCTAACAACTACTGGACTAAATTAAACTAATCCGTCCCCTCCCTCTCATCACGGTTCCCTTTTTTTATAATTAGAAGAAAAAAATCTATAATAATATTGATTCGCTGGAGAACAGACGAAGAATAATTTGAACATACAGTAATTAATAATTCTTCCAATTATAAAACTATTTGAAGGATGGGCCCCACAATTTCATAAATTGAAACTTTCTGTCTTTTTTCTCTAAACTTAAATAGGACATTGCATCATATAACCACTGTGTACAAGTCGGGGTTGAATCTCCTTTCCATTTCAGTAAAATAGCTCATCTGGCTATCAATGTGGTAAAAGCTAAGACCTTTATTTGAGACGCCGATTGAGGTTCATTTGGGTCACGAGAAAAACCAAACAGAACAATTAACAGACAAGGTTCCAAGTTAAACTTGAAATTTGTTGATAGTTTGAAAAATCTCTTTCCAGAATCCCTCTAAATTTGGGCATTTTCAGAAAATATGAATCAGAGTGTGTTCAAAATTTGACATTTCTCATAAAAAGGACCAATATCTGCATAGAAACAGGACAATTTAAGTTTAGACATATGGGTTCCGTGCACCACTTTAAATTGTAATAAACAAAATGAGGAATCATTCGATCAAACTGAGTGTTGAGTGCAATATACATCTGAAAATGTTATGCTCCAGTCTTGTTCCCAATCTCTTTTGATCCCAGCCACTGGGACTGAATTTAATCCAGAAAATTATTATAAATACCCACTATTAATCCACCATGAAAATAGCATTGAATATTAAAAAGCAGATCTAGAGTCTTAGTGTTAGAAATTTGCAGAAAATCAGTTAACTTGGGCTGACAAAATGCCTCATTTGTAATTATCTACAAAAAACCCTATTGGAAAGATTAAATTTGGCTGATAATTGTTCGAAAGAGGCAAAATTATTTTGAATAAAAAGATCCTTGAAGCTTTGAATACTTTCAAATGAACGGGCTGTGTCCATTACATTTTGCATAGCTTTACGCTCAAGGGTATTGGTGACCCCATACCAAACCACGATGCAGCCGGACAGCACTTTCCACACACTTCTGTAGAAATTTACCAGAGTTTCTGATGTCATACCAAACCCCTACAAACTCCTGAGGAAGTAGAGGCGCTGACATGCTTTCTTCATGATGCCATTAGCTTTTGTGTCCAGGAAAGTTCCCCTAAGATAATGAATCCCAAAAAGTTAAATTTGCTCACCCTCTTCACCTCTCATCCCCCAATGATCACGAGATCATTCATCTCTGGTTCTCCCTTCCTGAAGTCAATAATTACTTACTTGGTTTTGGTGACATTGAGTGCAAGCTTGTGTTTGGTGCACCATTCAGCCAAGTTTTGAATCTCCCTCCCGTATACTGATGCATCACCTTTCTTTATTCAGCTCACTACAGTGGTATCATCGGCAAATTTGTAGATGGTGTTTTTGTCATACAGAGCTACACAGTCATAGGTGTAAAGTGATTAGAGAAAGGGGCTAAGAACGCAGCCCAGTTGTGCTCTGGTACTGATGTAGATTGTGGAGGAGACAGTACTTCCATTCGTCCCAGATTATGGTCTATAGCTGAGGAAATCCAGGATCCAATTACACATTGTGATGTTCAGTCCCATGTCTTGGAGCTTTTGAGGGTTGATGGTGTTAAGTGCCAAATTTTAGTTGGTAAAGAGCTCCTGATGAATGCATCGTTGCTGTTCAAGTGCTCCAGTGCTTTGTGTAGAGCCGTTGAGATGACATCCTCCCTCTCTCTCTCCCCCCTGCCCCCCCCCTCTCTCTCTCTCTCTCTCTCTCTCTCTCTCTCTCTCTCTCTCACTCTCTCTGTCTCTCTCTCTGTCTCTCTCTCTCTCTCTCACAGAGAAAAGGTGAACTGGAACTGATCCATACTGGAACTGATACTGTATGTTTCAACATCAGCCTTCCAAAACACTTCATCACTATTGATGTAAGTGCTACTGGTCGATAGTCATTAAGGCAGGTTACTACGCTCTTCTTGGCCACCAGTATAATTGATGCCTGATTAAACAGGTGGGTACATACCCTGTCAGAGTGAGGTGTTCAAGGTATCCGTGAATACATTGTTAAGTTATTCAGCATAGGTTTTTAAAACTCCGTCCAACAAAATGCTTTCCTTGGATTTATTCTCCAGGAGCTGTATATTTGCAAAAGTTAGATTAAAAAGGAAAATTTGAAGCCAGTTTCATTCATCAAAAATCTATCACACATGCAGCATTTCATCCAATTTCCTGGGAGAAGATTAGAAAGAATAGAATGGTCCTATTTGAAGACCTGAAGAAAACTCCAGTTTGGAGGCAGATGAAGAAATTCTGAATATATAGATCTATCTTTACAGAATTTATTGACAAAAAGGTGAAATTAAGAAATGATAAAAGTCAAGCATCTTTAAAAGTGAGATGCCAGATGAAAGCAAGGTACAGTAAGGTTTCTCCAGAAATTTACACCATTCATCAAGAAAGAACTGACTGAAAGTAAAGTCACAATTACAGGACTAAACTCAGAAAAAGCTTGAAACACTCAGCAAGTCGGGCAGCATCTGGGAAGGAGAATCAGACGGATCTGATTGCTCCTTTGTTCTGGAGTTTCTTTCCCCCATGAAGGTTTAAGCTATGTCCAAAGACACCATGTTCTTTTTGGTAAAACAATTGTGATTAAAATTCATACAAGGATCCCAATAATGGAACTTGCAGCCATGCCTTTTACTTTTCTGATCCACACTCCAGATCAGGACTGCAAACCACTCACCTGTCAACAGTTCTGGAGAGAATTCTATACAATCCTTCAACTTCCAACAAAATATTCCAACCAGTGAGCATCACTGAAGTCTCAGATACCTACACCAACAGCTTCGTTAAAATACAACCACCTTTTAGATTTAAAACTGCAAAGTACTTTACACTTTCTTGATACTGTGGAAACTGCATTCGCTATCAGATCCAAGTCCAAGGTTTTATATTCCAAGAACAGCCAATGCCGTTATAGCAACTGTCTGGGTGCTGCCATGTTTGAGGAACATCCCTTTTTATTTTATGTATGAACCCAGAATTACAATTTACAACATCCCTTTTCCTCATTAAAACCTCTACCTATTACACATCGGCCCTGTAGCCAGTGTTTGAGTGGTTCATCAGTATCATAACTCATTTGATACCAGTCGTCCTCATCCTTTTGTTCAATGTCCTTCCCATCAAACACATCATCAAGTCTAATAAAGTCCGCAAGGTCCTCATGGATAATCACAGTGGCTCTGAGAACAAAGACCACAAGAAGCCCTTTGATTTTGCTTTTTACTCTGTTGGGCCATTTCGTCCTCCTCTGGACAATATATTGTGAGAGAATAGAGATATGATTTTGGGAGATAAATTGGGGAAGGTTTTTTTAGTGTAGGTCACATACAAACACTTCAAAACAGATCTCATTTAAAATACTGGAGCTCTGCTCAAGCCAGACAGGCAGGCTCCAAGAGCCTTGGCAAAAGCTTTGGAGAGTGCCCAAGGGAATTCACTAATTTTTGAAAAGCAACAGATGAAAAAACCCAGAGGAGTAGGTTCGGAGCTGCAGGCTGTCTGGGAGTGTTGCTTGCTGTTCTAAGAGGGTCATGTAGCTTTTTGAAAGTAGAGAGGGAGTTAAACAGGCTTTTCTCTGTGAGAGAGAGAGAGAGAGAGAGAGAGAGAGAGAGAGAGAGAGATATTAGGTCTGCAGTTTTACAGTCAGAAGCAACAGCTGGGACTAGAACATGGCAAGCTTGATGAAAAACCCCATTTTGAAGACAGGTTGTGAGTGCTTAGTTCAGCCTGTTCAAAGCCTTGTGGTTCATACAAGAGGAGAGGACTGAGTGCCTAATGTTTCACTTGAAATAAGGGTAACAAAAAAGAAACTCTGTAGTGACCTGAAAGAAAGAGGGTATCATCTGGAAAACGCTGATGGGGGAAGTTTCTTCAGCAAGACACTGAAGTGGCTGATTGAAAGGAATCACCTGTGGGTGTCCAGCGAACGATAAATCTTTCTCTAAAAACCAACAAGAACGTTCCTGAGAGGTAACCATTTACCTTTCAAGCACCAAAGCCTGGTGAAATTCATAAATGTTAAATTCTGTGCACATTATAAAAATAGACTACAACCAGTAAACATGGAGGAATGAGAAGTGAGATTGGACTGTGAAGTAAAAAACTTTTCTGAACTTACACACATACATTGCATACACGTGCGCTTAGAATTAGAAGGGGCTAAGGGTGAGTTAAGTTAATAGTAATAAGTTAAAGTGTGATTCTGTTCATGCTTAAAGATAATTAAAAGCAACTTTTGTTTAAGTAACCATTTGTCTGGGTGAATATCTATTGTTGCTGGGTTTTAGATTCATTTGGGCTCGTAACAATATGTTGTATATTCCTTAAATTGGCAGGTAACACACTACAATGAAATGGGCAAGTACTGCCTCATTCCCTCAGCCTCCTGCCTTGTCCAGCACAGAATCCAAGTCACACTTCTTCGATCTGGTTCCAAAACCCCCAAAGCGCTCTAAGTCATTGGTGATGGAGGCCCTTCAAAAGCCCTACTTGTCATTGGTAACTTCTCATGTTCAGCGTTCATTTTATAGGGTCTAAGGCTGTCCAGGAGAAACATGACATGATGTTTCCCAAGCCCCATCTTGTCAATGGACAAGACTGGATATCCGCCTGGTTCAATGGCGCTGTAATAGAGTTGCACTAACCTTGTCAGATTTTTCACCCAGTCATTCATTCAAACTGCATCCTATTGGGGATTACAATGTTCCCATGACAACATGGCATTCCACCAATTTTTGATTCTTCATCTAACTCGGAAACTTTCCCATTTGTTCCCCACCCCCACCTTCCAGGTTACTAAGTAAAGAGGTTCTCATTCTGTCGATTGGTGCCATTGACTTCATTTCCTCTCTGGACTCTCCTTCTGTAATGAAATGCCCCCTGTAGGGGAGCCACCCATGAGGTCTGCAGGTTGCCAGTCTGAAACGAGTGGAGAGAATACTCAGCGCCTGGGTTTGGGGCTCAGGACCTCAGTTGTTATCAGGCAGTGCCTGCTCCAGTGATACTGCTGGCAAACAATGACAGGCCACTACACAACCATGATGGAGAAGCTCAGCAGGTCACAGGGCATCCACAGGAAGTAAAGGGTGACCCACATTTCGAGCCTGAGCCCTTCCTCAGGTATAAGCAGAAACAGGCAGCCAAATCCATACAGGAATACCAAGGAGAATTGAAATAGATGGCCCTGGGAGTTCTTGTTTTCACCCACAGACAGAGCTCAGATGTTCAACTTCATTGCCATATCTTAACTATGAATGTGCACCAGGCATTGGGACATTTCTGGGCAAAGGAATAAATAACAAGCATTTGATCCCATTTTTTCTACATGAAACAGACCTAGTTAGAAATAATAACTCCTTCTGTTCCATAATAATAAACTCAATGAACACTGCATTCAATGCCAACCCACATTGATTGTGTGTTGACAGTAAAAATCTTATTAATGGTGCAGGCAGAACCATGTCGAATTACTGCGAAGCAAATCTCACCAGAATGTTTAACTATAATAATCATACCAGATCAACAAGAGAGGAGGCAATGAAGAAATAATGTAATATAAAGTTGTGATTGTGAGGTGATGCATTTTAGAAGGTCAAACCTGATGGCTGAGTGCAGGCATACTTGTCTGATACGTAACAGTATGGAAGAACAGAGGGATCTTGGGGTCCAAACATCTCTCAAGGTCATTGCACTGGTTGATAGGATAGTTAAGATGGCCAACGAGAATCTGGGATTTATTGTTCAGTGGATAAACCTTAAGATTCGTGAGGTCATGTTTCAACTCTATAAAGCCCTGGTGAGACCAGGCTTAGAATATTGTGTTCAGTTCTGCTCATCTCAGTAAGGATGTGGAAGTTATGAAGAGGGTGCAGAGGAGATTTCCCAGGATGTTGCCTGGATTACAAAATATGTCTTATGAGGCAAGTTTAGCAGAATTGGGACTTTCCTCTTCATAGCGTAGGATGAGAGTTTACTTCATAGATGTCTGCTACATTGTGAGAGGCCAATGGTTAAGGTGGACAGCCAATGTATTTTTCCCAGGTTTGGTGCAGAAAACACCTGAGGTTGTCTGTAAGAAATGAAGGAGGAATGTTTAGAAGAGATATGAGGGTTTTTTTTACACAGAGAGTTGTGGGCATGTGGAGTGCCTGGCCAATGGTGGTGAGGAAGGCTGAATCATTTGGGGCATGTTTAGAGAATCTTTGACAGGCATACAGATGGAAGAAAAATAGAGGATATTAGGTAGGAAGAATTCAGATTTTATTTTGGAAGGAATATATAGGGAAGTATAACATCGAGGACCAAAGATGACCTAATACATTCAGCTGTGTTATCCATTTTAACAAAGTTACAGAAAGTGCCATCAACAGTGTGGCAGTAGCATCAAATGGTATTCACCAGTCACTCCTCAGTACCTATTTTGGTTTCTATTAGGGTCCCTGAGCTACAGATCCATTGGAGCAGTGGTCCACACGAGGATCATGGAGCTGAATTCCAAAGGTGAAGGTGATTTCTTTTGATGTCAACTGCTCACCTGACCAGGTGAAAAATCACAGAATCCCTGTAAATTGGGATAGTAGGTTTTTTTAAAGGAACATTCAGATAACCAAAGGTAGCTTGAGGTTCATTTCCACAGAGAACCAATTCTGGGAACATGAATTTCAGGACCTTGGTGAGTGGAGATGTGGTGCTCACCCAGTTTATTTGACTTTATTGAGTTAATATAATCAAGGTGAGCTGGAACAACTTAGACCAGCAGGATGCAGATGTTAATAGGATGTGAAGAAAACATTCAGTTCAAATAACGTGCTCGCAGCAAAAATGAGGTAAATCAATATTTTGGGTGGAAGATTATAAATTTCTTCATGGCTATTCATGATTCCATAATATATTCATCTCATTGGTCAAGTGACATGAAAATGAAACTGACTATAGTTATGTGGCAAACAAGGCAATTGGTGGATAAAGTGTTTGTGAAACATTCATCTCACAACTAATGATGCTCAGTAGGTTTCCACCGGAATTACTGATACAAAGAAATTTCGTACATTTGTGGTAAATTCTATAAACTCAGATTCTGAATCATCTTCAAAAGGATGAGTTCATTTCTTCAGAGAACCCACAGCTGTGTGGAGATGGTGGAGGGAAGGATCTGCAAATAGGAGTAAAATTCCCCTGATGTTTAATGAGGCAGCCTTGTGGGGATTTATTTGGTAATTCTGTATTTTGCGAAGGAATACAAAACAATTTTAAAAAGAGCCAGTGAAACAGATTCTGGGTTTGGTTGATTAAGTTAAGTTGTTTAATTGAATATAACAAAGTGCACTCTAGCTGAGTGTCCCTGCGGACCATTCCTTTCTCCTTAAAGGGCTGGTATAACTCAACTGGCACATTTTAGACAGTGGTGGTGGACACCTTTCATTGAAGCACAACATGGATTATCCAGTGATCTTGGTGTTTGAGCGTATCTACTATCCCATTCTTGCAGCCGTTGGCATTACAGGTAAGTTAATGGAACCAGTCAAAGTGCAATGTTTTGTGAATGCTGTGTAAATGTTCCTTTCTCCTCTTACACTGCAACATTCAAATATACATTTTTATATATTAGAGGGAGACATTGTGTGTATCTGGGAGATAGAGCCATGCAAACAGAGATGTGCAACAAGGATATTACAGTTCCACCACCTGCAATAAGTTTGCCACCACAGGACAAACTTTCCTTACTTTCAGCAGGTAAACACACAATTTTTCCCCTGACTCCCTGAGCCACTATTCCATTTCTGACAGCAACCATTCTGGTCTGCTCAGAACTCTCTCATGTAACCACATCGCCCTCCCTTTTGTCTTTGCTATTCCCACCATTCAGATCCCAAATACAACATCTGGATAAAACAACAAACTTTTATTTGATATGATTGAATTTACTTTGAATTTTAACAAGCAAAAGATACAGTCGGATATGTTGGTAGTTCAGTGGAGTAAAGGAAATTATAGTGGCATGAGAAAGGAACTGGGTTATTAATAGGAAAAATGGCAGAGCAGAAATGGGTGGAGTTTCTGGAAGAAATGAGGAAGGTGCAAGATAAATACATACCAAAAAAAGAGGAATCATTCAAATGGTAAAATATTCGAACTGTGGCTGGTTCAGGATGTCAAGGCCAACGTGAAAGCAAGCGAGAGGGTATAGAAGGAAGCCAATATTCGTGAGAAGATAGAGGACGGGAAGATTTTAACAACTTGCAGAAGGTAACTGAAAAACTCAGAATGGAAAAGATGAAGTAGGAAACTAGGCCAGAAAATAATATCAAAGAGGATACAAAAAATTCTTCAAGTAGATAAAGAGTTAAGAGAGGTGAGAGTAGATAGAGGACCATGAGAAAGGGTCACTGCAGAAATAATGGGAGACAAGGAGATTTGGAGTATTTTGCAATAATCTTCATTGTGGGAGACTTCAGCAGTTTGCCTGTGTTGAAGGGTGTCAGGGAAGGGAAGTGAGTGAGTTATTATTTCAAGTCAGAAGGTGCTCATAAAACTGAAAGATCACGACAGAGATTGACTGGTTGTTGATTAGCCAGGGCATCAGAGGTTATGGGGTGAAGGCTGGGCAGTGGTGCTGAGTGCGGAAATCGATCAACTCACGATGAAATGGCTGGGAAAACTTGATGGACTGAATGGCCAGCTTATGCTACTTTGTTTTTTTGTCATTTCTTTTCGTGTGTTACTTTTCAGTTTTGGAATTCTTTACTTTGGACCTAGCAAATTTAAACTGCATTGCTCATTGGTGCAGTTAGTAGGGCTTCTTCCTCAGAGCTCCATCCACCTGCTTTCATTTCTGTCCTCCAGAACTGTCTGCATGGAGTTTGCACATTCACCTTTTGGTGTCCTCTGATGTCATCAGTTTATTTGACATCTGAAAGATGCATCAAGTGCTGTTTTGTGAGTTGTAGAACATTGGTCAAATTGAGAAGAACTAATAGGTTAACAGAACCCTGATGAGCCAAAGGGCCTTTTTATATTCTGTATGACTCTATTTATAGAGATCATCAGCTAAAAATTGTTATTTTTATTTCAAGGTTCCAGTCTCTGCTGTAATCATGTCTTTTTTATTGTAATTCGGGGGTTTCATGGTTTTGTTTGCATCGTGCAGGTCTGTATGACCGGTTTTCCTTCTTTCTTATCCACTCTTATTCTCCACTCTGTACAGCTTAAAGCCAACATAATTAATTTTTCTCCCACTTTTGGGGGACACATTAAATCAATCTCTCGCTCTCTCTCTCTCACCACAAATGTCTCCTGACCCATTCGGAGTTTTTTGCAAGTTTTGTTTCATTTCAGATTTCCACCACCGGCAGTTTATTCTTTAATGCTGATCAATCATCTGTATTTACTCTGCATTGGCTTAATTGCAAGGTCTGGTGATCATTTCCTTCTTTCCTATCACAGTGAACTTGGTGGCGATCTTCATCCTACGCCGGGGGAAATGCGGACTCTCCAAATGCATCACTCGCTATTTGGTTGCCATGGCAGTAGCGGATCTCATGGTGGTGATTTTTGAGGTGATACTGAGGAGAATTAACAACATTTATTTTCCAATAAATTTTTTGTTCATCACACAAGTCACAGCCATGATAATTGTGGCAAAACTAGCTGCCCTCGATTGCTCTGTGTGGTTTACCGTCGCTTTCACCTTCGATCGTTTTGTGGCCATTTCATGTCCAAATCTGAGAGCCAGGTATTGTACCCAACGGACAGCAAGTGTGGTTATAGCAGTGGTGGTCACACCAGCCTGTTTGTGGAATGTCCCTTATTATTTTACATGTGAACACAAATATTTAATTGACCACATCCCTTATTTCTGCATTGCGACTGCTGCCTACCTTACCTCACCCTGGTGGGGAGCAATGGAGTGGTTCAGCAGCATTTTAAATCCTTTGGTACCAATCATCCTCATCCTTCTGCTCAATACACTTACCATCAAACACATCATCAAGTCCAATAAAGTCCGTAGGGCACTCATGAGTAACGTGGATAATTGCAATGATCCCGAGAGAGAGAACCGCAAAAAGTCCATGATTTTGCTTTTTGCTCTGTCTGGCAATTTCATCGTCCTCTGGACACCATATTTTATCCATTCTTTTAAATGGCAAACCACAAACTACAGTTACACAGACAAGCATTACAGTAACCCCATATTCATTTACCAGGAAACGGGGTTCATGTTACAACTACTTAGTTCCTCCACCAATACCTGCATCTATGGACTGACACAGAGGAAATTCAGACAGGAGCTGAAAAATGGGGTAAAATATTTGGTTACACTGAACGGTAAACTCTGTCAATAGGAAAATACTGACATAATGCTGTATCTGCTTATGATAGAGTCAGGATCATGTGAACTACTTTGTTACTGCTTAAGAATGTACCCTTCTCACTATAGTTACTGTAGTGCACCAAAGTGGGGGCATATGTATACGTAAATATGAGTGTGTGAACAGTCCTGTGATGGTGGAAGACATCAGTAAGTAAACTCTCTTCTGTTATTTGAATGTTACATCTTTAGGTTATTTAAGAAGTCTCCCAAGTAACACATGGACATAACACTGCTATTGCACTGGTATTGCAGATTTTCTTCTCGTAACTTGATGTCTTGTATTTGTAACAGGAATCTGGGTCAGAATTTGATTTTGACAGTAAATTAACACTGGTTAAGAAAATATACATCACCTATTGGACCTAACCAGAAACAGAGAGGGTGTAAACTGTTTTGTTTCTAGTAAACAAGAAAGATTTCATATAAATCATATTGAAAAAACCTGGATGATTTGGAACACTTTAACCATAACACTGCAGGGTCACTAAACACATTTTAACCTGGACCAAAGCCAACGTCACTGGGTGTGGATACGATTACTAAAAGTGGACTGAAAACAGTCAATTTAATGGAAAGGATTGAGAATGCATCAAAGAGAAGAGAATGAAGTTGCATTCAATGGTCAGGGGTGTAGGGAACAGCATGACTGGACATTCATAAATGCAGAAAAATTAATGGTGCTCAATAAAGCAGTGCTGAGAACTTCACACAGGAGAAGCTGGAGGTGTATAGATGCAAATATGAGATTAAAAGGGAAATTGAGAAGCCAGTTGCATTCAGAGATAATCTTTCTCACATGCAGCATTCGACCCCAACTTGCTGGGAGAAGATTAGAAAGAATAGAACGGTTCCAACTGAAGACCTGAAGACAGATGTGGAGGCAGATGTGGAAAGTTTGGAACACTTAGATCTATCTTTACAGAAGATATTGATAGAAGGAGAATTTTAGAAATGACAAGCACTTTAAAAATAAGTTTCCAGGTGAAGTTCACTTTATTTTTGGCTTTTAAGAAGGCTTTAAATGCCCCATATTCTCACTATAATTTTGAGTTCTCTTTAACCACAGGCCTCGTACTGGAAAATTTATGATGTATGACTATTGCGTGAAAATGGTGTATGATGGGTCAAACATCTGTGGACCAGTAAGTCACCACCATCACAGGTGTAAAAATTACATGGAATAATTCTGAGGAGTATTATGTCAAGGTGTGGAGAGGCACCAACCCAACAGTTGAATTCCTGGATCAACAGGGTTATCTGATTCCTGGATTATCTGAGTGGCAAGACTGGGTAAAATTTGTAAACAGACATTGAATAAATTACATGTGGACAACATACCATTGCAACTACAGGTGAATCTGTGTCTTTCGATCAAGGAACAATAAGAAATATTGCCTCAAACTTTTTCAAAATTCAAGACAGTAAGTGGCAACTCACCCAAAACAATAAAGAATCCAAAATTATCAATCTACCTGTAAAAGGCAGTGTGTTGAAGCAATGTGTCTGCTAGCAGTGACAGATCAATAAATGAGAGAATTAAGGTGGCTCCTTGGTGGACTGTGGGAAGTGGGGGCAGAAAAATTTCATTAAAGGTTCTATAATCTAGTAACAATTGTTTAAAAATCAAGGCTGAGTAATATATCCCTTGAAATTTACATCGGATCTAAACATCACCTCAGAGAAAGATCTGACTGAAAGTAAAGACACAATTACAGAAGTCTAAACTCAGAAGATGCTGGAAACACTCACAAGTCGGGCAGCATCTGATTGCAGCTTTGTTCTGGAGTTTCCTTTCCCCCGAAGGTTTAAGCTGTGTCCAAAGTCACCATTTTCTTTTTGGTAAAAAAAATTGTGAATAAAATTCATACAAGACTCACAGTATCAGAACTTGCAGACATGCCTTTTACTTTTTGCTTCCAACTCCAGAACAGGAGTGCAACCCCTCACCTGTCAACAGTCCCGGAGACCATTCCACACAATCCTTCAGATTCCAACGAAATATTCCAACCACTGAGCATCACTGAAGTCTTGGATACCCACCAACAGCTTCGTTAAAATACAACCACCTTTGAGAGTTAAAACTGCAAAGTACTTGACATTTTCTTGATACTGTTGAATTGACATTCTCTATCACATCTGAGAGCAAGGTCTTATATTCCAAGAATAGCCAGTGTAGTGATAGCAATTATGTGGGTGTTGGCCTGTTTGAGGAGCATCCCTTTCTATTTTATGAAGGAGTCCAGAATTATAATTAATAGCATCCCATATTTCTGTGTCAAAACCCCTGCCTATCATACTTTGCCCCTTTGGGTGGCGAATGAATATTTTTACAGTATCTAATGCCTTTGGTACCAATTATACTCATCCTCTTGTTGAAAGCTCATACCATCAAACAATAAGGTCCACAAGGCCATCATGAATAGCATAGATAATGGAAATGATCCCAAGAGGGAGAACAGCAAGAAGTCCTTGATTTTGCTTTTCACTTTGTCGGCCATTTTCATCCTCCTCTGGACAACATATGTTGTGCATTCCTTAAATTGGCGGGTAAAAAAACTACAATTATACAGACAAGTACTACAGTCGCCCCAAATACATCACCCAGCAAACAGGCTACATGCTGCAACTACTCAACTCCTGCACCAACACGTGACACAGAGGAACTTCAGAGAGGAACCAGAATCAGGATTTATTGTCATGAACAAGTCATGAAATTCGGTGTTTTCCGGCAGCAACATCGTGCAAACATACCTATTATAATCATTTTACAGCATTACTATAAAATATAAATAGTAGTTGGGCACGAAGAGTAAGGCAGCCTCTTTGGTTCATTGATTATTCAGGAATCTGATGGCAGAGGGGAAGAAGCCGCTCTTGTGTTCCGATCTGTTTATCTCAGGAAGGATGTGGAAGGTATGGAGACGCTGCAGAGGAGATTTCCCAGGGTGTTGTCTGGATTGTAAAATCAGTTTTAAGAGGCAGGTTTAGCAGAGCTTGGGCTTTTCTCTTTGGAGCGTAGAAACATGAGAGGTGACTACATTGATGTACAACCAATCGCAACCACAATTAGATAGAGAGTCATGATTAATAGGGTTGAATCACCTTAAAATGTCAGCACAGCTTGCATGTTACTGGCCCGGTTCCAAAGCAGGTTCTGAGGGAGGGGCTTGGGCGTGACAGGATTTATGTGGATATCTGGGAGGGAGGAGTGATAGGTTCAGGGTGCGGGTCAGCCCATGCAGCACATACATACATGTTTACACATAGTGTTGCACCACAATAGATGTCTGCAAGATTCTGAGAGGCATTGATAAGCTGGACAGCCAGTGCCTTTCTCCCAGGGCAGGAGGAGAAAGCACCAGAGGTTATCTGTACAAAATGATGGAGGAATATTTAGGGGAGACATCAGGGGTAATTTGTTTTACACAGTGAGTTGGGGGTGTGTGGGATGCCTGGCCACAGGTTGTGGTGGAGGCCGAAAAATTTTGGGAATTTTTATATTCTTTGGCAAGCACATGCATGAAAGAAATATAGAGGGTTATGAGGTAGGAAAACTTTTAATTTTATTTTGGTAGGAATACATAGGGCAGCACAACATCGAGGACCAAAGGGCTTGTCCTATGCTGTAACATAACATAACAATTACAGCACGGAAACAAGCCATTAGGCCCTTCTAGTCCGCACCGAACCAAACACCCCTTTCTAGTCCCACCTCCCTGCACAATGCCCATAACCCTCCATCTTCTTCACATCCATATACCTGTCCAACCTTTTCTTAAATAATACAATTGACTCCGCCGCCACTATTTCTCCCGGAAGCTCATTCCACACGGCTACAAGACCATCATCTGTAGTGATCTATGTTCTAAAGTCAAACTAAAGTCGAGTCCAAATTCTCAATCTATTTATTAATTTGGAAAAGGAAACTGGTAAAAATACCTACAATGCCCAACATAAAGGTTTTTCAGTAAATGTAATTCCATTTCTACCCAGGAAGGGTGATTCAGTGATTTATCCATATGTAACAATAAATGTAAATTATGCATATTAATCATCCAATAGTATAATCTAAAATCTGGAAGTGATAATCCTCTATTTAGTGTGGTCTTTTGAAGATGGGCTTTGTTCATGTGTTTTTTCCCATAGCCAAATAGTGTTTTTTTTCCAACTCCCTACGTAGCCGTAGCTGAAAGCAGTGAGCTGAAAAAAGATTTGCGGATAAAAATTTGTCATGCTTGAAAAAGATACAAATATTTAGGTAAAATATTCATTTTAATCAAATTAATACATCCCATAATTGTAACAGATAAGGGAGATCAACCCAATAATGATTGTTTAATCATATCAAACATGACCCAGAAATACTGTGTCAGTAAGTTTTTAAAATTATTCATAATTGTAATTCTTCAATATTGAAAATGTGTTCCACTATTTTAAATAGAAAATTAGAATAGCCCTTAAAACCACCTTTTGAGAGTAAAAGTTCACTCTTAGTAAATTTAACTTACAACCTGAGAACTGACAGAATTTATCAAAAATGATTAATATGCCTGGTAAAGATATTTCAGGATTTGAAATAAAAATCACTAAATCACCCGCATAATGGAAAATTTTATGTTTAGTCCCTCCTCTAATTATACCTTTAAATCCTCTGCCCTGTTGAAGTGCAACAGAAAATGGTTCCAATACTATATCAAAAAGCAAAGGACTTAATGGACAACCCTGCTGTGTTCCCCTATTGAGATGAAATATAGCCAATTGTTGTAAATTAGAATGCACCAATGCTTTGGGGCTTTAATATAAAAATGTAATCCATTTAATAACAGCTTTACTAAAATTAAATTTACCCAATGCAGCCAATAAATAATTCCATTCAACTCAATCAAATGCTTTTTCAGCATCTAATGAAAGAACACATTCAATCGATGAAATAGAAGGCATATATAGAATATTCAGTAACTGATTTATATTATAATAAAAATAACAATTCTAAGTAATGCAGTTGGGCCTGCATCTCCAATAGATGGTAATTTTTGTTTCTAATCTATCTGCTAAACCCTTAGATAAAATCTTGATATCAATGTTAAGTTACGATATAGGTCCATAAGAAGGACATTGTGTTGGCTCTTTCCCTTTTTAAGAAAAATATAAGAAATGCAAGCCTCATTAAAATATAAAGGTAATTTCTCTTGCTTACATAAATCAGCCAATACCAAAGAAAAGTAAGGTATAAGTTGCTTAGAGAAGGATTCATAAAATTCTGCAGGAAATCCATCTGGTCCAGGTGATTTACCTGACCGCAGTGAGGAAATAGTCACAGCTACATCCTCCTGAAGAATAGGTTTCTCTGAACTAGACAATTTCTCTTGATAAATTCAATCAATCCAATAAATACAACATTGAAACATAATAAATTCTCAAGTATAACTATTAGCATAAAATTCTCGAAAAGTCACAAACCATCCTAACCCATTCAGAGTTTCCGGCAAGTTTTGTTTAATTTCAGATTTCCACCACCAGCAGTTTATACTTTAATGCTGATCAATCATCTGTATTTACTCTGCAATTGATTAATTGCAGGGTCTGGTGATAATTTCCTTTTCTCCTGTTGCAGTTAATGTCGTGGTGATCTTCATCCTGCGCTGGGGGACATGCGGACTCTCCAAATGTATCACTCGCTATTTGGTTGCATTGGCAGTTGCGGATCTCATGGTGGTGATCATTGAGGTCATATTGAAGAGAATTAACAACATATATGTGACAATAAATTTTCTGTTCATCACACCAGTCTGCGCCATGATATTTGTAGCAAATCTAGCTGCCCTCGATTGCTCTGCGAGGTTTACAGTTGCTTTCACCATCGATCGCTTTGTGGGCATTTCATGCCCAAATCTGAGACACAAGTATTGTACCCCAAGGACAGCGAACATGCTTATAGGAGTGGTAGGTGCACTCGCCTGTTTATGGAATGTCCCCAATTAAATTACATGTAAACGCAAAAATCTAATTGACAACATCCCTTATTTCTGCATTGTGACTGCTGCCTACCTTACCTCACCCTGGTGGGCAGCAATGGATTGGTTCAGCAGCATTTTAAATCCTTTGGTACCAATCATCCTCATCTTCTGCTCAATGTACCTACCATCAAACACATCATAAAGTCCAATAAAGTCCGTAGGACACTCATGAGTAACGTGGATAATTGCAATGATCCCGAGAGAGAGAGGAACGCAAAAAAGTCCATTATTTTGCTTTTTGCTCTGTCTGGCAATTTCATCGTCCTCTGGACACCACATTTTATCCATTCCTTTAAATGGAAAATGCAAAACTACAATTATACAAACAAGTATTACAGTAACCCCATATTCATTCGCTAGGAAATGGGGTTCATGTTACAACTACTTAGTTCCTCCACCAACATCTGCATCTATGGACTGACACAGAGGAAATTCAGACAGGATCTGAAAAATGGGGTAAAATATTTGCTTACCCTGAACAGTAAACTCTGTCAATAGGAAAATACTGACATAATGCTGTATCTGCTATTGCAGATTTTCTTCTTGTAGATTGGGGTCTTGTATTTACAACAAGAACCTGGGTCATAAACAGATTTGTGAGAGGATTAACCACTTAGATTGGTAGATGAATCCAATGAATTGATTCAGTCTCTCACATTAATTTTGACAGTAAATTAACAGGGTCAAGAAAAAATAAAACACCTATTAGTGCAAGCCAGAAACAGAGAGGGTGTAAACTGTTTTGTTTCCAGTTAACAAAAAAGATTTCATTAAAAAAATCATATTCAAAACACTCAGTGGTGTACGTGGATGATTCGGAACACCATAACCATAAACACTGCAAGGTCACTTAAAGGTTTTAATCTGGATCAAAGCCAACGTCACTGTGTGTGGATACGATTAGCAAAAGTGGACTGAAAACAGTCATTTCAATGGAAAGGAATGATAACTCATCAAAGGGAAGAGAGTGAAGCTTCATTCAGTGGTGGGGATGGGGGGACAGACACGACTGGACATCCATAGATGCAGAGAAATGAACAGAGCTTGATGAAGCAAAAACAAGAGATGACTTCAGTATTGAGACCATCACACAGGAGAAATTCAGATTTATGTTTATTTCCAGAGTACACACATGTCATCCATACAACCATGAGGCTCTTTTTCCTGCGGGGCAGGCAGAATTACCCCTTATTGGTAGTGCAAAAAAATGTACACATTGAAAGAAATAAGGAACTGTAAACAGACAACAAAATGTAAACTAAATGAATGTGCAATACAGAGAGAATGAAAGAAAATTAATAAAGTGCACAATTAAGAGTTCTTACATGAGTATCTGATTGAGTTCATTCTCAAGAGACTGATAGTGGAGGGGTAGCAGATGTTCCTGAACCTGGTGGTGTGAGTCTTGTGGCACTGATCTCTTTCCTGATGGCAGCAATGACAACATAGCGTGTGCTGGGTGGTTTGGATCCTTAATGATTTCTGCTGCTCTCTGATTGCAGTTTTCCCTGTGGACATTATCTGTGGTAGAAATGGATTTGGCTGTAATGAACGGGGCTGCGTCCATTACATTTTGCATGGCTTTACGCTCAAGAGTATTGGTGACCCCATACCAAACCGCAATGCAGCCAATCAGCACACTTTCCACCACACTTCTGTAGAAATTTCCCAGAGTTTCTGATATCATACCAAACCTCTACAAAGTCCTGAGGAAGTAAAGGCACTGACATGCTTTCTTCATGATGCCATTAGCTTTTGTGTCCAGGAAAGTTCCCCTAAGATAATGAATCCCAAAAAGTTAAATTTGCTCACCCTCTTCACCTCTCATCCCCCAATGATCACTAGATCATTCATCTCTGGTTCTCCCTTCCTGAAGTCAATAATTACTTACTTGGTTTTGGTGAAATTGAGTGCAAGCTTGAGTTTGGTGCACCATTCAGCCAAGTTTTGAATTTCCCTCCCATATACTGATGCATCACCTTTCTTTATTCAGCTCACGAAAGTGGTATCGTTGGCAAATTTGTAGATGGTGTTTTTGTCATACAGAGCTACACAGTCATAGGTGTAAAGTGATTAGAGAAAGGGGCTAAGAACGCAGCCCAGTTGTGCTCTGGTACTGATGGAGATTGTGGAGGAAACGCTCTTTCCAATCGTCATGAATTGTTGTCTGCAGATGAGGAAATCCAAGATCCAATTACACATTGTAGTGTTGGGTCCCATGTCCTTTTGAGGGTTGATGGTGTTAAGTGCCAAAGTTAAGTGGTAAAGAGCTCCTGATGAATGCATCGTTGCTGTTCAGGTGCTCCAGGGCTTTGTGTAAAGCCAGTGAGATGATATCCACCCTATGTAGACCTGTTGCTATGATAGGTGAACTGGAACTGATCCATACTGGAACTGATACTGTATGTTTCAATATCAGCCTTCCAAAACACTTCATCACTATTGATGTAAGTGCCACTGGTCGATAGTCATTAAGGCAGGTTACTACGCTCTTCTTAGCCACCAGTATCATTGATGCCTGTTGAAACAGGTGGGTACATGCCCTGCCAGAGTGAGGTGTTGACGATATCCGTGAATACATTGTTAAGTTATTCAGCATAGTTTTTTAAAATTCCGTCCAACAAGATGCTTTCTTTGGATTCACTCTCCAGGAGCTGTATATTTGCAAAAGTTAGATTAAAAAGGAAAATTTGAAGCCAGTTTCATTCATCAAAAATCTATCACACATGCAGCGTTTCATCCAATTTCCTGGGAGAAGATTAGAAAGAATAGAATGGTCCTACTTGAAGACCTGAAGAAAACTCCAGTTTGGAGGCAGATGTGGAAATTCTGAATATATAGATCTATCTTTACAGAATTTATTGACAAAAAGGTGAAATTTAGAAATGATAAAGGTCAAGCATCTTTAAAAGTGAGATGCCAGATGAAAGCAAGGTACAGTAAGGTGTCTCTAGAAATTTACACCATATTGGAACATTCATCAAGAAAAAGCCAACTGAAAGTAAAGTCACAATTACAGGACTAAACTCAGAAAAAGCTTGAAACACTCAACAAGTCGGGAAGCGTCTGGGAAGGAGCTTCAGACGGATCTGATTGCTCCTTTGTTCTGGAGTTTCTTTCCCCCATGAAGGTTTAAGCTGTGTCCAAAGTCACCATGTTCTTTTTGGTAAAACAATAGTGATTAAAATTCATACAAGGATCCCAATAACAGAACTTGCAGACATGCCTTTTACTTTTCTGCTCCACACTCCAGATCAGGACTGCAAACCACTCACCTGTCAACAGTTCTGGAGACCATTCTATACAATCCTTCAAATTCCAACAAAATATTCCAACCAGTGAGCATCACTGAAGTCTCAGATACCTACACCAACAGCTTCGTTAAAATACAACCACCTTTTAGATTTAAAACTGCAAAGCACTTTACACTTTCTTGATACTGTGGAAACTGCATTCGCTATCAGATCCAAGACCAAGGTTTTATATTCCAAGGACAGCCAATGCCGTTATAGCAACTGTCTGGGTGCTGGCTTGTTTGAGGAACATCCCTTTTTATTTTATGCATGAACCCAGAATTACAATTTACAACATCCCTTTTCCTCATTGAAACCCTGTGGACGGTGTTTGAGTAGTTCATCAGTATCATAACTCATTTGATACCAGTCGTCCTCATCCTTTTGTTCAATGTCCTTCCCATCAAACACATCATCAAGTCTAATAAAGTCCGCAAGGTCCTCATGGATAATCACAGTGGCTCTGAGAACAAAAACCACAAGAAGCCCTTTGATTTTGCTTTTTACTCTGTTGGGCCATTTCGTCCTCCTCTGGACAATATATTGTGAGAGATTAGAGATATGATTTTGGGAGATAAATTGGGGAAGGTTTTTTTAGTGTGGGTCACATACAAACACTTCAAAACAGATCTCATTTAAAATACTGGAGCTCTGCTCAAGCCAGACAGGCAGGCTCCAAGAGCCTTGGCAAAAGCTTTGGAGAGTGCCCAAGGGAATTCACTAATTTTTGAAAAGCAACAGATGAAAAAACCCAGAGGAGTAGGTTCGGAGCTGCAGGCTGTCTGGGAGTGTTGCTTGCTGTTCTAAGAGGGTCATGTAGTTTTTTGAAAGCAGAGAGGGAGTTAAACAGGCTTTTCTCTGTGAGAGAGAGAGAGAGAGAGAGAGAGAGAGAGAGAGAGAGGGGGGGGCAGGGGGAAGAGAGAGAGTGAGAGAGAGATATTAGTTCTGCAGTTTTACAGTCAGAAACAACAGCTGGGACTGGAACATGGCAAGCTTGATGAAAAACCCCATTTTGAAGACAAGTTGTGAGTGCTTAGTTCAGCCTGATGGTTCATACAAGAGGAGAGGACTGAATGCCTCAGTCCTTATTTCACTTGAAATAAGGGAAACAAAAAGGAACTCTGTGGTGACCTGAAAGAAAGAGGGTATCATCTGGAAAACCCTGATGGGGAAAGTTTCCTCGGCAAGACACTGAAGTGGGTGATTGAAAGGAATCACCTGTGGGTGTCCAGCTAACAATAAATCTTTCTCTGAAAACCGACAAGAACGTTCCTGAGAGGTAACCATTTACCTTTCAAGCACCAAAGCCTGGTGAAATTCATAAATGTTAAATTCTGTGCACATTATAAAAATAGCCTACAACCAGTAAACATGGAGGAATGAGAAGTGAGATTGGACTGTGAAGTAAAAAACTTTTCTGAACTTACACACATACATTACATACACGTGCGCTTAGAATTAGAAGGGGCTAAGGGTAAGTTAAGTTAATAGTAATAAGTTAAAGTGTGATTCTGTTCATGCTTAAAGATAATTAAAAGCAACTTTTGTTTAAGTAACCATTTGTCTGGGTGAATATCTATTGTTGCTGGGTTTTAGATTCATTTGGGCTCGTAACAATATGTTGTATATTCCTTAAATTGGCAGGTAACACACTACAATGAAATGGGCAAGTACTGCCTCATTCCCTCAGCCTCCTGCCTTGTCCAGCACAGAATCCAAGTCACACTTCTTCGATCTGGTTCCAAAACCCCCAAAGCGCTCTAAGTCATTGGTGATGGAGGCCCTTCAAAAGCCCTACTTGTCATTGGTAACTTCTCATGTTCAGCGTTCATTTTATAGGGTCTAAGGCTGTCCAGGAGAAACATGACATGATGTTTCCCAAGCCCCATCTTGTCAATGGACAAGACTGGATATCCGCCTGGTTCAATGGCGCTGTAATAGAGTTGCACTAACCTTGCCAGATTTTTCACCCAGTCATTCATTCAAACTGCATCCTATTGGGGATTACAATGTTCCCATGACAACATGGCATTCCACCAATTTTTGATTCTTCATCTAACTCGGAAACTTTCCCATTTGTTCCCCACCCCCACCTTCCAGGTTACTAAGTAAAGAGGTTCTCATTCTGTCGATTGGTGCCATTGACTTCATTTCCTCTCTGGACTCTCCTTCTGTAATGAAATGCCCCCTGTAGGGGAGCCACCCATGAGGTCTGCAGATTGCCAGTCTGAAACGAGTGGAGAGAATACTCAGCGCCTGGGTTTGGGGCTCAGGACCTCAGTTGTTATCAGGCAGTGCCTGCTCCAGTGATGCTGCTGGCAAACAATGACAGGCCACTACACAACCATGATGGAGAAGCTCAGCAGGTCACAGGGCATCCACAGGAAGTAAAGGGTGACCCACATTTCGAGCCTGAGCCCTTCCTCAGGTATAAGCAGAAACAGGCAGCCAAATCCATACAGGAATACCAAGGAGAATTGAAATAGATGGCCCTGGGAGTTCTTGTTTTCACCCACAGACAGAGCTCAGATGTTCGACTTCATTGCCATATCTTAACTATGAATGTGCACCAGGCATTGGGACATTTCTGGGCAAAGGAATAAATAACAAGCATTTGATCCCATTTTTTCTACATGAAACAGACCTAGTTAGAAATAATAACTCCTTCTGTTCCATAATAATAAACTCAATGAGCACTGCATTCAATGCCAACCCACATTGATTGTGTGTTGACAGTAAAAATCTTATTAATGGTGCAGGCAGAACCATGTCGAATTACTGCGAAGCAAATCTCACCAGAATGTTTAACTATAATAATCATACCAGATCAACAAGAGAGGAGGCAATGAAGACATAACGTAATATAAAGTTGTGATTGTGAGGTGATGCATTTTAGAAGGTCAAACCTGATGGCTGAGTGCAGGCATACTTGTCTGATACGTAACAGTATGGAAGAACAGAGGGATCTTGGGGTCCAAACATCTCTCCAGGTCATTGCACTGGTTGATAGGATAGTTAAGATGGCCAACGAGAATCTGGGCTTTATTGTTCAGTGGATAAACCTTAAGATTTGTGAGGTCATGTTTCAACTCTATAAAGCCCTGAGACCAGGCTTAGAATATTGTGTTCAGTTCTGCTCATCTCAGTAAGGATGTGGAAGTTATGAAGAGGGTGCAGAGGAGATTTCCCAGGATGTTGCCTGGATTACAGAATATGTCTTATAAGGCAAGTTTAGCAGAATTGGGACTTTCCTCTTCATAGCGTAGGATGAGAGTTTACTTCATAGATGTCTGCTACATTGTGAAAGGCCAATGGTTAAGGTGGACAGCCAATGTATTTTTCCCAGGTTTGGTGCAGAAAACACCTGAGGTTGTCTGTAAGAAATCAAGGAGGAATGTTTAGAAGAGACATGAGGGGTTTTCTTTTTACACAGAGAGTTGTGGGCATGTGGAGTGCCTGGCCACAGGTGGTGAGGAAGGCTGAATCATTTGGGGCATGTTTAGAGAATCTTTGACAGGCATACAGATGGAAGAAAAATAGAGGATATTAGGTAGGAAGAATTCAGATTTTATTTTGGAAGGAATATATAAGGAAGTATAACATCGAGGACCAAAGATGACCTAATACATTCAGCTGTGTTATCCATTTTAACAAAGTTACAGAAAGTGCCATCCACAGTGTGGCAGTAGCATCAAATGGTATTCACCAGTCACTCCTCAGTACCTATTTTGGTTTCTATTAGGGTCCCTGAGCTACAGATCCATTGGAGCAGTGGTCCACACGAGGATCATGGAGCTGAATTCCAAAGGTGAAGGTGATTTCTTTTGATGTCAACTGCTCACCTGTCCAGGTGAGAAATCACAGAATCCCTGTAAATTGGGATAGTAGGTTTTTTTAAAGGAACATTTAGATAACCAAAGGTAGCTTGAGGTTCATTTCCACAGAGAACCAATTCTGGGAACATGAATTTCAGGACCTTGGTGAGTGGAGATGTGGTGCTCACCCAGTTTATTTGACTTTATTGAGTTAATATAATCAAGGAGAGCTGGAACAACTTAGACCAGCAGGATGCAGATGTTAATAGGATGTGAAGAAAACATTCAGTTCATATAACGTGCTCGCAGCAAAAACGAGGTAAATCAATATTTTGGGTGGAAGATTATAAATTTCTTCATGGCTATTCATGATTATATAATATATTCATCTCATTGGTCAAGTGACATGAAAATGAAACTGACTATAGTTATGTGGCAAACAAGGCAATTGGTGGATAAAGTGTTTGTGAAACTGTCAACGTTCATCTCACAACTAATGATGCTCAGTAGGTTCCCACCGGATGTACTGATACAAAGAAACTTCGTACATTTGTGGTAAATTCTACAAACTCAGATTCTGAATCATCTTCAAAAGGATGAGTTCATTTCTTCAGAGAACCCACAGCTGTGTGGAGATGGTGGAGGGAAGGATCTGCAAATAGGAGTAAAATTCCCCTGATGTTTAATGAGGCAGCCTTGTGGGGATTTATTTGGTAATTCTGTATTTTGCGAAGGAATACAAAACAATTTTAAAAAGAGCCAGTGAAACAGATTCTGGGTTTGGTTGATTAAGTTAAGTTGTTTAATTGAATATAACAAAGTGCACTCTAGCTGAGTGTCCCTGCGGACCATTCCATTCTCCTTAAAGGGCTGGTATAACTCAACTGGCACATTTTAGACAGTGGTGGTGGACACCTTTCATTGAAGCACAACATGGATTATCCAGTGATCTTGGTGTTTGAGCGTATCTACTATCCCATTCTTGCAGCCGTTGGCATTACAGGTAAGTTAATGGAACCAGTCAAAGTGCAATGTTTTGTGAATGCCGTATAAATGTTCCTTTCTCCTCTTGCACTGCAACATTCAAATATACATTTTTATATATTAGAGGCAGACATTGTGTGTATCTAGGAGATAGAGCCAATCAAACAGAGATGTGCAACAAGGATATTACAGTTCCACCACCTACAATAAGTTTGCCACCACAGGACAAACTTTCCTTACTTTCAGCAGGCAAACGCCCAATTTTTCCACTGACTCCCTGATCCACTATTCCATTTCTGACAGCAACCATTCTGGTCCGCTCAGAACTCTCTCATGTAACTACATCACCCTCCCTTTTGTCTTTGCTATTCCCACCATTCAGATCCCAAATACAACATCTGGATAAAACAACAAACTTTTATTTGATATGATTGAATTTACTTTGAATTTTAACAAACAAAAGATACAGTCGGATGTGTTGGTAGTTCAGTGGAGTAAAGGAAATTATAGTGGCATGAGAAAGGAACTGGGTTATTAATAGGAAAAATGGCAGAGCAACAATGGGTGGAGTTTCTGGAAGAAATGAGGAAGGTGCAAGATAAATACATACCAAAAAAAGAGGAAATATTCAAATGGTAAAATATTCGAACTGTGGCTGATTCAGGATGTCAAGGCCAACGTGAAAGCAAGAGAGAGGGTATAGAAGGAAGCCAACATTCGTGGGAAGATAGAGGACGGGAAGATTTTAACAACTTGCAGAAGGTAACTGAAAAACTCAGAATGCAAAAGATGAAGTAGGAAACTAGGCCAGAAAATAATATCAAAGAGGATACAAAAAACTTCTTAAAGTATATAAAGAGTTAAGAGAGGTGAGAGTAGATAGAGGACCATGAGAAAAGGTCACTGGAGAAATAATGGGAGACAAGGAGATTTGGAGTATTTTGCAACAATCTTCATTGTGGGAGACTTCAGCAGTTTGCCAGTGTTGAAGGGTGTCAGGGAAGGGAAGTGAGTGAGTTATTATTTCAAGTCAGAAGGTGCTCAGAAAACTGAAAGATCACGACAGAGATTGACTGGTTGTTGATTAGCCAGGGCATCAGAGGTTATGGGGCGAAGGCTGGGCAGTGGTGTTGAGTGCGGAAATGGATCAACTCACGATGAAATGGCTGGGAAAACTTGATGGACTGAATGGCCAGCTTATGCTACTTTGTTTTTTTGTCATTTCTTTTCGTGTGTTACTTTTCAGTTTTGGAATTTTTTACTTTGGACAAAGCAAATTTAAACTGCATTGCTCATTGGTGCAGTTAGTTGGGCTTCTTCCTCAGAGCTCCATCCACCTGCTTTCATTTCTGTCCTCCAGAACTGTCTGCATGGAGTTTGCACATTCACCTTTTGGTGTCCTCTGATGTCATCAGTTTATTTGACATCCGAAAGATGCATCGTG
Organism: Narcine bancroftii; assembly: GCF_036971445.1. Classification (NCBI taxonomy): domain Eukaryota; kingdom Metazoa; phylum Chordata; class Chondrichthyes; order Torpediniformes; family Narcinidae; genus Narcine; species Narcine bancroftii. Next base: position 101,599,780 of record NC_091470.1, on the reverse strand, counting down.
CTGTTTTGTGAGTTGTAGAACATTGGTCAAATTGAGAAGAACTAATAGGTTAACAGAACCCTGATGAGCCAAAGGGCCTTTTTATATTCTGTATGACTCTATTTATAGAGATCATCAGCTAAAAATTGTTATTTTTATTTCAAGGTTCCAGTCTCTGCTGTAATCATGTCTTTTTTTATTGTAATTCGGGGGTTTCATGGTTTTGTTTGCATCGTGCAGGTCTGTATGACCGGTTTTCCTTCTTTCTTATCCACTCTTATTCTCCACTCTGTACAGCTTAAAGCCAACATAATTACTTTTTCTCCCACTTTTGGGGGACACATTAAATCTCTCTCTCTCTTTCTCTCACCACAAATGTCTCCTGACCCATTCGGAGTTTCTGGCAAGTTTTGTTTCATTTCAGATTTCCACCACTGGCAGTTTATTCTTTAATGCTGATCAATCATCTGTATTTACTCTGCATTGGCTCAATTGCAAGGTCTGGTGATCATTTACTTCTTTCCTGTCACAGTGAACTTGGTGGCGATCTTCATCCTACGCCGGGGGAAATGCGGACTCTCCAAATGCATCACTCGCTATTTGGTTGCCATGGCAGTAGCGGATCTCATGGTGGTGATTTTTGAGGTGATACTGAGGAGAATTAACAACATTTATTTTCCAATAAATTTTTTGTTCATCACACAAGTCACAGCCATGATAATTGTGGCAAAACTAGCTGCCCTCGATTGCTCTGTGTGGTTTACCGTCGCTTTCACCTTCGATCGTTTTGTGGCCATTTCATGTCCAAATCTGAGAGCCAGGTATTGTACCCAACGGACAGCAAGTGTGGTTATAGCAGTGGTGGTCACACCAGCCTGTTTGTGGAATGTCCCTTATTATTTTACATGTGAACACAAATATTTAATTGACCACATCCCTTATTTCTGCATTGCGACTGCTGCCTACCTTACCTCACCCTGGTGGGGAGCAATGGAGTGGTTCAGCAGCATTTTAAATCCTTTGGTACCAATCATCCTCATCCTTCTGCTCAATACACTTACCATCAAACACATCATCAAGTCCAATAAAGTCCGTAGGGCACTCATGAGTAACGTGGATAATTGCAATGATCCCGAGAGAGAGAACCGCAAAAAGTCCATGATTTTGCTTTTTGCTCTGTCTGGCAATTTCATCGTCCTCTGGACACCATATTTTATCCATTCTTTTAAATGGCAAACCACAAACTACAGTTACACAGACAAGCATTACAGTAACCCCATATTCATTTACCAGGAAACGGGGTTCATGTTACAACTACTTAGTTCCTCCACCAATACCTGCATCTATGGACTGACACAGAGGAAATTCAGACAGGAGCTGAAAAATGGGGTAAAATATTTGGTTACACTGAACGGTAAACTCTGTCAATAGGAAAATACTGACATAATGCTGTATCTGCTTATGATAGAGTCAGGATCATGTGAACTACTTTGTTACTGCTTAAGAATGTACCCTTCTCACTATAGTTACTGTAGTGCACCAAAGTGGGGGCATATGTATACGTAAATATGAGTGTGTGAACAGTCCTGTGATGGTGGAAGACATCAGTAAGTAAACTCTCTTCTGTTATTTGAATGTTACATCTTTAGGTTATTTAAGAAGTCTCCCAAGTAACACATGGACATAACACTGCTATTGCACTGGTATTGCAGATTTTCTTCTCGTAACTTGATGTCTTGTATTTGTAACAGGAATCTGGGTCAGAATTTGATTTTGACAGTAAATTAACACTGGTTAAGAAAATATACATCACCTATTGGACCTAACCAGAAACAGAGAGGGTGTAAACTGTTTTGTTTCTAGTAAACAAGAAAGATTTCATATAAATCATATTGAAAAAACCTGGATGATTTGGAACACTTTAACCATAACACTGCAGGGTCACTAAACACATTTTAACCTGGACCAAAGCCAACGTCACTGGGTGTGGATACGATTACTAAAAGTGGACTGAAAACAGTCAATTTAATGGAAAGGATTGAGAATGCATCAAAGAGAAGAGAATGAAGTTGCATTCAATGGTCAGGGGTGTAGGGAACAGCATGACTGGACATTCATAAATGCAGAAAAATTAATGGTGCTCAATAAAGCAGTGCTGAGAACTTCACACAGGAGAAGCTGGAGGTGTATAGATGCAAATATGAGATTAAAAGGGAAATTGAGAAGCCAGTTGCATTCAGAGATAATCTTTCTCACATGCAGCATTCGACCCCAACTTGCTGGGAGAAGATTAGAAAGAATAGAACGGTTCCAACTGAAGACCTGAAGACAGATGTGGAGGCAGATGTGGAAAGTTTGGAACACTTAGATCTATCTTTACAGAAGATATTGATAGAAGGAGAATTTTAGAAATGACAAGCACTTTAAAAATAAGTTTCCAGGTGAAGTTCACTTTATTTTTGGCTTTTAAGAAGGCTTTAAATGCCCCATATTCTCACTATAATTTTGAGTTCTCTTTAACCACAGGCCTCGTACTGGAAAATTTATGATGTATGACTATTGCGTGAAAATGGTGTATGATGGGTCAAACATCTGTGGACCAGTAAGTCACCACCATCACAGGTGTAAAAATTACATGGAATAATTCTGAGGAGTATTATGTCAAGGTGTGGAGAGGCACCAACCCAACAGTTGAATTCCTGGATCAACAGGGTTATCTGATTCCTGGATTATCTGAGTGGCAAGACTGGGTAAAATTTGTAAACAGACATTGAATAAATTACATGTGGACAACATACCATTGCAACTACAGGTGAATCTGTGTCTTTCGATCAAGGAACAATAAGAAATATTGCCTCAAACTTTTTCAAAATTCAAGACAGTAAGTGGCAACTCACCCAAAACAATAAAGAATCCAAAATTATCAATCTACCTGTAAAAGGCAGTGTGTTGAAGCAATGTGTCTGCTAGCAGTGACAGATCAATAAATGAGAGAATTAAGGTGGCTCCTTGGTGGACTGTGGGAAGTGGGGGCAGAAAAATTTCATTAAAGGTTCTATAATCTAGTAACAATTGTTTAAAAATCAAGGCTGAGTAATATATCCCTTGAAATTTACATCGGATCTAAACATCACCTCAGAGAAAGATCTGACTGAAAGTAAAGACACAATTACAGAAGTCTAAACTCAGAAGATGCTGGAAACACTCACAAGTCGGGCAGCATCTGATTGCAGCTTTGTTCTGGAGTTTCCTTTCCCCCGAAGGTTTAAGCTGTGTCCAAAGTCACCATTTTCTTTTTGGTAAAAAAAATTGTGAATAAAATTCATACAAGACTCACAGTATCAGAACTTGCAGACATGCCTTTTACTTTTTGCTTCCAACTCCAGAACAGGAGTGCAACCCCTCACCTGTCAACAGTCCCGGAGACCATTCCACACAATCCTTCAGATTCCAACGAAATATTCCAACCACTGAGCATCACTGAAGTCTTGGATACCCACCAACAGCTTCGTTAAAATACAACCACCTTTGAGAGTTAAAACTGCAAAGTACTTGACATTTTCTTGATACTGTTGAATTGACATTCTCTATCACATCTGAGAGCAAGGTCTTATATTCCAAGAATAGCCAGTGTAGTGATAGCAATTATGTGGGTGTTGGCCTGTTTGAGGAGCATCCCTTTCTATTTTATGAAGGAGTCCAGAATTATAATTAATAGCATCCCATATTTCTGTGTCAAAACCCCTGCCTATCATACTTTGCCCCTTTGGGTGGCGAATGAATATTTTTACAGTATCTAATGCCTTTGGTACCAATTATACTCATCCTCTTGTTGAAAGCTCATACCATCAAACAATAAGGTCCACAAGGCCATCATGAATAGCATAGATAATGGAAATGATCCCAAGAGGGAGAACAGCAAGAAGTCCTTGATTTTGCTTTTCACTTTGTCGGCCATTTTCATCCTCCTCTGGACAACATATGTTGTGCATTCCTTAAATTGGCGGGTAAAAAAACTACAATTATACAGACAAGTACTACAGTCGCCCCAAATACATCACCCAGCAAACAGGCTACATGCTGCAACTACTCAACTCCTGCACCAACACGTGACACAGAGGAACTTCAGAGAGGAACCAGAATCAGGATTTATTGTCATGAACAAGTCATGAAATTCGGTGTTTTCCGGCAGCAACATCGTGCAAACATACCTATTATAATCATTTTACAGCATTACTATAAAATATAAATAGTAGTTGGGCACGAAGAGTAAGGCAGCCTCTTTGGTTCATTGATTATTCAGGAATCTGATGGCAGAGGGGAAGAAGCCGCTCTTGTGTTCCGATCTGTTTATCTCAGGAAGGATGTGGAAGGTATGGAGACGCTGCAGAGGAGATTTCCCAGGGTGTTGTCTGGATTGTAAAATCAGTTTTAAGAGGCAGGTTTAGCAGAGCTTGGGCTTTTCTCTTTGGAGCGTAGAAACATGAGAGGTGACTACATTGATGTACAACCAATCGCAACCACAATTAGATAGAGAGTCATGATTAATAGGGTTGAATCACCTTAAAATGTCAGCACAGCTTGCATGTTACTGGCCCGGTTCCAAAGCAGGTTCTGAGGGAGGGGCTTGGGCGTGACAGGATTTATGTGGATATCTGGGAGGGAGGAGTGATAGGTTCAGGGTGCGGGTCAGCCCATGCAGCACATACATACATGTTTACACATAGTGTTGCACCACAGTAGATGTCTGCAAGATTCTGAGAGGCATTGATAAGCTGGACAGCCAGTGCCTTTCTCCCAGGGCAGGAGGAGAAAGCACCAGAGGTTATCTGTACAAAATGATGGAGGAATATTTAGGGGAGACATCAGGGGTAATTTGTTTTACACAGTGAGTTGGGGGTGTGTGGGATGCCTGGCCACAGGTTGTGGTGGAGGCCGAAAAATTTTGGGAATTTTTATATTCTTTGGCAAGCACATGCATGAAAGAAATATAGAGGGTTATGAGGTAGGAAAACTTTTAATTTTATTTTGGTAGGAATACATAGGGCAGCACAACATCGAGGACCAAAGGGCTTGTCCTATGCTGTAACATAACATAACAATTACAGCACGGAAACAAGCCATTAGGCCCTTCTAGTCCGCACCGAACCAAACACCCCTTTCTAGTCCCACCTCCCTGCACAATGCCCATAACCCTCCATCTTCTTCACATCCATATACCTGTCCAACCTTTTCTTAAATAATACAATTGACTCCGCCGCCACTATTTCTCCCGGAAGCTCATTCCACACGGCTACAAGACCATCATCTGTAGTGATCTATGTTCTAAAGTCAAACTAAAGTCGAGTCCAAATTCTCAATCTATTTATTAATTTGGAAAAGGAAACTGGTAAAAATACCTACAATGCCCAACATAAAGGTTTTTCAGTAAATGTAATTCCATTTCTACCCAGGAAGGGTGATTCAGTGATTTATCCATATGTAACAATAAATGTAAATTATGCATATTAATCATCCAATAGTATAATCTAAAATCTGGAAGTGATAATCCTCTATTTAGTGTGGTCTTTTGAAGATGGGCTTTGTTCATGTGTTTTTTCCCATAGCCAAATAGTGTTTTTTTTCCAACTCCCTACGTAGCCGTAGCTGAAAGCAGTGAGCTGAAAAAAGATTTGCGGATAAAAATTTGTCATGCTTGAAAAAGATACAAATATTTAGGTAAAATATTCATTTTAATCAAATTAATACATCCCATAATTGTAACAGATAAGGGAGATCAACCCAATAATGATTGTTTAATCATATCAAACATGACCCAGAAATACTGTGTCAGTAAGTTTTTAAAATTATTCATAATTGTAATTCTTCAATATTGAAAATGTGTTCCACTATTTTAAATAGAAAATTAGAATAGCCCTTAAAACCACCTTTTGAGAGTAAAAGTTCACTCTTAGTAAATTTAACTTACAACCTGAGAACTGACAGAATTTATCAAAAATGATTAATATGCCTGGTAAAGATATTTCAGGATTTGAAATAAAAATCACTAAATCACCCGCATAATGGAAAATTTTATGTTTAGTCCCTCCTCTAATTATACCTTTAAATCCTCTGCCCTGTTGAAGTGCAACAGAAAATGGTTCCAATACTATATCAAAAAGCAAAGGACTTAATGGACAACCCTGCTGTGTTCCCCTATTGAGATGAAATATAGCCAATTGTTGTAAATTAGAATGCACCAACGCTTTGGGGCTTTAATATAAAAATGTAATCCATTTAATAACAGCTTTACTAAAATTAAATTTACCCAATGCAGCCAATAAATAATTCCATTCAACTCAATCAAATGCTTTTTCAGCATCTAATGAAAGAACACATTCAATCGATGAAATAGAAGGCATATATAGAATATTCAGTAACTGATTTATATTATAATAAAAATAACAATTCTAAGTAATGCAGTTGGGCCTGCATCTCCAATAGATGGTAATTTTTGTTTCTAATCTATCTGCTAAACCCTTAGATAAAATCTTGATATCAATGTTAAGTAACGATATAGGTCCATAAGAAGGACATTGTGTTGGCTCTTTCCCTTTTTAAGAAAAATATAAGAAATGCAAGCCTCATTAAAATATAAAGGTAATTTCTCTTGCTTACATAAATCAGCCAATACCAAAGAAAAGTAAGGTATAAGTTGCTTAGAGAAGGATTCATAAAATTCTGCAGGAAATCCATCTGGTCCAGGTGATTTACCTGACCGCAGTGAGGAAATAGTCACAGCTACATCCTCCTGAAGAATAGGTTTCTCTGAACTAGACAATTTCTCTTGATAAATTCAATCAATCCAATAAATACAACATTGAAACATAATAAATTCTCAAGTATAACTATTAGCATAAAATTCTCGAAAAGTCACAAACCATCCTAACCCATTCAGAGTTTCCGGCAAGTTTTGTTTAATTTCAGATTTCCACCACCAGCAGTTTATACTTTAATGCTGATCAATCATCTGTATTTACTCTGCAATTGATTAATTGCAGGGTCTGGTGATAATTTCCTTTTCTCCTGTTGCAGTTAATGTCGTGGTGATCTTCATCCTGCGCTGGGGGACATGCGGACTCTCCAAATGTATCACTCGCTATTTGGTTGCATTGGCAGTTGCGGATCTCATGGTGGTGATCATTGAGGTCATATTGAAGAGAATTAACAACATATACGTGACAATAAATTTTCTGTTCATCACACCAGTCTGCGCCATGATATTTGTAGCAAATCTAGCTGCCCTCGATTGCTCTGCGAGGTTTACAGTTGCTTTCACCATCGATCGCTTTGTGGGCATTTCATGCCCAAATCTGAGACACAAGTATTGTACCCCAAGGACAGCGAACATGCTTATAGGAGTGGTAGGTGCACTCGCCTGTTTATGGAATGTCCCCAATTAAATTACATGTAAACGCAAAAATCTAATTGACAACATCCCTTATTTCTGCATTGTGACTGCTGCCTACCTTACCTCACCCTGGTGGGCAGCAATGGATTGGTTCAGCAGCATTTTAAATCCTTTGGTACCAATCATCCTCATCTTCTGCTCAATGTACCTACCATCAAACACATCATAAAGTCCAATAAAGTCCGTAGGACACTCATGAGTAACGTGGATAATTGCAATGATCCCGAGAGAGAGAGGAACGCAAAAAGTCCATGATTTTGCTTTTTGCTCTGTCTGGCAATTTCATCGTCCTCTGGACACCACATTTTATCCATTCCTTTAAATGGAAAATGCAAAACTACAATTATACAAACAAGTATTACAGTAACCCCATATTCATTCGCTAGGAAATGGGGTTCATGTTACAACTACTTAGTTCCTCCACCAACATCTGCATCTATGGACTGACACAGAGGAAATTCAGACAGGATCTGAAAAATGGGGTAAAATATTTGCTTACCCTGAACAGTAAACTCTGTCAATAGGAAAATACTGACATAATGCTGTATCTGCTATTGCAGATTTTCTTCTTGTAGATTGGGGTCTTGTATTTACAACAAGAACCTGGGTCATAAACAGATTTGTGAGAGGATTAACCACTTAGATTGGTAGATGAATCCAATGAATTGATTAAGTCTCTCACATTGATTTTGACAGTAAATTAACAGGGTCAAGAAAAAATAAAACACCTATTAGTGCAAGCCAGAAACAGAGAGGGTGTAAACTGTTTTGTTTCCAGTTAACAAAAAAGATTTCATAAAAAAAATCATATTCAAAACACTCAGTGGTGTACGTGGATGATTCGGAACACCATAACCATAAACACTGCAAGGTCACTTAAAGGTTTTAATCTGGATCAAAGCCAACGTCACTGGGTGTGGATACGATTAGCAAAAGTGGACTGAAAACAGTCATTTCAATGGAAAGGAATGATAACTCATCAAAGGGAAGAGAGTGAAGCTTCATTCAGTGGTGGGGATGGGGGGACAGACACGACTGGACATCCATAGATGCAGAGAAATGAACAGAGCTTGATGAAGCAAAAACAAGAGATGACTTCAGTATTGAGACCATCACACAGGAGAAATTCAGATTTATGTTTATTTCCAGAGTACACACATGGCATCCATACAACCATGAGGCTCTTTTTCCTGCGGGGCAGGCAGAATTACCCCTTATTGGTAGTGCAAAAAAATGTACACATGTAAAGAAATAAGGAACTGTAAACAGACAACAAAATGTAAACTAAATGAATGTGCAATACAGAGAGAATAAAAGAAAATTAATAAAGTGCACAATTAAGAGTTCTTACATGAGTATCTGATTGAGTTCATTCTCAAGAGACTGATAGTGGAGGGGTAGCAGATGTTCCTGAACCTGGTGGTGTGAGTCTTGTGGCACTGATCTCTTTCCTGATGGCAGCAATGACAACATAGCGTGTGCTGGGTGCTTTGGATCCTTAATGATTTCTGCTGCTCTCTGATTGCAGTTTTCCCTGTGGACATTATCTGTGGTAGAAATGGATTTGGCTGTAATGAACGGGGCTGTGTCCATTACATTTTGCATGGCTTTACGCTCAAGAGTATTGGTGACCCCATACCAAACCGCAATGCAGCCAATCAGCACACTTTCCACCACACTTCTGTAGAAATTTCCCAGAGTTTCTGATATCATACCAAACCTCTACAAAGTCCTGAGGAAGTAAAGGCACTGACATGCTTTCTTCATGATGCCATTAGCTTTTGTGTCCAGGAAAGTTCCCCTAAGATAATGAATCCCAAAAAGTTAAATTTGCTCACCCTCTTCACCTCTCATCCCCCAATGATCACTAGATCATTCATCTCTGGTTCTCCCTTCCTGAAGTCAATAATTACTTACTTGGTTTTGGTGAAATTGAGTGCAAGCTTGAGTTTGGTGCACCATTCAGCCAAGTTTTGAATTTCCCTCCCATATACTGATGCATCACCTTTCTTTATTCAGCTCACGAAAGTGGTATCGTTGGCAAATTTGTAGATGGTGTTTTTGTCATACAGAGCTACACAGTCATAGGTGTAAAGTGATTAGAGAAAGGGGCTAAGAACGCAGCCCAGTTGTGCTCTGGTACTGATGGAGATTGTGGAGGAAACGCTCTTTCCAATCGTCATGAATTGTTGTCTGCAGATGAGGAAATCCAAGATCCAATTACACATTGTAGTGTTGGGTCCCATGTCCTTTTGAGGGTTGATGGTGTTAAGTGCCAAAGTTAAGTGGTAAAGAGCTCCTGATGAATGCATCGTTGCTGTTCAGGTGCTCCAGGGCTTTGTGTAAAGCCAGTGAGATGATATCCACCCTATGTAGACCTGTTGCTATGATAGGTGAACTGGAACTGATCCATACTGGAACTGATACTGTATGTTTCAATATCAGCCTTCCAAAACACTTCATCACTATTGATGTAAGTGCCACTGGTCGATAGTCATTAAGGCAGGTTACTACGCTCTTCTTAGCCACCAGTATCATTGATGCCTGTTGAAACAGGTGGGTACATGCCCTGCCAGAGTGAGGTGTTGACGATATCCGTGAATACATTGTTAAGTTATTCAGCATAGTTTTTTAAAATTCCGTCCAACAAGATGCTTTCTTTGGATTCACTCTCCAGGAGCTGTATATTTGCAAAAGTTAGATTAAAAAGGAAAATTTGAAGCCAGTTTCATTCATCAAAAATCTATCACACATGCAGCATTTCATCCAATTTCCTGGGAGAAGATTAGAAAGAATAGAATGGTCCTACTTGAAGACCTGAAGAAAACTCCAGTTTGGAGGCAGATGTGGAAATTCTGAATATATAGATCTATCTTTACAGAATTTATTGACAAAAAGGTGAAATTTAGAAATGATAAAGGTCAAGCATCTTTAAAAGTGAGATGCCAGATGAAAGCAAGGTACAGTAAGGTGTCTCTAGAAATTTACACCATATTGGAACATTCATCAAGAAAAAGCCAACTGAAAGTAAAGTCACAATTACAGGACTAAACTCAGAAAAAGCTTGAAACACTCAACAAGTCGGGAAGCGTCTGGGAAGGAGAATCAGACGGATCTGATTGCTCCTTTGTTCTGGAGTTTCTTTCCCCCATGAAGGTTTAAGCTGTGTCCAAAGTCACCATGTTCTTTTTGGTAAAACAATAGTGATTAAAATTCATACAAGGATCCCAATAACAGAACTTGCAGACATGCCTTTTACTTTTCTGCTCCACACTCCAGATCAGGACTGCAAACCACTCACCTGTCAACAGTTCTGGAGACCATTCTATACAATCCTTCAAATTCCAACAAAATATTCCAACCAGTGAGCATCACTGAAGTCTCAGATACCTACACCAACAGCTTCGTTAAAATACAACCACCTTTTAGATTTAAAACTGCAAAGCACTTTACACTTTCTTGATACTGTGGAAACTGCATTCGCTATCAGATCCAAGACCAAGGTTTTATATTCCAAGGACAGCCAATGCCGTTATAGCAACTGTCTGGGTGCT